>NC_040083.1:5000000-5625000 GCF_003369695.1 Bos indicus x Bos taurus | reverse complement strand
GTTCATCTGTGGCATGCCCTTGCGATACGTTGTATTTATTCTGCCTGCACGCATTCCTGCCTTCCTAGAGGAAGAGGTGAATAAACCACCCGGCCTTTCCCCGCAAGAAAGTAATTTTTTCACCTTAGGTGGGCCATCTGTGTCTCTGAACACAGCTCTGCTTTGACTTGACTTGAATACATCTTGTCCCAGGCGTTTTGCCAGCTGTACCAAAAAAAAAAAAAGCTGTAGGCTCCAGGAAATGGAGCAACTAAAAGTGGTTTCCCTGTGATGTCAGGTCACTTTTTCTTTCTGAAATGTAACTTATGGAATTAACCTAAAGGAAATTGTGCATCACTCTCCTTAGGGGTGGTTTGCAGAGCGGCAGGAGGCCCTGATAACAACCAACCATGAATTTCCTAAGCCTCAGTCTCACTGAGGTATGTCACTAGATTCAGCACTGTGCCTACAAATGGAGAGGAAAACGGGGTGCCTGCATTGGACCCCAAACAGAGGACTCCTAAGCTAAAGGTTCTCCTCAACACCAGATGCAGACCCAGTCCACACACGCAGTTTCAGTATTCATTTCTCAGTCTCACTCAAATGCCTGCTCCTTTCTTTTTTTTTTTTTTTTGCATTTAACTTTTTACTTTATATTGGAGTATAGTCAATTAACAATGTTGTGATAGCTTCAGGTGGACAGCAAAGGGACTCATCAAATGGCTGATTCTGGTGCCCAGGTGTGTTAAGAAAATTTTCCTTAAACCATTTGGAATTAAAGATCTCTTCTTAAGCGCCCAAGCTATTGGGGAAAAAGTATTACCCAGGGCAGAAAGAGTGTCAAAATATTCAGGCTGCACAGCAAAAGAAAATACTCAAGAAATACTCAAGAAAATGAAATGACATCCTATATAATGAGAAAAAATATTTACAAATCTTATGTCTAGTAGGGGGTTGATAGCTAAAATATATAAAGAATTTATTCTAAAATCCTATAGGAAATCAACCCTGAATATTCATTGGAAGGACTGATGCTGAAGCTGAAGCTCCAATACTTTGGCCACCTCATTCAAAGAGACGACTCACTGGAAAAGACTCTGATGCTGGGAAAGATTGAGGGCAGGAAGAGAAGGAGGGAACAGAGGATGAGATGGTTGGATGGCATCATGGACTCAGTGGACATGAGTTTGGGCAAACTCCAGGACACAGTAAAGGACAGGGAAGCCTGGCGTGCTGCAGTCCATGGGGTCACAAAGAGTCAGATATGACTTAGTGACTGAACAACAACAAAGAATTCATACAACTAAATAGCCAAACAAACAAACAAACAAACAAATAATCCAATTTAAAAATGGGCCAATTCTACTATTGGTTTATTTAAAATGGACCTACCATATGATCCAGCAATTTTACTTCTGGGAATATAACAGAAGGAAATGAAAACACTACATTGAAGAGATATCCATGTTCATAGCAGCACTGTTCACAACAGCCAAAACATGGAAACAACTGAAGTGGCCACACAATGGAATATTCAGCCATAAGAAAGAAGGAAATTCTGCCATTTGCAAGACGTGAATGGAACTTGAGGGCATTATGCTAAGTGAAATGAGTCAGACACAGAAAGACAAATACTGTATGCCCTCACTTACACGGGGAATCTTGAAAAGAAAAACTGCATTGAAAAAAGAGATCAGATGTGTGGTTACCAAAGGCAAGGCATGAGGAGAAGACCTGGAGCCTTAAGCTACTCAGAAAGGACAAGACCATGGCTGATATTTAGCCCCTATGCACTGGCACAGTGTTCCCACAGGTTAACACACAGAACCATGGCCCTGAGGGCTGATAAACAGCTGAGGTTAGACCACGTATCACTGGATGGCCATCTAAGGCCACCCTGCAGGTGGCAATGGACTTGGGATGCTGGTCCATGAGCCAAGCAGCTCAAGGCTGGTAGCTGCATGGACACAGGCCCCGTGGGCCCTCAGGAGGGGCCCAGGTGGGCAGGAGGCCAGCGGGGGACAGCACTGCAGGTGGGGACGGAAGTAAAGGGGCTCCAGGTACAGGCTCCATGAGCTGTAATTTTTTTTTAAGATTTTTTTGATGTGGACCATTTTAAAAGTCTTCATTGAATTTTTTACAATATTGTTTCTATTTTATGTTTTGGTTTTCTTGGCCAAGAGACATGTGGGATCTTAGCTTCCTGACCAGCGGGTTGAACGTGCACCCTCTGCTTTGAAAAGCAAAGTTTTAACCACTGGACCACCAGGGAAGTCCCCACCCAGAAATTTCTAAACATCAATAAGAGACTTAGAAATAATTAGAATGATTTGGTGACCATTTTGTCTTATATCACAGCATAAGTAGCTTCAGGATGAGTTTAGTTTAGAGAATACACAGGGAAATTTAATGTTTTTACTTATATAATGATTTACTGAAATACATTTGTTTATAAAATATATTTTGCCATGTAAGTGGTTAAATACTCTGCACATCATCGTTAGACTGGGCGGCGGTAAGCTGGGGGATAGCAACTCAGACAGTGGAGCCTGGAAAGGCTTCACTGAACCCCTGCTCCCCACCATCCCAGAATGACCAGACTTGGGCAGATTTTGGGTTTTGTTTGATTGACAAATGAAATGTCATTTTCCATCTGTGGCTGAGGACTGCGCCCACCATACCCAATCAGGAGTTCCCAGCCACTGCTGCTCTCCTGAACCTTCCAAAGGGTCTGACCTGCTGTGCAAGTATAGACTCTGCAAAGGAAATGCTGGGTTAGTTTTCTAGTGAATTTGCCAGGACACAGAGGGCCAGGAATTCTGTTTAACACATTGCTAGTGAGCATCTAAATTGGGCCAGGCAGAGTCTGGGCACTAAAGATGCATAACAACAGAAAGGACAAAAAAAACCTACACCCAGAGTCAATGAGGAATTGTAGGTAGTCATTATTCAAAGGCTGAGGATGGATGGACTGAACCCAGGTGAAGCCTCTGACCTCAAGTCACCACCCTCTGCTCTGCCCTCCTCAGGCTGGAGTATGAGAACACGGTGATCAATTCCACAGAACAGTGGGGCTGATCTACCCCAAGATGGGTAAGCATCATAAGGACAGGCTCCAGGAAAGAACTCCTGCCATACGTTGACTGCTCCTTTGTCATAATTTAGTATCTAAAATTCTGCCATTCTCCAACAGGTGTTCCTTAGAATCTCATCCCTCAAGATTCTTAGTTAAAAATATTTTTTCAGCTGTTAAACAAATTTGGCAAACACTTGAGCTCTTGGTGAGTCACAGTGAACTAATCTGTAGGACCTCCGTTGGTTTTGGATTCAAAATTTAGGCATCTCTATTTTTCTACTTATTTGTTTAAGCCTCCATCCCTCCACATTGTAGGTAATTCAGTATGTCTCTCTCAGGGACTCTCCATTCCCCAAATTGTTCACAACCTGGGAATTTACTTAGTCCAAAGGGAGCAGTCTTGTTTCAAAGTTTCAGAGAGAAAAAACTCTGATCTGCCCATTAGCTGTTCTGATTTTACAAAACAATGTGGAATTGGCACAAAAGAGATATATGGATCAATGGAACAGAATATAGAGCCCAGAAATAAACCCATACAACTATGTTCAATTAATCTTTGACAAAGGAGGCAAGAATATGCAATGGAGAAAAGACAGTCTCTTCAGCAAGCTCTGCTGGGAGAGCATCTAATCAATGAAGTTAGAACACATTCTCACACCCTACACAAAAATAAACTCAAAATGCCTTAAAGACTTAAAAGATAGGACACCATAAAATTCCTAGAAGAGAACACGGGCAAAACATTCTCTGACATAAACCATACCAACGTTTTTTTTAGGACAGTCTCCCAAGGCAATAGAAATAAAAGCAAAAATAAACAAATGGGAGCTAATCAAACTTACAAGTTTTTGCACGGCAAAGTGAAGTGAAGTCGCTCAGTCGTGTCCGACTCTTCGCGACCCCATGGACTGCAGCCTACCAGGCTCCTCCGTCCATGGGATTTTCCAGGCAAGAATACTGGAGTGGGGTGCCATCGCCTTTTCCAATGCATGAAAGTGAAACCGTAAACAAAACAAAGAGATAACCTACAGACTGTAGAAAATATTTACAAACAATGTGACCAACAAGGAATTAATTTCCAAAATACATAAACAGGTCATAAAACTCAATACTAAAAAATACAAACAACCCAATCAAAAAAAAAAAAATGGGCAGAAGACCTAATATAGACCTTTCTCCAAAGAAGACACATAGAGAGCCAACAGGGACATGAAAAGATGCTCAACAACACTAACTAGTAGAGAAATGCAAATTGCAACTACAGTGAGGGACCACCTCACGCTGGTCACGTATCCCTATGCCTGATTCATATTGACATATGGCAGAAACCAATACAATATTGTAAAGCAATTATCCTTCAATTAAAAATAAATAAATTTAAAAAGAAGTATACAAATAGGGCTTCGCTGGTGGCTTGGTAGTAAAGAATCAGCCTGCCAATGCAGGAGACACAAATTCAATCCCTGGCCTGGGAAGATCCTACATGCCTCAGAGCAATTAAGCCTGTGTGCCACGACTATTGTTCAATAAAATACATTAAAAAAAAAAAAAAAAAAGAAAGAAAGAAAACAAACTTATGGTTTCCAAGTGGGGCATAAATTAGGGATGTGGAACTAACACATGCAAACTACTATATGTAAAATAAACAAGGTCCTACTGCACAGCATAGGGAACTATGTTTAATATCTTGTAATAAACCATGATGGAAAAGGATACAAAGTACACAGACTCACACATATCTGAATCACTTTGCTGTATGCCAGAAACTCACACAGCCTTGTAAATCAACTATAGTTCAATTCTTAAACTAGTTCTGATTCTAATCCATTCTGTGTGGTGTCACTGTTGAGAACTGGTTCTGTCAGGCTGAAAGGCTGTCCTTTCTGCTTCAGAACCCCACGCAGACAGCAGGGTGGCTCTGAGGCCACAGGCTCCCAAGTCAATTTGCACTCACACAGCCAGCCACTGTTCCACAAACACGGCTGCTTTGCCAAGGTGCCCGGGTGTAACTGGGTTTCTAACCACAGCTGCACACTGTATCTAGAACACGCTATCCCTCACAAACCTCTAGGCTCTGGTCTGGAGCCCAAGGCCCTGACCAAGACTCCCTCTTTTTTTGTAGGGGGAACTTTTACATTTTCTTGCTAACAGTGCCAGGGCCATCTCAGTGCTTCAGTTCAGTTCAGTTCAGTCGCTCAGTCGTGTCCGACTCTGCAACCCCATGAATCGCAGCACACCAGGCCTCCCTGTCCATCACCAACTCCCGGAGTTCACCCAGACTCACGTCCATCGAGTCAGTGATGCCATCCAGCCATCTCATCCTCTGTTGTCCCCTTCTCCTCCTGCCCCCAATCCCTCCCAGCATCAGAGTCTTTTCCAATGAGTCAACTCTTCGCATGAGGTGGCCAAAGTACTGGAGTTTCAGCCTTAGCATCATTCCTTCCAAAGAAATCCCAGGGCTGATCTCCTTCAGAATGGACTGGTTGGATCTCCTTGCAGTCCAAGGGACTCTCAAGAGTCTTCTCCAACACTACAGTTTAAAAGCATCAATTCTTCGGCACTCAGCCTTCACAGTCCAACTCTCACATCCATGACCACAGGAAAAACCACAGTTCTTAGGAAGCTGAATCTCAGAAGGGAAGGGAAGAGGGCCTTGACCCCTCTCCTGGAAAACTCTTGATAAGTTCAACTTAGCACATGGTGGAGGATACTGAGAACAGTCTTTGTAAATCTTCCTTCACAGGAGACATGAATATCAACTCACTTGTACTGGCATCATCGACAGTATTCAGGGAATAACCCAAGAAGATCCAGAGGGCCAATGTCTTGCTGCTCCTCCAGCCAAAAACAAATTAAAACAAACAAATATATATTTTTGTGAAAGAGAGATAGAAGAAGATATTTTCCCCTGCTATAATTTTACATATTAAAGGGGGAGGGTCTCTCTATAGAAGCCCTTGTTGGATGGATCATAAGGTGTGTTCTGCTTCAGAGAGAATCAAGTTCCCAAGAATTCTCTCCTGAATTTCTTCCACTGAATTAAAGCCCTAACCACCCCTCCCACCCCCTCTCCACCACCTGCCATGAGCTTCTTGGAAGCCAGTTCTCACCTCTTAGTGAGTCAAACTCCTAGTGGAGAAATCTCCAAAACTTTTAGGTTAGGGGGAAAAATTCCAGCATTTGCCAATATGGTTTGGACTCATTAATTTTCTGACCCTAAAAAGGCTGTCATTTCTATGGAGAGGAGAAATAAATGGAACTTGTGTGATGGTCTTAAATCCATCATTCTGATACTTGAACACCATTTTCTGAAATACTTTACATTGAGTAACTTAAGACACAAATTAAAACATAGCATACTCTGCTAGAACTCTCTTGATGTGGGATATTTTATACTTCAGCCCTGCTGGTCCAATCAGTACAAATCACTTGGATTCTGTGGAAAAACTCAGTAAAGGTTCTATAAGGTGGTCACAATGTGGGGACAATTTTTGCTAATTCATTCCCAAAGGAGCTCTCTTTGGAATACCAGTAATAAAGGCAAAGGCTGACTTGCCATTGATAGAACACTGTGTAACAGAAAGGCTTTTGGGTAGAATTGTTATCATGTTTTAGATTAATTTCAGTGAATGTATAACTGGCTTCCCTAGTGGCTCAGACAGTAAAGAATCTGCAGACCTGGGTTCGATCCCTGGGTCAGGAAGATCCCCTGAAAAAGGAAATGGCAACCCACTCCAGTATTCTTGCCTGGAGAACTCCATAGACAGAGGAGCCTGGCCAGCTATAGTCCATGGGATCGCAAAGAGTCGGTCATAACTGAGTGATTAACATACACAGTGAACATATTTGCCTTCCACTCTAATGCATGCCCCTACCCTATGAAACAGTAAGTCATTTCACTTTTTTGGCTGCTCCGCATAGCTTATGGATCTTAGTTCCCTGAGCAGGGATCAAACCTGGGTCCCAGAAGTCAAAGCACTGAGTCTAAATCACTGGACCGCCAGGGGATTCCCAGTAAGTGATGTTTTAATAGGATTTTAATATATGTAAAACATATCATGTACTTAGAGATGAAATATCCAGGAAAAATATTTCCAAAGCTTATTATTTCTTGGCATTTCCTGTGTCCTACTTGATATGTATATTCACAAAGGGAGCTGCTTTACGTTATCTAAGACCCTATTGTATTTATTACTTCAACTTGCAAGTGGTTTTATTTGGATTTCCAAATGTATAAATTTCAACATGTTTTATTAGTGAAGTTACAGCAATAAAGGAACAATTTTGAGGCTCATTTAACACCTATAAATTTCCCTGTTTGCAATGTAAAAGAAATGGCCTCAGCAGACCACATGTCTGCTCATATTTCAAAGAATATGAAATCTAAATACATTTAAATTGCTCTATATTGAGAGCTCTCTTCTTCCATAAAACACTTATGGGCTCATTGTTTATATTTTTGTAAAAATGATACCTGACTCTGAACAGATTATTATATGAAAATTATTTTTTCAAATAGCTATATTTGAGAAGCCATATAAAAGTTAGTTGATTATAAATCAACAATTACAATCAACCTGAAAAACATTAAAAAGACATTGATCTAAATATTTGAAGATGTATGTGTATACAAAGCCTGCACACAAATGTTTATAGCACTTTTATCTATAATTGCAAAACTATAAGTAACAAAGATATTCTTCAACAGGTGAAAAAATGAACAAACCGTGGTATATCACTATCACAGAAAGTTATTTGGTGATAAAGAGAAATAAGCTAAGAAAGCTTAAGAATACATGAATAACTCAAATACAGATTGCTAAGTGAAAGAAGCCAGTCTATATAGATTACATACTCTAGGGTTCCAATTATATGACAGTGAGGAAAACATAAAACTCTAGAAATGGTGAAAAGATCAGAAATTGTCAGAGTTCCAGGAAGAATAGGTGAAGTCCAGGAGAAACAGTGACAGACTTTATTTTCTTGGGCTCCAAAATCACTGCAGATGGTAACTGGAGCCATGAAATTAAAAGATGCTAGATCCTTGGAAGAAAAGCTATGACAAACCTAGACAGCATATTAAAAAGCAGAGACATTACTTTGCTGACAAAGGTCCATCTAGTCAAAGCTATGGTTTTTCAGCAGTCATGTATGGATGTGAGAGTTGGACCAAAAAAAGGCTGAGCACCAAAAAATTGATGCTTTTGAACTGTGGTGCTGGAGAAGACTCGAGAGTCCCTTAGATAGCAAGGAGATCAAACTAGTCAATCCTAAAGGAAATCAATCCTGACTATTCATTTAGAGGGATTGATGCTGAAGCTGAAACTCCAATACTTTGGCCACCTGATGCGAAGAGCTGACTCATTGGAAAAGACCCTGATGCTGAGAAAGATTGAAGGCAAGAGGAGAGATGGTTGGATGGCATCATCTACTCAATGGACATGAGTTTGAGCAAGCAAGGGGAGACGGTGAAGGATAGCGAAGTCTGGCATGCTGCAGTTCATAGGGTCATAAACAGTTGGACGTGACTGAACAAGAAGGAGATATTTTAGGGCAATGAGTCTATTCTGTACTATAATGTAATAGGGGATAGTGAATACTATGTGTTCGTCAAAACCCACTGACCTTTACAGTATGAAAACTGATCCTTAATGCATGCAAGTTTAAAAAGTATCTTTAAGAGGTTGGGGTATCGCAGGATGGAAAGTAGAATGTGACAGAGCAAGCTAATTATATGACAAATGTACAAAACAACCTTTCTAGAGAGTGGGATGAAGAGAAAGGTGCTGACTTGAGCAACTTTGGAAATAGACCCTATAAAACAGGGCAAAAGGCACTGCACGTAAGCCCCTTGGCCCTAGCAGGTTGCCGTTTCCAACTGCATTGTAATTTTAGACTCACTCTCGTTCCACTCCTCCTACTACCAAGGCGACAGGCTAACAGCACAATTTTGTCTTCTTTCCGGTCTCAGTTCCACTGCTTATCAGCTGGGTGAGCTTGGTCTTGCCACCTGACCTTTTGGAGCCCCAGTTCCCCACCTGAAAAAGTACCTCGGGAAGGAATGTTGCTTGGGTGAAATAAGCCAAGATTTCTAAAGTGTTTGGTGAACTTGGCAATGTCATTTTTATCACTAATGTTGATACAGGTATTGTCCTCATTACCAACTGACCAGAGGCTTGTAGAGGCTTCAGCACCCACTTTGGCTCTACAGAGAACACCCATTGGCAACTTAACCTTTTCTCATTCTCGGTTTGATAAGTAGGTTGTGTCCAACAAACCACACAATTATTGTTGGGATCTGGGCTATGATTCCATTTACTGTCAGTCCAAGGCCTCTTTTAGACTGCCAGGAAACCAAAGGGCTCATTTTCAAGTTTCCTTCTTTCTTGGCCTCTTTTCCTGCCAGGGTTTATTTTCATGTGAACATGATCATTCATTCTAAATATTCCATGGGCTCCTAAAACTGGCCAGTTCTCCTCGATCCACTTCTCTCCTGAGGTCCACTTTTCTGACTTTATTTCTATGATATTTAAAGATCAGTTTTTGTCATAAGATAAAGACGCAGTGTCTGAGAAGTGTAATTATTTACCAGCAGGTTTAGCTCCATGTATCAAGATTGACTGACCTCTTAAAATTTGTACATAGTTACCAAACAATTCAAAGAAATTTCTCAGTTCTGCTTTCTTCTCATTCTTTAGAAGGAGTCAGGTTGTGGGCCCTAGATTGCATTTGGTATTTAAAAGACAAGCTTTATACTGGAAGATCAATATATCTAAAATAAAAACATGGGTTTGGGGATAATTTTCCTTGTTGGGGGTCGAGGGGGTCAGCTAACAAAAGCCTGTTTTTGGCATTCCATGTCTGAGCTGAAGATTATATAGAGGTAAATATCTGTAGCAGAGTCCTGTTGAAATGAGTTATTTGTTCTTTTAAATCTCTAAATAGCCACCAAAGAAAAGAAAGGTTAAACCTTAATCTGTCTACTAGGCTATTTATTGTTCACAGGTGTCAATGATGCCTATAAAAGTATTGTCTTATTATGTCAAAGTGCATTTAAGCAATGGATGTTCTTTGAGCTGAGGGCTTCCCAGGTGGCTCAGTGGTAAAGAATCTGCCTGCCAACACAGGAGGCATGCAGAAGATGAGAGTTCGATCCCTGGGTCGGGAAGATTCCCTGGAGGAAGAAATGGCAACCCACTCCACTATTATTGCCTGGAGAATCTTGTGGACAGAGGAGTCCACGGGATTGCAAAGAGTTGACTAAGCAACAGAATACATGTGCCTTAAGCTATATTTAAAAACATAAAATACTTTAAATGGTAATTGCTGTTATACCAAACTATTTCACCCCATTAAAGTTGCTCAGGCTTGTCTGATTCTTTGCGACCCCACGGACTGTAGCCCACCAGGTTCCTCTGTCCATAGGATTTCCCAGGCAAGAATACTGGAGTGGGAAGCCATTCCCTACTCCAGGTGATTTAACCCGGGTCTCCTGCATTGCAGGCAGATTCTTTACTGTCTGAGACACCAGGGATTATTTTGAAACAAATTGAATAATAAGTTAGACTATTCAAGAACAAAAAATAAAGATCAGGTCCAGCAGGGTGCTCACGACTTCTACGGGTCAGGGAGACTTGCTGTGCACACCCAGGCAAAGGAGAGTGTGTGTTTGCTCTTCTGATGAAATTTTCTGAGCAGGAAGTCCCCCCCGTAAGCCCCGTCACAGTCACGGCTGCCTGTCGGGGGTCCTAGCAGTTCCCAAGTGCATCCTAATACCAACAGGAGGGCCTTTGGGAAGCAGGTGCCTTCCTGCAGCGGCATAAGCTCACAGGCCACAGCCCATTGGTGACTAATTCTGCTGTCTCCTCCAGGCCTCATGGAGGCTCCTCAGTGGGTCAATTTTCCTGTTTCACTGCAGTAGCAGAAAGCTAAGTCTGAGTACTGGAGGTTATCTTGTTCAATTCACTTGCAAAAGCCATTCTCAGCACAAACGTTCCAGGTTCAGAGGAAACTTTAGTTTTCATCAAAAAGAATACTCTTATATGGAGCTCAAAAGTAATTAAGTTAATAAAACAGGTTAATTGTTTCTTTTTAACGGATGGAAGATTTTTAGAGACATTTTCAAAGGCTATTTTGTCTCATAATGTCAACAAATATATTGTGAATTAGTTTTCAATTAGCATGATTATTGTGAAAATCCTTTTGTCGAAGATACTCACATAAAACAGGTCCTCCTTCTCTCCTGGGAGGGGACCTGTGAAGGTTGAAACTTGAGGCTGCTTCTCTCCACACCTCACCCTCAGCCACTCCAGAAGGCTTTAAGCCTGGAGGAAACAGGAGAAAGGGGCTGGTTAGGGAACAGCAGCATATCCTAAATCTGGGTGCAGGCCTAAGCTCCCAGGTGGGAATCAGGGGAAGAGTTTATGTATGTTCCCATTTTTTCCCCCACAAGTTTAAGATGTCCAATGTCTGCAATTACTTATACCTAAAACATCTTCCGAGACTTCCTCTGATTGGGAGCATTTTGCTGTTACTGTTACTTGTTTTTTAGGAAATACTAATCAGCCTGCTTTTCAAATTTAATACCAATACTTTTAACATTATTGCTTAAGTTCTATATCATGAACTGGCACTGTCATTAATTTGGGGGAATTTTTCTATTTGGTGGCTTCCCAATCCCTTATGATTATACAGTGGAAGTGAGAAATAGATTTAAGGGACGAGATCTGATAGAGTGCCTGATGAACTATGGACTGAGGTTCGTGACACTGTACAGGAGACAGGGATCAAGACCATCCCCATGGAAAAGAAATGCAAAAAAGCAAAGTGGCTGTCTGGGGAGCCCTTACAAATATCTGTGAAAAGAAGAGAAGCGAAAAGCAAAGGAGAAAAGGAAAGATATAAGCATCTGAATGCAGAGTTCCAAAGAATAGCAAGAAGAGATAAGAACGCCTTCTTCAGCGATCAATGCAAAGAAATAGAGAAAAACAACAGAATGGGAAAGACTAGAGATCTCTTCAAGAAAATTAGAGATACCAAAGGAACATTTCATCCAAAGATGGGCACAATAAAGGACAGAAATGGTATGGACCTAACAGAAGCAGAAGATATTAAGAAGAGATGGCAAGAATACACAGAAGAACTGTACAAAAAAGATCTTCATGACCCAGATAATCATGATGGTGTGATCACTCACCTAGAGCCAGATATCCTGGAATGTGAAGTTAAGTGGGCCTTAGAAAGCATCACTACGAACAAAGCTAGCAGAGGTGATGGAATTCCAGTTGAGCTATTTCAAATCCTGAAAGATAATGCTGTGAAAGTGCTGCATTCAATATGCCAGCAAATTTGGAAAACTCAGCAGTGGCCACAGAACTGGAAAAGGTCAGTTTTCATTCCAATCCCAAAGAAAGGCAATACCAAAGAATGCTCAAACTACCGCACAATTGCACTCATCTCACACGCTAGTAAAGTAATGCTCAAAATTCTCCAAGCCAGGCTTCAGCAATACGTGAACCGTGAACTTCCAGATGTTCAAGCTGGTTTTAGAAAAGGCAGAGGAACCAGAGACCAAATTGCCAACATCTGCTGGATCATCGAAAAAGCAAGAGAGTTCCAGAAAAACATCTATTTCTGCTTTATTGACTATGCCAAAGCCTTTGACTGTGTGGATCACAATAAACTGTGGAAAATTCTGAAAGGGATGGGAATACCAGACCACCTGACCTGCCTCTTGAGAAATTTGTATGCAGGTCAGGAAGCAACAGTTAGAACTGGACATGGAACAACAGACTGGTTCCAAATAGGAAAAGGAGTACGTCAAGGCTGTATATTGTCACCCTGCTTATTTAACCTCTAAGCAGAGTACATCATGAGAAATGCTGGGCTGGAAGAAGCACAAGCTGGAATCAAGATTGCCGGGAGAAATATCAATAACCTCAGATATGCAGATGACACCACCCTTATGGCAGAAAGTGAAGAAGAACTAAAAAGCCTCTTGATGAAGGTGAAAGAGGAGAGTGAAAAAGTTGGCTTAAAACTCAATATTCAGAAAACGAAGATCATGGCATCTGGTCCCATCACTTTATGGGAAATAGATGGGGAAACAGTGGAAACAGTGTCAGACTTTATTTTTTGGGGCTCCAAAATCACTGCAGATGATGACTGCAGCCATGAAATTACAAGACGCTTACTCCTTGGAAGAAAAGTTATGACTAACCTAGATAGCATATTGAAAAGCAGAGACATTACTTTGCCAACAAAGGTCCGTCTAGTCAAGGCTATGGTTTTTCCAGTGGTCATGTATGGATGTGAGAGTTGGACTGTGAAGAAAGCTGAGTGCCGAAGAATTGATGCTTTTGAACTGTGGTGCTGGAGAAGACTCTTGAGAGTCCCTTGGACTGCAAGGAGATCCAACCAGTCCA
This sequence comes from Bos indicus x Bos taurus, assembly GCF_003369695.1. Lineage (NCBI taxonomy): Eukaryota > Metazoa > Chordata > Mammalia > Artiodactyla > Bovidae > Bos > Bos indicus x Bos taurus. The sequence continues at coordinate 5,611,521 of NC_040083.1, read as the reverse complement.
TTCTGAAGGAGATCAGCCCTGGGATTTCTTTGGAAGGAATGATGCTAAAGCTGAAACTCCAGTACTTTGGCCACCTCATGCGAAGAGTTGACTCATTGGAAAAGACTCTGATGCTGGGAGGGATTGGAGGCAGGAGGAGAAGGGGATGACAGAGGATGAGATGGCTGGATGGCATCACTGATTCGATGGACTTGAGTCTGAGTGAACTTCGGGAGTTGGTGATGGACAGGGAGGCCTGGCATGGTGCAATTCATGGGGTCACAAAGAGTTGGACACAACTGAGCGACTGAACTGAACTGGTGGGTCAGACAGTATAGAATCTGCCTGTAATGCGGGAGACCTGGGTTTCATCTCTGGGTTGGGAAGATCCCCTGGAGGAAGAAATGGCAACCCACTCCAGTATTCTTGCCTGGAATAGCCCATGGATGGAGGAGCCTGGCAGGCTACAGACCATGGGGTATCAAAGAGGCTGACACAACTGAGAGGCTTCACTTTCTTTCTTTCTGGTGGATCAAATGGTAGAGAATCTGTCTGCAATGTGGGAGACCTGGGTTCAATCCCTGGGTCAGGAAGATCCCCTGGAGAAGGGAATGGCTACCCACTCCAGTATTCTTGCCTGGAGAATTCCAGGGACTTAGAAAAGCCTGGCAGGTTGCAGTCCATGGAGTAGCAAAGAGTTGAACACAACTGAGTGACTAACACTTTCTATTTGTAATAAACTTTGATTGAACATAAGACTGATAATGTATACACACACACACACTTATATATATACGCATGCAGGCATGCTAAGTCACTTCAGTCATGTTCGACTCTGGGCGACTCCATAGACGGCAGCCCACCAGGCTCCCCTGTCCCTGGGATTCTCCAGGTAAGAATACTGGAGTGGGTTGCCATTTCCTTCTCATATATATATATATATGACATACACACAGACATACACACTGGGTTGGCTGAAAAGTTCATTCGATACAACCAGGAATGCTTTCCCCCCTGTTCTTCATCTAGATAATCCTGCTCTATTATAATCTTTCTAACTCCTGGAATTCTGGTCAAAATTGAATTAAAACAACAATGACTAAAGGATAGTTAACAGATGCTACAATTCCACTTCACTCCAAACAGAATGAAATTCCTTTCATGCCTTTATTTTGAGGCACAGAATAGATTTCGTTTTTAGTCATTTTATGGTTTTTTTTTTAATTTTAATTTTATTTTATTTTTAAACTTTACAATATTGTATTAGTTTTGCCAAATATCGAAATGAATCCGCCACAGGTATACATGTGTTCCCCATCCTGAACCCTCCTCCCTCCTCCCTCCCCATACCCTCCCTCTGGGTCGTCCCAGTGCACCAGCCCCAAGCATCCAGTATCGTGCATCGAACCTGGACTGGCAACTCGTTTCATACATGTTATTATACATGTTTCAATGCCATTCTCCCAAATCTTCCCACCCTCTCCCTCTCCAACAGAGTCCATAAGACTGTTCTATACATCAGTGTCTCTTTTGCTGTCTCGTACACAGGGTTATTGTTACCAACTTTCTAAATTCCATATATATGCGTTAGTGTACTGTATTGGTGTTTTTCTTTCTGGCTTACTTCACTCTGTATAATAGGCTCCAGTTTCATCCACTTCATTAAAACTGTTTTACAGTGACGGATAACATTTGGGTGAGGACCTGGTAAGCTGGGATGGTTGTTGTTCAGTCGCTAAGTCGTGTCCAACTCTGCAACCCATATCAAAATAAGACATCTAGATGGTAAGGAAAACTTGGCAAAAACACACAAAGAAACTGTGAAAGGGAAAAGATCCTCAGCCAACCGCCTTCCTGAATCACAGTGGCCATTCCTCCTGCTCCTCCTCCCTCCTCTCCTTTGCTTTCTGTGCCCTTATCTCTCTCTCTCCTTCTCTCTCTCTCTCTCACACACACACACACACATCCTGTTCTCCTAAGGTAAAAAGCACTCTGTGCTCTCTGCCTGTCTGTCTCTCTCTCTCTCTCTCACACACACACCCTAAGGTAAAAATCACTCTCTGTGCTCTCCGTAAATGCCTCAGGTTCTACACTTCATTGCTGTGACAGTCCGCCTCCCTGAGGTGCCTATGCAGACCAGCTATTTCCTTGTCAAGAAGCTCTTAGCTCACTCCCACCTGGTTTGGAAGAATCCAGGGGGCCGTTCTCCATCTCGCAGCCCTGTCTCTCTCCACTGCCTTCTCTCCCCAGTCTTGGCTGCAGTGGCCTGGCAGGCGGGCTGGTGAGGGATGAAGCAGACAAAGGTCCACTTGTAACCTCCTTCCAGCACCTCCTCTTTTCTCCTTTTGCCCAAACTCACCCAGTGAGTTTGAGCATTTAAGGAGATTCCTCTGCCAAGAAGACCAAAGGAAAGAAGAAAAACGGTATGTACTTTTTTCCTTAAAAATCATTTTAGGTTGTTGTTTCTGCTGCAAACTACTGCTATAGAATAGGGCAGAAGTGTTTTTGTGTCTGAGTCAGAAGAGAAAGGGAGATGGAGAAAGCCTCAGAGGAGGTGATGAGAAAAATGATACTTCCCAGGTTAGAGGGAAAGAATCAGATGAAAAGAGAAGAGAAAATGTACATTTCTTAACAGGAAAGGCATTTAATTGGGGGCTTTAAAGGAGGCAGCTCCCTCACTGGTCCTTATGAAAGCCTTATTAAAGCCCCCATCTACTCTGAATCTGGCCCCACAATTACTCAGGACTATGTGAGACTGATGGAAGTATTATAAGCTCCTTTTCCAGGCACTAGCTGTATCTCTTTATTCCTACTTTACATGAAGTATAAAGACAGTGAGAAAGCAATGTTTTGTTTTGTTTTTGCTTTTGAAAATCCTGATTCCTAAAATAAGAAACTGGTATAAATATGTGAGACAAAGAGGGAATTCACGAAATTTATCCTCGGCACCCCCAGGATGGAATACAACACACTGTCTATACTGCTACAATAAAGGGAACCCTTTCTTCCTTTGGGACTTATGAAAATTCCTCTTTAAAGGTCCTTCACTTAGTTACACAAGCTGTGAAAAGCTCTCTCAAATGCTGCAGTGGTAATGATTTCAGGGAAATAATGAGAATGATGCAAGCCTGCATATTCATAGCATCCTCTAAGACGTTCGAAGGCAGATCACCTTCGGGGCGGAGGTAGACTGGTTTTCAACTGATGAGGGTCTCTTGGAGCTGACTGTGTCTGTTTTAAAGATGCTTGGAAGGCTTATTCACCTTGTAATACCACTTCTGTTCCTTTAACCTACACTTTGAGAAGTTTCAATTCAGTGCTCAGTCATTCCAATATAAATCTCTTCTGGTACAGTTAATAAGAAAGAGAGGGAATTGTAAAAAAAAAAAAAAAAAAACATTGATTTTCATCGGCCAGGAAAGATGAATGGAAAACATCATGGACTGGACGGCAGTTTTCATCTCTTCCAACTATAATTTTGATATTTTAAATGTCAAGCTCTGGGTTGGAATTTTCATTGCTTTTGCAGCCTTCACTTCTTTCTGGCCATGTTACAAAAGGAATCAGAAAAAGGGCTGCCCTTTCTAATTCATCAATTCTGCTTCATTCCATGCTATTAATGCCAGTTTCTAGAACAGACATCAGCTGTCTGCAGGAGCATTGCTCCCTGAAGGTCTGAACGCTTTCACGACATAACCCTGCAAGTTTTGGCCATTAAATGAGATAATTTTTCTTTTTCAGTTTCCCCTTAAGTCCAACCATTCAAAAGCTTGCTGGTGCCAAATACCCTTACACAACCAACATTTGCAATCCCCTCCATATATGACAGTGGCAGTGATTTATTGTTTAACTGGAAACATCTTGCCTACAGCCGTTTATCCTCTGCATTGATCTTTTGAAAATAAGGCCACTATTGAGGGAGTTTGAGGGAGAATGGATGTATGTACATGTGTGGCTGAGTCCTTCACTGTTCACCTGAAACCATCACCACATTGTTAATTGGATATACCCCAATACAAAATAAAAAGCTCAAAAAAATTTATCCAGGGTTATGATTAATCTTACTCCTTGGAAGGAAAGTTATGACTAACCTAGATAGCATATTGAAAAGCAGAGACATTACTTTGCCAACAAAGGTCCGTCTAGTCAAGGCTATGGTTTTTCCTGTGGTCATGTATGGATGTGAGAGTTGGACTGTGAAGAACGCTGAACACTGAAGAATTGATGCTTTTGAACTGTGGTGCTGGAGAAGACTCTTGAGAGTCCCTTGGACTGCAAGGAGATCCAACCAGTCCATTCTGAAGGAGATCAGCCCTGGGATTTCTTTGGAAGGAATGATGCTAAAGCTGAAACTCCAGTACTTTGGCCACCTCATGTGAAGAGTTGACTCATTGGAAAAGACTCTGATGCTGGGAGGGATTGGGGGCAGGAGGAGAAGGGGACGACAGAGGATGAGATGGCTGGATAGCATCACTGACTCGATGGACGTGAGTCTCAGTGAACTTCGGGAGTTGGTGTTGGACAGGGAGCCCTGGCGTGCTGCAATTCATGGGGTCGCAAAGAGTCGGACACGACTGAGCGACTGATCTGATCTGATCTGATGATTAATCAGACATTTATCAGGTGATCTATATTTTTTTAGGTTTTTCATCTGAATTGTATTTGTTAATATCAATTATTAAACACATAAAATGAGATACAATATAATTTTATTGTAAAAAATAATGCCGCTATCCTGCTGGGATAGGAATGATATCTTACAACATTAGAAACAATGTTAGTTACATAAAATTGAATCCAAAAAAACCAGTCGGTAACTATCTAAAGATCTCTTGTTATTTCCTCAGATGTTCAGTTTTTAGCTTTATTTGCTGTTGTAATTTGCATGCATTCCAGGAGGAATTTAAAGGGGAGGTCCTTCAACAGAAGGAGGGGAAAAAAGAGAGCAATTTGCTTCAAACTGGTCAAAATAATTTCACTCTTGTTGGCACTTGAAAATATATGGTCTTGATGGATTTCTAAGGATGAAGGTCAGTGTCTTTTAAAGAAAAAACAAACCAATGTATCATGGGGACATACTGGTTCAGACATTTCCCCACTTGCAGAATAGTAGTTAAAGCTATTTATCTGTACTTAAGTAAAGGAAAAGAGAAGACTTCAGTTCAAACAGGTAATTTATAAACTGTTTAAAAAAAAAAAAAAGCTTCAAGCAAGTACTTGCCAGGTGTGGAACTTTCCACCCTAGTATGTGACTAAGGCAGACAGAAACGCCATTCTGTGCTCTGGCCTGGACACAGCCAGAGAGGCCCACGGTGTGGCAACGTACCCACTGCCTTCTCTAGCAATTTGCTTGTTCCTTCTTTCAGCGGATGCTGTGTGAGCCCATCCTGTGAGCCTGGCCTGGAAGCAGGCCTCTGAGAGGTGAGGGAGGAGGAAAAGGTGCACGCCCTGCCTTCATGGAACTGGCATCGCCTCCTCCAGTCCCCACACAGAGGCTGGCCCAGGCCTCCGTCCCTCATCTCTTCTCGTCCCAGTCTGTACTCACTGCCCTGAAGTCCTACCACGACAAAGACAAAGCAATAAATATCCCCATGACCCTCAAGTTCATACCTCCAGATTTGCATTCAGCTGTCTACTCAACATCTTCACTTCACATCTGATGGGCATCTCAGATTAACTTGTCCAGAAATTTACTCTTAAATCCCCCTCAGCTCAATAAATGTCAGTACCATTCAGGTCAGAAACCTAATAGGCATCCTGGAGTCTTTCTCTCTCACCTCATCTCTTCCATCAACTTCTTTCTCCAACATACTTCCCACCAAGAACATAAACGTTAGCTTCCCAGTGTCCCTGGCCATCTCCATTTCTCCTTCTCAACACCCTTGCCACTGCATGGGAGGCTCAAGAGGGAGTGGATATATGTGTATGTATAGCTGATTCATTTTGTTGTACAGCAGAATCTAACACAACATTGTAAAGCAACTTTATCATAATTAAAAAAAAAAATAGAAGTCCTAAGTGAGGTTAACAACTGTCCTCTCCACATTGAAACTCTAGTTGATTTTTATTCTATCTGTGCTTTTCTGTATTTTCCATGCCTTACACTATTGTTATTGCTAAGTCACTTCAGTCGTGTCTGACTCTGTGTGACCCCATAGATGCCAGCCCACCAGGCTTCCTCGTCCCTGGGATTCTCCAGGCAAGAACACTGGTGTGGGTTGCCATTTCCTTCTCCAATGCATGAAAGTGAAAAGTGAAAGTAAAGTGGCTCAGTCGTGTCCAACCCTCAGCGACCCCATGGACTGCAGCCTTCTAAGCTCCTCCATCCATGGGATTTTCCAGGCAAGAGTACTGGAGTGGGGTGCCATTGCCTTCTCCAGGTATTACTATTTTTTTAGAAAAATAATTTTTCTTAAAAAAATCTAATGGCTCTCATTAGAACCATCTAATAGAAAGAAAGCATAAGATGTTAACAGTCATGAAATTAGCTCAAGAACAAACTACACTTATATGTGGGAAATATAAGAAAGGCAATAGGAGCCCAAGTTGGCTAAATGAATGAGTTTGTTCAAAAGCCACAAGATATAGACAAAATTAAACTAGATTACCAAAAATAAGAACATGATTACATAGTAAAAAACTAGGAAGATCAAAGCTCAAAAAGATATGAAAAATGCCAATGACCTAAAGTAACAGAAAAATTCAAACACATTAAGGCAAAAAGATTAAAAAGAGATTACAGCTCTCCTCCCAACTCCTCCCCTTACTCCCAATCTTTTGAAAGACAGGAATCAGGGGAGGGAGGTTACAGAAAAGGCAGCTGCTGTTTGCTGTTGAATCTTCTCATAAATGTACATGTACATAGAAATATATATATTTTTAAGTCAGGTATGAATTAGTAATCCAGAACAAATGCTAGTTTTGACAAAAATCAAGCAAATGAACAAAAACCAGAAATTGGGATATACATTTTAAAGTCAGACTATTTAGAAAAAGTTAAATACAATGAATTAATTTAAATTAAAACAATAGTACCTGATGACATGCAAATTTAAGGATGTGGCAGGTCACTAACCTCTTCCAGTTATAAAGCTCTCTGCAACTAGCTATTGAGTTTAGCAATCTGAGGGACTCATCCTTCTCTGGCTGTAAGCATCTAGAGATGAGGATATATTATTTATTCTTTCACTAACGTGACAGGCACTGTTAAGGGTGCTTGGGGTGGATACATATCAGAAAAAAGCCTGCCTTCCTGGAGCTTCCATTCAATTGGGGGGGAGACACAATAAGAATATTTTATAATAATTTAGGTTTATAAATGTCATGGAAAATTAAAGCAAGAAAGGCAGATTAAGAATCTGTGAAGGAAGATAGAATTTTATTTCAAAAAATTTTTATTGTTGTTGAAATACAGTATAGTTGATTTACAATGTTGTGTTAGTCACTCAGTTACATATTCTTTTTCAGATTCTTTTTTATTATAAGTTATTACAAGATATTTAGTATACTTCCCTGGGCTATAGAGCAGGACTTTGTTATTTATTTTGTATGTTGTTGTCATTTAGTTGCTAAGTTGTGTCCAACTCTTTTGTGACCTCATCGACTGTAACTCACCAGGCTCCTCTGTCCATGGGATTCTCCAGGCAAGAATACTGGAGTGGGTTGCCATGCCCTCCTCCAGGGGATCTTCCCTACGCAGGGATGGAACCCCATCTCTTATGTGTCCTGCATTGGCAGGTAGGTTCTTTACCATTAGCACCACCTGGGAAGCCCTTGTGACCTTAGAAATAACACCAAAACCACATTCCATTTTAAAAAACTGAGAAATTATACTTCATTAATTTAAAACTTTTCCTTCTTTTAAAATCTTAAAACATTTGCTTATTTTAAATAAGAAGGTGAAAAGGAAAGTCATAGGTGAAGTAAATGTTTGGAAATGTTTGGAAAGTATATATCTAATAAAGAACTTGTGTTCAGAATATACAAAGAACCCTCACAACTCAAGAACACAATCCAACTTTTTTAAATGAGAAAAGATTTGGACAGGTCAACAAAGAAGATACACAGATGAAGAAAACATATGAAAGAGGTTTAATACCATTAATCATTAAGGAAATGCTACATAAAACCACAAGACACCTATCAGAATGTACAAATTAAAAATACTGACCATATCAAGTGTTGGAGAGGACGTAGCAAACTGGAACCCTTGCAGACTGCTGGTGGGAATTTTAAATGGTACAACCACTTTGGAAAAACAATTTAGTAATTCCTTAAAAAGTAAAACATACACCTACCAGTTATTCTACTCACAGGTATATGCTCAAGAGTAATGACAGCTATCCCCTGGAGAGGAAAATCTCAAGGACAGAGGAGCCTGGTGGGCTACAGTCCATGGGGTAGCAACGTCAGACACGACTGAGCACGCACACACATGCACACAATGAAAGCTATGATCTTGCAAAGCCTTGTACACAAGTGTTCATAACAGCTTTGCAACAGCCTGAAACTAAAAAAAACTCAAATACCCATCAATAGACGGATGGATAACAATTTATAGCATACATAATGCAGTAATTCTCAGCAATAAAAAGGAGTCAGCTATTGATACAGGCAATGGACAGATATATATCTCTCAAAGTAAGTATGCTGAGTGATAAAAGCCAGATAAAAAAAGAGTGCATATTTTATGACTCCATTTATATGAAACTGGAGAAAATGCACCTTAATCTCGGGGGAGAAAACAGGTCAGTGGTTGTCTGGATGGGAGTGGGGGCAGGGAGGACTGAGACAGGTGGATGACAAGAGGGCAGGAGGAGACTTAGGGCTGACGGGTCCCCTCACTATCCTGACTATAGTGATGGTATAATGGGGACATACATGTGCCCAAACTTACCAAACTGCATCCTCTAATATCTGTCCTTTAGTATATGTCAATTTTACCTCAATAAAGCTCTTTAAAAAAAACTTTGCATAGTAGAGTTCTGTCTTAGACTTTATTATGTCTTTTAAAGTTTAATGACTGTGGTGATTCCTAGCATATATTAAATGCTCAACTAACAAGAGACTTAATTATCCTTCTTTGAAGAGTAATCTGAAAAAAATGTCAGGAAATGTAACTCTTTTTTTTAAACATCAATTACCTTATGGGGATAAAGAAGGCCTGAATCAGAAGTAACTGAGAACTAAAACACCTCACAGAATTACATTGAAAAAAATACAACTTATGTTACAATTTGCAAAGTGTAAGGTATTATTATTGGAAGGTATTATTCTGTCTATACTAGACTGTGATGTAATACAACACTGTAGTGCCTTGTTCTCTCAAATCTGAAAAAAACATACAGTGAAATAGATCTCATTTTTTTGTCTTTCCTTTCACTAGTATTTGGAGGTAAGAATTAAATTGAATATTTATAATTCTAAGAAAATATATAAGCAAAGCCAAAAATGACTAATTCAAATCAGAATATGAAATAAAATCTAAAACTCTTTCAGAGTATGAAAGAGTATTTTCAGTTTCTAAACTCATAAAAGAATCTGCCTGCAATGCAGGAGACCTGGGTTCGATTCCTGAGTTGGGAAGATCCCCTGGAGAAGGAAATGGTAATCCACTCCAGTATTCTTGCCTGGAAAATCCCATGGACAGAGGAGCCTGGGGGGCTACAGTCCATGGGGTCGCAAGAGTTGGACATGACTTAGCAACTAAACCACCTAAACCACCAAACTCATAAAAAGCAGTGAGTGTCCTTCCTCAGATGATGTGAGTAGATCTGTATCTACTAAAGAAATTGAATCAGTAATTAATAACCTCCCAAAACAGCAATCACCAAGGCCAGATGGGCTCCGTGGTGAACTCTACTAAACATTTCAGATACTTCAGCACCTGCCTACAAGATGAAATCTGAATGACTGTGGTGTCTGATTCTGGCTCCCACTATCTTGCTAGTCTTCCTTTACTGCAAACGCCTCTACTCTCTTCTCGTTTAATATGGAGGCCAGATAAGCCAAATTCAATAGATCATGAACATTCCATGTTGTTGTTCAGTCACCCAGTCCTGACTCTGTGAGACCCCATGGAGTGCAGCACACCAGGCCTCCCTGTCCCTCACCATCTCCTGAAGTTTGCTTAAGTTCATGTCCATTGCATTGGTGATGCCATCCAAACATCTCATCCTCTGTTGCCTCCTTCTCCTTTTGCCTTCAGTCTTTCCCAGCATCAGGGTCTTTTCCAATGAGTCATCTGTTCACATCAGATGACCAAAATACTGGAGCTTCAGCTTCAGCATTGGTCCTTCCAATGAATATTCAGGGTTGATTTCGCTTAAAAGTGACTGGTTTGATCACCTTGCTGTCCAGGGGATTTTTAGGAGTCTTCTCCAGCACCACAGTTCAAAGGCATCAATTCTTTGGCACTCTGCCTTCTTTTGGAATATTCCATACAAATACTATATTTGAAGTATTATCTCCTAAAAGAGGAATTTAAACTTGCTTGGTATGACCACAAGAGTTCAAATTAGAACCGATGGGTGGAAGCCACAGAAAAATATTTTCCAGGAAGGGAAACATTAGAACTATATCAGTGGAATATGTGGATTTAGTCAACAATTGAGTTCCCCATCACGGTAGGTGTCTAAAAACAGGCTAAAGGTCTCTTATGGGGAATTCAAGCCTCTGCTTTCAACTGAGGCTCAGATGTAACCCATGTGGGAGAAGTGTTCACAAATTACAAAAATTATGCAGAAAAAAATCAGTCCCCTAAATAAGTCCGAAACTTTTAAAAACTTAACTGTAAATATATCTATAGAATATAATCTGTCAGTGTCAGGATGAGTGGGCTTTTTGTTTCTGTCAGGGTGGGGTCCGGGTTATTTGACAATGTTGTTAGGATATGCAAAGTCAAGAATCACTGTACACAACAATGATATCTGCTTTAGAAATTTACTTCAGTTTTATCATCTTAAAAGCAGTTTTCCCCTACTGAATATACTGGTAAAAAAGTGAGTTTGGGGGACTTCCCTGGCGGTCCAGCAGGTAAGACTCAAGGGGCGTGGGTTCAATCCCTGGTCAAGGAACTAAGATTTCGTATGCCTCATGGTCAAAAATAAAAAACAACAAGAACATCCATGCCTGTGATGATAGTTACACAAGTCTGTAAATATTCCAAAAATCATTGAATTGTGCAAGTAAAGCAGGTGAATTGTATGGTATGAAAATTATAGCTCAACAAAAAAAATTTTTTTAATGAACTTGAGTACTTGAAAATGCAAGTGGCTCTTCCCACTTTCTCCTTCTCCCTCCCTCACACAACTCTTATTCAATATTTCTTTGTAGAGCTCAGGAATGTCAGTTTAGAGAAATATAATAAGTGATTTTTATTGTAGATAGTCATAAAACTTTGAGAAAGACATTGAAATAAAGTAGAAAAAAAATCAATTCCTACTCTTTCAATTTAAGAGTTAATGAGGACGCTGCAGAATTTTATGTTCCTATGAACTCCATCCTTTTAAAAAACCTACGAAACAAACAAACACTGACACATTTTGGATTTTCTTTTATCTCAGAGCCAAGAGCCAAAATGAAATTTACAGTACTTGCTCTCGCCGTTGGACTAACTTTGCTGCTAGGAGTCCAAGCCATGCCTGCAAACCGCCTCTCCTGCTACAGAAAAATACTAAAAGATCGCAACTGTCACAGCCTTCCAGAAGGAGTAGCTGACCTGACAAAGATTGATGTCAATGTCCAGGATCACTTCTGGGATGGGAAGGGATGTGAGATGGTCTGTTACTGCAACTTCAGCGAACTGCTCTGCTGCCCAAAGTAAGGAAATGCAGTCACAAAACGTATGGTTGTAAAATGCATGCATAACAACTTTCTTAAGACACCTTCACAAGGAGTTTGCTGAAACTTGTCACCCTTTTCAATAAAATCCTATTCAGATCTCAGCTATTTTTTAGGATGATCAACATTATGTACTCAACTGAATGTTTTCATTTAAGAGACAGAGTTTGGCAGATTTTAGTTAAGCTAAATGAAAGACAAATTAAGAACACTCCAGTCTATTAAAAGGTTTTGGATAAAAGATCCCAGTGAACACATCAAGTAACAGGATGGAAAAGTTTGGTTAATAGTGAGAGAAAAACTTTCTAGTTCTATATATGAGTTAACGAGAAATTAACTGAAGTTTCTACCAACTTGGAAAGTAGATGTATTTTAAGTATAATACAAAGGTAGATAAATCAATAAAGATTTTTAGCTCTTGATTTTAATGTAATCTTTTCCTGGTTATTGGGGAATCTCAAATACTGTGATCTTGCCTATTTCATTTGAAATTAGTTTTTCCAAATTACTTTCAACATATGTCATCATTGTTTTTCATTTTTCTAAGAAATCTGTGAGACAGAAAGGACAGATAAAACCGCTTTATCAGGGAAAGGTGCAGAGAGGTAAAATGACCAGCACCAACCACATAACTAGCTAATATCAGCTCTGACACTAGAACCCAGGACTCCTGATTTGGACCAGGTAATTTTCCTACCAAACCAGTTGGTTCTTAGGTGTTGTTCCCAAGGCAGCAGCTCCAGTATTAGCTGAGTTCTTGTTAAAAATGTAATTCAAACTTGGACCCCAGACCAAACCAGCTGGATCAGAAACAATGGAGAGGAAGCAAAGCAATTATGATTTAAACCCTTTGAGTAATTCTGATTCATCATAAAATGTCAGAATCACTTGATTAAAGAATGATATCAAGAACTCAAGTTAACTGAGTTAGGTTAGGTCCTAACTGAGTTAGGTCCATAAAATGACCTAACTTTTCCTACATAAATGAAATGCCATCTAATATTAAAATATCATACTTAAAATTTTCTTATAAGACTTGAAACTGATTTACTGAAATGTACTTGTAGTTATTTTATGATATAATTTTGTGATCATCCATTGTTAGTGGATGAAATAGAAGTATGAATATATGAAAGTAGTTTCTATCTGATTTTGGGTTACTGCTGTTGCATTAGCAACAAATAGGTAAGTATATTTCTTTTTTTTTTTTTAACCTGTAAACACAAATTTTGCATCTTTTTTTTTTCAGTTGCACTGAGATATAGTTAAATATAGCACTGTTCACATTTAAGGTGCACAGCACAATGAGTTGAAAGAAATAGACAGTTGACCCTTGAACAACACATATTTGAACTGCATGGGTACACTTACCTGCAAATTTCTTTCACTAAATACATACTATAGCACTATATCATCTATGATTGGCTGAATTCTCAGATGTTGAACTACAGGTATGGAGGACTGACTGTAAAGTTATTCACAGATTTTTGGTTGCACAGAAGGTCAGTACCCCTTATTGCTGTATTGTTCAAGGGTCAACTGTATTATGAAATGATTACAATAATAAGTGCAGTTAACACAAATCACCTCACATGGTCAAAAAATTGTTTTTCCTTGTGATAACTTTAGGATATATTATCTCAGAAACTTTCAAATATATCACACACAGTGTTAGTTATGGTTATCATGTTGTACACTGTATGCTAAGTATATTTCTACTGAGCCATAATCATAATACTACCTTGCACATACATATAATTTGATATTATTCCATGCATTTTTTCAAATGGAGTGGCATTTTATTACAAACAGCCCTCATTTTCCTAATTAGTTTATCCATATTTTCCCACCTTAATAATTCCAAGTCCTGTGGATCATATTTTGATTACACGTAACATTAGTACAGAAGGCAGCATCACATTATCACCTTAAGTGATTTTTCCAACAAGAGTAAAGTTGAGTAGCTCAACATTTCACCTTTCCCTATAAAACCTAGAAATGTATTTATTTGCTTCCCTAGAAAATTTTAAACTTCTGTTTCTTATCAGTAGACTTAAACATTATGCCCATTCCCACCCATAACAGAGAAATGAATTTTTTGGTATGATTGTAATGTTTCCAAGTCACCCAGTCTTTGCTTTTCTTTATCAATAAACGATAGCATCATGTCAATGACAAATGGGGAAAAGTAGAAGAATTGATTACCTTCTTAATCTTTGTTGCTCCTGTGGCAATTCTTCCCACTCATTCTCATTGTACTTTGTTCACCTAAAAAGAACAGTTATGTCTGAAATCCTGGAAATCACTGTCCATTTTTAGCCCAGCAAAGACTAACATGTATCTTAATTTCCAGCTGGATTTAATTCATGTTCTACTCTTTTTCAGAGATGTCTTCTTTGGACCAAAGATCTCTTTCGTGATTCCTTGCAACAATCACTGAACATCTTCATGTATTCCAGACAAACCGCCCATAATTCCCCGCAAACAGCGCTATAATAGTGTATTTCTGGTTTCTGTGCAGTGCAATAAAGCACAGATTCTATAAATTCTTACTTGTCTAAGCAAACTTGTGTTAAATAAGTAGTAATAAAAATTCAATTTAATTTTTCTCTGTGGACATTGTTTAAAATTTTTCACTAGAAAATTTTCATCTATAAGGTATTTAATATGCTTGATAAAAGAATTCTGTTTTCTAGATGCAGAGCCATAACTGTGGATCAAAGATGAAGAATACTTTCACTTCTTCATTAACAGTTATTGACCATGTACACTTAATGGAAAGAACCAGAGATAAATTGAGGTTCTTGGAAGGGAAACTAGAAATTTTCTAATAATAGTAAGAGGGGAAAAGGGAGCCAATATATGAATAAATATTATGCATGCCAAATACTTTAAGTGTATTTGCATTTTGCTCTTTTAAAAACAACAAAATTGTCAAGATAAATATTCTTAAATCAATCTTTCAGATGCTAACTCAAGTTTAAGATATTTGCTAAAAAATCAAGACAGACTTTGAACAGAGTTCCAGCTCCAAAATACTCACATAGCTGTATCCTTAAAACTATGCAGCATACCCCTGACATGTCCTTTTTTGGGGGTAATAACAAAACATATATTAAAAGAAATGGATGTTGGATGAGAATTAAAAAGTCACACAAATTTTAAAGGTAAATAAAACAGATTCTTTCAAAGATATTTTCTGGTTGTTAGAGGCAGTATTGGACTATGCTCCATACCTTAGGAGTGTTCACTGACTGGTGGCCAGCAGAAGTAATTTCAGAAAGTCCTTCATGTTATAAAAATGTATTAAATACTTGCTCAGTGCCAGTTATTTGGGCGTGTTAACAATTTGGGAATGTAGTAATGAATAAGATGGGCTTCTCCTCTTGGAACTTGTATTCGACCAAAACAGTAATCATAACAAATATTTATAAATGTGAAGCCTGCTGCTCCAAAGAAGAAGTCTAGGATGCTTTATAAAGTATTGCTGTGGGGAAACATTTGAGAAGCATAACACTTGTAGTAAAACTAGGAGATAACCATTTTGTGTATTAAAGTGACATTATTTCATTGAAATACATCCTTTGGGGTCCCTGATCTGTTTCTGAAGACCACATCCAGAACAGTATCTGGTATTTATTCAGTGTTCAATAGGTGTTACTGGGCTGAACAAAATAATTTTGAGGTAGTCAGAATTCAGTTTCTCTTAAAAGTTACAAAAGCATAAGTCAGAACATGTTTTCAAATAGTATGACCTCTGCAAAAACACATGAAGTGGAATTGTTTAAAAAACTAAAGTTTATTCTTTAATCAACATAGCATATGATTTGATTGAGCTTTTTCTCCTTCACTGAAGTGAAGTATTAAAGTCAAACTAACTCATTAACAGAAATCTTACATCCTTACTGGAACAGTGCATAGAATAGGTAAACAAAGAAAATTATCAGTACATCTGTTACATTTTCTACTCAGTATAGACTGTCTCTAAGGAAGACAAAAAAAGCAATTCAGCAATGGCATTTTATTAAGTATCCCGTTAATGCTGCAATCAAACCCTGATGAGAAAAACAGTATTTGAAAAAAGGCTGAATATTTAATACATGGAATTTTATAGATAATTATGATGATTTTCATCATATTCTTTCCTTTCTGGAAATAACTTGTAATATCCAATTATATTACATTCTTTTAGAAACAAATGCATTATATTGTTTTTGTAATTAAAAAAAGCACACATTGTAATATTTTATAATAAAAAACAAAGCACACATTGTTTCTTATAAATTAGCAAATAAATGTAAAAACATGAATGTTCACACAACTTATGCAACAGTTTCTAACTTGGTCAACATGTTTTTAAAAGCAAATATTTCATCCAATTATTTAATGAATAGATATTTTTTTCAATAGCTTTTAGCTACAAGATGACTAACCTTTTATTGAAAATGTACTAACACCATCTTTCAACTGAATGAGGTATGTACTACTATCATCATCCCTACTCTGTGGACAAAAATGGCAAGGCTTAGAGATTAAGTGGTTTATCCAGAATTACATTATCAGAGCAGTAGAGCCAGGTTTTGAATATGGCCAGTCTTCCTTCAGAACTCAAGTCTTAACCTCTGCTTTACTTAATAGCATCATCTAATCTATTTCCTTTTCAGGAAAGCAAACTTACTTGTATGAGACAAACAAGACTGTACATTTCATATAGTTTATATATGCTAAATGCTTACTGAATAACAATGACAATTTATCTTTGACTTTCTATATTTTTGTTCTTACTATAAATTCCATGGTGCTGAGCATAAAGTTGATGGTTGTTGGTAATACTTACTAATATCTCATCTCTTCTTGATGAAATTTTTCTTTTCCTCATTATAATGATAGGGACGCTTTGCTTTTTTTGTTTGCTGGGATTAAGTACTAATCCTAGAGGATTATTAAAGATTGGAAGCAACATGGAGAAATAAAACAATGAGCAACAATTCTCAAAGGGAGAGAAGGACAGGTAAGAACATTCACAGATTATTCTGCAACTTTAACTTCCTTATAATTGCTCATAGATACACAGGAATTATTTTAATAATAAATTGTTTTAGCAAAATATTATGGCAGGTGCTTCTAAAATGTAAATAATCTGTCAGTAAACACTATGGGCTTTAAAATAATTTTCACAAAAGGAAAAAAATTATCAAATTCATATATTTCTAAATCATATTGCATTAACAGCCTATACCTAAATTTTTTTCTCAAAGAATTAAAAAGAATCTGATATTTTGAAAGTATAGTAAATTGACATTGAATTAGCTCCCTCAATTTACTTCTATAAAATGATATCACCAAAATGTTCTCATTTTTGTACAGTGGTATAACTGGAAAGCAATGCATGGCACACATGTAGCCAATATACTCTCAGAATTTTACAAATAAAGACCTATAGTAAATTTTAAATGAAAAAAGTATATGTGATCTATGTTTCTAGAGTCTTAGAAGTCAAAATATAAGTCTGTTGGGTATTATGGATATAAAACTGACTTGATGTCCACTTTATACATTAAAGGGGATGTACATACAACACACATGCACACAAACATGATACACATGCACGTAAACACACGATAATCCAGCAGCAACTACTATGATTATGATTTGAGGACGATAGTTGACTATGTAGACTATAAATGTAACTGGGACATGACACATACAGTAAAGTTTAGAGTATCAGCCTTTAGCTACAGATAAATATAAGCAATTTTATGATCTCAAAAAAATGAATTCTATAGTAAATAGTACACACACTTGAAAAAATACATATACATATATAAGACATTTCTTGACACTTTTAAACTAACGTCAGATAAATGAATAAGCAATAACATGACAAAAATTTATTTTTGAACCACTATCACTTGCCTAGATCATAATCTAAATTTTGCTATCAAAGCTATGCAAATCCATGTAAACAGCAGTAAAGACAGCTGGTCTGGCCATACTAATATCAAACAATATAGATTTTAAGTTAAAAAAATTGTACAAGAGACATTTTGTAAACAAAGGATCAAGCTACAATAAGATTTAAAAATTATAAATATATACACATCAAACAACAGAGCCAGAAAATATATGAAGGAAACTAACTGAAGTTAAAGGAGAAAAAGACAGTTCTACAATAGTAGTTGGAGACCTCAATTCCTTACTTTAAATAATGGAAAGACATCTAGACAGAAAATTAAAAAGGAAATAGGGGATTTGAACAATACTCTAAACCAACTAAACCTAACAGACATATACAAAACACTTCACCCAATGATAACAGAATATACATTCTACTCAAGTGCACATGGAAGATTCTTCAGGATAGACTGAAGCATCTTTATGTTAGCACATAAAACATTTTTCTGTAAATTAAAAAAATTGAAATCATACAAACTATCTTCTCGAACCATAATGGGATGAAGCTAGAAATCAATAACAGAAGAAAAACAGGAAAATCAACAAATACGTGGAAATCAACAAATGCATCCTTAACAACAGTGAGTCAAAGAAGAAAAAGATAGGAAAATTAGAAAATAATTTAAGCATGAATGAAAATAAAAGTAAAACATACCAAAACATAGCAAAAGAGGACCTCAGTGGGAAATTTATAGCTGCAAACATATATATTAATAAAGAAGAAAGATCTCAAATCAACTGAATTTTGCACTTTAACACTAGAAAAAGAAGAGCACACTTAATCTAAAACCAGTGGAAGAAAGAAAATAAAAAAATTAGAGCAGATATAAATGAAATAGAAAATGTAAAAACAATAATCAACAACCTCAAATAAAAAATAAACAAAATTGATAAATCCTAGCAACACTACTGAAAAAAAGGAGCGAGAAAGCACATATAACTAAAATTACAAATAAAAGCAGGGGCATTACACTTCTTACAGAATACCCTCTAAATTTCATTTTCTGAGAATTTCCTCTCAACATCATTTTCTCAGAGCTCTCTCATACTCTCTTTCAAGCACAATTCCACTCACCCACCTTCTCTCAGAAACCCTTCTCAAATTCCTTCTCTCAGGAATCTTCAAAATCTTTTCCTTGCCTTCAGATTCCATCAGAAATCTTCTTTGTCTAAGAATTCCCTCAGAAATCAGATTTTTTTTAACTTCAGAATTATCTCAGGAATCTTCTTTCCCTCAGAATTCCCCAAAGAAATCTTATTTCCATCAGAAATCTCCTTCTTTCCCTCAGAAATCTCCTGCTTTCCCACAGAATTCCTGAAGAAATGTCTATCTCTGAGAATTCCCTCAGAAATCTGTTCCTTAATCTCAGAATTATCTCAGAAATATACAGAATTTTCTGCAAAATTCCCTGAGAAAACACCTTTCCCTGAGAAATATCTAACTTTCTCTCAGGTATTTCCTACTTTCTCTCAGGTATCGCTGTCTTTTCTTCAGAATAACTTAAGAAATCTCCCACTTTCACATAGAAACCCCACAGAAATAACCTCCATTCCCACAAAAAAAGCCTCAGAAATCTCCTTACCCTCAGAAATCATACAAAAATCCCTCATGACCTCCTTATTTAGGTCATTTTAACTCAGAACCTCTTAATTTCTCATAGATATTTACCTTAGAAGCAGTAGTTTGTGTCAGGTTTTTGAGAAACCTTCTATCAGATTGAGTTCAGAAGTCTCTAGATTCTGTCAGATTTTACCTCACAACCCTCTGGTTTTGTTATATATTACCTCACACCCCTCTCACATGGGACAGAATTCACCTCAGAGTATAGTATGTTCTCTCATGATTTGCCTCAGAACCCTCTACTTTCTGTCAGATTTTACCTCAGAACACTCTAGGATCTGTCAGATTTTACCTCAGAACCCTCTAGTTTCTGTCAAAATTTACCTAAGAACCCTCCAGTATCTGTTACATTTTACCTCAGAACCCTGTGGCTTCTGATAGATTTTACCTAGAACCATATGGTTTCTGTCAGATTTTAGCACAGAACCTTCTAGTTTCTGGCAGATTTTAACTCAGAACGTCCTAGGTTCTGTCAGATTATACCTCAGAATCCTCAAGCTTCTGTAAGACTTACTTCAGAATGTCCTAGGTTCTGTCACATATTACCTGAGAACCCTAAGGTTCTGTCAGATTTTACCTCAGAATCTTCTAGTTTCTGTCAGGTATTACCTGAGAATGTCCTAAGTTCTATTGGATTTTACTCAAAACGTCCTAGGCTTGTCAGATTTTACCTCAGAACATTCTAGGTTATGTCAGATTTTTACCTGAGAACCCTTTCGGTTCTGTCAGTTTACCTCAGAATGTCCTAGGTTCTGTTAGAGTTTACCTCATATCCCTCTAGGTTCTGTCACAGTTTACTTCAGAACCCTCTAGGTTCTGTCAGATTTTACCTCAGAACCCTCTAGGTTCTGTCAGATTTTACCTCAGAACCCTTTAGGTTCTGTCAGATTTTACATCAGAACCATCAGATTTTATGTCAGAAACCTTTCAGTTCAGTTCAATCACTCAGTTGTGTCTGACTCTTTGTGACCCCATGGACTGTAGCATGCCAGGTTTCCCTGCCCATCACCAACTCCCAGAGTTTACTCAAACTCATGTTCATTGAGTAGGTGATGCCATCAAACCATCTCATCCTCTATAATCCCCTTTTCCTCCTGCCTTCAATCTTTCCCAGCATCAGGGTCTTTTCAAATGAGTCAGTTCTTCACATTAGGTGGCTAAAGTACTGGAGTTTCAGTTTCAGCATCAGTACTTCCTATGAATATTCAGGACTGATATATTTTCGGATGGACTAGTTGGATCTCCTTGCAGTCCAAGGGACTCTCAAGAGTCTTCTCCAACACCACAGTTCAAAAGCATCAATTCTTTGGCAGTCCAACTCTCACATCCATACATGACTACTAGAAACATCATAGCTTTGACTAGACAGACCTTTGTTGGCAAAGTAATGTCTCTGCTTTTTAATATGCTGTCTAGGTTGGTCATGCCCACTCCAGTGTTCTTGCCTGGAGAATCCCAGGGACAGAGGAGCCTAGTGGGCTGCCGTCTATGGGGTCGCACAGAGTCGGACATGACTGAAGCGACTTAGCAGCAGCAGCAGCAGGTTGGTCATAACTTTTCTTCCAAGGAACAAGCGTCTTTTAATTTCATGGCTGCAGTCACCATGTGCAGTCATTTGGGAACTCCCAAAAATAAAGTCTGCCACTGTTTCCACTGTTTCCCCATCTATTTGCCACGAAGTGATGGGACCAGATGCCATGATCCTAGTTTTCTGAATGTGGAGTTTTAAGCCAACTTTTTCACTCTCCTCTTTCACTTTCATCAAGAGGCTCTTTAGTAGTTCTTCGATCTCTGCCATAAGGGTGGTATCATCTGGATATCTGAGGTTATTGATATTTCTCCCGGCAATTATGATTCCAGCTTGTGCTTTGTCCAGCCCAGCATTTCTCATGATGTACTCTGCATATAAGTTAAATAAGCAGGGTGACATTATACAGCCTTGACTACTCCTTTCCCAATTTAGAACCAGTCTGTTGTTCCATGTCCAGTTCTAACTGTTGCTTCCTGACCTGCATACAGATTTCTCAAGAGGCAGGTCAGGTGGTCTGATATTCCCATCTCTTTTAGAATTTTCCATAGTTTATTGTGATCCACACAGTCAAAGGCCTGGTCATAGTCAATAAATCAGAAATAGATGTTTTTCTGGAACTCTTGTTTTTTCGATGATCCAACCTCTAGGTTCTATCTTATTCTACCACAAAACTCTATAGGTTCTGTCAGATTTTCCTCAGTACTCTTTGGGTTCTATCTGATTTTACCTCAGAAGCATCAAGTTTCTGTCAGATTTTACCTCAGCAGACTCTAGTTTCTGTCAGATTTTATCTCAGAATGTCCTACGTTTGTCAGATTTTACTCAAAACATCCTAAGCTTGTCAGATTTTACCTCAGAATGTCCTAGGTTCTGTCATGTTTTACCTTTGAACCCTTTTTTTCCTTGAGAAATCTCCTTCAGTCCCTCAGAAATCTTCTTTCCTGCACAATTTCCTCAGAAATCTCCTTTTCTTTAGAATTCCCTCATTATTTCCTTCTTTCCCTCAGAAATCTGCTTATTTCCTTCAAAATTCCCTCAGAAATCTTCTTTCACTGAGAAATCTCCTTCTTTCCCTCAGAATTTCCTTAGAAATCTTCTTTGCCTCAGCACGGGGTGGCGGGGTGGGGTGGGGGGAGGAAGCAAGGGCATTATTAGCAACCTTACAGAAAGTAAAAGTAGTGTAAGTGAACAGTAAGAACAAATGTATGATAACAAATTGTCTAATCTAGATGAAATGGACAAATTCCTAGAAACACAAAATTACCAAAGCTGACTCAAGAACAAAGAGAAAACCCCATCTACCTTATAATAAGTAAAGGGGTTCTATCAATAATAAAAAATTTTCCATCAAAGAAATGTCCTGGACCAGATGGTCCTAGTGAATTCAATCAAACTTTTAAAGATCAATTAATGTCAATCATATTTAAATTTTTCCAAAAAACAGAAGAGGCAACATTTTCTAACACATTCTATGAGGCTAGCATTATCCTAATAGTAAAGTGAGATAAAAACAGTAGAAGAAACTACAAACCTATGATATCTATATTCATATCCCTTATGAATACAGATGCAAAAAGTCTTGAACAAAATGGTGACAAACCAAACACAACAACATAATATAAGTATTATATACCAAGTGATATTTCCCCCAGAAATGATAGGGTGATTCAACAAAAGAAAATAATTCAATGCAATACATTACATTAATAAAACAAAGGAAGAAAGTACATGATTACTTCAATATATATAGAAGAAACCATTTGTCAGAATTCAATACCCTTTCATGATAAAAACAGGAAACTAAGAATAGAAGGAAACTTTCCTTATAAAACAAAGAACATTTATGGTATACCCACAATTAACATTATACTCATTGGTAAAAGACTGAAAACTGTCTTCATAAGGAAAAGAACAAGACACAGATGCCTACTTTCATCATTCCTATTCAATATTGTACTATAAATCCTAGCCAGAGCAATTTTGCAAGAAAAATAAATAACAGGCATCAAATTAAAAAGAAGTAAAATTATCTCTACTTAAAGATAACATGATTTTGTACATAGAAAATCTCATAAAATCCACTAAAATACTACTAGAGCTCATAAATGAATTCAGGACAATTGCAGGGTCAACACACACTATCAGTTTTCTATACACAAGTAATGAATAATGCAAAATAAGATATTGAGAAAACATTTCCACTTATAATTTCATCAAAAGAATAAAATATCATGAATAAATTTAACCAAGGGGGTAAAAGACTTGCCAACTGGAAACTAGAAAACATTACAGAACAAAATTAAAGAAGACCTAAATAGATGGGGAAACAGTGGAAACAGTGTCAGACTTTATTTTTTGGGGCTCCAAAATCACTGCAGATGGTGACTGCAGCCATGAAATTAAAAGATGCTTGCTCCTGAGAAGAAAAGCTATGACAAACCTAGACAGCATGTTAAAAAGCAGAGATATTACTTTGCCAACAAAGGTCCGTCTAGTCAAGGCTATGGTTTTTCCAGTGGTCATGTATGAATATGAGAGTTGGACTGTGAAGAAAGCTGAGTGCTGAAGAATTGATGCTTTTGAACTGTGGTGTTGGAGAAGACTCTTGTGAGTCCCTTGGACTGCAAGGAGATCCAACCAGTCCATTCTAAAGGAGATCAGTCCTGGGTGTTCATTGGAAGGACTGATGTTGAAGTTGAAACTCCAATACTTTGGCCACCTCATATGAAGAGTTGACTCATTGGAAAAGACCCTGATGCTGGGAGGGATTTTGGGCAGGAGGAGAAGGGGACGACAGAGGATGAGATGGCTGGATGGCATCACCAACTCGATGGACATGAGTTTGGGTAAACTCTGGGAGTTGGTGATGGGCAGGGAGGCCTGGCGTGCTGCGATTCATGGGGTCACAAGGAATCGGACAAGACTGAGTGACTGAACTAAACTGAAAATTAATGGAAAGACATTCCGTATTCATGGATTGAAATACTTAAAATTTTTAAGATGGCAATTATCAAGTGATCTACAGAGACAGTACAATCCTCATCAAAAGTCTATGGTCTTTTTGGGGGGGGCAGAAATAGAAAAACTAGTCTTCTAATTCATATGTAACTGCAAGGGTCTCCAAGTATCCTAAACCATATTGAAAAAACTGGAGAAGGGAATGGCAAACCACTTCAATAGTCTTGCCTTGAGAAACCCTTGAGCAGTATGAATAGCCAAAAAGATGCGACACCAGAAGATGAGTCACTGAGGTCAGTAGGTGTCCAATATGCTACTGGGAAAGAGCAGAGAAAGAGCTCCAGAAAGAATGAAGAGGCTGGGCCAAAGTGGAAACTATAGTCCATTGTGGATGTGCCTGATGCTGAAAGTAAAGTCTGATGTTGTAAAGATCAATACTGCATAGGAACCAAGAATGTTAGGTCCATGAATCAAGGTAAACTGGACTAGGAATTGGTGTACTAAAAATGAATGGGAATGGACAAATTCAATTCAGATGACCATTATATCTACTACTGTGCGCATGAAAGAAATGGAGTAGCTATCATAGTCAACAAGAGTCCGAAATTCACTACTTTGGGTGAAATCTCAAAAACGACACAATGATCTCGGTTCATTTCCAGGCAAATCATTCAACATCAGAGTAATCCAAGTCTATGCCCCAACCACTAATGCCAAAGAAGCTGAAGTCGAATGGTTCTATAAAGGCCTATAAAACCTTCTAGAACTAACACCAAAAAAAAGATGTCCTTTTCATTAGAGAGGATTGGAATGCAATAGTAGGAAGTCAAGAAATACCTAGAGTAACAGGCACGTTTAGCCTTGGAGTACAAAATGGAGGGCAAAGGCGAACAGTATTTTGCCAAAATGCTCTGGTCATAGCAAACACTCTCTTCCAACAACACAAGAGAAGACTCTACACATGGATATTAACAAATGGTCAATACCAAAGTCAAATTGATTATATTCTTTGCAGCTGAAGATGGAGGCCCTCTATACAGTCAGCTAAAATAAGACCTGGAGCAGACTGTGGCTCAGATCATGAACTTCTTATTGAAAAATTCAGATTTAAACTGAAGGAAGGGAAAACCACTAGACTATTCAGGTATAACGTAAATCAAATCTCTTATAATTATACAACAGAGGTGATGAATAGATTCAAAAGATCAGATCTGACAGACAGAGTGCCTGAAGGACTATGGACAGAGGTTCTTAACACTGTACAGGAGGCAGTGACCAAAACCTTCCCCAAGAAAAAGAAATGCAAGAATGCCAAGTGATTGTCTGAGGAGGCCTTACAAATAGCTGAGAAAGGAAGAGAAGTGAAAGGCAAAGGAGAAAGGGAGAGATATACCCAACTGAATGCAGAGTTCTGGAGAATAGCAAGGAGAGATAAGAAAGCCTTCTTAAGTGAACAATGCAAAGAAATAGAGGAAAACCACAGGATGGGAAAGACTAGATATCTCTTCAAGAAAATTGGAGATACCAAGGAAATGTCTCATGCAAAGATGGGCACAATAAAGGACAGATACAGCAAGGATCTAACAGAAGCAGAAGATATTAAGAAGAGGTGGCAAGAATACACAGAAGAACTATACAAAAAAGATCTTAATGACCCACATAACCATGATGGTGTGGTCATTCACCTAGAGCCAGACATCCTGGAGTGTGAAGTCAAGTGGGCCTTAGGAAGCATTACTACAAACAAACCTAGTGGAGGTGATGGAATCCAGCTGAGCTATCTCAAATCCTAAAAGAGGATGCTATGAAAGTGCTGTACTCAATATCCCAGCATATTTGGAAAACTTAGCAGTGAGCACAAGACTGGAAAATGTCAGCTTTCATTTCATTGCCAAAAAAAGGCAATGCCAAAGAATGTTCAAACTTCCACACAAATTGTGCTCATTTCACAAGTTTGCAAAGTAATTCTCAAAATACTTTAAGCTAGGTTTCAACAGTACGTGAACTGAGAACTTCCAGAAGTACGAGTTGGATTTAGAAAAGGCAGCAGAACCAGAGATCAAACTGCCAACATCTATTGGATCATAGAAAAAGCAAGAGAATTCCAGAAAAACATCTACTTCTGCTTCATTGACTACACTAAAGCCTTTGATTGTGTGGATCACAACAAACTGGAACATTCTTAAAGAGATAGGAATACCAAACCACCTTACCTGTCTCCTGAGAAACCTGTATGCAGGACAAGAGGAAACAGAACGAGACATCGAACAACAGACTGGTTCAAAACTGGGAAAGGAGTACATCAATGCTGTATATAGTCACCTTATTTAACTGCCATTTAGAGAACATTCTGTGAAATACTGGGCTGGATGAATCACAAGCTGGAATCAAGTCTACCGGGAAAAATACCAACAACCTCGGATATGCAGATCATACTACTCTAATGGCAGAAAGCAAAGAGGAAAGAGCCTCTTGATGAAGGCGAAAGAGGAGAGTGAAAAAGCTGGCTTAAAACTCAACATTCAAAAAACTAAGATCATGGCATCCAGTCCCATCACTTCATGGCAAATAGACGGGGAAAAGTGCAAACTGTGTCAGATTTTATTTTCTTGGGCTCCAAAATCACTGCAGATGATGACCGCAGCCATGAAATCAAAAGATTCTTGCTCCTTGGAAGAAAAGCTATGACAAATGTAGACAGCATATTAAAAAGCAGACACATCACTTTGCTGACAAAGGTCTGTATAGTCCAAGCTATAGTTTTTCCAGCAGTCATGTACTCATGTGAGAGTTGGACCATAAAGAATTGATCCTTTTGAACTGTGGTGCTGGAGAAGACCCTTGAGAATCTGTTAGACTTCAAGGAGATCAAACCAGTCAATCCAAAAAGGAAATAAACCCTGAATATTCATTGGAAAGACTGATGGTGAAGCTGATGCTCCAATGCTTTGGCCACCTGATGCAAAGAGCCAACTCATTGGAAAAGACCCTGATGCTGGGAAAGATTGAGGGCAAGAGGAGAAGGGGATGACAGAGGTTGAGATGGTTGGATGGTATCACTGACTCAATGGACATGAGTTTGAGCAGACTCCAGGAGACAGTGAAAGACAGAGGAGCCTGGCTGCAGTTTGTGGGGCTGCAAAGAGTCAGACAAGACTTGTGACTGAATGTAGTGAAAAAAAAAATTAGAGGACTCACATTTCCTGATTTCAAAACTTACTACACAGTTACAATAGTCAAAAAAAAAAAAAAATAGTACTGGCCTAATAGAAATACAGCCTAAAACAGAATTGAAAATATAGAAATAAACCCAAATATCTACGCAAATTGAGTTTCGACAAGGGTGCCAAGACCATTCAGTGGAGAAGAACAGTCTCTTCAACCAACAGTGCTGCAAAACTGGATAACCTCATTCAAAACAATGAAGCTGGAACTCTACCTCACTCCATATATACATAAATTGACTCAAAATGGGTCAACAACCTACATTTAAGAGCCAAAATTACAAAATTCCTAGGAAAAAAATAGGGGCTTATCTTTACAACCTTGGATTTGGCAATAGATTCTTAGGCTTGACACCAAAAGTATGAGAAAACAAAAGAAAAAAAATTAATTATACTAAATAAAAATTTAAAACTTTTTTGCATCAAAGAACATTATCAAAAATGTGAAAAGGCAATCTACAGAATGGGAGAAAATATTTGTAAATCATGTATCACATATAGAGTTAATACCTAGAATAAAGAATTCCTACAACTGAACAACAAAAACAAACAACCCAATTTAAAAATGAATAAAGGAATTGAAAAAAATACAAATCAAAACCACAATGCTATCACTTAACACCCATTGCTGCTGCTGCTGCTAAGTCGCGTCAGTCATGTCCGACTCTGTTCGACCCCATAGATGGCAGCCCACCAGGCTCCCCCGTCCCTGGGATTCTCCAGGCAAGAACACTGGAGTGGGTTGCCATTTCCTTCTCCAATGCATGAAAGTGGAAAGTGAAAGTGAAGTTGCTCAGTCATGTCTGACTCTTAGCGACCCCATGGACTGCAGCCCACCAGGCTCCTCCGTTCATGGGATTTTCCGGGCAACAGTACTGGAGTGGGGTGCCATTGCCTTCTCCCTAACACCCATTAGGACAGCTTTAATTAAAAAAAAAAAAAGAGGAAATACAGGCATTAGCAATTTCGAGAAATAGTTGTTAATACAGCCACTATGGAAAAGTTTGGAGGTTCCTCAAAATGTTACAGCATTACCATGTGACTAGGCAACTCCACTCCTAGACATATACCCAAGAGAAATAAAGACAAGCCCACGCAGAAACTTGTACACAAGTGTTTATAGTAGCATTAGTCGTAATAGCCAAAGGTGGAAATCAAAATGTCTAAATGTTCATTAATGGATGACTGGAAAAACAAATTGTCACACACACATACACACACACATTGGAATGTCATTCAGCCATAAAAAGGAGCAAAGTACTAATATATGCTGCATTTTGGATAAACCTTGAAAACATCTTAAGTAAAAGAAAAATCCACACAAAAGGACATGTGTTATATGATTCCTTTTACATGATATACCATAACAGGCAAATCCATAGATACAAAAAGATTAAAGGTTATCAGGGGATGGGAAGAGGTGGAATTGGGAGTAATTACTTGTGGGTGTTTCTATGGGGTGATGAAAACATTTTAAATTAGAGCTGGTGGTTGCACAACGTTGTAAATACACTTTGTTGATATTTTCAGTTGCTAAATCACATCCCACTCTGCAACTCCATGGACTGCAGCACACCAGGCTTCCCTGTCCTTCACTATCTCCTGGAGTTTGCTCAAATTCATGTCCATAGAGTTGGTGATATTATTGAACCATCTCATCCTCTGCTGCCCTCTTCTCCTTTGGCCTTCAATCTGTTCCAGCATAGGGGTCTTTCCAATGAGTTCATTCTTTGCATCAGGTGGCCAAAATATTAGAGCTTCAGCATCAGTCCTTCCAATGACTATCCAGGGTTGATTTCCTTGAGGATTGACTGGTTTGATCTGCTTGCAGTCCAACAGACTCTCAAGAGTCTTCTCCAACACCACAATTCAAAAGAACCAATTCTTCAGCACTCAGCCTTCTTTATAGTTCAACTTTCACATGCATATATGGCTACTGGAAAAACCATAGCTTTGACTATACTGATCTTTGTCAGCAAAGTGATGTCTTTGCTTTTTAATATGCTGTCTAGGTTTGACATACCTTTCCTTCCAAGGAGCAGCATTTTGTCAGAACTCTCTGCTATGACCCATCTATCTTGGGTGATCCTACATGGAATGGCTTATAGCTTCATTAAGTTACACAAGTCCCTTCATCACAAGGCTGTGACCCTTGAAGATGTGAATAAACTAAATACTACCAAACTGTATAAAGTGATTAATTGTATATCATGTACATTTCAACTAAAAAAAAACTTTATTTAGAAATAATAGAGCTTACTTTCTTAAAGAAATACATTTCAGACATTAATTTTTAGCCTTTACCTAAATAATTCCATGAAGGGTAGTTACCAAACAATTTCTTGAGCTCCTGCCACACATTCTACCCCAACAGCAGTCAAATTTTGATTCTTTTCCTGATGTTCTAACATTTAACGTAATCCGTATCCTTTCAGAGATATGAGTTTCCATTTAATTTTTCTTGTTCAGATACAGATAAGTACAACAAAGATTTCCATAGAACTCATGATTTTAAAAACTCAGTGAGAATTAAAATTTCTATGTAAAAGTTTTACTTTGCAGCTTCTTGAGTCTCTTGTCTTTGAGGGGGAGGCTCTTAAGTTCTGTTTTTCATGTTTTAAATTGCTCTAACAAAATTTAATGTCATTGGATAAATCAACACTCAACTCTCATTATTTCACTTTCTTATACAACTACATTTTATGCAAGTAATTGTATGAAATTAAGATTGAGAGGCAAAGGTTATATTCATAAACATGGATTTTAATGTCAACAAATAGCTTCAAGCTTTTTTCATCAGAAGAGGTAAAAATATTTAAGAGAAAACTGACAGAGAATAAAATATAAAAGAAGGTAAAACAGAAATCAAGTCAGAGCTATATATGATCAAAATTTCAAGCTTATTTCATAAAATTTAAGCCTACAGTCAAGTTTCTACTGAAAAAGAAAATTTTTATAGATTTAGGCAAAAATATACAACATAGAAGTAATACTTTTTTCAAACAAACCACCACATTTTGTAGCTGTGTGGTTGGTTCATCTTCATACAGCCAAGAAAAAACTTCTCATGGAGATTTCTGGAGTACTAGAAACAAGTGGTTTCTATATACTAATTATTACAGCCTCTGGCTCATCAATAAAATTGCAAGTAAATCTTTACATGGCCTAAACACCAGTATGGTGTTACTGTTCACCACATTTTCTAGCTGTCAGTACACACAGAACACTTAGAAATACACAGACTCACCTTCTGTGGAGCTAAGATGTTCTTTAAACTTATCTACATAGTGGTTCCCAAGCAGGGGTGATTTTGTCCCCCCAGAGCCATTTGACAATGTCTAGGGATATTTTCAGTTATTACCTTTAGAGCTCTACTGCATTAGTATGTGGACTCCAGTGACGCCACCAAACCTTTTAAAACACACAGGACAGCCTCCCACAATAAAGAATCATCAGGACCAAATGTTGACTTTGAGATATCCTGAGCTGCATTAATGGGCTCATGCATTTGCATCCTAAAATCTGCACTACATGTTTTGTTCTGATGTCACAAGCTATAAATTTGATTTGTAACGGTAAGCCTTTGGCTAAATACTACAATCTCATGAAAAGAAGAGGTAAAAATATTTAAGAGAAAACTAACAGAGAATGAAATATAAAACTAAATAAAACAGAAATCAAGTCAGAGCTATGTATGACCAAAATTTAAAGATCTTGATAAATTCTCGATCTCTCCAACTTATTAGTTTTAATTTGCATTGTAAACAGTACAGAACATGACTGAAAATTAAGGGGCAGTTCAGAGGTTCTTTGTATATCTGTGCCATGTAAATACTTTTTCACTAAAACAAAATTTAAAGAAATGACAAACTATTTAATTCTACATTCAGATTTCAACTTTCAGCACTGCATTTACCTTTGCTGACACATTAACTCTTCTTTGGAAGGAAGTAGGCATCAAACTATTTGTTCTTCCTGCTATTTCGAACTTGTTAGTACTAAAAAGCACTTAAAAAATAATACTATTTAGGATATCCTTAATTCCAAATCAGATTGCCCCAGAGAGAGCAAATGGACGACATCTATTACTTTTGTTAGTTTCTCAGAACTAAAAAAAGGGAAAAAAGATAATAAAGTGATCTTCAAATTTAAACTTCAATTAATACTGGTCCCTAAAAGTCAGTTTAAAATAAAAATCAAGTTCCACAAAATAAATACACTGAAGCAACTATAATAGTAATAACCTTTATTTAAAATATTTTTTAATCTAGGAAAGCTCATTGTACATGAGCTTCCAACTAATTAGAGTCAAAACAAAGAAAATAAAACCAGAGAAAATCCTCTGTAGAAAAAATACAGAAGGAACATTTCTACACGTGAAAAAGCAGTAAGCAGTCTTAACATCTGAACATCCAAGTTTTAATTCCATCTCTCCTAGTGAACACTACTGTCAACCTTGAGATCTGACTTGTTCTTGTCATTCTTCACTGAGTAGATGAAATATGTTAAGGTGTCTTTTTCATTCACTGGAATAGACCTAAAGTGGCAACCAACTATCTATAAAGAAACAAAATTGAGGAAATTAAATTATAGATATTAATAGATTTTAAAAACTAGGTAAAAAAAAACACTGTCATCAAAAGAAAATGTGTGGTAAGAGCTATTTCCTTTCAAAAATAAATTGTATTTAACAAAACACCAACAGGACAAAAGGCATATAAGAATAAGACGTTATGAACAAGAGATAGTGTAATTTCAAAAGACCCCTTAGCCCGCTCAATTAAGTATATATTAATCAGAATGTGCACTGCACTTTCTTTTAAATTTTATAGCTGAGACATAGATCAAGAATTAAATACTTTTACTTGTAAACTTCAAATATCAATGAAATAAAACAGAATGTTAAGAGTCCACATGCATCATATAATGGTTTATGGTTTTTCTTATGGAAAAAGAACCACCATTAAGTCAGAAAAGTTTTGGTACAATAGAAACAAACCAAGAATTATCTTACAAATATGTTTGCCACGACTTAACATTCATTCATTCATTGGAAATATTCTTTGTTAAGATTCCCTGAAATTTTTTCTGTATAAAAATTATGGATGAGAAATGAGAAGGGAAAGGATGTCCACTGAAGAATGTTTACCTGCCTTCTTGCCTTTTCATTCTGCTAGTGTAACACATGCACTGCAACTACCAGTAGAAGTATATTAGACTAAACCGGGGCACTGAAATGCGTATTTAGATTCTAGAAGATAAAACTTCTTAAAGAAAAAGGTAAGAGACTTACGGAGGCTGGTCACTCAACTCTGGAATTGTTTATAAATATCTGCATTTCTGACTAAGTTATAACACTCATACTATTTGGATTTCTCATTTCTAAATAAGAAAACAGATCTTTAAAAGAAGATCAGATTATCAAAAACATCAGGTTTGATTTCTGCATTTAAAAAAATGTACATTTAAATATAACATTTAAAATAACCAGTTCTTAGGTTGTCATTTGTCCCAAAATAAAAGCACTTTCACTATGTATCTGTTTATATATCAACATATTAATAATTTATCATGGCAGGAAATATGTTTATGTTATATTAATGTACTATACAACTTGAAAAGGACTTGACCTTTTAAATCAAATTTAAAGAAAAATTAGATTGTTGTTGTCTAAACAAGAAGGAAAGAAGAAATTCTGGCTAAAGCTTTAATGTTAAAAAGCATTCTGCTAAAGAAGTGTACCGTCTATTCACCTATGTTATTCAATATGGACATTTTATAAAATGTTAGTTCTCTAAATTCAAGCTGAAGAATATAAGAAAACTGATTTACATATTTATTTATAGTCTGTCAAGTAGGTTAAGCATTTTTATTTTAAACATGATAGGAGTATAAACATATAGATCTATAGATATCTTAATATGACACACACATTTCTTGGCTCTATTATTTCCTGAGAAGACAAGCACTCAACTTTTCAAAATTCACTGAAGGACTGCAAGTCCTATATTCAAGAACCTATAAGTAAAAGCTTGGATCAGAGTCTTTGCGTTTTCTAGTCATAAAAACAGGGATGCTTCACGTAAAACAAACTAACATCAACAAGAACAAGTTCTGAAATAGTTAAATCAGCAAGTTACAGGAATACTGTTCAGAGGTTTATCTGTAAAATCTATTCCAACAAAAACTTCAAGAAAATTCTAACAAAGACATCAAAGCTTATTAATTTATTATTATGCCTCAATTAGGTGCTCAATAAGTGTTTACTGAGTAAAATAAAATTTTAAAAGAAACAGGTTTCTAGAGAGAGAATAAAAAAAACCTTTTACTTACTATTTCTGAAAATCAGTATTAGAAGATGCTTAGAAAACTGCATATAATCTACTGACTAATCATTATATAAAGGACTTTCCTAAGTGGTAGACAAACATTTCTAGACAACTAGATTCTTCCACAACAGATTTTATTAACTGTGATTTTTCTAACTAAAATGTATTGTTATATATACTAAATTAACATCATTAGCATTTAATGACTTTTTTTGTATTAAAGGTTAAATAGTTTAAAACTTATATATACCTCAACAAGCTGTGCTTTATTAAGTCCCGGTCTGGTTGGAAGTTTGAAGTGTCTTTTGTATCTCCTAAGTGTATTCACCTGTAATTGATATAAATCAACCTAGAAAAAATTAATGTATATGAGTTAGTTCATATCATTTGCTAATGACTAATATTTGCTATAAAAAACATTTCAACTTCAACACAGTGAAAATTTAATTCCACTATTTTAAAAGGCTTTTAAATAATAAAACTAAAAATGCATTAAATGCTTCAATATTTTGAGGATGATTATTAAAGACTGGGGACTATAAGAGTTGTCAATTGAGTAGGGAGGTTCAAGAGGAAGGGGACATATGTACACCTATGGCTGATTCATGTTGAAGTTTGACAGGAAACAACAAAATTCTGTAATTATCCTTCAATTAAAAAATAAGTAAATTTTTTAAAAAGTAAAAAAAAATTTATCAATTGAAGCCATAACAAGTCAAACTGCATAACTGCATGTTAACTGGCTATATTTAATTTTGCTTTCATTTTTAGAGTTTTCAAATGCTTCAAGTATTTTTAGAATTTGTTTGTATTTTTTAAATAAAACTTTCAGAAGTTTTACATTTAACTTACAAAGCTTTCACCTACCTCCGGAGTATCAATATCTTGAACAGGCGAATCGCCTCCATCATCATCACTCCCTTTTCTCTTTCTTCTGTTTCGCACACTCTGAATTAAGTTTTTATGATAATCACAAATGTAAAGATGTCTTGCCTGAAACAGAAAAGTTTCACAGACAACTTATGATTACAGGAAAATGTGTCTATGTATTAGTAAAATACATAGTTACGGTGAATTATTAAAAATATAAACATTAGTAACAGGCCATTATTAAGACAACGAACGTTTCTTGCTACTCTTAAGTCCTGAACCCAGTTAAAACATATCATGTCTAGCAATATTGTTAAAGAGGACTGGGGGGTGGGGTGGGGAGAAGTGCCAGTAATGGAAGGGAGAGAAGCAGAGAATGAGAAATTCCTACGCTCTGGATTCTGTCATCAAATTGCAGCGATGGTGAACTAGATTAGTTCAGCTTTGCCGGTTTTTTAAACAAGGGAAAAAAGATGCTGGCCACAATTTTGCTATTTGATAGTATTTTCTTTACTTAAAAGAGCATTTAAAAATATTAATACCATAGTGAATGCTTCCTAATCTAACTTAATACTCAAATTATAATCCAGACACAAAACCATCCACTTTTGACAAATAATTGATTTCACATCCTTACTAAATTCAAATTTGAATTATGAACTTTCCTGAGTATTAAATAAAAGCATTTATGTATAATACGTTTTTCCAACCAAAACAGTGTTAAATGATTCAAGTATACCTGGAAAGTTTCTCAAGAACAGAACTGATGAACTAACTGAATAGGCAGAAAGTATCCCACATAAAGTTCTCAAAAACGTTAATTACATAGTTCTGAGAGCTGTACGGCAGCCTCTGAAATACTGGGTTTTATACATCAGCAGTTACTTCTTAAAAAAAAAATTGAGGAGTGAGCTAACAGGCTTTCACATTAAACTTTGAGCTAAAGTGCAAGTTAAGAAGATGCAGGACGTGTGATGGTTCTCACATCTTGTGATTTATTACCGCTCCCCAGGGCTCGGAAAAGTGGAAACGGTCGTTTCTAAAAACCTCCTAGATGGTCAGAGGAACAGACCTGCGAAAGGACGAAGAAAGAAACCCTGATGGCTGCCAAACGGAGGGCTGCTAACCCGCAGCGGCTGCCCGCTCCCCAAGTCTTGAGCAGCTGCCCTAGATGATGACACGGCCGCGCGGCTCGCAGCCGGGGGTCCCCCACCCCGCACCCGCGGGACCCGAGACAGGGTCCTAGTCGCCCGCAGCGTCCGGTCCTGGCTGAACTTCACTCCTGGACCGGGGAAGCTACCCGCTCGGGCAGCAAAACAAAGAAGGTGCCTCGGTTCCAGAAGGAGCCGTGGGTTGCAGAACAGCTACTCTGGGTTCTCGGCGCGGCCGCCCCCTTTGTTTCACCACCGACCCCCTCAGAGGAGGAGTGGGGGCCCTAAGGGGTGGGGGCGCGGGAGCGGGTCCGGGGGGCGCGAGACTGTTTACTGCGGACGGCGGGCCGAGTTGCAGCACTTTGTTGTTTGCTTCCTACTAGGGACCCCGGAACGGGCTCGCGAGGCACCCAGGTCTGGGGCTCCCGCACCCTCACCGACACGCGTCTGCTCCTCTCCCCGAGCGCCCCGGGGGGCGGGCAGAGCAGATTCGTACCGCCGTCACTTACGCTTTTATCCAACTCGATCTTCACCTTCTTCTGGGAGATGCTCTTCTGGATCCTTTTGCTGAAGCTGGCGTTGCCCGCCGCCCGGCCGCACCGCTCGCCGTCCTCGCGCAGACAGCACAGCTGCCCGGGGCCCGGCCCTGCCGCTCCCGGCGGCCCCGCCGCCGAGACTGCCCCTGCGCCCGGCACCTCGGCCCCGGCGCCAGCCCCAGCCCCGTTCCCGGCTGACGCGGCGGCGGCAGCAGCGGCGACCACGGCGGCCACAGCGGCGGCCGCGTCCCCGCCGCGGCTCATGTCCTCGGGAGTGAAGCCGTTCATGTTCCCGCACTCGCAGCGCCGCGCTGACAGAAGCCTTGCTCTCCGCGCCGCCTGCCTCTCTGGAGATGCAGGGGGTCTCGGCGGTCCCTCGCACCTGCTTGGCGGAGACTATTAACTCTGAGCCAGGGTCCTCCAGACAAGACCACGGGGCCCCGGCCTGCTGCTGTCTGCAGGCACAGGGTCAGTGGACGGGGCGTGGGATCGGGAACTGGAATCTGGCGTCGCCTGGAGCTGGGACGCCGCTCACTGTCACATGGAGACTCTTCAGCAGTTGGACCTCGATACCTCCACCTCCCTTCGGCCCTCGATCTGCGCAAGCGCGTTTCGCCCTTGCCGTTCCGCCCCTTCCATTCTGCCCGCAGGGCACCACGGGAATTGTAGTTCTCTTTTGGGAAGCCAACCTGAGCTCCAGTCTGACATCGAGCTTCATGGTTTAGGGGAACTACTTATCCCAGCATTTATCGCGCGGAGGCGGAGCTGGATTTTTTTTTTTTTCTTTCGGTAATACATTGAGAAAACAGGGGCGTGTGGTTGGGAGGTGGGGGTTGTGATGTTTTCTGGCTCTGGTAGCTCCCGGGAAGTTGAGCTGTGTTCAGCTCCTGGATTTTGCAGAGCTGGCACTTTAGACGAAGAGGTCACTTAACTCCTGAAGCGAAGCACAAAAGGCGGGAGGCGGGGGTAGGAGGGGAGGGCATGCGAGGGTAGGAAGGGAGGTGATGCGAGAGGAGGGAAGGTGTGGGGGAAAAAAGTTTCGGGCCTTTTTTGTATCTGTGAAAAAGTTTTTGATGTAAATATGTCTTTTGTGGGGCTTCCCAAGTGGCTCAGTGATAAAGAATCCGCCTGCCAAACGCAGGAGACATGGGTTCGACCCTTGGGTGGTGAAGATCCCCTGGAGAAGGAAATGGCAACCCATTCCAGTATTGTTGCCTGGAAAAGCCCATGGACAGAGGAGCCTGGCGGGCTACAGTCCATGGGGTTGCAAGAGTCAGACACGACTAAGCAACTAAACAACGTTTTTGTGGGAAACCCAAACCAAGGAGAACGGCGCTCTGGCAGTTTTTGGGTCCCAGAGGTCTCATGTCTAACCCCATGGGGTCTGGGTAGCAGCTCTGCCGACTGACGCCCGAGATGGTCCATCAGGGCGCCTGCGGGGGGCTGTGGGCAGGGGGATGACATGCGTCCTAACCTCCCGTTCGGCAGGAGGACTGAAGGCTCTCCAGATCCTAGCATTGTCCGTGCGAGGATCGCGCTGGCTTGCGGGGCGCACTCTGTCTGGCCTCCTGAGGTGGAGCTCCGGACGAGTGGACTTAAAGGGGCTGCTTTCCTCCTCCAGCCCGGGCACCTCCACTTTGTCCTCGAAGGAACCTAATCACCCTTGAAAAATAAAAAGCAGAACCCCTCCGAGTTCCGGTCAGCCACGAGCTCCCAGAGACCGAAGGCGCGCGCTCGGCCGAGAGCGCCCCGGGAAAGTGGCGCTTCGAACTCGTGAGCGCGCGCACGAGTGTCTGGGTACGTGTCTGTGTGCTCGCGCGTGTGAATGTACGTGTGTACGCCTGCCTGTGGAGGGCGGTGTGGAAGGTTGGGAGTGGCTGGTACGAAAGCTGCACCTTTGCTAATGGTAGCGCGTCATTTATCAGTACGTATATCCTGTTCAATCCCATTGTTTAAACAAAAATAGAAAGCAGTAGGGTTTTTTTGAAAGCTCTTTTATATTTGCTGAGTAAACTGAGTGATAGATGAGTTTTTAAAAATGTAAACTGTCATCTACCCTGATATTCATAGCCATCCAGTCCATCTGTGCACTTCCGCTCTAAGAAACAGCAAAGGAAGAAAAACTTTAAATAAATGTAGTGGGCAAAAGATGCTGAATGGTGAGTGTTGTGTTTTCTTTTCAAGCTGCACCGTCCAGTAGGGTGTCTGCTTGCCTTATGTGGATATCGAGCACTTTAAATGTGGTTAATTGTGAATGAAAAACTGAATTGTTCATTTTAATTCATTAAAAAATCTTAAACTGATTTCATTTATTGGAAAACTTCTAAATATGTTTGGAACAATCTATTTTTTCGACTTAAGTGTTAAGTCTAAACTTAAAACCTGAACTGAGATATGCCAGTATATATAAACTACCAGCAGGATTTCAAAGACTTAGTAACATTTTTCTTAAGAATATTACTTTAGTAATTTTTTTACATTAATTACAAGTTCAAATTATATTTTCACTATACTAGGTTAAATAAAATATAACATTAAAGTTGACCTGTTTCAACTTTGCAAAATATGCCTACTGTAACATTTAAAACTACACATATAGCTCACATTATGTTTGTATTAGATATTGTTGGCTTAAAGTATTAAAATGAAGAGTAATATTTCTTATTGTTTATGGATATAGTTTATTAAATAATAAAAATGAGAATATATGGACAGGATGGACCAACTTCAGGGTGGTGGTCATGTTAGGAGAGAGGCCATGGATGTTATGTGGGAATGGCTGAAAGGTGGTTTCCATTTACAATCTAAAGTAAACATATTAGGATGTTAGATTTTCTTATTTTGGGTACTTTTATATATAATTTAAAATAATTTATAATACTGTGTGGTTCTTGCCCAAAAGTTTATAACCTATCTTCTTCAAATATAATCAAATCATATGATTATACAGTGGAAGTGAGAAATAGATTTAAGGGACTAGATCTGATAGATACAGTACCTGATGAACTATGGACGGAGGTTCATGACATTGTACAGGAGACAAGGATCAAGACCATCCCCATGGAAAATAAATGCAAAAAAGCAAAATGGCTGTCTGAGGAGGCCTTACAAATAGCTGTGAAAAGAAGAGAAGCGAAAAGCAAAGAGGAAAGATATAAGCATCTGAATGCAGATGCTTATATGCTCCAAAGGAGAGCAAGGAGAGATAAGAAAGCCTTCCTCAGCGATCAAGGCAAAGAAATAGAGGAAAACAACAGAATGGGAAAGACTAGAGATCTCATCAAGAAAATTAGAGATACCAAGGAAACATTTCATGCAAAGATGGGCTCGATAAAGGACAGAAATGGTATGCACCTAACAGAAGCAGAAGATATTAAGAAGAGATGGCAAGAATACACAGACGAACTATACAAAAAAGATCTTCACAACCAAGATAATCATGATGGTGTGATCACTCACCTACAGCCAGACATCCTGGAATGTGAAGTCAAGTGGGCCTTAGAAAGCATCACTACGAACAAAGCTAGTGGAGGTGATGGAATTCCAGTTGAGCTATTTCAAATCCTAAAAGATGATGCTGTGAAAGTGCTGCACTCAACATGCCAGCAAATTTGGAAAACTCAGCAGCGGCCACAGAACTGGAAGAGGTCAGTTTTCATTCTAATCCCAAAGAAAGGCAATGCCAAAGAATGCTCAAACTACCACACAATTGTACTCATCTCACACGCTAGTAAAGTAATGCTCAAAATTCTCCACTCCAGGCTTCAGCAATATGTGAACCATGAACTTCCAGATGTTCAAGCTGGTTTTAGAAAAGGCAGAGGAACCAGAGATCAAATTGCCAACATCTGCTGGATCATGGAATAAGCAAGAGAGTTCCAGAAAAACATCTATTTCTGCCTTATTGACTATGCCAAAGCCTTTGACTGTGTGGATCACAATAAACTGTGGAAAATTCTTCAAGAGATGGGAATACCAGACCACTTGACCTGCCTCTGAGAAACCTATATGCAGGTCAGGAAGCAAGAGTTAGAACTGGACATGGAACAACAGACTGGTTCCAAATAGGAAAAGGAGTACGTCAAGGCTGTATATTGTCACCCTGCTTATTTAACCTCTAAGCAGAGTACATCATGAGAAATGCTGGGCTGGAAGAAGCACAAGCTGGAATCAAGATTGCCGGGAGAAATATCAATAACCTCAGATATGCAGATGACACCACCCTTATGGCAGAAAGTGAAGAGGACCTAAAAAGCCTCTTGATGAAAGTGAAAGAGGAGAATGAAAAAGTTGGCTTAAAGCTCAACATTCAGAAAACAAAGATCATTGCATCTGGTCCCATCACTTCATGGGAAATAGATGGGGAAACAATGTCAGACTTTATTTTTGGGGGCTCCAAAATAATTGCAGATGGTGATTGCAGCCATGAAATTACAAGACGCTTACTCCTTGGAAGCAAAGTTATGACCAACCTGCTGCTGCTGCTGCTGCTAAGTCACTTCAGTCGTGTCCGACTCTGTGACCCCATAGACGGCAGCCCACCAGGCTCCCCCATCCCTGGGATTCTCCAGGCAAGAACACTGGAGTGGGTTGCCATTTCCTTCTCCAATGCATGAAAGGGAAAAGTGAAAGTGAAGTTGTTCAGTCGTGTCCGACTCTTCGTGACCCCATGGTCTGCAGCCTACCAGGCTCCTCCGTCCATGGGATTTTCCAGGCAAGAGTACTGGAATGGGGTGCCATTGCCCTCTCCAATCACCAACCTAGATAGCATATTAAAGAGCAGAGACGTTACTTTGCCAACAAAGGTCCGTCTAGTCAAGGCTATGGTTTTTCTAGTAGTCATATATGGATGTGA
Source organism: Bos indicus x Bos taurus (assembly GCF_003369695.1). Taxonomy (NCBI): domain Eukaryota; kingdom Metazoa; phylum Chordata; class Mammalia; order Artiodactyla; family Bovidae; genus Bos; species Bos indicus x Bos taurus. Next base: position 5,570,671 of record NC_040083.1, on the reverse strand, counting down.
GAGTTGGACTGTGAAGAAAGCTGAGCACCGAAGAATTGATGCTTTTGAACTGTGGTGTTGGAGAAGACTCTTGAGAGTCCCCTGGACTGCAAGGAAACCCAACCAGTCTATTCTAAAGGAAATCAGTCCTGGGTGTTCATTGGAAGGACTGATGCTGAAGCTGAAACTCTAATACTTTGGCCACCTCATGCGAAGAGTTGACTCATTGGAAAAGACCCTAATGCTGGGAGGGATTGGGGGCAGGAGAAGGGGACGACAGAGGATGAGATGGCTGGATGGCATCACCGATTCGATGGACATGAGTTTGAGTGGACTCCGGGAGTTGATGATGGACAGGGAGGCCTGGCGTGCTGCAATTCATGGAGTCGCAAAGAGTTGGACACGACTGAGCCACTGAACTTAACTGAAAGTGATAAACTGACTGTGCCTCCTTTACAGACAATGCAATGTTTTTAAAAGTTCCAATCAAATACTCATTTATTGGCACGCCAGGATCTTTTCTGGGCCCTTGGGATAGGAAAATAATTGAGAAAGGGTCCTAATCATTTTGGGTCTCAGTCTAAATGGGGAGACAGGTACCTTAACAAGCACATGATACTTGTTGCTGTAAACGAACGTTTGTGTCCCCTACAAAATTTTTATGTTGAAACCAAATCCTTAATGTGATGAGATTTGAAGGTCAGGTCTTTAGGAGGTGATTAGGCCATAAGAATGGAGCCCCTAGGAGTGGGATTAGTGCCCTAGAAAAGAGGCTCTAGAGAGCAACCTCACTCCTTCTGCCATCCATGTGAGAAGATTGCCATCTAGTAACCAGAAAGTGGACACTCACCAGCCATGAATCTATCAGCACCTTGATCTTGGACTTTCCACCCTCCAGAACTGGAAGAAATAAATTTTGTTTATAAGCGCCCCCTGCCTACTGCCCCACCACCAGCCAACGGTATTTTTTATAGTAGCCTAGACAAACTAGCAGAGAAGGCAATGGCAACCCACTCCAGTACTCTTGCCTGGAAAATCCCATGGACGGAGGAGCCTGGTGGGCTGCAGTCCATGGGGTTGCTACGAGTTGGACACGACTGATTGACTTCACTTTCACTTTTCCCTTTCATGCATTGGAGAAGGAAATGGCAACCCACTCCAGTGTTCTTGCCTGGAGAATCCCAGGGACGGGGGAGCCTGGTGGGCTCCCATCTATGGGGTCGCACAGGGTCAGACACAACTGAAGCGACTTAGCAGCAGCAGCAGACAAACTCAGGCTTCCCTGGCAGCTCAGCTAGTAAAGAATCCACCTGCAATGCAGGAGACCCTGGTTTGATTCCTGGGTCAGGAATTTCCCCTGGAGAAGGGATAGGCTACCCACTCCAGTATTCTTGGGCTTCCCTGGTGGTTCAGACAGTAAAGCATCTGTCTGCAATGTGGGAGACCTGAGTTCAATATCTGGGTTGGGAAGATCCCCTGGAGGAGGGCGTGACAACCCACTCCAGTATTCTTGCCTGGAGAATCCCCATGGACAGAGGAGCCTGGCGGGCTACTGTCCATGGGGTTGCAGAGAGTCGGGCATGACTGAGTGACTAAGCACACAAACAGACTAAGACACATCCCTCAATAAAATTAAAGGAAAAGTATAGACTTAGCATACAGGAGGAAATGATTCACATCTGGCAAGTAGAAAATGTTCCTGGAGTAGATGACATGTAAATTCACCATCCCTGATTTAAAGTATCTCTTTAGTGTATCTGTTGTCCCTACAAAGAAATTTTCTTAACGACCATGGTTCATTGTTTATTTCTACAACTTCTCATATTCAGCAGGAGGCATAATCCAAGTCAAGGTTGGAATCGTGTTTTGGGGAGCTTCAAGTCCATCGGATCCCAATGAGTCAGACACGACTTAGCAACTGAACTTCAACAAAGTTTATATAATCTGAGGGACGTTTAAGAAAAAACATACAGAATTATGAATGCAAAATTAGATACGAGCCTTGTCCAGGTGAGGGACTCTGAACCTTATATCCGTTTGCTTCATGGTAAATCTTCCTCACAACAGACAAAAAAGAAATATAAATTAAACCTAAATAATAAGCCTATTTTTGACATCATCAAAATATTCTTTGCTTTCTGAAAGGGTCCAAAATATTCTTTAAAAAGAATTTTTCCCTGCCTTTCTTCCCTCTAAGGCTTTTAATATGATTGAATTTTTTCTAGCTTTACTGCAAAGTAAGCAATTCCATAATTTCAAAAATATGCAAATTGGTCCTTAATCCTCACATGAACATGATTGTAAGTTCTAATGACACAAAAAGATTCAGTATGAAAAACCAAAGCCCATTTCCCCTCATCTCTCCAAATCCATGTCCCTAAAAGCAACTAATGTTAATTTCCTGTGTTTCCTTCTAAGAAAACAATTATGTGTATATAGCATAAATTGGCTTCCCTGGTGGCTCAGAGGGTAAAGAATCTGCATGAAATGTAGGAGACCCAGGTTCAGTCCCTGGCTTGAGAAGATCCCCTGGAGAAGGCAATGGCTACCCACTCCAGTTTTCTTGCCTCAAGAATTCCATGGACAAAGGAGCCTGGTGGGCTACAGTCCATGGGATGGCAATGAGTTGGACATGACTGAGCAACTAACATACCAGTATAAACATCTTTATAGAGGAATAATTTTACTTTATTGCAACTAAGATCATGCTGTTTTATTCCATGCTTTGTCCTAGTTTAAATTACAATAAGCACAACAAAAAAGTGCACACCACATAAATGCCCAGTTTAAGCAGTTGTGGTAAAATAACCATCCATGTAACTGCAACCCAGCTCAAGAAATAGAACACTGTCAACAGGGCCAACGCTCAGAAGACTCAGGGCCACCGCCTTACTCTCTCCACTCTGCTTGTAGCTCAGTGATCACCAGGATGAAATTCTTAACCGCTTTTCTTTGAATTTGTGGGTTCTATCGGCTCTCCTCACCCATCTCTGCTCTGCCTTAGCACCGAGAGCTGATGGCAGGGAGTGACTGCTGGCGTGGGCAGTCCCTCCCTCTCCTTGCCAGCAAGCTGAGTGGGGAATCAGGCCCCTGTAAGAGTCTGCCTTTGACCAATAAGAACCACTGTACCCAAGGGAGAGCAACATTAAATAGCAGATTAGAAACACACTGTAGCAGGTCCAGAGACAGACCAAGGGACAAAGGAAAAGATTTTTGCAGGCGGCACCACCAGTGCAGCCGACCCTGACTGACTGTTGGCACCCTACGTGCTCCTTTTCCGTCATAATCATCTCCAGGCCATCAGCAGCTATGCTGACTTAGGATGGTCACTGCCTCCTTTTTCTTTATAGTTTTATGGCACAGTTACGAACTCTAAAAAGACTTTTTAGTTGCCTGGTTTTGAACTTAAGGAAAGTGGAATCCCATACTTCGTTACTGTTTTCTCTGACTTCACTGATTTGAAGATCTGCTTGTACCTCGCTTAACTAGCTCTTTTCATTGTGGATGAATAAAATACACTATTTAACCCATCCTATTGTTGATGGACATAGGAGTTGGTTCCAGTTTGAGGCCATGATCATTCTTGTGCATGTGCTCTGGTACATCTGTGATTGCAGTTTAACAGGACAGGTATTGATGAACAGAACTGCTGAATCATGTCTGGTAATTCTAAATCCTCTAAAATTTAATGAGGTTTGCTTCTTAACCAAGAATATGGTTACTTTTTAAAAATATTCTGTATGTAGTTAAAAACAATTTATTTTCTGTGTTAGGTTAGTGTTCTATTTATGCCCATTGGGTACTATTAAATGGATTAATAACTCATATATCCTTAGAGACTTTTTTGTCTGTTTGTTCCACTAAGTAAAAATATCCCACTTAGTTTGATTTCTCTCTTTAGTTCTATCAATTCTTGCTTTATGTACGTTAAGACTATATTATTAACACATATTAAAAACTGTTATGTAAACCCAGAGCTGAACATTTTAGCATTCTGTAGTGACCTTCTGATCTTAGCTTTAATTGTTTTGTCTGGTTGCTATCAATATATCAACAGTTATAGCACCTGTCTTTTATTTGGTGTTGGCATATTTTTCCAGCTTTTTATGTTCAGCCTTTCTGTATCCTAATGTCTTAGATATGTTTCTAGAACATGTGGTTTAGCATGTTTTCTTTTTAAATCTAGCCTGATAATCTTTGCATTTTAACTAGGGCATTTAGTCCATTTGCTGCTGCTAAGTCATTTCAGTCGTGTCCGACTCTGTGCGACCCCATAGACGGCAGCCCACCAGGCCCCACCGTCCCTGGGATTCTCCAGGCAAGAACACTGGAGTGGGTTGCCATTTCCTTCTCCAATGCATGAAAGTGGAAAGTGAAAGTGAAGTCGCTCAGTCGTGTCCGACTCTTAGAGACCCCATGGACTGCAGCCTACCAGGCTCCTCCATCCATGGAATTTTCCAGGGCAGACTACTGGAGTGGGTTGCCATTGCCTTCTCCATTAGTCCATTTAGAGTTATGTAATTACTAATATATTTTAATATATTTAAATCCAACTATACTAATTCTTCACTTTTTGTGCTTTATATTTGTTTTGCCTACTCTATGTTCTTTTTTTGCTTTCTTTTGGATTATTTTTTATAGTCCCATTAGTTAGTTTGGAAATTATATACTTTGTTTCTATTCTTTTAACACTGAAACTTACGTCTTCTTCACATTTTTTAGCCTAGTATTAATCTTTACTTTGCCCTCTTTCATTTGGGATTTTTTTTTTTCTAGCGTCTTTTGAAAGCTTTTTTCTGTCTTTGATCTTCTAGTTTCATTTAAAGTAAAATGCCTTTTATTTTTTAAATTCTTACTTGGACTTTATTGGTTTCTTAAATTAATAGAGTAACATCTTTAATCAATTTTTAAAAATTTTTCAGCCATTATTTCTTCACATATCACCTGGTGCTACAGTCCATGGGGTGGCAGAGTAAGACACAACTTGGTGACTGAACAATGAGAACAATCATCTGGGACCTTACTGTCTCATTCATTTCTGGGGCTCCAATTCCATATATATTAGACCATTCCAGTGTTTCCTCCTTGTCTCCTGCTCTATCTTCAGTATTTTTTTATTTTTAATTTGTCTCTCCTTTCTTCATTTGGCATGTTTTGTAAACCTACCTTCCTACTCATTGTCTCTTTAGGTGTGCCTAATCAGCTCTAAAATTTACCCAGAGTTTTAATCCTTTTAATTGTTCTGTTTTCTAGTTATATAATTCCAGTTTGGTTATTTTTCAAATCTTAGAAGTCACTTTTTATGGTTTCCAGTTTTTTGACAAGATTTATAAGCTTGACTTTTTTCTCATGAATAGAACAAGCATAGTGATACAAAGACTAGGCTTGATATTAAGTTTTTCTTTTGTCTGTGGTTTCTGTTGGTGCTGGCTGATTATGACTATCCTTTCATCCCATCATCTTGGATTATTTGCTATTCATTTTATTTGGAAAAGTAATTATGGAAATAATTTAAGGCACTGGATCATGTTGCATTCTTCCAAATAGGAGTTTCATTGCCTTCTTTCAGGTCCTAAGGGTGCTAATAGTCCTAAGCCAATACTTGAGGATTTCTAAGCCAAAATAATGATCCTGGTCCACATCTCCACTTTGGGGTTATGCTTCTTGGGGTCCTGTCAGACTGGGGGATGTTTCACTAGGGTTACCATCTTTAATGTGTATTGGACTCCAAGCCTAGACCCAAATGACTGACAAATGCTCAGCTTTTTTTCTCACCTCTTTTCTTAAGTTGCCTGGTTATAACTAGTACCGTCTTATGTTAAAAACAACATCTGCAATCTAATACTGTTCAGAGTCTAACATCTTGGTTAGTCTATCTCTGCTGCTTCCATGATTTTCTTCTCACCAGAATGTGAGGTGTACAAAAAGCAGAGATAATTCCCAGGTAATGCAGGAGCTTGCTCTACAAATAAACTATTTGTGGCTGACTACCAAGATGGAATAGTATTAATCTTCAAAAATAAGTTGAATATAGCTTTAAATCCCCAGGATAAACCAAGAATTCTCAGGACATCTCTTCATCCATAATCCAACTGGATTATGATAAGATCCAATAAGACCCTCGCAACATTCCTGCACTATGGTCTAATCATCTGGGTCCAGGAGGAACATTTTACTAACAATTCTCTTTTTAGTATATCAAAATAAAATGCTGCTTCTCTCTGAGGCTATTTAACTTAAAAATTTTATCTACACTGTAGGCCTCATATGATTTTCCATTAAACTACTTTGTCATATTATATTCTAGACAATAGGTTTAGTGTCATAGCTGGAGTGAACATCCATATGTGCATACGTGCTAAGTCACTTCAGTTGTGTCCGACTCTGTGTGACCCTACAGATTGTAGCCTGCCAGACTGCTCTGTCCATGGGATTCTGCAGCAAGAATACTGGAGTGGGTTGCTGTGCCTTCCTCAAGGGGATCTTCCCAACACAGGGAATGAACCTGCACCTCTTATATCTCCTGCATTGGCAGGTGAGTTCTTTACCACTAGTGTTACCTGGGAAGCCCAAACATCTATATAACTGGCTCTAATTAGGCTGATGATAACTAGAACATTCTTGTTCATTATCTAAAGCCAATAATTATAGTACTTTCAGAGACTTTCTTCGTTTAAGAACATGGGAGAAAATTATATAATCATTCTGTAAGAGCATGGAGTCTGTTTAGTTCTGAAACTTTTTTCATTTCCTGAAATCTATCCATAGCAACATGGAAATGAAAATAAATTCACACGAAACAATTTTCAGCAAACAGCTGACTAACAAAACCCCAACACTCCAAATTACATGTGAATACTGTAGTAGGCAACTGAGACCAGAAGCAGTACAAGTGTATGTAGGAACTCAAGAGGACATTTTGGGAAAGAATTGAGCTTGAATAGGGTTCAAACATCCAAGAGGGTGAGACAGGACAGAAAGTTACTAATCAGAGATAGCAGATCTTAGAAAATACCAGTAAAATACCTTTCTAAAAGCAATATTATTATTTTGGAAAGCAAAGCCTTGGTCCCTGAAGCCTGTGAATAAATCAGGAAGTTGAGAACTCTGTGCAGAAGCTCTTCAGAGCCAGGTTAGGTACTGAGAGGCAGAGGAAATGTAACTTCGTAAAGCTGCCATATTTTAGGGAAGTCATTTGCTATAGCAAAGGAGGAGAAAGCCCACCAGAGATTAGTTCTGTAAGGCTATTGTGGCCCTTCTTTCTACCTCCTGATGATAGTCTAGGAAAATTAAAATATAAGGATTGTTAAAGTCATATGCATAATAGTTACTGAAAGCTACAGTAAGAAAACACAATTTTCTTACAGAAGATGAAAATTTACCATAAAACAAATGGAATTATAATTTCAATATGAATCTGAAAAGCTTAACAAAACAATCATAGCTGTGAAGTAAAATCACAAAGCAATAATAAGCATAAGACTCAGGTAGCTGGGAGCCAGACAATAGGTTATTAATGTCTATATTTTATGAGAATATAATCAGAGAATTGAGTGTTTTGACATCTTGGAGATGTGTAGTAAAGAATTAACCTTACTGGTTTGGTCTTTGCCCTCATGTCCTGGGAGGTAATTTCTAAGAAGAGTAGCTTTGTTTACCTGGGGCCCTGGGCCACGTGGTATCCTTTCTACCTCCAGAGGGCCTGGAGACTAAAAAACCAGCCATGAGGGCTGTCAACCATGTCCATATAACTGAGCCCCAGTGAAAACTCTGGAAACCAAGACTCAGATAAGCTCCCCTAGATGGCAGTATTCTGTGTGTGTCATTGCGCATTGTTTCTGGGACAGTAATGCTGTCCATGACTCCACTGGGACAGGCCAACTAGAAGCTGGACATTTGGATTTCTGGCCTCTGTCTGTGTACCAATTCTCTTGGCTGATTTTAGTTTCCTTTTGCTGTAATAAACCATAACTGTGAATATAACTGTTTTCAGTAAATTCTCTGCATCCTTCAAATATATCATCAACCCGAACAAAGGTCTTGGGAACCCTGAACTCTGAAGCTGGTGTCAGAAGTGAGGGTGGTCTCCTATGGACCACTTCCCTAACTTTGCAGGAAGTTTTTGAAGTTTGGCCACAAAAGAATGTATAATCAGGTTTGTAAGTCACGCCTACTGATGATAGTCTGGCCTTTCCCATTATCTCAGGCTGCTTTCTTGCTCCCAGGATCAGCATCTTTGCCCTAGGGCTGTCTTCTGAGAATGAAGACAACACTGTCAGAGCATTTAGGAAAAAGGGCCTGGCTCTCCTCTCAGCAGGTCTCACCTAATGACTGACAGGATCGGTTGTAACAGATATCCTAGCTCTCTTGCCCCTCAGGTGGGTAACTTTGAGGCCTGGGTTTCATACTAATTCCCAGTTTTCCCATGGGATTACTCCAGGCAGTACCAGTGGTAGCCAGCCGGCTTGATAAGGCACCCTTTATTTACTGCCTTCCCTTCTTTGTCTGACTTCCCCACCTCTGACTGGTGTTTCCTGAATCCTCCAGATAAACTACCTGCACTCAAATCCTTGTCTCGGGATTATAGAGGGCATTTCCACAAGGCTATTTCCCTAAAATCCGCCCAGGAGCTAAAGTACTTGGTCCAGTGGGTGAGCACAGGATTCAAGCCAAGCCAGCTGGAATCCTTCCCAGGGATTTTGTTCAATCTGAAATAGGGAGATGGGAGCTCTTTTTCCTCTTTGCTTGTTTCTCCTCCCTCTCAATGTATTTCCAGTAGAACCTAGGACAAAGTAGGAACTTGCTAAATATTTGCAGAATATTTAATGCATACAAGTCCTACAATTTTTTTGCTGCCAAAAGATATCAATAATCAGGCATTAATTTAAAATGTGTGAAATACTCTTATTACAGTATACCACAGTGCCATAGGACTTCCCTGGTGGCTCAGATGGTAAAGCAGGAGACCCGGGTTCAATCCCTGGGTCGGGAAGATCCCCTGGAGAAGGAAATGGCAATCCACTCCAGTAATATTGCCTGGAAAATACCACGGACAGAGGAGTCTGGTAGGCTACAGTCCATAGGGTTGCAAAGAGTCAGAGACGCCTGAGCGACTTCACTTTCTTTCTTTCACAGTGCCATAGCACACTGCAGTACTTAATTGAGCATAGGCTCAGGAACCAGACTGCTTGAGACTCAAGCTCAGCCACTTGCCAGTTGTTTGACTGTGTAGGTTATTTGTTTAGTCTCTCAGCTTCTTTCTCTAGCCTCTCCTCTGGACTGCAAGGGTTCTGGAACCCTGAACACGTCCTAGACTCACATGCCAGGACGTCTCCAGTTGGGTTCTGCTGACGGGAGCTCAGTAGTCAGGAGGAGGGTGGAAGGTGCTCTTCCTCTCCTGGGGCTCCAGTAGCCTCAGCAGCGCTGTGCTCCTCTGTGCTGGCTCCAGGAACAGGGGGCCCGGAAAGCTGCTGGCTTCCTGTAAAGCAGCTAGCAGACATCATCCTAATAATCCAACAGTTCACTTCTAAAAATCTGAGGAGCACACATTTGTGGGTTTTGGATAACACAGCTTTCTCTTCTGTTTCCCCAGGGCAGGGATGCTAGGTGTTCTTGCAGCACCCTCCGGAGAGCAACACTCTCTCCCTTTTGGTCCTGCAGGCCTTCTGTCAGGATTCCCTCAAAACAAAGGGGGTAACATCCCTTCTGAAATGTCCAAAGTGGCTTTTCTCTTCCTGACTGAATACGAACTGATACTGTGACCTAGGGCAACTAACTTACTCTTTTTGCCTCAGTGACTTCCTCTGTAACGTGAAGATAACAGTAGTATTTCTCTCTCATTGGCATTATTAGGATTAACTATTTTTAGAGCACTTAGAACAGTGGCTGGCATAAAGCAGACATAATGTTTGTTAAATGGCATCGCGTATCACATTCTCTTGTTAAATACATATGACATTAGCCATGAATGTTATAAGTCCAACACCCCCAGCACACATCTGTCACTATGTACAACCTGCCCCATGGTCTGCCCTTATCATTACTGCTTGTTGCAGTCACCTCTCTACCTGTCTTGTCTTCTCCTTTGCTCTTGTGTCATAAATCAGCATGTATGTTTTCAGTGTTTTTTTCTCACCTGCTTTAGACATAATATAGGCATCCAGAGGCACGGAGCTTTAAGGTTTCCCTGAAGATGTTGCAGGGGTGGGAGGGGGGGTGCAGGCTGGGCAGCAGCACCGGCACTGGAGGACAAGCATTAGAAGCTAACATGAATCCAGGCTGTTGAGAGTAGAGTGCTACAGGGATTTTGTGCAGGAGAAAGGCTTGAGAAATACAGATTCTTTGGGTTAAATCTTATCCATGTTAAGATCATTTTACATTTGTATGGAATTATCCCACTGACTACTGTTTTTGATTTTTGAGCATAGACTTGCTTTTGATTTCCTACTCAGCAGAGAGAACACACTCAGATTCTAGGTTACATTTAATCCATTCCCAAGATCCTTGAAACCTCCTCACCCTCCCACTCCTGGAACCACCCCCCTCCAAAAAAAGACACCCCCCCCCCACACACACATAATGTGGGAATGAGAAAGGTCTTGAGGTTACTGAACAGACAAAATACTGCTGTGTCTGTACAAAGGTGGGATCATTGTCCAGAGAACTGGTTATAGAAATTCCTAGAATGACAAAGTTTTCCACAAAGTAAGATCAGTTTAACTTTCATTTCAGCTTGTCCTACTAGGCAAAGAATAACTCTTTCTTCTTTACTAATTAGTCCAATCTTCAACTATGGGTAATTTTTTTTAGTCTAATTAGAATTCTAGGCTTTGAATTTAGATGGGTGTTTTTTAAAGTGTATCTGAAAAATCTCATATTGTTTGCAAACGTATTTTTAAATACCATCAAATTACTAAGCATAGTAAATTATTTAGAGGGCAAAGTTGTATGTCACTCCTATGAGTATTTACACCAGAATTTACAATTTTTATCATTACCAAACTTTAAATTGTCATTGGCTAGATACAAGATCTGCATACTATTAATATATCAAAAATTGACTTTCACTGGAAATACCTACAAAAAAGTAGACAAAAAATTTTTTAGAAGATACAAAAGAGTTCTTTTCCTACTGTATGAAAGCAATATATATTCGGTTAAATATGAGCCAAATGAACAATGCTATTACCCAATTCAATAACTGCTGACTCTCTTCACTGCTCTTTTCTAAAATAGAAGAATAGTAGTCATTTCCTCTCAAATGATCCCTCTGTTTTCATACTGTATTTTGCAGTTCTCATTGTTAAAGTTTAAATTGTTCTTGACTATTTTGGATTCAGTACTCTGCAAGTGGAAAAAATAAAATCATTGGTTTTTGAGGGAAAAAAACTTTACTGAGGCATATTTTACATATCACAAATTTATCCACTCAAGTGTACACTTCGAAGATTTTTAGTTAATTTATACAGTTGTGAAACTATCACCATAATTCAGTTTCAGAATATTTCCATCTTCTGAAAAAAGCTTTGTGCCTCTCTGCTGTCAAACTGGTTTCTACATTCAGCCCTAGGGCAACCACTCTTCTGCTTTCTGTGCCTTTTCTAGAAATTTCACAAAGACACAATCATACAATATGTTGTCTTTTGTGTCTTGCTTGCCTTAGTATAAAGTTTTTAAGGGTTCATCCATGTTATACCTTGTATTAGTGTCTGTCCGTTTTCCCCTTGATTCCTTTTTATTGATGAAGAATTCCAGTATATAGATATACCACCTTTTTGTTTATTCGTTCATCAGTTTGTGGACATTGGGATTGTTTCTAGTTTTTGGCTGTTATAAGAAAAGCTGCTATAAACATTCAAATACAAGTTATTTCTGTGGATATAGGTTTTCTTTCCTCTTGAGTAGATCCTAGGAGTGGAATTGCCAGATAAATATAGGTGCAAATTTTGAGAAACTGCTAAATGGTTTTCCATAGTGACTGTATCTATCAGTACCTTGATGCATCAGTGTTCCAATTTTTCCATATCTTCACCCACACTTGCTATTTCCTGCCTTTTCGACTATAGGCACCCCAGTAGGTGTGAAGTAGTATTTTACTGTAGGTTTAATTTGCATTTTCCTGATGATTAATGATGTAAAACACATTTTCATATGCTTAGTAGCCATTAGTCATTGGCTTTTTAGCATAGACTTATTCAAGACCTGGTATCCTACATACAGGAGGATGATTTTTTGCACATGTACATATCTATGTATATACATATGTAAATATATATACATATATCCCTATATATGTATATGTGTGTGCATATATATACATATATATCGCTATGTAGGGACTCCTAGGTGCTTCACTGGTAAAAAATCCACCTGCCAATGTAGGAGACTCGAGTTTGATCCCTGGGTCAGGAAGATGTCCTAGAGAAGGAAATAGCAACCCACTGCTGTATTCTTGCCTGAAAAATTCCATGGACAGTGGAGCCTGGTTGGCTACAGTCTGCAGGGCCACAAAGACTCAGACACAACTAACCGAGCATGAGAAATATCTTTGTAACTAGGACCCCAACCAAAGTACAGCATGCTAGGCATATTACAGCTTAATACAAATGATTACTTTTATCATTTTCTGAACAACAGACTGAAGATCCTTACTATTTAACTCCATTTATTTGTGCTATCTCTTTTTACAGTCTACTTCTGTGCTGTGCTGTGCTTATTCGCTCAGTCATATCCAACTCTTTTCGACCCCATGGATGGCAGTCCACCAGGATCCTCTGTCCAAGGGGATTCTCTGGGCAAGAATACTGGAGTGGGTTGCCATGCCCTCCTCCAGGGGATCTTCTCAATCCAGGGATCGAACGCAGGTCTCCTGTATCGCAGGAGGGATTTTTACCCACTGAGCCACCAGGGAAGCCCAGAGTCTACTTCTACATGCTATAAAAACTCACAGTTCAGTTCAGTCGCTCAGTCGTGTCCAGCTCTTTGTGACCCCCTGAACTGCAGCATGCCAGGCTCCCCTGTCCATCACCAACTACCGGAGCCTACTCAAACTCATCTCCATAGTCGGTGATGCCATCCAACCATCTCATCCTTGGTCGTCCCCTTCTCCTCTCACCTTCAATCTTTCCCAGCATCAGGGTCTTTTCAAATGAGTCAGCTCTTCGCATCAGGTGGCCAAAGTATTGGAGTTTCAGTTTCAGCATCATTCCTTCCAATGAATATTCAGGACTGATATCCTTTAGGATGGACTGGTTGGATCTCCTTGAAGTCCAAGGGACTCTCAAGAGTCTTCTCCAACACCATAGTTCAAAAGCATCAATTCTTTGCTGCTCCAACTTTCACATCCATACATGACTACTGTATGTAGTCTACATACATACATAGCCTTGACTAGATGGACCTTTGTTGGCAAAGTAATGTCTCTGCTTTTTAATATGCTGTCTAGGTTGGTCATAGATTTTCCTCCAAGGAGCATGCATCTTTTAATTGCCTGGCTGCAGTGACCATCTGCAGTGATTTTGGAGCCCAAGAAAATAAAGCCTGCTACTGTTTCCCCATCTATTTGCCATGAAGTAATGGGACCAGATGCCATGATCTTCAGTCAGTTCAGTTCAGTTCAGTCGCTCAGTTGTGTCCGACTCTTTGCGACCCCATGAATCGCAGCACGCCAGGCCTCCTTGTCCATCACCAACTCCCAGAGTTCACTCAGACTCACGTCCAACGAGTCAGATCCAACCATCTCATCCTCTGTCATCCCCCTCTCCTCCTGCCCCCAATCCCTCCCAGCATCAGAGTCTTTTCCAATGAGTCAACTCTTCACATGAGGTGGCCAAAGTACTGGAGTTTCAGCTTTAGCATCATTCCTTCCATGATCTAGATTTCTGAATTTTTAAGCCAACTTTTTCACTCTCCTCTTTCACTTTCATCAAGAGGCTCTTTAGTAGTTCTTCACTTTCTGCCATAAGGGTGGTGTCATCTGCATATCTGAGGTTATTGAGATCTCTCCCAGCAATCTTGATTCTAGCTTGTGCTTCATCCAGCCTGGCATTTCTCATGATGTACTCTGCATTTAAGTTAAATAAGCAGGCTGACAATATACAGCCTTGATGTACGCCTTTCCCAATTTGGAACCAGTCTGTTGTTCCATGTCCAGTTCTAACTGTTGCTTCCTGACCTGCATACAGATTTTTCAGGAAGCAGGTCAAGTGATCTGGCATTCCCATCTCTTTAAGAATTTTCCAGTTTGTTGTGATCCACACTGTCAAAGGCTTGGGCATAGTCAGTAAAGCATAGATGTTTTTCTGGAATTCTCTTGCTTTTTGATGATTCAACGGATGTTGGCAATTTGATCTCTGGTTCCTCTGACTTTTCTAAACCCAGCTTGGACATCTGGAAGTTCACGGTTCACATACTGTTGAAGCCTGTCTTGGAGAATTTTGAGCATTGCTTTGCTAGCATGTGAGATGAGTGCAATTGTGCGGTAGTTCGGTGGCTCAGAGGACAAAGCGTCTGCCTGCAATGCAGGAGACCAGGGTTCCATCCCTGGGTTGGGAATATTCTCTGGAGAAGGAAATGGCCAACACGAAGGAATGGAAGAGCCGAACACGATTGAGCGACTTCACTTTCACTTTGAGCATTCTTTGGCATTACCTTTGGGATTGGAATGAAAACTGACCTTTTCCAGTCCAGGATAAAAACCCACAGTATTATTCTGTATGAAACAAATAATTCTCTTAAAATTTACATAATTATCCTTGCCTGTAATTTTTTTCTCCTCCTGAGGATTTAGGATCATTTTCCTTAAGCAGGATTGCAGGAAATGAATTCTCAGCTTTTCTTTTTTTGTCTGAAAACATCTTATTTCGGCTTGATTCTTGAAAGCTTTTTCTCTACATATAGAACTTGGTTAGCTTTTTTTTTTTCCTCTAGTAATTTAAAGATGTCATTCTATGACCTTCTGGATTTCATGGTTCTGTTGAAGAGTCAGGATTCAGACTTAGTGTTGCTTTTTAAAATTTACTGTCTTTTCCCTCTGATTCCTAAGATGTTATCTGTCTTTTGTTTTCACATTTTTATTATGATTTGCTCCAGATGACCTCCTCTACTAGCAGAGATTTGACCTTTATTCTATGAGACAGAACCAACCTCTCTAATAGGTAGAAGGATAAGGGGCTGAGTATCTCAATCCAATGAGGGACTGAATCGTATGTATCCAGGCCGTGTTGTAAAGTCTTAGTAAGATGAAGTTCACATCTGGCTCACTCCTGATCCTTGGATATTGTCACATGGGCTTTTGCTTGAGGTCCTAGTGGTCTCTGTCTCCTTATCCTTGAAAGACTATCAAAGATTCATTTCTGCTCTTTTGGTGGACATTTACTGCTGCTGCTGCTAAGTCGCTTCAGTCGTGTCCGACTCTGTGCGACCCCATAGACGGCAGCCCACCAGGCTTCCCCGTCCCTGGGATTCTCTAGGCAAGAACACTGGAGTGGGTTGCCATTTCCTTCTCCAATGCATGAAAGTGAAAAGTTCACACTAATTCACAAAAGTAATAGTGTTTTTTTTTTTTTAAGAAAAAATACTTCATTTACTTATCATTTATCATTGAAAATGCTAGCAGCAGCAGAAGTTTTTGTTTTTTCTTAACCTGCATTTTCATTTCTTCAAAAATTTACTGTTGAGTGACATCACTAAGTTGACTCTCTGAACAGTTAGGCCTCAGAACTAGTGGTCTACTCACAAGTCGATGTGCCCATGTGATAACACTTTAGTATGCTTATCCTTCTCTCATTGCCTTTGAAACAACTTGAAAATATTAAACTCCAATATAAGATTCAACCCATCTTTCAGAAACTAGTATGTGTTGCAGAGCAATTAATAGCTTTCTGTTTTTCATATTAACTATGCCACTTCAGAGAACAACAATTATTTTATATGCAACTTACCTTATGGAAAGTATACTTAATTGTGACTATATGAGTTGAGGGGCTTCAATGATAAAAGAATCCACCTGCACTGCACGAGACTAAGGAGACTGGAGTTCGGGAAGATCCCTTGGAGTAGGAAATGGCAACCCATTCCAGCAATCATGGACAGAGGAGCCTGGCAAGCCATAGTCCATAGAATCACAAAGAGTCAAGACAAAACTAAGCAAGTACATCACCAGGTAATGATGAGTTGATAAATTAATAAAATTAATAGTAATTATTGATAAATTATTCACTGCTTTGTGAGGGGGAGATACAAAAAAATGTATATATTTCCCTTTCCTCAAGGTTTTCTAGTCTGATTTGATGATTAGATTATGAAAAGTACAAATTTTTAGGATAAGTGACTGAGTAAATGACATGAATTTCAATAGGTAGTACAACCCAACACTTCTACACAATCCTGCCAGGTTGACATTGCTATAGATAAATTCCAGTTTATCTGGACAAACTAGGGGACAAACTTTCCAACCAGCTTTGATCTTAGCTCATAATTAATTTATTGCTAAAGATTTTCACTGTTTACAGTTTGTGAGATGCTGAATTCAGGCAAAGTTTGGCAAATAAAGTGATATAATGGTATCATCTAGTGGAAAAAACCCTGGTAAGATCATTTTACCAGAAGACTAAGATGACTGAACAGTAGTGTGTAATCCAAAGTTTGTCCTATATATTTTAGTACATTTGAGTAGCTGTAAAATTCTTCATCAAATACTGTTCTGAAATAACTGGGCTCACACTTATCAGTACTTATAACCAAAGGATTTCCTGGAACCAAGATATTTATCTTTTAATATTAATTATAATCTCTTAACCACCTAACAATTGTTAATATTAAAATATTCCTCATATTATGATCACACTGGATAAGGAAGTGGCAACCCACTCCAGTATTCTTGCCTGGGAAATCCCAAGGATAGCAGAGCCTGGCGGGCTACACTCCATGAGCTCTTAAAAGAGCTCTTAAAAGAGCTGTACACAACTTAGCGACTAAACAACACACACACATAGTGAAGGAAATGACAACCCATTCCAGTATTCTTGCTTGGAAAATCCCATGGACAGAGGAGCCTGGCAGACTACTGTCCACAGGGTCACAAAAAGTCAGACACAACTGAATGGCAACCCAACTTAGCATAGCATGATCACATACTCACAGAATTATAGAGGTTGTCCCCCAAATGTCACTTTACTGTCAACTAAAAGTCTAGAAATGTTAAATGTACCATTCAAAATCACAGCCCTTGTTGGACTGTAATTTATACATTTTTAAAAATAAAAAACATAAACACTTCCCTCTTTATCATCTTTTAGAAAGATGCCAGTATTAAAAAAAAAACAAATCTGGAAAATTAGTTTTGGAATATACAAAATTGATGTTTCTGAAAAGAAAAGGCTTTAAAGTTGACCACCTTTTCTTTAGAAATACAATCTTATTTTCCCATTTATAACCACTGCAGGATTAGGAGCAAAATGAGAAACATCTTTAGTACTATCTCTTCAAAGGACATTTCAGTTTTCTGATTAAGTCACAATAGTATGACTAATGGGATAGTGAATATACTAAGTAATTCATAATAGTGAACTAGGCCTTTTGTATATTTAATCCATTCTTTCTAAACAACATTTGGGATTAAGATTTGTGTGTGTGTGATCCAACTCATCATCTGATGCACTTGCTCAGTTGCTTAGTCTGATCTGGCTCTTTGTGACTCTATGGACTGTGGCCTGCCAGGGTCCTCTGTCCATACCAGATTCTCTATATAGTTTCTATTAAAAAACTGTTCTACAACCAACCACTGTCTAGATTTCACTCAAATCTTATTTATGACTTCATTGTGCATCTCAATGTTACTTTTAGATCAGGAAGTACAGCAGAGTGAAGACTTACATGGAGCGTTAAAGTAGACTAAATATAGAAATGTTTTCCTGTTCTTTGCTGTGATGGAATAAAGAATGGAAACTGGTGTCAGCAGGGTTGGCTCCTTCTGATGGTTCTAAGGGAAAGATCTATTCCCGACCCTTTCTTTAGCTTGTAGATGGCCATCCTCTCTGTGTCTTTTCACATCATCTTACCTCCATACCTGACTCTATGGCCAAACTTAACCTTTCTTCTTACAAGGAAACTGGTCATATTAGATTAGGGGTCCACCCAGTTCAAGTATGACCTCATTGTAACTAATTACGTTTGCAATGACCCTATTGTCAAATAAGATCAGTTACAATTGTGCTATAAAAACACACAAAAATCCAAATTAAAAAAATCGTACTACATTATTCAAATAGCAACAAAAAGATCACTAATGCCTTAGTTTTCAAATTTATTTTTAAATTCAGTGATACTAAGTACATGCATAACATTGTGCAAATAACATCCATTTCCGTTTTCAAAAACCTAGTTTTTATTAATAAATCTAGATAAACAGCTGCCAGAACTGAGGTTCAACCGAGTAGGATAACCGTATACAAACCAAATAGGAGCACGCAGTCTAACAAATGCCAGCGAACTTACTGAGAAAAAACAGAATATTTAAAATCTGTTGAAACCAACTGTCACAGTAACATATGTGCCAACAGGAAAAATAACCGAAGTTAAATACGACACAGAAATAGCTTAAGATGTCAGTCAACGTCCTCCTACCCCGGGAAGGGCGACTGGTGACGCCTGGAAGCAGTAAGTTAAGGTCGCTCGGATGCGCTCGCACGCGCTCGCACCAGAAACTAAAACGAAGGTTCTTAACTTGCGCTTGGAGAACCCTTGAAACGACAGGGCATGCTTAAATGCGGTGGGGGGTGCAGAGCATTCACGGGATCTTCGACAGGAAGGTTTTAAAAACGACCGCATTACAGGGACCGGACAGGGACCATCGCGGTGACAGCGAGCGGGCCTTAAGGTCGGGGTCGCAGGGCTTAGAACCCTCCGCGGAGCGATCGGGTGACGGGTGAAGGATGGATGCGAGGTGTGGACCTACCCCGGGTTCGCGGTCCGGGAACTAGGCCCGGATGCAGGGGCGGGGCCGGGAAGACACCGCCTACCCGCGGCCCTGTTTACCCCGGAATATGACGCCCAGACAAAGGGAGAGGGAAGAGGGGTCCCGCAGGGACTTCACAGGCGTGGCTATAGCCCCGAGGGGTTGGGAACATCTCTCCACCCCCCCCCCACCCCCACCCCCCCCCGGTCCGCGTCACCCGTCTTCCTCTGGTCCTACCCAAGCCTCTGCGACACCCGGCGGGGCTGGCCGTTGGCCGCAGCGCACGCTCGTCAACCTGCCCATTTGTTATTCTCTGGATGGGGCGGCGACCACCGAGCCGGGAGCCAGGGCTGCGGGCCTCGCTGGGGCGGGGGACTAACAGGACCAGGGCAGCCGTCGGGGCCAGCAGGGACGTTACTTCTGCCGCCTTAGCGCCAGCAAAGCAAGTGACGGGGACCCGGAAGACCTGCCCTGCGGCTCGCGACTGGGAATTTTTAAATCTGGCTGGGTTTACCCCGCGGGCCAGCCACGCCCCCCGCCGCCTGCCTCAGCCAGTCAGCGCCAGGCCCGCCATTTTTCAAACCCTCTTCTGGCCGCCAATCAGGATCGAGTAGCACATTCCTCTCCTGACCGGTTCTAACGGGTCTGGGAGTTAACGACCCGGGCGACCCACCGAACCTGCTAGGCTGCGGCCGGGGGGACGGACCTGGCGACATACCGACCAATAGAAAGCCGTATTAGTGAGGGGGCGGGGCCTCCTCGAGTTTGAATAATCCCCAGGGCCAATCGGAGCGGCAGGGGTGTGGTCTGTGACCCGGCTCGTCAAGTTGCAGTGGCGCGGAGAAGTCTGCAAAACAAGAGGCGGAGGATTGCGTTAGCGAAGAACCAGTTCACGCCGGAGCCGGGGAAGCAGCGTAGCGGTCAGACGCGGCCGCTGCGCGGAACTCTGAGGAAAATCTTCCGCCAGGCAAGAGCCCGCTCCGGGCCCCGGGTGCGCGGTCGGCTGGCCTCCTTCCGTCATGGCTTGCTGGGGCACCGCGGCTGCTGTGGGCGAGCCCCGCTGGTGGTTTCCGGGTGCGGGCCTGACGGGCCGGGCTGCGGAGGCGGGAAGCTCGGCCGGGCCCGGCTCCGGAGTCTTTTGAACGCGGGGCGCGAGGCGGCAGCTGGGGACGCGGCTCGCGGCGTGGAAGCCCGGGGCTTTCCTGTCAGGAAGGGCTAGGCTGGGGCGGGCGGCAGGCCCGCGAGTGTGGCGCGGGGGAGGGCGGGGGCGTTTGGGCGGGAAGCAGCCCCGCCCGCCAGCGCTCGACCGCTCTCCCGCCAGGTGGACACGCCGCCTCCGCCGCAGCAGCAGCATCATGGGGAAGGGCGACCCCAACAAGCCGCGGGGCAAGATGTCTTCGTACGCCTTCTTCGTGCAGACCTGCCGCGAGGAGCACAAGAAGAAGCATCCCGACTCCTCAGTCAATTTCGCAGAGTTTTCCAAGAAATGTTCCGAGAGATGGAAGGTGAGCCGGGGCGCCCGGGGGCCTCACGCGGGCGGGTGGCCGTGACTTTGAACTTCCCCTCGGGACTGACGCGCGCGCATGTTCTATTACGAGTTTGAAGTACAGGACTTAGGGTGCTTGTTTATTTTAAGGTGACTGAGGCAAAACGGTCCTTACTGAGGAAAACCGGGAGCTAAAGAAGATCACGCTCTTTTGGAGACGGATACAGTTTTCGAGTCCTGCTATATATTCACTATTCTTTTTATGCTAACAGACCATGTCGGCCAAGGAAAAGTCCAAGTTCGAAGACATGGCAAAAAGTGACAAAGCTCGCTACGACAGGGAAATGAAAAATTATGTCCCTCCTAAAGGTGACAAGAAGGGAAAGAAAAAAGATCCCAACGCTCCGAAAAGGCCTCCGTAAGTGTCTTTTAAAACCAACCGAATTGCCTTCCCCCCGTTTTTTTTCATTCAGGTTATTACAACTCTGTTCCTTCCTTTCAGATCTGCCTTCTTCCTGTTTTGCTCCGAACATCGCCCAAAGATCAAAAGCGAACACCCTGGCTTATCCATTGGGGATACTGCAAAAAAATTGGGTGAAATGTGGTCTGAGCAGTCAGCCAAAGATAAACAGCCGTATGAACAGAAAGCAGCTAAGCTAAAGGAGAAATACGAAAAGGTGTGTTGTCCTCACTTTTTTTTTAAGCCAGTGTGAAATCCAGTAGATATTTTCTAAATCAGTATGTTAGAAATAGAAACTGTAGGAATTTGGGAGCTATACATAGTTCTGTGTTAATGGTTTTCAGCTTTGTTTTGAAAAGGTCTAGTGAGAGTTGTACACTTAGGCAACACAAGCTAATTGAAACTTTTCTTTTGACCGAAACCAATGTCTGTAGCCTTGGTAGGTTGGTGCATTCAGACTCATTTGTAGTAAAATAGGTCTCTTAGTTGAAAAGACTGACATCAGTCTAATACATCCCAGTTATTTTACATCAGCTTTCTAAGACCTTTCTTAGCTTTCTAAGACCTAGGGGGATCAAATGCTCTCAAAACCGGAGTTTTAGACTATCATTGGGGTTATTGGCCAATAATCGCAGATTGTTTACAACTTAGTGGTTTTTAAGGTTGGGTAATGACACCGGATGCTGATTTTATTTTTTTTAACTATTTCAGGATATTGCTGCATACCGTGCCAAGGGCAAGAGTGAAGCGGGAAAAAAGGGCCCTGGCAGGCCGACAGGCTCCAAGAAGAAGAATGAACCAGAAGATGAGGAAGAAGAAGAGGAGGAGGAAGATGAAGATGAGGAGGAGGAGGATGAAGATGAGGAATAAATGGCTATCTTGTAATGATATGTGTGGAGTGTGCGTGTGTGCTCAGGCAATTGTTTTGCTAAGAATGTGAATTCAAGTGCAGCTCAATATTAGCTTCAGTATAAAAACTGTACAGATTTTTGTATAGCTGATAAGATTCTTTGTAGAGAAAATACTTTTTTAAAAATGCAAGTTGTGGCTTTTTGAGGGGCTACTACATACAGTTAGAGTTTCAAGCTTCTGATGTTAAATGTTTCTAAATATTTAATGGTTTCTTTAATTTCTTGACTTGTGTATGGTAGCACAGCAAACTCATAGAAATTAGCATCAATAGCAACTTTTGGGTTTTCTAGAATGAGAATGTTGCGTTTTTTGTTTTTTTTTTTTTTTAAATTTTGTAATAAAATTATATATATTATTCCTATTGTCCTTGTCTTACATGCTAAATTAGCTTTTACTTTCATGGTCTGGAGCGTATCACTTTTTTTGTCTTTCTGCCTAATAGTTCTTAGACATGGTTGATTTAGTAAAATGTTTTGTTAAAAGTCAAACATGCCAATATTCATATTTACACAGAGTGTTCTTTAAAAATCAGTTATGGAATTTAATGAACTTTAAAAATTTATGCAGTCTTACACACTGAGCAGGTTTTGTTCTTGACATTTATGTTCATTTGTTAGCTAACGTGTCCCTTGGGTTTTTTCTTTTTAGTTGGCATTTTAAGATTTCAAAAATCGGTGTGGTCTTAAGCCTAGAATTCTGGGTAACTAAGCCAAGAAAGCTTTTGAGATGATTATTATGATTTTCCGTGACTAACAAGATAAAATTCACTAGGATTTCTATTTACAGGTGAAAGCAGTTATTAAGAAATGCTGATTTGAGAAAGCAGTTGCTTGTATTTGAATTAGGTAAACACTTCAAATCATTATCAAGTTATTAGTGAAAGTTGGCCAAGTGTTGGCTGGAAGAGTATAAAGGAAACCTATTTGTTGATGGTTTGACAGTTAAACCTGACAATCTTGGTTACCTAGTTTTTACAATAGAAACCAAAATTCTTAAAACCCAACCATGGGAGCCTGGGTTGTCTATCTTATGCCATATTCAGAGTAAATATTTTAAGATTCATTTCTTACATAACATTGTTAAATGGGAGGTGTAAGTTATTAGCATAATTCCCAGAGCGGATGTACTCAGGTAAAATCTTCAAACTTCTTAGTGATGGCCCTCCATTATCATACCACAGTTGTTATTTGGGGGCCTTCGCGGATCGTAAAAACTAGTTTTATGTGTTTAAAAATGATTTCCTGATGTTAGGTGACTTAACACTAAAACATTGTGGGGTAAAGTTTTTTAAAGACATACCCATATCTGGATCCCAAGTCCCCAGCTTTACCTAATAACTGCTGTGTGGACTCTGCCTCTGGGTTTATTTCTCTCCATTTGTATATGGGGTCAATATCTACTTTGAAGTGTTCTAATGATTAAACAAGAATGTATTTACAAGTATTTACAACAGTCCTTAATGCTTAGAAAAGATGCTAGTTTCTAAAATACAGTGAAAGTCTGGTTCTTAAGAATTTCTTTAAAACTCAATTCATGAAGTAGACCTATCAGGTTCCTTGTCACTTTTTGGGGGATTTTTTTGGGGCTACTTTCATTTTCTTTAAATGAACTACATTTTAAATGTGTAAGCTAAGAATGACACATTTAAAAAAAAAGCTGCTGTGTAATCTCAGCATTTGAGATGAGTCCTCATTTGATATTTTCTCTTAAGTGTTGATCAAAATTTGCAACACCCTTGTTTTTAAGACTAAATGACTTCAAGGAGTGGTTATGTTGGAAAGCATTAAAATATGGGTAAGAGTCATGTTCTATTCCAGACCAGCCAGTACTTGGCGGGTGTGCTTATGAAGACCATACCCCGCTTTTTCTTTTTAAAAACAAGTCATATCTTTATGTAAATGGGCTATATAGTGGGTGGTTTACAATCTTGATTTCCAACTACCAGCTTCTCCCAAGAGGCGACTCCAGGAGTACAATGACACATCCTTCAAGAGAGATGGGAAGCACAATAGTCACAAAGGAAGCTTACTATATATGTTGTCCTGCCCCTTAATTCTCGTTTTAGGTTCTTGGCTCAACAGAATTGCCACATTTCACTTAAATAGCCATCTGCATAGTACTCCACTGAATAGATCATAATTTAACCAGTTCCCTAAAGATAGTTATGTTTGAATTTTTTTGCTTTAAGAACACTGCCATGAATATCTTATATGTACGATTTCAGAAATTTCTATAAAAAGCATTTAAAAGTTTGCACATTAAAAAATGTGCTAATTATAATAGCTAAAACCTGTACTTGGTATATGCTGGAACCTGCTCTCTGGCTGTTAAGTTGCTGAAACTTGCCAGAATTGCTCTCAGAAGTTTTACTGAAACATACTCCACAGCAATGACTGTTTCAGAGTGCCTGTTTCCTCAGCAATGTTATCAAACTTCTTAATCTTTGCTATCCTGATATATAAAAAAATGGTTTCTCCTATTATGAATTTAGTATATTTTTTATGTTAAAGAGCCATTTGTATTTCCGATGGCCTTCTGTCTCATTGGTCTTTTTTTAGTCATTTGTGGGAAATAAGGAAAATGACCCTTTGTGACATGCATTGTAAATATTGGTATTTTTTCTTTGTTGTCTTTTGACTTTATGATGCTTTTTTTCATGCAAAGATTTATTTTTATGAGGCAAATTTATTCTTTAGTGGCCTTGGGAGACCTTTCCCAAAGTTATCTTTGCTTTCTTATTACTTAATTAAATCTTTGATCCTTCTGGAATTTATTTTGGTACAAGAACTGAAGTAGGGTCTCAAGTTTCTTTCCAGATGGTAGCCACTACTTTTGGTCTTCTAATCTATAAAAGCTGGGTTAGAAGATCCTAAGGTGCCCTACGTATTAAAGCAGTAACTTGCAAAGTTGCTCAATGCAAGACAGTAAGCATTTTTGTATTCTGCTTTTCAACAGAAATCATTTACTGTAAGTAGTAAACCATGCTTGTCTTAGCACAAACAGCATTATCTTAAAGTTAACTTCATTACATGCCACTAAAAATGTTGATAAAGCAGTAATGACTTTATTTCTTGGGGAATAGCAAGAAGAAAGCTAAAGGACCTGTTTTGCCAATGCATAAGATATAATCCTTTTAAAAATAAAACATCGGTAGAAATAAGCCATTTGTGTACACGTCATGCCAGAAACAGCAGGTGATCTATAAACATTTGTAAGCATAAATGCCCAGGGTAAAGGTGACAGCTACTGTTCAGCTCAGTCCTGTTGCTAAATGGAAATGTGAGTCTAAGATCCCAAATGTCCCAAAATTTTAAGTGGAACCAGAATTCTAGATATTTTTAAAAATGTGTAGTCTGAATTGTAAACATTGGCAGTGAATTCAAATGTTGAATTCAAAGAAAACATGTTTGTAGGTAAGATTCTGTCAAGGGTCACGGATTGGTTACTCCTATAAATTAGTGTATGTAAATGTAATATTAATGATATTTACTTGAGTTAGGGGTATTGGTAAAAGTTTATGTATAGGCCTCCCAGCTAAGCATTATTTTCCCAGTTGTCTAGAAACCCTCGCCCTGTATGGAAACTCATCTAACTTCTTATCCAGTTGTACAGTCTCTGAAGTCTAAACGGAATGTCACTGGGCTCCTGGGCCCTTGTTCTTCAGGACTTGGCCCAACCCTCTCTTAGCCTCATCTTAGGAGTTACCATAGCTAATAGAATACCGGCTCAGGAGCACAAATAGTATTTCACATTAAAAGCAAACAACTTTTAAGCAAAACTGCAATTCAATCATATTCATGTGTTATTCTTCAATTCTCTGTATTTCTACAGTAAAGCTGAAACAGCGTATACAGAGAACAAACTAAAATACAAAGAAAAAAGTTATGAAAGAAATTAAGAGTGAGCTGATTTCAAAAAAGTGAGCTGATGAGCTTATATTGAGAATCAGATCAGTTTGAATAGGGCTCAGTTTCTCTTTTTAAGTGAATTACTTTTTTTAATTAAAAATTTTTTTTCTATTTTTTGGCTATGCCACGCAGCATGTGGGATCTTAGTTCCCCAACTAGGCATCAAACCTGATCCCCCTGCAGTAGAAGCATGGAATCTTAACCACTGGGAGGTCCCAAGGATCTTTTTTTCTGATCAGTTTGGTAACATCAGACCTGGCGTATAACCTTTCAGTTTCCTCAGGTGTTAAAATCAGATTTTTCTTTTTCTGAACGTTAAATGAGGCAATACATCCAAGACACTTCTCTTGGTGGTAAGAAAAATAAATATTAGCTAAAAGTATGCATGATAACATGTATATATATTAATAATATAGTTGTCATAATAAGACTACCAGATTCACTTCTGAGATTCTTAACTCTCTAAGTGGAGAGGAAAACTAGTTATGTGGAAAATACAATAGAAATTCCTCCCACAGGGCTCTGGGGATACTCAATATTGGAGCTATGTCCTTGACTTCAATACTAAATTTGGGTATTTGGACAAGTTATTTAACTTTTTTTTTTTTTAAGTATAGTTGATTTACAATATTGTATTAAGTTTCAGGTGTACAGCATAGTGAATTCAGTTATTTTGCAGATCAAATTCCATTATAGGTTGTTAATAAGATATTGGGTATAATTCCCTGTGCTATATGGTAAATTCTTGTTGGTTATCAATTTTTACCTAGTTTGTTAATCCCATACCCCTAATTTGTCATTCACCTCTTCCCTTTACCCTCTGGTAACCATAAAGTAACCACTTATTAATCCCATATTATTTATCCACATATATTTGATCACATATTCATGTGTGACTTACTGTAGTTTTAGTTGTCTTTGATTTTACAAAACATATTTGTTGAATGAAGTCTTTTGGGAATTGCCTTTTTCACTCGACACTGCCCTACTGTCTTGTTTATAACCAGTTCATTCATGTTCATTGCCTTGTAACAGTCTATTGTGCGACAATACCACAATTGATCCACTCTCCTGTTGATGGATATTTAGGTTGTCCTGGAGTTTTTGCTGTTAAAAATGACACTGGTATAAAAATTGCTATACACTTCTCCTGGCTTTCAAGCACAGCCCCCTCCAGTGATCTTGTCCCGTAAATCCCAGCTGACTGGGGCAGCCTCCTCAGCTGCCAAGGCTTGAGCTCCGCTTTCCTGGATGGTAGCTGGGAAAGTTCTTCAGGCAGCCGGACATGCTGAACCCGGGTTCACCCTGTGTGCTTCCTTTCTCTCACGTTATCACAGTCTGCTTTGCCTGTTACCCAGTTCCTGAAAACAGCTGCTGCGTATTTTTTTGTCCAGTTTTATAGCCGTTTAGGACAACAGCATACTGTTGAGGATGGTAACAATTACTGTGCCATGGCCAGACAGGGAAGCCTATTCATCTCTATTTTTTACGGAAAGTTTCAGTTTTGTTTTGGGCACTTAATCATTAAGGCAGCTGGAGTTTATGTGCTCATATCAAAAGCCCCAGAGAAATTTCATTTAAAGATAATTGAAAGAATGTTCTTAGACGTTCTTCCAGATGCACAGTTAAATGATAAAGTAGACCACTGAAAACTACATTCTGTACATACTGTGAGGTAGAGGTAACCATTTATTCCCTTGTGGATAACCATTTCAACCCCAGTCTAAGAAGCTTAAGTTATGATCTTAAACTCTTCACTTGGAAAGTGGAGGCAATGACATGTCACATATGAAAGACGGGCATACACACATACACAGAGCCCTATAGGGTCTGCAGTATAGCTGTCTTAGTTCTTCTGATTAACGACTGATTTTAAGACTTTGAAACCAGATAACAATAGGTACCATTTATATTACTCTGACTACATGACAGGAAGTATTCTAAGCATTTCATGTATGTTAACTCATACAATCCTGATAAAAAGCCTATAAAATAGGCACTGTTATTTCCTTCATATTACTAATGGGAAAACTGAGGCATGGAGAAGCACTGATAACTTGCCAGGGTAACACAAGTAATTTGTAATGAAACAGGGATGCCAGTACAGACAAGTCCACTGTATATGCTATTCATATGAGCAGATTGTAAACATTCTGTTATGAGAATTACGGAGCCCTCATCCCACCACTGCTCAGACGCCCAAGGCCTGATCCACTTATAAAACTGCACATACCAATCACAGTTATCGGCATTTCAAAATCTTAAAATTGAGATTGGCAAAGCAATTATTGAATTTAGCTTAGAAACAACCCTTCTATTAATCTCTAATCCCAGGGACAGTGCTCCTCCCAAATCATTCTCTCTTTTATCCAATTTTTTTTCAACAGATTCTATTGAATAATAAGCATTCTCATAGGGCTCGGTACTTCTAAAAGTACTTTCCACATGGATGAATATTCATATACCCAATTACTGATCCATTAGCCGTCTGGCTCAGGTCATGTACTTGTCATGGTCTTCCATTGAATTATAAGTGGATAAAAAAAATAATAAAAAAACCAACACACAGCTTGTCCAGAAATGATGATATATAGTCCAAGATCCCTTCACTCCAGGCTGGTGCTCTATCACTTTTTCAGGCACAGCAGCTGAGAAGTGAAGCCACAACAATGGCTGAGAGAGTTTCCCAGACCAACATAGCCACTTACTGGAATGCTGGCAGCAGTACCTTCTCTTGAGGTGTCATGGGTTGTGCTATGAGGTCCTATAGCCCATTTCTCACTTCATTTGGGAAGGCTTCCTTATCTAGTTGATCTAGAAGATTGTTAAGACTTTACTTAAATTTTTGGTTTTAATAGGCAACGGTATAGGAGAATACACTGCCAAGGATATATGTTGCTGGGGTTGTGTTTTATATTTGGTAAGTGACTTAAAAAAACTGCTATACATAAGCAACCGGGGCAAAAATAATTCTTTATGTTTCCTTTTTAGATATAAGCTCTGAGTAGTCTAAGCAAATTCTAACCAACACTCAAGCATATACTCAATATATGGTTGTTGCTGTTATTCAGTCGCTAAGTTGTGTCCGACTCTCTGCAGCCCCAAAGGACTGTAGCATGCCAGGCTTCCCTGTCCTTCACTATCTCCCAGTGTTTGCTCAAACTCATGTCAGCTGAGTCAGTGATGCCATCCAACCATCTCACCTTCTGTCGCCTGCTTCTTCTCTTGCTCTGAATCCTTCCCAGCATCAGGGTCTTTTCTAATGAGCTGGCTCTTGGAATCAGGTGGCCAAAGTATTGGAGCTTCAGCTTCAGTATCAGTCCTTGCAATGAATATTCAGGGTTGATTTCCTTTAGGATTGACTGGTTTGATCTCCTTGCTGTCCAAGGGACTCTCAGGAGTTTTCTCCAGTACCATAGTTTGAAAGCACCAATACTACTGTATCTTGCAAACAATGAGTGTGTGTTCTCAGTCATATCTGACTCTTGGCGACCACATGGACTGTAGCCCCTCCAGGCTCCTCTGTCCATGGAATTTTCCAGGCAGGAATACTGGAGTGGGTTGCCATTTCCTTCTCCAGGGGATCTTCCTGACCCAGGGATTGAACCTGCATCTCTTGCATCTCTTGCATTCGTAGATTCTTTACTGCTGTGCCACACCCTTATAAACAATAAAGTCAAGTAATTACTTCAAACATGCAGTGTTTAGATATATATAAAAAAGGATTACAAGTACTAAAAAAAAAAAAAAAAACCCCATGGATTAAAATACAATATTTTATTTATTTCTCACCTAAAAAACAAGCAACCCAGAATTAAGATATACATAAACTTCTCAAATTTACCCCTAATAAAATTTTGAATATTTATACAATTTCTACAGAAACATACAGTGTATCAAAATCTGCATAAATCAAATTTATAAAATGAGTAGAAATGCATAGTGATATTATCAACTTACAAAGCAAGGATATGGAATTATTTCCAAAACAGCCTACAGTAGAAAATAGTCATTATGGCAGCAGCTTCTGATGTTTTTTGTGTTTGGTAAGGTTTCTGATTTCAATATATAGAGTCATTTTTTATAGAGTATCTTAATGAATTGCACAAAATACCCATTTAAAATTTACATGCACAGTTTCTGTGCCACTGTTCTTAGGCCTATGCATAGTTAACAAGGTTATAATCTATTCAACAAGGAAAATGCGACCTACTTGCAAACACACAAGTATTAAATACCAATTCTCTTAGTTTCTTACTTATGGTTGATTTATTTTGCAGTTATATAGGCATAGAAATGTATTCCTTTTTAAACATCCCTAGAGATGAATGAAAGCTCAAATGGTTGATCAGAGATCAGGAGCAAAATACAAATTGACGATTCAAAATTACAAATAAAACTCTGTTTAAGATGTTTAACTTTGACTCTCCAAATTTAAGAGCTAAGCTTGGAAGAAGCAAGTTTGTAGGCTTTTCTTTTTAAATAAATGTAGGTGCTCTTTTCTGTTTTCTTTTTTAAGCTTTAGTAAAATATATTTTTCTCTGGTAGTAGTTTGTGAATTCCTTTCATTGATCATGATAACAGGATCAGTCTCTAATTTACTTGCCATTCTCTGCCTCATTAATTTTCTTTTTATTTATTTATTTATTTTGCCTCTGATGGAGCATTTTAATCTTGTGGGGTATAAGAGACTATTTAGATATTAAAATCAACTGACCACTTGCAGTATTTGGTTTTCCTCTTGTAGATACTATCTCAATAAATGTGTGAATTCAAACAAGTCTTCTTTTCATTGGAAAAACACTAACAGAAATATGCTTCCTAAAAAAAAAAAATAAGAAACACTAGGGAACTAACAGATAACTGAACAGAAAGGAGTTCATATTTGTTCATGAACTGTATTTTTCAATAGGCTTTTTTAAAATTTAAAGACTGTGCAGGGAATTTCACGAAGAAATAACTGAAAGGTCCATTCAGCCTTGACTATATAAATTGCACAGCTTAGGTTATAAGACACAGTAGTCTTGTAAGGCTTAATCCAACAAGGGTTTGGAAATTCTCACCTTGGTTAGAACAAACCTTTGATGTGTTTACAGTGGTGTTGTGTTCTTTGTGTTACTCTCATTTCAAGGTTTCAAAACTGAGAAATATTAATAGTTTTCTAAAGTGACAGGTAATGGGGAAAAGCCAATCCTCAATGTCAGAGGACTTTTCTTCTCAAGTTAGTAGGAACCCCTCCCGCCTTAGGAGTTGGGACTGACAGAGGGCAATGGAATGCCGACAAGTAGAGGAGTTAATGCCTCACAAATCTTCCAACTCTTTGGAATAGCCCTGGATTTTCCATCTTGTCATTTGTTTTTTGAGCCATACAGCATTCAATTTCAGAGCAAATGGAGGCGAGTAAATTCAGTCCTCAGACAGGTAACGAACGATTCCATCAATACCATCCTACAAATTGCATTCAAAGCTCCTGAAATAGTATACCAAGAAATGAAAGAGGCACTAAATGTGTTGAAATTCACCTTTCAAAAAAGCAGCATGACCGTGGAGGAAGGCCACCTTGGCTAATAACCTGTGGCAGTGCTTCAAAAAGATGTAAAATTAAATAAAGACATAACAGGT
This sequence comes from Bos indicus x Bos taurus, assembly GCF_003369695.1. Taxonomy (NCBI): domain Eukaryota; kingdom Metazoa; phylum Chordata; class Mammalia; order Artiodactyla; family Bovidae; genus Bos; species Bos indicus x Bos taurus. The sequence continues at coordinate 5,539,349 of NC_040083.1, read as the reverse complement.
TGATAATCACCAAGTTACATAGGAAAGTCTGGTTACTCCAACCTTTTTTTTCAAGTGTGTTTAAAAAAAAAAAAAAAAAAAAATCAAACTGCCTTTCAGACCCCTGAGTGTAATCCCAAAGAAGACAACAATGCTTTTAACTCTGTTCTAAATAAAACAGAGCTAAATGCACAGATTACCAACAGCATCTTAAAACAAAACAAAAAAGATGTAAACATCTACAAAGTTTAAGGTAAAAGCAGTTTTGTAAACAGTAACTGCAGATGATCATGTTATTGTAAAAATCACAGTTTGTCAACGTCCTCAGGCCCGCGGAGCCTCTGGGTTTGGAGCTGTACAGGTGACAAGAGTTGCAGCAGGTTTCAGGCGGCTTTCAGTCCTGTATAAGCTTACATGTCAGTAGGTAGGTTACTGATTTCTTTCGTTCCTTCTAAACACTATGGATGTTATTTATCTCCCACTTTTGAGTCATTTTGCTGGAGTCGCAGTCGGAGATGAACACTTGATGGAGGACCTCTGAGCGATCCAAGCACTTTCCGGAAGGAATGTGAGTCAGCCTGTGCAGGTTCTGGAAAACACAGGGAAACACAGCGTTACACGTGAGCTCTGTGCTGTCACTGGCATTAGACAGGTCACTTCCTGGCTTTCGTAAGAAGACAATTCAAGCAAATTGGTCAGGCGTGAAGCAGCTTCACCCCAGACTCTGGGTTTCTCTTGTCAGTCTTCTACATCCTTTTGTTGTTCAGGCGTGATGTGCTGCGGGTACCTCCAATTCAACACATACAAACTTAAATTCATCATCTTCTCCTCCAGACCAGCTCCCCTAGTTCCTATCCAGCTAATCCAGCTGTCCTGAGCTTAGGACAGCGCAGCTCAGGCTGCATGCCCGCCTTCCTTCGAGTCACCAGCTGAACATGGACATTTGCAGGACTTGGGCTTGTACCCCTTCCCATCCTCACCGCCCTTGTCTTAGTCAAGTCCTTGTCACCTGCTGGAGGTTCGATTCAGCTCTCAGAGTGCAGTCCTCAGACTAGCTAAGATTGGGTCTGTAGGGTCGAAACAATTTCCTAATAATACAAAGACCTTAACTGTCTTTTCCACTGTATGGACATTTATACAGACAGTGCAAAAGCCATGCTGGGTCAAAGAGCTGGGGCTGTAACATCAATCAAGTGGTCACGTTCTCCGTAGCCACAGACTCACAATTAGAAAAAAAGCCAGTTTCATTTTAGAATGTCCTTGATGAAGCAGTAAAACGTGTTTGTTTTATTAAGACTTGACCCTGAGAGACAGTTGGTAAGAATGGCCAGAACATGGGCAGTTGCTGGACTTGAGGGCTGAACGAGCGCCTTTTCTTGTCATGTGACTTGAAAGGACAAATCGCAGGCAGATTACAATTATGCAAACTTGGGGCTGGGGAGACATTTTACAGAAAATAAAGTGAGCCTGTCACTTCAAGGGGAAAAGAAAAACAATATAAAGCTGACAGTTATTTGTTGCCATTGATAAAACCTAAGTTTTCAAGCAAAAATTTGAGTTTTAGAAAACTTGTATCCATCATCAAGAATGTGACAGCACTACAAGATTTAAAGACTTTTCTGGTGAAAAGTGGTTATATTTGTGATTTCAGGAGCAGTGTATGATGAAATGTGCCATCATTTGGAAGATCTGGATGACTTAGTGAGTCGATATTTTCCAAATGAGCTGTGAAAGTGTGATGTTACAAAAGATCCATTCAAAGTTTGAGACAGACAAGTGGGTTTAATGCAACAGAAGACAAAATGTTCACTGACAGGGATTCCAGATTCCACATTGCAAATAACTTGGACACAGGTCCCCTGATCTAGGAAGATCCCACACGTGGCAGAGCAACAACCCCTGGCAACTCCAGAAGTGCACCACAACTCCTGAAGCCCGTGCTCTAGGGTCCGGGAGCCACAGCTGTTTGAAGCCTGGGCACCTAGAGCCTGTGCTCCACAATGAGAAGCCCGTGCAGCACAGCGAGAGTGGAGCCCCTACTCACAGCAACTAAAGAAAGCCTGGGCACAGCTATGGTGACCCAGCACAGCTATAAATGAATGAATGAATAAAAAGAAACCAACACCTACACACTTGTGTAGCACAATTATCTGAAAAGGCTATTAAATTATCCCTTGTTTTCAAACTGCATGTCTAGACAAGGCTGGATTTTCCTAAGATACTCAACTAGAACAACATCTCGCATCAAACTAAATGCAGAAGCAGAATAGGAATCCAGAGTTCTTCTATTAAATCAGATACTAAAGGCATTTGTGAAACTATAAAACAGTGCCATTCTTCTCATTGTGGTGGGGAAAATAGCTATTTTTCATTAAAAGTGTTATTTATATTAACATGTAATAGGGTTATGACTATTACTTTTACATGAATATGTACAGCAATACTCATAACAGTTCTCAGGTTTAATTCCCAATTCAGAAACCCCATTAGCTGTAAGCTGTATAACAAATCTCCCTGGGAGTGTGTCAGCAGTTAGTAAGGATGTAAATGGGTCCAGAGGAGCAGAGTGAGAACTGCTGACTGAGCTGGCCTCCTGCTCACCAGTCCAGGCTTGACAATGTGTCCAGAATTATCTTCCTAAAAGTACCCACTGTTTCCTATCACTGTGATCCTCAGCTAAGGTTGGTCACTCCCCAAAGACCATAAAAAGTTCCATGCTCTTTCCCATGGAGAACAACTTAGGGAACCAGAAAACACCCAGCTCCTAGAATTCTCTACACTAAGACGCTATGACTCTGCTCGCTTGTCATTGCATTCATCCTTCATGAAAAGTCTTATCACACCTCAAGATCCCGTGCAGTGATACTTCTACCCAAAACTCACCAGAAATAAAGCCTCCTATTAATCTCTCTTTCCCTATCCTATGGCACTTTATTTCTTTAATATCTTGTTTTTGTTTCTTATTTATTATTTTTGACTGTGCTGGGTCTGTGGTGTTGGAGAAGACTCTTGAGAGTCCCTTGGACTGCAAGGAGATCCAACCAGTCCATTCTGAAGGAGATCAGACCTGGGATTTCTTTGGAGGGAATGATGCTGAAGCTGAAACTCCAGTACTTTGGCCACCTCATGCAAAGAGTTGACTCATTGGAAAAGACTCTGATGCTGGGAAGGATTGGGGGCAGGAGGAGAAGGGGACGACAGAGGATGAGATGGCTGGATGGCATCACTGACTCGATGGACGTGAGTCTCAGTGAACTCCAGGAGTTGGTGATGGACAGGGAGGCCTGGCGTGCTGCGATTCATGGGGTCGCAAAGAGTCGGACACGACTGAGCGACTGATCTAATCTGATCTGATCTGGGTCTTCCTTGTAAGGCACCAGCTTTCTCTTCTCTAGTTGTGGTGAGCAGGCTTCTCACTGGGGCGGCTTCTCTTGTGGAGCCCGGGCTCTAGGGTGCATGGGGTTCAGCAGTTGCTGTGTCTGGGCTCCCAGGCTCTGGAGCACAGGCTCAGTAGTTGCGGCGCACAGGCTTTGTTGCTCTGTGGCAGTGGGGTCTTCCCGGATCAGGGATCAAACCTGTGTCTCCTGCATTGGCAGGCGGATTCTTTACCACTGAGTCACCAGGGAAGCCCCATTTTGCTTATTTTTATTTCTACATGGGCTTTAGCTATTTTTTGAAAGGCCCCAGTGAATATTTATTAATAGTAACATCTGATGCACAAACTGATATTCGGTGCTGTGTCCTTTAAAATATAGTATCGAAAATATGTGTATCCCATTTTTTATCCATTCCTTCTCATATTTTTTTGCATCTGTTAACCTTCTTTTACTAGTTAACTAATCATCCCTTGGCTTTACTGCTATTATTCATCTTTCTTTGTGGAAATAAATGCTCTGTTCTCTGGGAGTTATATTAATCTTCTTCCTAACATCAGCAACTGACACAAACTTACCGCTTCTTGGTAATTATCTATGCAACATATATAATTCCCATAACTGGGAATATTCAGCTAGGCCATTAACATCGTCACTACATGGCAAACAAGTGTTTTCTGGCAGGGAGGGCATGACAACAAATACAAGATGTGTAAAGAAAGTTAAGGGCTGCCAGCTTCTTTCAGTTTGGGGGAGCTTTTTCAACTTTTTGTTTCACAATAAATTGATTTACTTTAGCCAAGTCTAGACTTCGAAAATTATAGAGTACCATTCGAATGTTGGAATCCTCAACTTGGCATACAACATTGAAAATTCACACCTGAAATAGAAACACTGCTCCCACAGAGTCAAATGAAGAACTAAATGTGGCTTTTAAAACAAGCAACAGGCAACACCTATCCTGCATTTAACAGCCAGGAGGAGAAGCTGTGAAGCCTGGAATCCAACACGTTACCTGTTCATCTCTATCGCCACCTGCTGGACAACAGGCAGCAATATTTTAAAAGTTAAACTAACCGAGGCATTCATTAAAACTGTATATACTTATGTATATATAAATAAGCCATTCACTAAAATTATATATATTATCATTTAGATTAAAAAGATCAGATTTTGATATTAGAACAATGGTGATGATTGCCTCAGGGAACCCTGGTTTCCCTATGTGGATAAATGAACAGTGGGTCTGCATGGACCCTGGGTGGTACCTGTCCGTGATGACATTGTACTAGAGAATAAAAGGGGTGCTCTGTTATCGAACGGTGATTCTCCAGTGATCAGGAAAATGAGAGGGAAATGCAAGCCAGTGAGAATGCAGGTTTTAACGTTTACATGTCTCAATTCCATATATTAAAATGAAACAGCATATATTTCAGAACTAAGACGCAGAATACCTTGAAGTACTGCCATTCCTTAAATTCATTCAGATTGCAGTGTGTAATCATAACTTTGGATCCATCAGGCCCCTTCGTCAAACACTGGTCATACTGCATGAGTTGATTGGCTTCATTAATTCGGAAAAGCTATTTAAAAAAGAAAGAAACCCAACTCTTATAATTAGACTCAATGACTACCCTATTTCTCTATCACATTTCTGTATGTTCAGAACTGCAAGTCCAAAGACAGGAATTACTCGTTTTGATGGTAGTGAAGACTGCTTCTAACTATTAAAAGCTTATGTTCTTTAGCCTTTTAGATACAGAATCGGTCGTTAAGATTTTAATCACACCAACAGTGTAAGAAAATGAAAATGTGGAAACAGACCTGATAATGTATCACCATCTAAATTAGAGACAAGAAAAATACTCACATAGGAAGGGAAGACAATATGTGGTTGCCTTTCTCAGTCATGTCTGACTCTTTGCAATCCCATGGACTGTAGTTTGCCAGGCTCCTCTGTCCATGGGATTTCCCAGGCAAGAATAATGGAGTGGGTTGCCATTTCCTCCTCCAGGGGATCTTCCCAACCCAGAGAATGAACCCGCGTCTCCTGCATTACAGGCGGATTTTTTACCATCTGAACCACCTGGGAACACGACTGGTAATAACATCCCAGCTTCTTGGGGGGAATATGTGGAAAACTGAACAATAGCTGAACAAACAAAACTGTTAGGGAGTGAGGCTTACACAATTATACACTCAAGCAAGAACATATTCTAGTCTCTTATATGAGACACAAATTCTAGATTGCGGTTGCTTACATAAAAACCAATACTGCTCTTATCCCCTCATTTAAGCAAATGCTTCAGCACTGTTGGCTTTTCACAGAATGTTTTACTTTATCAAACAATCACAGTTACCAAACTGAAAACAGGCTACAGCCTGTGCTGCGTCAGCGCCTTGGCTCCCAGTGCACACCAGCTGCGTCTGGGAGCCTGAGCCAGCGGTGTACCTGATTCCCGCCCATCCTGTGGCAGGGGCCCAGCTCCACAAAGCCTCCATTGGTCTTCCCCATGCTGTCGATGCAGTACACAGTTTCAAAGCCTCTGATCTGAAAGAAATGAACGAAGGGTCACAGGTTTAGATTCTGATAAGCTCTAGCAGGAGGTCAGAGAACTTTGTCTTGAGGCTGAGGTCCACATGGAGGGTGGGGCATGTGCAGCCTGGTACCTACTGTCCTGTTAGGCCTCTTAGAACACAGAGCTATAGTCATTTCTCAAAGCACTTATGGTCTTTTTTTTTTTTCCTACTTACCATATTTATTTGTGAAGCAATTTTGTTACATGCAAAGAGAGAGGGTTTCCTGTTGTTCTTAGATTTATAAGATTGTTTACACTTGAAAAGTCATTGGTTAGGACTTCCCTGGTGGTACAGTGGACAGAAGTCCACCTGCTAATTCTGGGGACACGGGTTTGATCCCTGGTCCGGGAAGATTCCACATACTGAGAAGCAACTAGGCCCATGCTCCGCAAGAAGAGAAGCCACTGCAATGAGAAGCCCATGCACCACGACTAGTGAGTAGCCCCCGTGGGCTGCAACTGGAGAAAAGCCCGTGCAGCAACCAAGACCCAGCCCAGTCAAAAAACAATAATAATGATAACAATTAATTAATTAATTTTAAAAAGCCACCGGTTAGATAGCGTGAAACCACTTATGGTCTGAAAGTCAACACTGGAAGGGGCTCATTTCAATGAAGGACCTTGGCCTATAAAGTTCGATAAAAGATGAAAGAAATAAAAAAAATATCATTAGTACCATTTCAGATTCATGAGAGGCAGAGCAAAGGGACCTGACTACAGTGGTCACAGACACTGGCCCTAAGTATCTAGACCATCAGTGATCCTGGGAAGTAAGGCTCTCACGCCTGACAGCTGTATTCAGGGGCTGGGGTTCATGGAGAGGTGGAGGGGTAGCTATGACCAGTAGGCTGGGCTCTGCTGCTGCTAAGTCACTTCAGTCGTGTCCGACTCTGCGACCCCACAGACGGCAGCCCACTAGGCTCCTCTGTCCCTGGGATTCTCCAGGCAAGAGTACTGGAGTGGTTTGCCATTGTAACATGTGTGCTCAGTCGTGTCCCATTCCTTGCGACCCCATGGACTGTAGCCCACCAGGCTCCTCTGTCCATGGGATTCTCCAGGCAAGAATACTGGAGTGGGTTGCCATTTCCTTCTCCAGGGTATATTTCCCACCCAGGGATCAAACCCGGTTTCTGGCATCTCTAGCTTTGGCAGGTGGATTCTTTACCACTGAGTCAAATGCGGGGAGTCAAGCTATAGCTGACAAATAATACAGACCACCTATGGACAAACTGTATATACTCTAAGTACGTGGCAAACATGTGCTTCCATCTCTGGAATGCATGTTTTGTACAAAAACAATCTCCCTTTTTGGAAATACTACTACAGATTTATAACTTGATTAGAGATCACTATTGGCATCCGTTGGCAGCTGGATGTGCTTGTCGGGGCTCTGGGACAGAGGTCTGGGTTAAAGGTGGACATCTGAGAGCCATCAGCGTGTGAAGGGTGGGCTCTGAATTCTCTACTGGGCAAGCTCACCAAGAGAATTCATCCCTTCCACACAGAAGGCCCTAGGCTAGTGAGTAATTCTCGAGAGCAAAAGATAACCAAACCAAAATGCAGTCTGGGCTTTCAGGAGCTCTGGTCCAGCTGGGAGTTAAACACAGCTCATCAAAATAGAAGACGGAAATATGGGACAGAGAACTGTTAGGACACAGGAGCAGACAGAGATCGAGCACATCCTGCTACCCAAACTACTGACCTCTTACCAAAAAGGTCAGGTCGCTTTGCCCTACCTGCTTCTCTAGGGGCTGGGGCTCCTCAGGGACAGATCCAGCCTCTTACCTTTGCATTCTTCTCACTCAGTCCCATGAAACGTGCTGCAGGCTCCAAATATACGTCACATCCTTAGATCTACATGTAGCCTCCTTTCTGGGCCCGAGGTCTCTCGGACAGCCCAAAGGGGTGTCTACCAGACCATGTGTGCCCTCCTGACCCCTTCTCATGCACCCTCACTGGCAACTTCCTCACCATGGCTGCCACCTAATGTGCTGGGCAAATATCGGGTTTGGCCAAAAAGTTCATTCGGGTTTTTCTGTGACACTGCATGGAAAACCCAAATGAACTTTTTGGCCAACCCGATAAAACCAAACTAGCTGTCCACCTGGCCCACACCTTCCACTCACTTGCCTTGTTTTCCACCAAACTTCCCTGCCTCAAATTCTTCTCTCTTCCCCAACATTTCCGTCTCACTCTGCTTTCTCCTGAGCTCAGTCTCCAAACACACACATGATCACCCAGCTGACACTTACTTCTCCCCAGTCGACATTTTTGGGCGGCAGAGGGTAGTGTGAGGTGATGTCATAAGCTATTTCTTCCATGAACCATTTGAAACTCTTACAGTTGTGATCTTCTCGAAACTTCTTCAGCTCTGATATATCCCCATATGCCAAGGCCTTCGATTCTGGGCGACTGGCATAGAAGTAGTCTTTGTACTCATCCCACCAGACCTCCACAACTCTAACGTAATTCTGGGGAAAAAAAGAAATGAACATTATTATAAAAATATTTGTACTATCATAAACAGTCTCTTCCTGACATATGAAATATGACACACTCGTTTCAAGAGGACTGTATATTTAATTGTGTGCAAGCGAGCTCATGACCCTGGCATGTCACTGTCATGAGTGTTCCACCAAAGAGTGGTGGACACAGAATCTGGTGTCAGTGCGCTGAAGGTCACATGTGCATGTGTGCTCAGCTGCTCAGTCGTGTTCGATTCTTTGTGACCCCCATGGACAGTAGCCCACCAGGCTCCTCTATCCATGAGATTCTCCAGGGAAGAACACTGGAGTGGGCTGCCATTTCCTTCTCCAGGGGATCTTCCTGTCTTAGGGATTAAACCTGCGTTTCCTGCACTGGCAGGCAGGTTCTTTACCACTGCACCACCTGGGGAGCCCTAAAAAGGTTACATGCTCTGAGATAATATGTTCTCTCCTGCTGATGAAGCCGAGTGAAGACAGGGTTTGTGAGAAGCTGGCTGGAACCACCCCCACCCCCTCACCCTGTCCCCTGCCCCTGCCCAGAACAATCTCCTCTCTGAGCACCACACTGTTGCACCTGCAGAAACCACAGGGATAAACAACAGCTCTGCTCACTCAGACACATTCCTGCAGGCACCTCTGCCTGTCTGGTAACAGCTATACCTGAACCACTTCACTATAGCCCAGAATTAAGTGGATATTTCCCCCTCCCCACATCCCAGTGGTGCATCCTGAAAAGCAACCGAAGAACAATCAAGTAAGCTGACATGTGATAACTAAGACCTAACTTCTGCTGTTGTACTGAATGCGGGTGTGAATGGATGTAGTCCAGACCCAGCGAGGTCCTCGCACTTGGACATCAGCTGGCAGTAAACTTCATAAAGGACTTGGGAGTCCGTCTTTTCAGCTGGGTGGCCATAATGTTTCTGCTGCTGAAAGCAGCACAGGCAACATGCAAAGCAACAGCAGACCTTGGTTCCAACGCAACTTTACTTACTAAAAGGGGCTGCATTGGGCCCGCTGGCCAAGGTGACCATTCTATATCAGGAGCAGGAACATCTAGTATTCAGATTCAATGTTTTCTTGGCTACGAGGTAACTATCAAAGGGTGACTGCCTGGCCACGGGCCTGTTGCTGCAAAAGCCTGTGGGCTCAAGAAGTTCTAAGTGGCAGCTTCCTAAAAGAGCACAATATTACTGCTAAATATTTTGAATTCTTGCAAATGCATCCAAAGTTGGACACAGTCCGTGTCTTCTAGGTACTCATGAACATGAAGAATTCAGGGCATATGTATAAGGTTACAGTAACAAAAAGGAGGAGCATTTAACTATTTGGGATGGGGGGACAGGGCTGGCTTGGTTTGAGGGAGTGGTTAGTGAGTTGGGGTCGGGACTTGCAGCAAAGGGCAACACAGCTATGTGACAAACCACGGTGTGTGTGGAGCCCTCAAGGAGGTCAGTTACCATCTCTGGATGCAGGATTCACTGAGAGAAAAGCTGCCTCCATTTCTCCATTTAAAGTGAAAAGTGTGTGAGTCGCTCCAGTCATGTCTGACTCTGCGACCTCAAAGACTGTGTAGCCCGCCAGGCTCCTCTGTCCATGGGATCTCCCAGGCAAGAATACTGGAGTGGGTTGCCGTTTCCTTCTCCAGGGGTCTTCCCGACCCAGGACTGAACCTGCATCTCCTATATTGCAGGCAGACTCTCTACCGTCTGAGCCACCAGGGAAACTCCTTTGGATAATTAAGAAGTGAATCTGTGTGAAGCATTTAGATTTTTGTACACACTCAGCTCTCACAAAGTGCCGGCTCTTGGTGACACCAGTGTTCGTTTTTAGGGACTTTGCACGTCACCTCTCAGCCAACAGCCATCCGCATAGAAGGGTCTATGCAGGCAGCAGACATCAGATTCAGTTTCCAAGGGAATAACCCTGACGGGGAGTGGAGATGGCCTGAGGGGTGGGACGGAGGGGAGAGGGATGGGGGAGGGGGGTGGGTGAGCACCCATGGGAGACCTGAGGGCCTTTGCTGAGCAAGGAGAGACTGGAACCAGGGGCGGTGTGGGAGGTGGGAGGCGGGAGGTGGTGAAGGGACTACCTGCCTCCTCATCTCACCTCGTGGGCTCAGCGGTCACAGAAAAAGGAACCATCTCCAAGGAAAAGTTAATGGCTCAGCTCTGACAATGCTGAGTCTGAAACACCTGAGGACCACCTAAGACGAGGGTTCTAGGGAATTCCCTGGGGGACCAGTGGTTAGGGCCCTGTGCTTTCACTGTCCCATCTCTGGTTGGGGAACTAAGGCCCCATAAGCCGTGTGGTGCAGTAAAAAAAAAAAAAAAAAAACCAACAAAATTAAAAGAAGAGGAGGGTTCTGGGAGACAGCTGATGCGAGAGGTCTGCAGTTCAGAGAAGACCACTGGCTGGAGAAACAGCCCTGGAGGCGGAGGGGACACACAGAGGCAGGGGACGGAGGTGCTGGCGACGGCTGCACTTGCTGGGCTTTGAGAAGACCCATGGCTAGCCTGACAGTGACGGGTGCTGCCCTCTCATCTCTTTCTGTTCCTCGTAGCACAGGCTCTCCTGAGCTGACCTGACGTCATGAATTCCTGGTGACTGTGGGGCTGATTCCAAGGGCAGGTTCTCCTCCTGCGAGGCCGAGGGCCTGGTGTTAAATGGGAACTCTCTCTGTCTAACGAGGCTCCACGATGGTCATTTTGAAGATAATCTAGCTGGTCAGAGGGCTGTGCTGGTTCTTATAGCCTCATTTCTCCTTCAGTTATCTATTCCCTTTGGGGAACAGTCCTGAGTTGCAGCTGTAGCCAGAAATAGACTTCCTTCTGCTTTTGACTTGGTTAAGGGTTTCAGAAGATGAAGGGCACCAGTCACATGCTCTTAGAGTCTATGGCAGCCACACGGCTCCTACGTTGCTCCATCAGGGAGTAAGGTCCTGGTCCTGCCAGCAGCGGGGCCTGTAGACTCTAGGGTGAAACTCTCCTGGTTTGTCCCTCGTTTGGGGGACAAAAGATACTAAACTATTTAAAACAATTTTTTACTGTTATTTTTAAACTTTTAATTCTGTATTGGGGTATAGCCAGTTGACAATGTCGGGATAGTCAACAGAGAGGGCACTTAGCCATACAAAAGATACTGAACTTTTATAAGCACTGTTCACAACTCTGACTTTGTTTACTACCCAAACTCCTATTATAATCACTTTACTTTTCAAAAAATCAGATAAGAACAATATTTTACTGATGTGTGAATGATACAAACTGGTATTTTCTTTCCAGCTATTTTCCTACAGTGTTGCTGCTACTGCTGCTAAGTTGCTTCAGTCGTGTCCGACTCTGTGCGACCCCCCATAGACGGCAGCCCACCAGGCTCCGCTGTCTATGAGATTCTCCAGGCAAGAACACTGGAGTGGGCTGCCATTTCCTTCTACAATGCATGAAAGTGAAAAGTGAAAGTGAAGTCGCTCAGTCGTGTCCGACTCTTAGCAACCCAATGGACTGCAGCCCACCAGGCTCCTCCGTCCATAGGATTCTCCAGGGAAGAGTACTAGAGTGGGTTGTCAGCTTTTACAAATTAATTTGAGGTATCTTCACAGAAAACACTTGATACAGGAATGATAATCAGAGTAGGATACAAGGAATAATCTTAAACAGTAAGAAGTTTCACAAATAAATCTAGCCTAAGTTAAAAGTGACACCCAGCATGACGGCTTCAAAGGTGTCACCCAGCCATCAGGTTGACACCAAGTGGCCATGTGGCACACGTGTCAGCTCCCAGTCTCCCCACTTTTAACCAAAAGACTCACCTTTAGGGTAGGAGAAGACCCGACATAGACGGGTGGGGGGTTCCCCTGCCAGCCCTCAAGACGGTAGATGTGCCCGACACGGGAACAAGGGACAAACAGCAGCTTGCCTCCACACTGCCAGATCTGTCAGGAAAGACACACGTGCAGCGGTTTCAAATGCCAGCTCTGTCCTGTGAAACCTAAACACTAGACACTAGACACAGTGTCCATAGGGAATTTATACGCCAAACAGATCCTGCAATGACTTCCTGTTTCTCGAGCTCACATACTAACAAAGAGGCTGCTGGGGAACACAGGTGTGCCCGGGACCCAGGACCCCTTCCTGAGCCCCTGCAGCACCCGAGATACCCCCATGGTAACCCGCAGAGCCATACAGACATCCCAGTCCTCACACCCTCGTAACCCCCCTCCCCGCTCCACCAGCTAACATGTCTCCCATGGGGGAGTGTTCTGATCAACGCCTCACCAGCTTCTGCACCTCTGCTCCCCTCTGCCATCGCTCCCCTATTTATTTATAGTAGGAGATTATCCTTATGAAGGGCAGCTGGGGGTCATGCCCTCCCCCTTAGCCTCTCTGATGGTTTCCACTGCCTGCTGGATTAGTAACAGTGGAACAGCATTGGAGGCCCCCCACTGTGGCCCTAATATCCCTGCCCACATGGTCTTCCCCTTAATCTCTGTCTGATTCACGCATTCAGCTTCTGCCAGCATTCCTGTCTCCTGAACTCTCATATCCCCTACCCTGTGCCTTTTCCCATTCTACCTGCTTAGAAGTGTCCCCCAACCAATCTCACGCCCATCTTCCTAGTTCTGTCTTGAACACTTCCTCCAGCAGGATCCCACCAACTGCTCCTTCATCACATCAGCTGAATGTGGGTCCACCTTCTGATTGTGTTACGAGTTTAAGTAGAAGTCCCATCTCTTATCAACTGTAAGTTCCTTGACAGCGGGGACTGGGTTTCTCCTCTCATCCCTCACGGGGCTGAGCTCCAGACATTCAAGACAAGTTGAACAATTATCTGTTCAACTCAAACCGGATCACTGTTCTCTCTCTTTCTTTCAGGAAGAGGGTGGGGAGCTGCAGCTCCCGTGTCAGTGTGAGGACCCCAGTCCCTGTTGGGGTCTGCCTCTGTCCTGAAGCATCCTGTCCTACAGGGATGAAAGGCAGCTTCAGCAGTGGATGGGCAAACGGACCCGACAACTGCTGATTCCCCCAGGGGCTCCGATAACAAAAGGCTCCAGTATGGAAAACCTTTGGGGGAGGGGTGGGGGATGGGAAAGGAGGCATTTTTATTCTGAAGCTTGCTGGCCTCCGTTTTTAGCTGAGCCGTGTACATATGCCGTCGGAGCTTGCATTTTCCCTTATTTTTTCCCAAAAGGCAAGTATGTTTGTTAGTCATTCCTTATAATTTAGAGAAATGCATCAAACAGTCCCCCCACCACCCCCCTCCTCCACCCCACACACACAACCTGAAAGAAACCAGCCTTATCGTATAGTCACAAGAATCACTAACTTCTTGGAAAAATTGCCGTTGTTTAATGAAATGTTACCTTGTATGAGATCTCAAAGTTTTCACCACCCCAAATCTGGAGGCCTGGATCGTAGAGACCCAGTTCAAAGAAGAAGTCTCTTTCGATGGCGAATAACCCTCCAGCCATGGCTGGGGACCTAAGGGAAAGAAATGCTGGAACAACTTTGAAAGACAAACGCCCAAGACCCCTTCAACCACAGACAACAAAGCTTTTTGGAATACAGTTAAGTAATGCATAGAAGAGACAAAACTGATGGCCAAACATTAAGAAATTATAAAGCCTTCACCAAGCAATTCTGTTCATAATTTCTTATGAATTCACTACAATTTTTAACTGAAATGGTATGATATATTTCATTACAAATTAGAGCATTACATCATTTCGCCATTAGAGGGCATCTTGGTTCCTTGGTTGACTTAAAAATTAAGCCTTGTGAGTTAAAACAGAATTTTTGCTTTCACTCCTCAAAAGGACTGAGCCATAAGCCGTGGCTGGCTAAATGTTCCCGCAATGATTTATGAGTCATTCCAGGATGAGTGAAACCATACACCATGAAAGTAGTATCTCATTTTTGAAATTTTATAGCTCAGGGGTTTGCCAAATAAGGGTGTAGCTCGTGGGAGGACAGCCTGGGTTCATTGTAAGTTTGCAAATGTGGCCCGGAAGTGACACAGGAGAATGAGACAGAGTTATTTACTGTGTCAGGACGCAGGGATGCCAGAGGGTGACTCGTGGGCCTTTCTGAGTGCGATCCTGAACTGGGTACTTTTTAGCGACAAGAGAAAAAAAAAAGACTTGGTAGCTTTCTATGGTGAGCCCCTCCCAGCATCAGAAGTTAGAGGAGAATAATTTTCATCCTGTTCCCTCGGGAACAAAGGATTGTCGCTGCATACGAATCTTTGGTAGGTCCCTCCATTGGAGCCTCTTCATCAGCACACCTGATATCAATCTATCGCCGATTCCCGCTGATTGCACCACAACTCACATAGTGGGTTCACACGGTGAAGCCACTTCTTCCCAGCCTCACTGCTGCCATCCTAGCCCATGGACAGAACCCTGATGGCGTCCTCTTTCCTGCCCCACCGGAGCCCCATCAGGCAGCCGGGTAGCGCCGCCCTGCTGTGCTGACCCCCTCCTGCCCCAGGGCCCAGGCTCCTCATCCCTCAGGGCTCGGCCTCAGGAACAGTTTCTGGGCTTTGCTTCTCACCACTCGTACTCTCTGCTCCACAGTCATTCGTGTAGTGAACTGTTTAATTTCTGTCTCGCCTGCTGCGTGTTCAGTGCCACGAGGGAACACAGCTCATTAAAAGGAAATGTCATCACGTCAGGGGAAAGTCATCCTCTCAAAAGGCTTTTCTTCTCAGAGTATGCAGCTGAACTCACTAAATAGCACTGGTGCATTTTCGGTTATATTTTCACACCACGTTTATTTAACTGTCATTTAACATTATTATGACTATGCCCTTTTGATCTTTAAACATATTCCCAGTTATCTCAGTACATATTTGAAAAATGTATCTTAATGTGAAAGCCAGTGAGTTATTTAAAGGTAAACCTTCCTTAAATTTTTCTAGCACATTTTAAAAAATTCTCTTTACTAGCCCATGGGTTTGGTGGGAATATACCTGTAGTCACCATCCCTTATTTTTTCCCTCCCAGAATTATTTGTGAGTCAGGTTAAACAGATTAGTGGTAGGCTCTTGGACAATTTTTGGGGAAAAAAAAAAAAACAAAACCTCAAACAAATTTGGAAAATGTCACATAAAGCTGAAAGGTTGTATAATTTCCTTATGTTTGCCATTTCAGTATCCTGGTATCACGACATGCCCAGACCCCACCAGCTTTTTGCATGACATCGGACACTGTCCCCAAACTGAGTTCGAGCATCATCAGTAGCGCAACAGGAAGAGAGAGACCAAAAGCAGAACCATAAGATCAAAAAAATAAAATTAGACACATTTAGAAACCTACATTAGCATCTAACTAAACAATTCATTTGGGGCCACTCTTTAAAAGATGGTAAAAATGTTCTAGTAAAAAGACCAAAAAAGAGAGAAGAACATAAATTTTTCTATTTGAAGAGGCACAAGAAAGGAGAAAGGAAGATTCTGGAAAAACGTCTCCTTTTAATCAAATGCTCTTCTGAGAATGAAGTCATAAAGGAATTCTGTGTAACATTTCCCAAGTCATGTATTTTTATTCATCAAATTTAACTGGCATAAAATTACTATTTAAGAGCATACAAAACAAAAGAAAGAAAAAAAAATCTTGTTACTGCCTTTTGTTGTTAATACTACCCTCCAAGGCATCAAAGGAGATACAAAACTTGGATAGTAAGTAAAGTTTACACATTTTAAACTTATAGAATTATATGTCTAGTCCACTTTCCCAGGTGGGCTCAGTGGTAAAGAACCCACCTGCCAATGCAGGAGACATGGGTTTGCTTCCTGAGTCGGGAAGATCCCTGGAGGAGGAAATAGCAACCTATTCCAGTATTCTTGCCTGGGGAATCTCATGGACAGTGGAGCCTGGCGGGCTACAGTCCATGGGGTCGAAAAGAGTCAGACATGACTTAGCGACTAAACAAAATAACAAACAAAAACCTAAGACTGCAAAACTTTTCTTGTTTTTCACCTGTATTTGGAACTGATACCATAAAACATGCCCACCCTCCAAGTCTGCCCCCAAATGGAGCTTGCTTTTAAGAAGAAAGCAACCACAAAGATGAAAGGGTGAATTTAAACCCCTGAAACAGCACAAAGAAAGAAATCCTTTCATAGTCTGAGACAGCATCTACAGTGTTAATTATATTTATATATATATATATATATATATATATATATATATTTAGCTTGGCAAGAGGTTAATAGGTTAGCAGCGACTGGAGAAAAGAAAAAAAGGTAAGTGATTTAGTGATTACCGATATGGTTCAGTTTTTGTCTTTCTCAGTCTCTTCTCTCGGGGGGTCAGAGGCACCCGTTTCCAGAGCATACTCCAGTCCCATGCTCCTCGGGCATACCCATCTTCGTCACCACCCCCTTGGGGCACAATCTCATATGTGTTGCCATTTATGACATCTATGAGCGGCACAGTGCAAATGGTTCTGTGTTGTGTTGTTGATGGATGGCAGCAAAGATGAAATGCAAGGGCGTGTGGGGACCCACGTGTTTACACCAGGACATGGGGAAGGAAGAAAAAAAAGTACTTAGAGAGAAACATTCCATGTTAAAAAGAGGAAGTAGTGAGCTTTACCGATAAGGTTCAGTTTTATGTTTTCTTTTGGCCTTTTCCTTGTGACTCAGGGGGATTCGCTTCCATAGCAAACTCCAGTCCCAGGCCCCTCTGGCAAAACCATCTTCATCCCCACCTTGCTGAGGCTCAATGGAATAGTCATTCCCATCTATGTAATCTATTAGAGGCACAGTGCATGTGGTTCTGAAACATTTACAGAAAATGAAAAAGCATTTAAGAAACCCAACACTTACTAGTTGAGCAGGTCTATCTGTATTATCTCTTGTTATTCTGGGTTGCTCTATTTTTTTTCCCCACTAAGGGACCTTAGGACTTCCCTAATGGCTCAGACAGTAAAGAATCCACCTACAATGCAGGAAATGCAGGTTCGACCCCTGGATCAGGAAGATCCCCTGGAGAAGGGAATGGCAACCCACTCCAGTATTCTTCCCTGGAGAATCCAATGGACAGAGAAGCCTGGAAGGCTACAGTCCATGGGTTGCAAAACAGTCGGACACAATTTAGCAACTAAACAGCAGCAGGGGACATTAATATCTAATGGGAGGTCGACATGAACGAATGCCTTAAAAAGTCAAGGAGGCTGTTTTCATAAGAGAAGGGGAGAGGGGACGTCCCTGGGCTCACAGACAAATGTTGGGGACAAAGAGCTGTGTCCTTGAACTTAGCAGCGCTTCCTCATTGTCACTCTGGTCCTACAGGCACGCTCTCTTGGTAACTTCACATTATTTCTCAGGTTTCCCTGCCCATTTTTTTCCCCTCCTTGCCCCTCCATTCAAAATCAGTGTGTGTGTGTGTGTGTGTGTGTGTGTGTGTGTGTGACTTCCCTGGTGGTCCTGTGGTTAAGACTTCAAACTCCCAATGCAGGGGGCATGGGTTCGATCCTTGGTCGGGGAACTATCAGGAAATTTAAGAGCCCACCTGCCTCATAAGGCCTGGCCTAAGACACAGAACAAATATAAATAAAGATTACAGTTTCTTAAAAAAAAAAAAATGAGTGTGTGTGTGTAGAAAGATAATACCTGCTACACTGTCAGCAGTGCTCCCAACTCTGCTGCTTTTTACTTCTTTGGAAGAAGTTATTATGAAAATCTGTTTCTATACATTTACTTGATCTTCTATCCTACTTCTTTTATTGCAAAAAATTAGCTTTTATCACACACACACAAAAAAAAACACAAAAATCCCTCAAAACCTGCTGAATAGCATAAATAGTGGCCTGAGAATTTGGAGCAAAAAAAAAAAATACCTTTTATCTGGGCTTCATAAAAATGCTAGTGGTATATGACTAATTAGGTATAGTGCCAACTCTGCTCAGATAATTGGTACACTGCTTGTTCTCGTGTTCATTTCATCAGAAAGGGTTTTAAAAGGCATCTCCCAAAATGGAGATTACAGGTTTTTCCAACCACGGTTAAGGTGCGTTTTAGATGTTTAGAAACCAAGAGGGGAAAATCCTTGGGGCTCAGGATTTCGACACAGGGGCTTTATTCCCGCCTGTGGACTCCTGCGGGCCAGTCGAGGGTCCGGTGGAATGACCTCACTCACCCTGCCTACATCTCAGAGGACTGCCCACTCTCACCAGGAGAGGGGAAGGCTGGCTATCTCTCCTCATGAGAGTCTTGTGATTCTCGGATTTTTAAGTATGCAGTGGAAGGTGTTCCAGAGGGATCTCAGCTGGATTCTTTATAAACTGTCCCGGTTGGGGCAAATTCATGAATTTCTCTCAGTCTCGGCATCCTATTTAGTTAAAGAGAGGTAATAATATCTATTTTGCAGGGTTGCAGTGAGAACATTGTTGATAGATCCTGGGATGATACAGTCCTCTGAAAGGTCTTCCTCTGACTCAGGCCACAGACACAGGGACATGTCTTATTTCCTTCTTAAAACTTTCATTTTAATTAATTCTTTGTTTCTGGCCGCTGTGGGATCTTAGTTCCCCGACCAGGGATAGAACCCACATACCCGGCATTGGAAGTATGGAGTCTTAACCACTAGACTGCCGGGGAAGTCCCCTTTATTTTTTCTAGGTTCTGAAATAGTAAGGATTCTGGACTAAAAGCAGGGAAGGCTTTGGGAACCAGAAGACTGGTACTGCTGTCAACGTTTCAGATCCGATGTAAACTGAACAGTGATCACCACGTTCCCATGGGACAGCTGTATCCACGTCTAAACTTTAAAGGTCATGTGGAAATCCAAGGCTTTGACACAGAGGACAGCTAGCCCATACTATGTAAAATAATAATTTCCAAGGTCATACAAAAACAAATAGGCATAATTTCAAAGCATGCTCCTTCAAGTCTTCAGAATGTTACCACAGTGTGGAGGGGGCAGTTAACATTACTCTTAGAGCAAGCTTGTGGAGCTGGAGGAAGTCTCTTTACTGACCCAACCATAAGGAGATTCTAAGTGAGATGTGCTGGGCTTATTCCAAACGTCTAACTGCCTGCATCTGAATCGGTCCCACGTTTCCGCCAAGCTCCACTCAGGGATACAACTAGCTAGAAAATAATACTCAACACGTAACTTGATACACTGAACAGAAATGAAATCAGGATGGGAATATTATTTGTCCTTCTAGGATGAGGTTTACTTTTCAACCAGGGAAGGAAATAAAAGCAAGGTAATGTTACCTGTCCTTAGATATGGGAGCTACAAGCGGTGCATACCAGTTAACGGCCACCTCACAGTGGGCATCGAGGTATATCAAAACCTTAAAAAAAAAAGAGGCAGGGTGAAAAAAACCCCACTTACAGGACATCATCTATCACGTACAATTTTAAACTAGATGCTAAGATAAGCTGGCCATAGTGTCGATTTTGATATTTAAGTTGTCTGGTTAAGTTAGCATTTTCATTTCAATTTTAAAAAATTAAAATGGTACCTAAAAATGTACATGATCTTTTAGTTACAAAATCCAAAACAGACACAAAAGATATTGAATGTTTCCTACCTGTCCAAGTTTGGCCTTCTGGGCACCGATACTTCGTGCCTGAATTAAACCTTCTCTTCTCTCATTTCGAAATACCTTGACTAGGCCATTCCACAGTTTAATATAGTCATCCAGTTTTTCTTTTAAGTGTTCTATGAATAAAAAACTCAGTCAATATTATACATTATATTTGTGGTTACAAACCAGTTAAGCTATCATTTTTCTCAAGAAACAAGGATAGGCAACAGGTCAGTAATTTTACACAGAAGCATGCTCAATGTTAACATATAGAGAAGCAAGGTGAAGTGTATTATTAAAGTTAAAATTCTGAGCTTAATACACCTATGGAGAACTATTAATAGTTAGCCTGAGAATGATCAAAACTCTCTCTAAACATACAGAACAAATAAACTCTCTCTATGCCAACTGACATGAAAACTTAAAACAATTCAAATGTTAATATCCTATGTAGAAGCTTTCAGGCACAATAGTTCTTTGGCTTTTGGCAGAAGCAATGGTTCAGGATTTCTGAAGATGCACTATGGATAACATTACATAGCCTCTTGGAATCCACACAGGGTATAGGTTAACATTTGTTTCTGAGCCATCCTCCCCCTACAATTAGTGATGAGAGGAGTAGTCTTGATGTGATGATCAATATAGTACCCATCAAGCTGGCAAATAACAATAATAAAAAAATCCCATCTTCTCTGTAGTTTAAGCATCAACACGTGTGTGCATGTGTGTGCACTAAGTCGCTTCAGTCATGTCTGACTCTGCAACCCTATAAACTGGAGCCCACCAGGCTCCTCTCTCCATGAGATTTTCCAGGCAAGAATACTGGAGTGGGTTGCCATTCCCTTCTCCAGGGGACCTTCTGGACCCAGAGATTGACCTGTGTCTCTCACGTCTCCTGCATTAGCCAACAGGTTCTTTACCATGAGCGCCACCTGGGAAGCCCCCAACAAGTGTGTATGTGTAAACATTTATTTATAAGTATTTATTTATATATTATAAACATGTGTTTATATTTATGAATATTTATAAATTTATAAATAAATATTTACACATTTATCTAATAAATACACATATCATTTACATATGTATGGATGTGTATATGGGCTTCCCTGGTGGCTCTATAGTAAAGAATCCACCTGCAGTGCAGGAGACACAGGAGACACGGGTTCAATCCCTGGGTGGGGAAGATCCCCTCGAGAAGGAAATGGCTACCCACCCTTGTATTTTTGCTTGGAGAATTCCACGGACAGAGGAGCCTGACAGGCTACAGACCATAAAGTCACAAAGAGTTGGATACAACTGAAACGAAAGCAACTGAGCACGCACTCACACAAGTATGCATATGAAAAGAAAAGGGAAAGTCGCACCTGACTCTTTGTGACCCCATGGACTATACAACCCAAGGAATTTTCCAGGCCAGAATATGGGAGTGGGGAGCCTTTCCCTTCTCCAGAGGATCTTCCTAACCCAGGGATTGAACCCAGGTCTCTCCCATTGCAGATGGATTCTTTACCAGCTGAGCCAGAGAGAAGACCAAGAATACTGGAGTGGGTGGCCAATCCCTTCTTCAGGGTATCTTCCAGACCCAAGAATTGAACTGGGGTCTCCTGCATTGCAGGTGGATTCTTTACCAACTGAGCTATCAGGAAAGCCCTATATATTTACACACACACACACACACACACACACACATACACATACATACATATGTTTGTAATTTGGTAGAGAAAATTTGGGGTTAAAAAACAAGATACATTTGTTAAACTTTCAATCTTGGCTTTGGAGCTGCAACAGAACGGTTTTTGTTTGTATCGCTATGAACCCATAAAACTGGTTCATCACAGCCACAACTAATTCCTGGATTCTTAAAGACGTTTCTTGAATCACAAACGTTCTTTTTAAGTTGTTTAAAATTTTAGCCCACTAATACAAAAAAAAGGCAAAAAACAGCTGTATTTAGTGATGAGCTAGTGGTTACTGGGCAAATCAAGCTGTACACTTAATACTTCACTCATTTTTAAGGAGCTTATAATTAGCAAGACACCCACACATGCGTATTCAAAACTGAGAAGAAAAAATTTTCCTTTCTCTATTTTGGCATCCAGTTTTAATGAGAATTATAAATAAAATTCTCATGCTGAGTTACTATTTTTCCCCAGAAAGTCTTGGTAATTTTCCCTTCAATAAAAGGTTTTTTTGTTTTGTTTTGTTTTTAAAGCTCTTACTTTACCTTTTTTTTTTTTTAGTTCAATACAGCTGTAAGTTGGTTTTTTCCTAAAGCCCTTCTGGATTGCATTAGGTATTTTCACGTATGTTATCTAAATAAATCTAAAATAAATTGTTATTGTCAGAAACCTGTTTCTGTTCTTTAAATCTATTTCTAGGTAAGATAACTTGGCCACCATAGGGTTTCACAGATGCCAACACAGAGGCGGAGGGATCCCAGTCCCAAATAGGAAACACCTCTCCTGGGGGGTGATCATCCTGCCCAGCTTGGGACCACTGCTGGGCCACGTGACTTGCTATAACCAATAGGAGGCACGAGGAAATGATGAGTAGTTGTGAGCAGAAGTGCTCTTCCAGCCTTCTTTGCTAAGCCCTGCAAAGATGCATGGTCTCTGCAGCCCTTTGCTGGAGGCACAGGTGGAGAGGGGTGTTCTTAGTTTAAAGGCCCAAAACCCTTGCGTTTTGAGGACACTGTAACTTCCAGAAACTCGAGGCTTCTGAGCAGCCACCTCTTCTGTGTGGTTTTATATTAATTAGTTAAGTGTTTTGTCTTTCAGAGAAAAAAATTATAACTCAAAGTTTTAATTAATGAATATACTGGGGAAAGAAAACAAACCTAGTTTTCAGTCAAGTCATGTTTACCAAATTTTGTATAATTTTACTGAGGCTAGGGCTGACAGATGTCAAGCTTGTTTTGAAATTGGGAGAAGTAATTAAAGACTTTCTGAACTTCTGTCCAAGGGTAGCCCCAACCAACGACTCTGCACTCTGAGTGAAGAAGATCCTATGTATAATTGCCTTTTAAATGTGTTACAAAAGGCTGTCAGAGATTTGGAACAATAGAAGCACTGATCACACAAAAATTAAACTGGATAAAAAACTTAACCACAAAATTTTGTTCTTTTCTTGGGCCAAGCAAGAAAGCAAGATTTTAGAATGGGAAACATCTTATGATGTATCTTCACTTTTTTAAAGACTATGCTGAGCTTTTTAACTTGTATTAATAATGTAGTGGTTCTTAAAATCTGTACAAGCATGACATGGAATTTCTGTTATTTTTGTAGATTTAAGTTTTGCTAAATTTAAAACACTGTTGGCACCAACAATATCACTTAAAAACATATTATCAAATATTTATCTTGAGACAGGAATAGCATTCATAATGAAAATATTCCTACCATAGAAAATTGCAACCGAGATGTCTCAGCTAAAGGCATTTGATGACTGAAAAATTTAAAGTTATACATTCTCTCTGCTCTTTACTCTAAAATTATAAATTCTCTGCTGTGATTAGTTGAAGAAAGTGATTAGGTGTATAATGAGGAGGGGAAAAGGAAGTAAGTAGGTCATATTTCTATTTCTCTCCATGCTAATATAATGTGTGCAAGATCAAGATTCTGGTCATGTCTTTTCAAAAACAGCAGAGGTTTATAAACTTGGTTTAGAATTTGGAGAGTTCTATATTAAGTTTTGGAGGAAGCTTTTTTAAAGCCATTTTAAATGTTTTTTTTTTTCATGTTGATCATGTTCTGACTTCTTTTCTGACATCCTGGAGAAGACTCTTGAGAGTCCCTTGGACTGTAGCATTATCTATCTTTTGATATTTATGTCACTAAGAATATTTATTCAGCTTACAATAATGGATCTATTTGAAGAAAAAAAAATTAACTTAAAAGACCCCACCCCACTTAACTGGAAAATTATTGCTCAATCTCTCCCTTGTCAAGTGGAACCAAGACTAACTGATGCCACCATAGATGCATTAGCGCTCACTCCACAAGAAGAATAAAAAATAAAACACTGTTTCCAAATATCCTCAATCAAATATAGAACAAAGGAAGCTTTAGTAGATATTTTCTATTATAAACAAAATAGCCCATGGTTTCTGGTCAAAGTCAATGTTTGCATCATCATTCAAATGCAAAATAAAGCTATTAAAATGTATATAGATCTCAGTATATAGATTTAGATAGGGCTTTAGGTGACATTACAACATACATGCCACTGCATTTTTTCAGTCATTTAATGAATTACCTTTACAATTAAATTTTTATAAAATCCAAGGCCCAAAGAATTGGTATGGTATAAGACTGTGATTAAATGTGCAGACTATAGATTGGGAGGCAGCTGTTAATTACTACCTGTCACCTCTGGCAAGTTACTTAACATGTCTTAGTTTCGAGTGCAAAATGAAAATGAACAATATCTCTCACAAGGATTACTGTCAGAACTAAAGAAACTAATTTACATACAATGTCTGGCACAGTGCCAACTTGTTGATTATAGATGCTATCAATAGATACCATTAATTTCTACACTATTTTGAAATTACATGTTTGCGACTGTTTATAATTTAAACTTACTTTATAGATTGAATGTCAATCCCTTAGCCATTACCTTTGTTACTGAAATCATCAATTAACACGATTTCTGCTAAGTATTTCCTTGGAGTCCTTTTAATTACACTGTGGACTGTTCTCATGAGGGTGGACCACCCTTCATTATGGAAGACAATGATGATGCTGGCTGTGAGCAGGTTTTCATCGTAATGCCAGTACTTGCATCTGCAAAAGGAACATTTCATCATGTTTATTCAGAGATAATCTGCAATGCTTGGTTCCAACTGACAATGACTATGTTTTCTGGTTGGATTAAATATTATTGACTTTAAGGTAAGTAAATGAAATTTGTTGTTCAGTCACTCAGTCCTGTCTGACTCTTTGAGACCCCCATGGACTGCAGCAAGCCAGGCTTCCCTGTCCTCCACTATCTCCTGGAGTTTGCTCAAACTCATGTCCATTGAATTGGTGATGCCATCCTACCACCTCACCCTCTGTCAATCCCTTCTCCGGCCTTCAATCTTTTCCAGCATCAGGGTCTTTTTCAATGAGTTGGCTCTTCACATCAGATGGCCGAAGTGAATGAAATATAACCTTTTATATTTTAACAGAAACCCACAGTAGAAGAGAGAAGCTGCTGTGAGATGAAGTTACTCATATTCAAGTTACTTCTTCACCAACCAGCACTTACTGTGACAAAGAGAACTTATTTGTGAATTTATGCTTCTTAGCTGGGGATGGTATTAAGGTTTGTTTTTCAGGTCTTCAAGCTTGGTTATTTTCTGTTTTAAAACTCGAGCTTCTAGTGCAAGGGATTTATTTCACTTGCTGTGAATAAACCACTGTACTGCTGTGTTTGAAAGCCGTCCTGTTCTAATAGGGCTAAAGCATTCAGAAAAAAATTAAATGGGCTGAACTTGAGGATACAGGAAGCATTCCAAAATTAACTGCTGGATGAATAAACAAAGTTCTAATAGTGTTTAGAGTTATTAGATTGGCTAAAGGGGCTTTAACTATTTTACACAAAATTGCTTGAAACAACTGTAGCGGGAAGAATGTTGCAGAAGCCTTTCTCTAATTGGAAGGAATCCCAAAACAGGGCCTGATAAAGACTCGGGGAACCAGGGGAGGTTCAGTGAATTTCACAGAACCATCACACACACACACACACACACACACACACACAGAGTCAACCCTCCATATCTGTGTGTTCTGCATCTGAAGAGTCAACCGTGAATCAAAAATACTAGGAAAAAATTCCAGAGAGTTCCAAAAAGCAAAACTTGAATTTGCCAGGGCATCTATTTAATAGTGCTTGCCTTGTTTTTGTGTTTTTTTAGTCCCTAAGTTGTGTCCAACTCTTTGTGACCCCATGGACTGTAGAACGCCAGGCTCCTCTGTCCATGGGATTCTTCAGGCAAGAATGCTGGAGTAGGTTGCCATTTCTTTCTCCAGGGGATCTTCTGAACCCAGAGACTGAATCCATGTCTCATACTTGGCAGGAGAATTCTTTACCATTTAGTCACCTGGAAAGCCCTACATTGTGTTCGGTATTATAAATAATCAATTGAAAGTATATGGGAGAGTGTGTATAGGTTATGTGTCAAGGACTTGAGTATCCACAAACTTTGGTATTCAAAGGGGTCCTGGAACCTATCTGCTGGTGGATACCAAGGTACAATCACACCCATACTATGCATATACAAGTGTATGTGTATAGATGTATATGTGTGTATGTACACACACACATACACTTTTTCTCATTGGATATGGGAGAACAAGATAATAAGAATACAACAGGCAAATAAGAACAATTTGAGACCTGTTTTTTTTCTGCAGGAGTTAGTTTTCAAAACTAGCATCTGGTGCTTATTATCTTCCTCTGGATGAGTGGAAAGGAAAGAGGTTTTTTTAATTCCAAAGCTTTCCATGAAGTAATAAACAAGCTTATTCCCAAGGTTAAATTGAAAACCATAAAAGCGGTCTCGAACATTATCAGCTTGATAACCTACACCATCATTATCTAAAATAAGACCTGGCCCAATAGAGACACAAACAACTTTATCTCCAGGTGTTTGGGTCCCTTTCCAAACTCTCAGTTGTGTGTGCTCTTTGTTGCTGTCAGTCACTCAGTTGTGTCCAACTCTTTGTGACCCCACGGACTGCAGCACGCCAGGCTTCCCTATCCTGCACCATCTCCTGTTCTTAAGAGGTTGTTTTTACAGAAATGCAGACTGAGTCTGGAATCCATTTTTTTCTTACTTCTTACATCTGCATTTCCTTGTTGAAGGAGTCCTAAGTACATGGGATCTTCTGAGCTAGACAGTAGCTCAGCATGGAGGAGCACACGTGCTCTCTGCTCTCATGAAGCCCACGGTCCTACAGGATGGCGAGACATGAAAGAGAAGTCCGACTATGTCATTGGGGAAACCATGGTGCATTTGACAGGTGATCTCATTCAGTTTCAAGACAGGTGGCCAGGAAGGCGTCCTGGAGCCATGGGGTGAAGGGGAGACTAGAAGGATGATTTAAAAAGCACTGAGACCAGAGAAGTGGGGAGGAAAAGATAAAAGCACAGCAATGAATTGTGTGCACGTGACTCAGATAAAAAATGAGTAGATGGACGAGCTATGTCTTTGGAAGGTAGAATTAAAATCTGAAAAATAGTGAAGAAGAAAACTTACAAGGAAGGGCATTTTCAGTCGAATAGCAAATGCTAGCATATACTTATTATGTGTCAGACACTATCCCATGTGCTTTACTTTATTGACTTATTTAACCTCATAACAACCACTATGAGGTTAGTACTATTAATCTCCCCATTTTACAGATGAGATGACTGAGGCTCAGAGATGAATGGCTGCTTAATATCACTCAGAAAGCAATGAAGCCAGGACATAAATCTAGGCTGTCTTGGGTTTAACAGGAAATCTTGTTAAATGTAAAATAAAAGAAAAAAAAATACTAGCTATACCTATCCATGAATGGTTAAGATGTGATTTAAGGTCTGAGAACTAATAATGACACTGAATATAATGTCAATACAAGGCACTCACTGAGCTTATTATGTGAGAGGAGCTCTCTCCTCTCCCCCTCTTCCCTGCCCTGTGCAGCCTGGAGATACCCCAGAAATGGACTGGGAGGGCAAGACACCCTTTGGCAAGTTAAAGCAGACTTTCCAAAGTTGGGAAGGGCCACATGCTCTTTCAGAATAACAAGTTAAAAAATACAGTAATGGCTGTACCAGTTTACATTCCCACAAACAGTGTTGGAGGGTTCCCTTCTCTCCACACCCTCACCAGAATTTGTTGTTTGTGGATTTTTCGATGAGAGCCTTTCTGACCAATGTGGTGATATGTCACTGTAGTTTTGATTTGCATTTCTCTATTGGTACAGCCACTATGGAGAATAGTATAGAGGTTCCTTAGAAAACTAAAAATAAAGCTATCATATGACCCTGCAATCCCATTCCTAGGCATGAAAGGTGAAAGTGAAAGTCGCATAGTAGTAGCGAACTCTTTTTGACCCCATGGACTGTAGCCCACCAGGCTCCTCTGTCCATGGAATTCTCCAGGCCAGAATACTGGAGTGGGTAGCCGTTCCCTGCTTCAGGGAATTTTCCCAACTCAGGGATTGAACCCCAGGTCTCCCACATTACAGGGAGATTCTTTATCATCTGAGCCACCAGGGAAGCATATATACCCAGAGAAAGACATGGCCTGAAAATATACATGCACCCCAATGTTCATTGCAGCACTGTTTACAGTGGCCAAGACATGCAAACAGCCTAAATGTCCATCGACAGAGGAATGGATAAAGATGTGATGTGACGTGTGTGTGCGTGTATGAATATTAGTCAGCCATTAAAAAGAAGGAAATAAGGCCATTTGCAGGAACATGGATGGACCTAGGAGTGTCACACTGAATGAAGTCAGTCTGTCAGAGAAGGAGAATTATCATGTGACATCCCTTCTTTGTGGACTCAAAAGAAATGACACAAGTGAACTCACAAAATAGAAAGAGACTGACCGACTTAGAAAATGAACTCACGGTTGCCGGGGGGAAGGGACACTTAAGGACTTTGGGAAGGTCACGCTATATTTAAAACAGATAACCAACAAAAACCTATTGCATAGCACCTGGAACTCTGCTCAGTGTTACGTGGCAGCCTGGATGGGAGTGGGGTTTGTGGGAGAATGGATACATGAACAGGTATGGCTGAGTCCCTTCACTGTCCACCTGAAACTATTACAACATTGTTAATTGGCGTTAAAAGTAAATATATAAATAAAAAGCAATATGAAAGGTATAAAGATGTCCCAAGTGTGGGAAATAGAAAAGTGTGCACAAATATATTTTTCATCGCCATCCCCCACACCGAAAAAACAAACAAAAAAATACATTGTGGAGGACTGCAGATCTTGAAAGATGTGATGAGTGTTTCTGGATAGAAACTAACCCGGGCAGGTATGTTTAATTTTGGATGGGAAGGGACAATGATCTCCCCTCAAAAAAAGAAAAAAAAAAAAAAAAAAAAAAACTATAAAAACAAACACTCTGATAAGAGATTCAGGCAATAATTTTCTTCCACTAGGCTTAAAGAAGCAGAACCAGATGGGAAAGATATTGATTTTGATTTATAGCAGATACTAGAACTGGTGAAAATATTTACATCATGGGAGGAAATTTGGAATTTGCTGATTTCTATGGCAAAAGATGACAGCTTGGGGAAACAAGCCAGATGAGGACTTTGAATGGGAGACAGAGAGGAGTTGAAAACATAGAGGGGATGAAGGAAGAGAGGAAGAGGATAGAATGAAGATGAGAGGGAGACCGTCGGGAGGGGACATGCATTCCTACAGGACAGGGCGACAAGAGGTGGAAGAGAGTGAGTTGCCCGATTTCCCCATCTTCTCTCAACCATGTAAGGTGTGGAAATAACTCCAAAGATGTAAACTAGATTGTGTGGGAGCTCAGTTGCTAAGTCGTGTTCGGCTCTTTGTGACTGTGTACTGCAGCCCAGCAGGCTCCTCCGTCCATGGGATTCTCCGGGCAAGAGTACTGGGGCGGAGGGTCATTTCCTCTTCCAGTGGATCTTCCTGCATCTCCTGCATTCGCAGGCAGATTCTTCAGCACTAGCGCCACCTGGCGGCTCACACAGTAGAGGCTCTGTCTGCAATGTGGGAGACAACCTGGGTTCGACCCCTGGGTTGGGAAGATCCGCTCGAGAAGGAAACGGCAAGCCACTCCAGCATTCTTGCCTGGAGAATTCATGGACAGAGGAGCCTGGCAGGCTGCGGTCCGTGGGGTTGCAGAGTTGGACGCCACTGAGCGATTAACAGACAGTGCCACCTGGGAAGCCCTCATAAACCAGTTTACCTGCCAGTAACAACAACCCTCGGTATATGTTTTTCCTATTTTCTTTGTCTTAAAAATTACACAAAGAACAATATTTTTTCAAGTATATCTCCTAAAGGCAAATACAAACAAAAATAAGTGAGATCTAATTAAACTTAAAAGCTTTGTGCAGCAAAGGAAACTATTGACATATCAAAAATATAACCTATTGAATAAGAGAAAATATCAGCAAATGATATGAGTGGTAAGGGATTTATATCCAATATATATAAACAGCTCATGTAACTCAATATCAAAAAAACAAACAATCCAACTAAAAAAATGGGCAGCAGAGCTGAATAGACGTTTTCCCAAAGAGGAAATGCAGATGATCTACCAGAGCATGAAAAGATGTATAATATCGCTAATTATCAGGGAAATGCAAATGAAAAGCACAAGGAGATATTATCTAACACCTGTGAGACAGAGGAGCCTGGCCGGCTACTATCCATGGGGTCACAGAGTCGGACACGACTGAAGCGACTTAGCACACCCAATGTTCACAGCAGCATTATTTACAATTGCCAAGATATGGAAATGACCTAACTATCCATAAACAGATGAATGGATAAAGAAGACGTGGGATAGATATATACATGTGTATGTATTTACCCAATGGAATACTACTCAGTCACAAAAAGAGTGAAATTTTGCCATATGCAGCAACATGGACGGACTTTATGCTAAGTGAAATAAGTCAGACAGAGAAAGACAAATACTTATGATATCACTTATATGTGGAATCTAAAAAGAATACATCAAATTA
Source organism: Bos indicus x Bos taurus (assembly GCF_003369695.1). Taxonomy (NCBI): domain Eukaryota; kingdom Metazoa; phylum Chordata; class Mammalia; order Artiodactyla; family Bovidae; genus Bos; species Bos indicus x Bos taurus. Next base: position 5,508,660 of record NC_040083.1, on the reverse strand, counting down.
GTGAATATAACAAAAAAGAAGCAGACTCGCAGATACAGAGAACAAACTAGTGGTTCCCAGTGGCTGGGGGAGGGTCAATGACGGGAGAGTGGGAGGAGCTAACTACTGGGTCTAAGATAAACAGGCTCAAGGATGGATCGTACAACACGGGGATATTCTTACCAAATATTCTTACCAATATTTGGTAAGAACCATACATGGAAAGTAGCCTCTAAAATTATATAAAACTCTTTTAAAAATGGAGAAAAAATTACAAAAGCAATACGGAATTTGTTGCACAATATCCAAACAAGAGAGACGTTTATAAAGTAAAGGTAAAAGTTCCCTCCTGCTCCTCTCCCCGGCTGTGTCAAATCTTACCTCCTAGAGGAAATCACTGTTACTAGTTGCGTTTATTTAGATTTCTTTATACTCACGCAGACATGCAAACATGTGTCTGTGTATATGTACAGATCTATTCAGATGCGTATGTACAAATTCTTCTTCCATGTGAGTATCTAATTCTTGGAAGCTATTGTATAACATTCCATAGTATGGCTGCTCTATCACCTATGTGACCTTCTCCTTACGGATGGACATTTCAGTTGGCTCTACGGTGACAGTGGTCATTCTTACATGTAAATCTCTATGCCCTTCCCTGGGAATCTTTCCTACAAAAGGCTCCAGACTGTAAGCTCAGTGAGGACAGGAACCTCATCTGTTTTGTTCACCCGCTTCTAACACAGAGCAGCTGCTCCATAAATATTTATCGGATTGCTTTGTGGATATATCTGAAATGCCTCTGGATGTGTTTTCTCCTCTGAGTAATGTCCACTCTCCACCCCACAGTGCTCCTATTTTGAGGTACTTTCAAGAATAAGTCAGTCCATATGGCAGGTGGGGGTGGGAAAGAAAGGGGAGGCAGATGCTCCTCCAGGGGGAGGCTGAAAATCTGGAGGAAAGCAGGTGGCAGGACAGAATAAAAGCAGATGGATACTGGACAGAATAAAAGCAGATGACAACTCACTGACATATACACTGTTGTTACTATGCATAAAATAGATAACTAATGAGAACCTACTGTATAGCACATGAACTCTGCTCAATGCTCTGTGGTGACCTAGATGGGAAGGAAATCCAAGTAAGAGGGGATATATGTATAGGACTCACTGGAAGAGACCATGATGCTGGGAAAGACTGAGGGCAAGAGGAGGAGGGGTGACAGAGGATGAGATGGTTGGATGGCGTCACTGACTCAACGGACATGAATCTGAGCAAACTCTGGGAGATAGTGAAGGACAGGGAAGCCTGGCATTCTGCAGTCCACGGGGTCGCAGAGTCAGACACGACTTAGCAAACTGAACAACAACAATATATACGTATAGCTGATCTGTTCTGCTGAACGGCAGAAACTAACACAACATTGTGAAGCAATTATGCTCCAATTAAAAAAAAAAAAAGCAGATGGCAGGAGGGGCTTGAGCCTAGCTTCTGTTTCTGAACTTTAGGGGAGAGGCCAGGCGGGGAGGCTGCAGTATAGGACAGAAATGATGCTGGGGATATTCAGGCAGCAGGGAGCTAGGTAGTCCCTTCCCACCTCCTGTTTGCAGTCTTCTAGCCTCTAGATGGAGCCAGAGAGCATAGATGTTTCCACCTGCTGTCAGCACAATTAAGATCCAGGGCTTCCAGGAGCCACCACGTAAGGGGTAAGAAGTGCAGGTAAGTGATGGGCTGTTGGACTCAAGCCAGGGCCTGGTCCTGGGGCTCAGAGGGTCCTTTGTACCCATGAGAGCCCAAGTGTAGATGAGTGAGCGCCCACAGTGGGGAAGCTTGAGGAGGGACACTGGGGCAGGCAGGTGAGGAAGATTAGTACATCTGGGAGCCAGAAGTGGACGGCAGAGATGGAGGGTACAGGGGCCAATACCACTCGGACACGGTAACCTCCAATCGCTGGATGCTCCAGGAGAAAGGGCAACCCCTTGGGGCACAGGAGCAGCCGGAGGGGGTCTACACTGCAGGCTGTCAGGTCCTGTTCTGGGAGACCTTGCAGCCCCCACAGACTGAGTGACCTTTAATCACAAGCCTTCAGTTGCCCCCATCAGCCCGAAGGCAGGCTCAGGACAAAGCTTAGCTCTTTGGGCAGCTCTGCTGACTTCCTGTTGGGAGAGGAAGCTGCTGGGCAGGGCGCACAGAGTCAGAGCCGGTGACGATGCAGAGCCTGGACCAGAAGACAGAGCTGGAAGAAGCAGCCTGTGCTGAAGTCACACTGTCTGTTCTGCAGCATCTCTCTCGCTTTACTGCCATAGAATCACGGTAAGTTTTAAGAAGGAGGACTGACAGAAATACGAGGCCATGCTGAAAAAGGAGCATTCTGTGATAGACTCGTGAGTGATTTCTCCTTTCTGGCACTCTATTTTCCAAGAGACCTTAATGGCCCTGTGACGTCCAGGGCACCATGCTCCAGGGTGAGTTATCACAGACCTGCTCTGGCCACACATGCTCACGTTCAGATCACTGGTTTGCAGGGATTCAAGCTGCAGCGTTTTCTGTTTTTTAATTTATTTTATTGAAGTAGAGTTGATTTACAATGTTGTGTTAATGTCTGCTGTACAGTAAAGTGATTCAGATTTATATGCATGTGTGCTAAGTCTCTCATTCATGTCTGACTCTTTGGGACCCTATGGCAGTAGCCCGCCAGACCCTTCTGTCCATGGGACTCTACAGGCAAGAATACTGCAGTGGGTTGCTGTGCCCTCCTCTAGGGGACCTTCTCGACCCAGGAATTGAACCCGCATCTTGTGCGTTCCCTGAATTGCTGGTGGATTCTTTACTGCTGAGCCACCAGGGAATATGAAATATATCTTTTTCATATCCTTTTCCATTATGGTTTATCACAGGATATTCAATATAGTTCCCTGTGCTATACAGTAGGACATTGTTTACCCTGTGGTGTTTTTCTTAAAGTAATTTTACAGAATATTTCCATGACAGCTCTGTGGGCCAGGTACTTGTATCAGAAGACAGAAATGAAGAATTTTCTTTCTTCCTTTTTTTTGGCCACTTCTGCATGACATATGGGATCTTAGTTCCCTGACCAGGGATTGATCCCGCACCCCTGAATTGGAAGCACAGAGTCTTAACTACTGGATTCCAGGGAAGTCCCCAGAATGAAGAATTTTCATAGTGACTTTTCTGTAACTTAAAAAGCCAAAAATAGATTTCATAACATAAAATGACATGCCTATTAGCAATTTTCTTCTGTTTTACACTGTCCCAGCTAGGTTTTTTTTTTTTTAAATATCTGTAGTTTCATAAAAAGCCTTTATGTATTTAGGCTTCATGAATAAATAATATCTAATTCAGCTGACTATGAAAAACCGGTTACAGCTGGAAGGTTGCTTGGCCAGCCTGAGATCTGAGCATCCTGCTGGTTTTGAAAGCTGCCTGCTTCCACTTTCACAATAGGGATTGCTGAACAGACCAAGTTCAGATGTGGGCCCCCTCTCCCAGCGATGTCTGGGGAAACAAGGAACACAGCTCTTCATTGGCTCCTCTATTCTCACCCCAATGTAAACTAGTCCCTTCTTGATAATATATTCTTTCTTTTCACTTGGCACATAAAATTGAAGCACGATAAACTATTTTGTATTTAATCATTTCCTGAAAACTCTACCTCTATTTCTTGAAGAGTTTTGTATCCCTCTCCTCAATTATTAGAAACTCTAGGATGGTCTCGTTACTTTTCCTCAATGTTCTTATCAATCAGTCTTCCCTTGAAGATTAAAATTAAGACAGTACTACACTGCTATATTTAAAATGGATAATCAACAAGGACCTACTATATACAGCACGGGGAACTCTGCTCAGTGTCGTGTGGCAGCCTGGACAGGAGGGGAGTTTGGGGGGAAATGGATACAAGAATTAGTATACGTATGACTAAATATGTGGTCTTCTCCAGCACCACAATTTGAAAGCATCAATTCTTCAGTGCTCAGCCTTCTTTATGGTCCAACTCTCACATCCGTACATGACTACTGGAAAAATCATAGCTTTGACTATATGAACCTTTGTTGACAAACTGATGTCTCTGCTTTTGAATACGCTCTCTAGGTTTGTCATAGCTTTCCTTCCGAGAAGCAAGCGTCTTTTGATTTCACGGCTGGGAGGCAAGAAACCAGAATGGTCAGAAGGCAGGGCTGATGGATGGCTGCAGCTCAGCACGCCTGTAACCTCCATCAGGTTCACGCTCCCAGTCAGTCCAATCTAAATTAAAAAGCACAGGCTGGCCACCTGTGCAAGCTTTTAAGACAAGTTCCCCAGTTCCAACCAGGCAGTTGCATCTCAACTTCGTTTTCTGGGGCTGAGAGTTGAGGGGCTCAGGTTTATCTCATGTCCAAGTGACGATGTATTGGAGGAAAGGGGGAAATTCTTCGCAGAGAAGAATGAGTTGGATCAGAAATTCTGTAGTTCATCGTGGCTCATTTCTAAGGCAGAAAGCTACAAAACACCACAGCTCTATGTATCTCCCACGACAAACAGCAAGACCTTTACCTACAAAGAACCACGGCTCTATGTATCTCACGTAACAAACGGCAAGGCCTCCCGTGAGCTCTGGCTCTCTGAAAAGCCTGCTGCTGCTGCTGCTAAGTCGCTTCAGTCGTGTCCGACTCTGTGCGACCCCATAGATGGCAGCCCACCAGGCTCCCCTGTCCCTGAGATTCTCTAGGCAAGAACACTGGAGTGGGTTGCCATTTCCTTCTCCAATGCATGAAAGTGAAAAGTGAAAGTGAAGTCGCTCAGTCGTGTCTGACTCTTAGCGACCCCATGGACTGCAGCCTACCAGGCTCCTCTATCAATGGGATTTTCCAGGCAAGAGTACTGGAGTGGGGTGCCATTGCCTTCTCCGCTGAAAAGCCTGTATCTGTCCTATTTCCATTTCCGCTACCCTCCTCCGGCAGGAAATGGCAACCCACTCCAGTACTCTTGCCTGGAAAATTCCATGAATGGAGGAGCCTGGTGGGCTACTGTCCATGGGGTTGCAAACAGTTGGACACGACTGAGCTACTTCACTTTCTTTCTTTCTTTCCTCTGGCAGGCAGTTTCCCAGCTTCCTGCAGGCAGTGGGGGACAGCTGTCCAGTCCTCACCCAGAACAGTTCAGTGGCCAGTGACCCTCAGACAGTCGGAGCGCGGCTGGAATTCCCATCTCCAAAGAGCCAGATGCTTCCTGAGGTTACATCGCCCTGGGGCTCTGCAGCGACCTGGGATGGTGCACACAAACCCTGGAGTGGAGACCATGCAGGACGCTCCGAGAACACCTGCATCTCTGCTGTGCTGTCCCACCACTGCTCTGGCTTATTTAGCATCCTGACAAGCCAAGCAAGGGTAAAGGGCGTGCTCTACGCTCAGAGGTGCTCTTGGGAAGACAAGGATCTCACAGGTGTCAGGTGCCAGAGTGACTCCACGGGGGCACTCTGTCCCTATGTGGAGGACACCAAGCGGGGGCACCAGGGATCTCAGGTTTTGGGAGCACTGGCTGGTAGGCCTGCAGGGAGGAGTCCATGAAGATTCTTTCTCAAAGGAGCTGGGAAAAATTTGAGGGAGCTAAAATCCTAGCACCATGGATCATGTTTGAGCCAAGTAAGTGGTAATTTCCTTCTTTAGTTCAGTCACTCAGTCGTGTCCGACTCTTTGTGACCCCATGAATCGCAGCACGCCAGGCCTCCCTGTCCATCACCAACTCCCAGAGTTCACTCAAACTCATGTCCATTGAGTTGGTGATGCCATCCAGCCATCTCATCCTCTGTCATCCCCTTCTCCTCCTGCTCCCAATCCCTCCCAGTGTCAGGGTCTTTTCCAATGAGTCAACTCTTTGCATGAGGTGGCCAGAGTACTGGAGTTTCAGCTTCAGCATGAGTCTTTCCAATGAACACCCAGGACTGATCTCCTTTAGAATGGACTGGTTGGATCTCCTTGCAGTCCAAGGGACTCTCAAGAGTCTTCTCCAACACCACAGTTCAAAAGCATCAATTCTTCGGCCATCAGCTTTCTTCACAGTCCAACTCTCACATCCATACATGACTACTGGAAAAACCATAGCCTTGACTAGACAGACCTTTGTTGGCAAGGTAATGTCTCTGCTTTTCAATATGCTATCTAGGTTGGTCATAACTTACTTTCCAAGGAGTAAGTGTCTTTTAATTTCATGGCTGCAATCACCATCTGCAGTGATTTTGGAGCCCCCCAAAATAAAGTCTGACACTGTTTCCACTGTTTCCCCATGTATTTGCCATGAAGTGATGGAACCGGATGCCATGATCTTAGTTTTCTGAATGTTGAGCTTTAAGCCAACTTTTTGACTCTCCTCTTTCACTTTAATCAAGAGGCTTTTTAGCTCCTCTTCACTTTCTGCCATAAGTGCCATTTTTCCTCTTAGTGACCGTGATCTCATTTCATCCCAGGCTTGGGAAATGCATTTCTACCAGGCTGTATGGTACATACATGGTCACACCTGAATATTCCTGTCGGGGCTGCACTAGAGTTACACGACTTGCTCAAAGTCACAGCTAGTGACAAGCCAAGATTTAGATGAGAATGCTTTGACTTGAAGATTATTTTCCCTAAACCATAGATTTACTAAGAAATACTCCCCAACATCAGGCTTCCCTGGTGGCTCAGATGGTAAAGACTCTGCCTCCAACATGGAAGACCTGGGTTCGATCTCCTGGTTGGGAAGATCCCCTGGGGGAGGGGACGGCAACCCACTCCAGTATTCTTGCTTGGGAAATCCCAAGGATAGAGGAGCCAGGCGGGCTACAGTCCATAGGGTCACGAAGAGTTGGACATGACTGAGCAACTAACACACACACACACTCCCCAATATATGCTTAAAAACAAACAGGAAAATGAATTTCTATTTTCACTCAACGCCCAGGGGATACAGGGTGGTGAACAGACGGTGGCACTCAGTTGTGTGGATGAATTTCTGCCTGATTCCAGGGCCAAGGGCACCAAGTGTGTCCGGGCAAACTAAGAAAGCTGACTCTGTCACGGGGTAGCTGTCTTCAAATGATCTTTTTTTCTTGAAAAGGAAAACATGCTTGGACAGATGTGTCTACTTAATGATCTGAAATATCAAACCACAATTTAGGGGAAAAAAAATCTGGCAGGGAATTTTAGTACTGGACATATGTTCTTGTGCATTTCTCTAAAACTCCTTGGGAAATGAGAAAGAACATTTCACAGTGGAAGCCATATGCTTCCAGCTATATTGGACTCTCAGCTCACACAGGAGCTTGCATTCCATGTTCTGACTTTACAGAAGCACCAGCTTAAACACCGATAGATCTGAGCTGAGACAAGCGCCGCTACAGGAGTAAGGATCTGGGTGCCATGGCCTGGATATAATGATGCTAAGGGCATCGACCAATGCTGGTTTGCATCTGTAACTTATTAATTTACACTGTGCCTTATTCCACAAAGGACTTCAAGAAGCTTATGAAGACACACAGGATACAACAATATAAAACTTCAAAATAGAGGAGAGGGAAAAGATGAAGAAAGAAAGGCTGAAGGGAAAAAAGAGGAAGGAAAAACAAGGCTTTAAAAGCACATACCAGGGGACTTCCCCTGGTGCCCCAGTCTCTAAGACTCTGAGCTCCCAATGCCAGAGACCTGGTTTTGATCCCTGGTCAGGGAACTAGATACCACGTGCTGCAACTAAGAGCTCACATGCCACAAACTAAAGATGCCACATGCTGCAATCAAGACCCAGTGCAGCCAAAAAAAAAAAAAGTGCGTACCAGAAGGCCAAGGGGTCCTGCATGCACAGTCCCGGAGTGCCGTTCACAGAGAAGACCCTCGGACCACATCCACCCCCCTGCCCTCCTGACCTGGACGGCACGGTGACCTTGCACCCCACCTCCGCTCCATACTGAGAATGGATGGGTCACAATTTGGCTTGAATTTTCCAGCAGTGAAACCTGGTCAGGGCTGTGTTTAACAAACCAGTTGTGCAAAAAAAAGTACAATATACTTGGCGTGCAGACCAGATGGGATTTTTTTTTCCCCCTGGGGGGCCTCCTTATGGTGAAGGCAGTGATGAGTCTCCTGGGCTGTTTTCATGGAGGCTGTCAGTGGAGACCAATGGCATTGTACCAAAACACAAGTCAGTGTAACAGTTGTGTGGAGACCAAGTTGGGAATTTAACTTCAACACTGATTTGAAGATCACACTTTGCAAACATTCCTTAAAATGTTTACTGAGTCATCCCCTGTTCCATGTTTCATCGCTCAGTGAGTGATTATATGCCTTCTCCATGTGCTCCAGTTTCAACAAGGAAGTCACCTTGACCATGCGGAGGACTTGTATTTTGAAAGGCAGATTTTAACCCTGGTAATGACTGAAGAAAAGGTATAAGCTTACAGGGAAGCATGGTAAACTTACTCTGGACTGAGCAAATAGTTTCCCACCAGAGAATTGTTAGGTGCTAAAGGAGTTATCAATATAGGCTGTAGAACATTTACTTATGGAAGGTCTTAAACACAGGCTTATAGTGATGTTCCTATAGCAAAATGAGGAAATGTACATATATTTTATACAGGGCTTAAGAATTTGCCTGCCAATGTAGGGAACATGGGTTCAGTCCCTAGTCTGGGAAGATTCCATACGCCTCAGTGAATAGCTAAACCTGTGTGCCACAACTACTGAAGCCCGCATGCCCCAGAGCCCGTGTTCTGCAACAAAAGAAACCATGGTAATGAGAAGCCTGCCGACCCCAACTAGAGAGTAGCCCCCTCTCATTACGACTAGAGTGAAAGCCCAAGCAGCAACAAAGATCCAGCACAGCCAAAAATAAACAAACAGGTTTTTACAAATCTATTTATTTGGCTGTGCCCGATTTTTATTGTGGCACAAGGGATCTTTAGTTTCGGCATTCAAAATCTTAGTTGTAGCATGTGGGATCTAGTTCCCTGACCAGGAATTGAACCTGGGCCCCCTTGGATTGGGAGCTAGGAGTCTTAGCCACTGGACCACCAGGGAAGTCCCCAGTATGTTTAGCAGTTTACCTTCGTAAAAGAACTAAAAAGCCAGGTTGCTTGTTTAGCATGTGGTATAATTGACACATCAGTTTAGTTCAGTTTAGTCACTCAGTCGTGTCCGACTCTTTGTGACCCCATGGACTGCAGCACTCCAGGCTTCCCTGTCCATCAACAACTCCAGAGCCTACTCAAACTCATGTTCATCGCATCAGTGATACCATCCAACCATCTCATCCTCTGTCATCCCCTTCTCCTTCCGCCTTCAATCTTTCCCAGCATCAAGATCTTTTCCAATGAGTCAGTTCTTGGCATCAGGTGACCAAAGTATTGGAGTTTCAGCTTCAGCATCAGTCCTTCCAATGAATATTCAGGACTGATTTCCTTTAGGATGGACTGGTTGGATCTCCTTGCAGTCCAAGGGATTCTCAAGAGTCTTCTCCAACACCACAGTTCACAAGCATCAATTCTTTGGAACTCAGCTTTCTTTACAGTCCAACTCTCACATTCATACATGACCACTGGAAAAACCATAGCCTTGACCAGACAGACCTTTGTTGGCAAAGTAATGTCTCTGCTTTTTAATATGCTGTCTAGGTTGGTAATAGCTTTTTTCCAAGGAGCAAGCGTCTTTTAATTTCATGGCTGCAGTCACCATCTGCAGTGATTTTGGAGCCCCCCAAAATAGTCTCTCACTGTTTCTACTGTTTCCCCATCTATTTGCCATTGAAGTGATGGGACTGGATGCCATGATCTTAGTTTTCTGAATGTTGAGCTTTAAGCCAACTTTTTCACTTTCCTCTTTCACTTTCATCAAGAGGTTCTTTAGTTCTTCACTTTCTTTCGTAAGGGTGGTGTCATCTGCATATCTGAGGTTATTGATATTTCTCCCAGCAATCTTGATTCCAGCTTGTGCTTCATCTAGCCTGGCATTTCACATGATGTACTCGGCATATTAGTTAAATAAGTATCGTGACAATATACAGCCTTGACATACTTTACTTGGGACCAGTCTGTTGTTTCATGTCCAGTTCTAACTGTTGCTTCTTGACCTGCTTACAGATTTCTCAGGAAGCAGGTCAGGTGGTCTGGTATTCCCATCTCTTTTAGAATTTTCCACAGTTTGTTGTGCTCCACAGTCAAAGGCTTTGGCATAGTCAATAAAGCAGAAGTATATGTTTTTCTGGAACTCTCTTGCTTTTATGATGATCCAACAGATGTTGGGAATTTGATCTCTGGTTCTTCCACCTTTTCTAAAACCAGCTTGAACATCTGGAAGTTCACAGTTCACATACTGTTGAAGCCTGGCTTGGAGAATTTTGAGCATTACTTTGCTTGCATGTGAGATGAGTGCAACTGTGCAGTAGTTTGAGCATTCTTTGGCATTGCCTTTCTTTGGGATTGGAATGAAAACTGACCTTTTCCAGTCTTGTGCCCACTGCTGAATTTTCCAGATTTGTGGGCATATTGAGTGCAGCACTTTCACAGCATCATCTTTTAGGATTTGAAATAGTTCAACTGGAATTCCATCACCTCCACTAGCTTTGTTTGTAGTAATGGTTCCTAAGGTCCACTTGAGTTCGCATTCCAGGATGTCTGGCTCTAGGTTGGTGAGTGATCATACCATCATGATTATCTGGGTCATGAAGATCTTTTTTGTATAGTTCTTCTGTGTATTCTTGCCACCTCTTCTTAATATCTTCTGCTTCTGATAAGTCCATACCATTTTTGTCCTTTATTGAGCCCATCTTTGCATGAAATGTTCCCTTGGTATCTCTAATTTTCTTGAAGAGATCTCTCGTCTTTTCCATTCTATTGTTTTCCTCTATTTCTTTGCACTGATCACTGAGGAGGGCTTTCTTATCTCTCCTTGCTATTCTTTGGAACTCTGGCTCCAAATGGGTGTATCTTTCCTTTTCTCCTTTGCCTTTAGCTTCTCTTCTTTTATTAGTTATTTGTAAGGCCTTGTTAGACAACCATTTTGCCTTTTTGTATTTTTCTTGGGGATGGTTTTGATCACTGCCTCCTGTACAATGTCAGAAACCTCCATTCATAGTTCTTCAGGCACTCTATCAGATCTAATCCCTTGAATCTCTTTGTCACTTCCACTGTGTAGTTGTAAGGGATTTGATTTAGGTCATACCTGAATGGCCTAGTGGTTTTCCCTACTTTCTTCAATTTAAGTCTGAATTTGGCAATAAGGAGTTCGTGATCTGAGCCACAGTCAGCTCCTGGTCTTGTTTTTGCTGACTGTATAGAGCTTCTCCATCTTTGGCTGCAAAGAATATAAGCAATCTGATTTTGGTGTTGACCATCTGGTGATGTCCATGTGTAGTCTTCTCTTGTGTCGGTGGAAGAGGGTGTTTGCTATAACCAGTGCGTTCTCTCGGCAAAAATCTGTTAGCCTTTGCCCTGCTTCGTTTTGTACTCCAAGGCCAAATTTGCCTGTTACTCCAGGTAGCTCTTGACCCACCAGAGAACCACCAGAACTTACACAGGACTGGGGAAACAGACTCTTGGAGGGCACAAACAAAACCTTGTGTGCACCAGAAGTGAGATGAAGTTAGTTATCAAAAGGGTTATGACTCAGAGATGAGACGTTATCATAAGGTAAGTTACATAAAGAAAGCTGAGAACCAGAATTGATGCTCTTGAACTGTGAGAAGACTCTTGAGAGTCCCTTGGGCTGCCAGGACATCAAACCAGTCAATCCTAAAGGAAATCAACCCTAAATATTTACTGGAAGGACTGATGCTGAAGGTGAAGTTCCAATACTTTGGCCACCTGATGCAAAGAGTTGACTCACTGGAAAAGACCCTGATGCTGGGAAAGACTGAGGGCAGGAGGAGAAGGAGGCAACAGAGGATGAGATGGTTAGACAGCATCACCGACTCAGTGGACATGAATCTGAACAAACTTTGGGAGATAGTGAAGGATAGGGGAGCATGGAGTGCTGCAGTCCACTGGGGTCACAGAGAGTCAGACACAACTCATTGGCTGAATAACAACAAGATGTTACTGACAGGGTAAGTTAATTCTCACCCTGAAGAAGGTAGATGCCAGGAAATCTCAAGCCACAATTTTGGGAAACACTGTAATTCATTAAACCCTGCCAAAGGAACCCAAGGACTGAACACCTCTGAGATCACAAATAAGGTTAGTCATCAGCTTGCTGCCTTTTCTCCTCGGAGGCCCTAGGTTTCTAGCAGATCTCCGGGTAGACCACACGCAAGGGAGACAATTACCAGAAAAAGAAAGAAAAAAAGGAAAAGGGCAACAGGAATCTGATTTGTGTGGGGTGGCAGCTGATGGAGCAGCGGGGACCAAGGGTGTGATGAATGGTGGGGAGAGTCAAGGAAACATCCCCAGGCATGAGGAAGGGTTACTGATCCTTTGATCCGGCTGGCCCACTGGGATTCATCCCACTGAAATAATCAGTGTGGCACTGAGTTGGTAGCTACAAGGAGCATCTGTGTAAAAGCTCCTGCCTGGCTGCGAGGTGATTTTTATTTTCTTTTTTTTAAATTTTCTGTTAAAGATACTTCCTCTTTCAAAATATTGAGAAGTGACATTGCTACTTGAGACAACCACAGCCAAACAGAACACCACGTGGCAGCTTCATAAGCATCAACCCCTTGGGCAAGAGGCGTTGGCCCTCTGTTTCTTTACTTTTTAAAAAAAAACTTTCTGGCCACATCATGTGGCATACGGGATCTTAGTTCTCCGACCAGGGATGGAACTTGTGCCTCTTGCAGCAGAAGCCTGGAGTCTGAACCCCTGGACCACCAGGGAAGTACCCTCTGGTAGCTCTTTTCTAACTAAAACCTTCCCATGAGGGCTTCCCAGTCCTAGAATTCCCCGTTCCCCACAGCACGTGCTCTGTGGGCGGCTTTACCTGAATGCATCTATTTTAAGCGAGGGCACATTTTATAAAAACATGACTATTTACACCCATGTGCATTTTGATTCAACAGGATACTGGACAGATTCTCACGTTAAACTGTGGGTGCCTCTGTGTTTCACTTCTGCCATGCTTTCCCTCCTGATACTGACTGGTTATGCCATCGAATTCCATCTGATTACAGACCCAGCCCTCCCTGGGGTCTCCATCCTGTCGCAGGGGCAGAGCGGGGACAACACAGAACGGGAAGAGGAGGGCGGCTGTCCCTGGAGCAGACACTCTGCCCTGATGGGAAAAGGTTGCCATAGAGATAGATGTGAGAGCCTGAGAGCTTGGGGGTGGGTGGGAGGGTAAGGAGAAGAGGCCGTCTGGGAGGGTCAGGTGCCAACCCAGGGAGGTTTACAAATCCCAGCAAGAAAGTCAGCTCTTCCATGTGCCAGCACAGTGTTTCCAGAATTACCGAAAAAGTATCTCTAATTACCACCATTTTAGAAATAAAGTATTTCATGCGGTAGAAAAAAATTATACTTCTTCAAAATCCACCCAAGGCCTTAGAAATCAATCCTAGATATTGTGAAGCAGTTTTAAAACAGTTCTAGACGTTCTGAAGCAAATTGAGAGGTGTTCAATTACGCTTTTCAGGGAGTAAAAAGGTTTGTTTTTAAATTCCTTTCAAGGGACTTCCCTGGTGGTCCAGTAGGTTGACTCCAAGCTTCCACAGCAGGGAGTGTGGGTTCAATCCCTGGTTGGGGTTGAACTAAGATCCCACATGCTACACAGTGCAGGCAAAATAAATAAACAAAAGGAAATTTTTTTTTTTAATTCCTCTCAATAATGTAAGCAGAGAAGGCAATGGCACCCCACTCCAGTACTCTTGCCTGGAAAATCCCATGGATGGAGAAGCCTGGTAGGCTGCAGTCTATGGGGTCGCTAGTCGGACACGACTGAGCGACTTCACTTTCACTTTTCACTTTCACGCATTGGAGAAGGAAATGGCAACCCACTCCAGTGTTCTTGCCTGGAGAATCCCAGGGACCGGGGAGCCTGGTGGGCTGCCGTCTATGGGGTCACAGAGTCGGACACGACTGAAGCGACTTAGCAGCAGTAGCAGCAGTACTGTTAAGTAGACGTCACCGATGTAACACATACGCTGACCCTGGTTCCCATACCCCGAACCCCTCTGACCTGCCTGGCTATTTGCGCAAACGATGCTGGCCCCATATCTGCTGCCCCAGGTGAGCTTCAGAGCAAACACCTGCATGGTGAAGTTTCATACTTCACCATGAAGTATGAAAGGCATGACCTAAGGCATGAGAGACGAAGCCATCTCTGCAGCTTCCTCCTTCCCTAAGATAATAGAAAACGAAAAACCATTTCCCCCCTACAATTTTTATTCCCATAACACTTGTTAATGGTAAGCTTCGGTTCATTGGGTCACTAAGAGTCAGACATGACTGAGTGACTTCACTTTCACTTTTTACTTTCCTGCATTGGAGAAGGAAATGGCAACCCACTCCAGTGTTCTTGCCTGGAGAATCCCAGGGACGGGGGAGCCTGGTGGGCTGCCATCTATGGGGTCGCACAGAGTCGGACACAACTGAAGTGACTTAGCAGCAGCAGCAACACTTGTTATCCAAAAAAAAAAAAAAAAAAAGCATTTCTTCCCCTAAGCAAGACCTCAGAGGAGCAATTTAATTGAATCCTTTGGCTATACAAAGTCTTGTTTTCTGAAGCTGATGCCAATCTGTTCAGTTTCTCTTCTAGGGAGCAGAGACAACCGTGCTACTGCCACAGTTTGAAGGAAAGCAGTTTGTCTGTATTTACCGCCAGAGTATTCTCCCCTTAATTTTTAAAGATTTATGCGTGATATAATTCATATCCCTACATACCACCAGTAACAGCACCCTCTGTACCTCTGCAGAACTGGCAAAACTAGCAGCTGTACTCCTAAACACGTTCCATTAGCATTCTGTATTTTCAGATTCTAGAAATACGAATGTGTGCGTGCTCAGTCGTGTCTGACTCTTTGTGACCCCATGGACTGTAGCCCATCAGGCTCCTCTGTCCACAGGATTTCCTAGGCAAGAATACTGGAGTGGGTTGCCATGCCCTCCTCCAGGGGATCTTCCCAACCCAGGGATCAAACCAGCATTTCTTGGGTCTTCTGCATTGGCAGGTGGGTTCTTTACCACTAGTGCCTGGGAAGCCCTAGAAATATGCATACATGGGTATTACCTTTCTCTCCTCTTCACAGGACTTTTGTAAATAACTTGCCCACAATCAGCTGGGCGGGGGGTACGGTACTGGATCCCACTTGTGTGTGACACCTCCCAGCGCCATGTCTGCGAACTTTCCCCCTCAACAGCTGTCCATCCCTTCTCCTGCATTATGACAAGTGACTTCATGGCTGTGGTCCGTTAGATTGCACTGTGCTCCCCTGAGATGAAGACCGAAGTAAGAACCGAGGGATTCTTGGGCTTTGTTTATGGGCTACTGGACAGAATTCCGATCACTTCTCTTGAAGAACAGGGGAGATAAAATCTGAGCATATTAAGCATTCCTGATAAAAGTTGAGGCTAGTTACTAGGGAATTAAACAGATTCAATGTAGCACCTAACCACATAGATAAGTGATGCATTGGAGCTTGAGACTAAGATAACACCACCTTCACCTGGTCGCCAGTCCCTTCGAAACTCTGGTTAGGTCTGCTCATCAACAGGGGCTATCTCAGCACTAAGTCTAATACGTATTCTAAACAGTGCAGGTTTACAATACCTCCTGGTTCACAGCCCCGGCACTGACTGCAGCAGCCTTTGTGAGCTGTCTTGGCCCCACTCCAGCCTCCTTCCTGAGCCCTGTAGCACTAAGACCCTGAAGGAGGTGCCGGCAAGTGGGGGGGTGGGGAGAAAAGAGAGATGAATGACCCTACACTGAAGCACAACGGGACCAATTTATTTCTGTTCTCTGAATGGAAACACTTAACAGTCTATGCTTTTTGGTCTTGACATTTCAAAAAGCCATTAACAGATTTTCTCTCGCGTACGAATTAACCAGTAAACATATTCAGTTTATCAGATTACCATTTCCAGTGTTCTGAAGATTTGCATTTACTGTAACAGTACACTAGGCACTTTCCCACTAATATTTAGTCTATAGACTAAATATTTCTGTGATTAACCTGTACTCCAAACTAAAATATGCAAGAACACAGTGGCTCCTTATTTTTCATGGATTCTCTGTTTGTTAATTTGCTTACTCCTTAAAATGTATTTGTAACTCAAAACTAGTATGTGGCACATTTTTTTAAAAGACTTTTTGTTATGTGGACCATTTTCAAAGTCTTTACTGAATTTGTTACAATATTGCTTTGGTCTTATGTTTTAGTTTTTGGCTGCGAGGCATGTGGGATCTTAGCTGCCCAACCAGGGATCTAACCCGCACCCCTGCACTGGAAGGCAAAGTCCTAACCATTGGACCACTGGGGAAGTTAATTGGGACGTTTTCGTGGTTATTGGAGAGCATGTGCAGAGAGGGGAAATGGGATCGGGTGGACACAAGATGATGCTCTTCCTCTGACACTCCTTTTCAGGGTCTGTTTAGTCCACTTATTTCTCATTTTTGTGCTTTTGGTTGCTGAGTTTGCTGTTTAAAATGGCCCCTGAGCTTGGGATGCAGCGCGATGTGAGGTTGCTGTGCGGGGTTCCTGCATGCGTGAGGCTGTGCTGAGACTGAGGGGGAAGCGTGTGTGTTACACAGGCTTCTAGCAGGCATGAGTCCCCTGGGCTGCTGGCCATGAAGTCAATGTTGTGATGTAACAATACACATTAAGTAACGTGTGTTTAGATAGAAACACACATAAAACAAGGTGATGCATGCATTGGGGATGGAAATGTGCCAGAGGCATGTAAGAACTAATCCATGTGTTTCCTCCATGAGCGATGGTTCTGTATTCCTCGCCCAGTGGGACTCAGAACTCACCACCACGACTGCAGAACTTCCCTGGTGGAAGTGGTTAAGACTGTGCCTTCCAGTGCAAAGGGTCCAGGTTTGATCCCTGGTCGGGGACCTAAGACCCCACATGCCACACAGCCAAAAAAAAAGAACAAACCAATCAGAAAACAGAATCAATTTTGTAACAAATTCAATAAAGACTTTGAACATGGTCCACATCACAAAAACTCTTAAATAATAAAAAAAAAAAACTGACTGATGCAGTCAGTTCATCAAAGTGCAGATGCACAGAAGCTCTGTGTCAGCAATGAGGACAGTGACAGTGGCCAGCCGTGAAGTCTGCCACTCTGGACCGCCCACGACAAAGGGGAAGAGTGGTGGGTGGATTTCTATTCTATGGGAAAAAGCTTCTGGCTGCCAAAATAACCTGCAAGGTGTAAGAGGTAGAGACGGAATTACATTCCCTCCATTAAAATTAGATTTATGCTCTGAAAACAATTATTAGACCAGAGAATAGAACTTTAATCAGTGGAGCCATAAAAAGTCTGGGTAAGCTGGGAAAATTCTGTAAAATGTTCAGAGATGCCTTGTACAAAAACGTGCCCTGAATACTGCAGGAAGCTGCCAAAAGAACAGAAAGAGAGACTGAAGAAGAGAGACCTTTAGCGCTTAGCAGGGATAGTAACAGAGAAATGGGGCTTCCCTGGTAGCTCAGCGGTATGCCTGCAATGTAAGAGACATGGGTTAGATCCCCGGGTAGGGAAGATCCCCTGGAGAAGGAAATGGCAACCCACTCCAGTAGTCTTGCCTGCAAAATCCCATGGACTGGTGGGCTACAGTTGATGGGGTCACAAAGAGTCGGACATGATTGAGCTACTAAAAAACAACAAGAGAGAAATGAGCCTGTTTCGCTAGAAAGCCTACCCTTTTAAAGGACTATGTGTTCTCTTGCTTAGGTGACAGGATAAGCTCCAATAATGCTTAGAGTTAGAAGAAATACAGGGTTAAACTGGAAAACCGATGTATGTTTATAGAAATTACAAAGGTGTTTATTGTTATGAAGTATTTATTTACATACTACACCCCACAGCCCTAATGTATCTTAATTCTTTCTTCACTTCTCTTAATGATGCAAATTATAGATTCAGTCACCCCACACTCTCCAATAAACTAATTCTTCATCTTAAGTTGACACTAAGGACGCCTCCTCCTCTTATGGAACAGGATGACTGGATAGAGGACAATGGAGAGGCTGATATGCCCTAAGGATGGGGCTGAACACACCCCTGCATGATGAGAGACTCGCAGAGAAAGAGCTTTTGCGGGGTCTCTGCTATGCCAGCTGAGAGTGATTTCTGCCCAGTGGGGCTCATGATACCCACTGTGTTGTATGACTTTTATGTTTTTTTATCCCCTGGAGGTGGGTATGGCAACCTACTCCAGTATTCTTGCTAGAGAATTCCATGGACAGAGGGAGCCGGTGGGGGTGGGGTGGGTGGGTGCGCTATAGTCCATAGGATTGTAAGAGTTGTACACAACTGAGGGGAAACAGTGGAAACAGTGTCAGACTTTATCTTTTGGGGCTCCAAAATCACTGCAGATGGTGACTGCAGCCATGAAATTAAAAGACGCCTACTCCTTGGAAGGAAAGTTATGACCAACCTAGATAGCATATTGAAAAGCAGAGACATTACTTTGCCAACAAAGG
Source organism: Bos indicus x Bos taurus (assembly GCF_003369695.1). Lineage (NCBI taxonomy): Eukaryota > Metazoa > Chordata > Mammalia > Artiodactyla > Bovidae > Bos > Bos indicus x Bos taurus. The sequence goes on along the minus strand of NC_040083.1, from coordinate 5,490,084 downwards.
TCCTTCTAGTCAAGGCTATGGTTTTTCCAGTGGTCATGTATGGATGTGAGAGTTGGACTGTGAAGAAAGCTGAGTGCTGAAGAATTGATGCTTTTGAACTGTGGTGTTGGAGAAGACTCTTGTGAGTCCCTTGGACTGCAAGGAGATCCAACCAGTCCATTCTGAAGATCAGTCCTGGGTGTTCTTTGGAAGGAATGATGCTAAAGCTGAAACTCCAGTACTTTGGCCACCTCATGCGAAGAGTTGACTCATTGGAAAAGACTCTGATGCTGGGAGGGACTGGGGGCAGGAGGAGAAGGGGACGACAGAGGATGAGATGGCTGGATGGCATCACCAACTCAATGGACGTGAGTTTGAGTGAACTCTGGGAGTTGGTGATGGACAGGGAGGCCTGGTGTGCTGTGATTCATGGGGTTGCAAAGAGTCGGACATGACTGAGCGACTGAACTAACTGAACTGAATGAGTAACTAAACAACAACAACATCAGATTTAATACTCACCAGGAAATAGAGTGTGTTTGTCTATCACCCATATCGGCCAAGAAGAGGTCCAAGCTCTCTGACTCATCTCAGCTGTGAGAGGTCCATGCCTCGCTGCACGCATGGGCTCGGGGCTCCCAGGCACCTGAGGCTCCATCTCCTCAGGCTCAGGCTCCACCCGCTGCCACACCCTCTCCAGGGTAGGGCCACTGCAGAACCCACCAGGTGGGGGCTGCCAGCTTCAACACACCCTGAAGTGTGGAGATCCATGGACAATTTGGGGGATTGCTCCTTCACAGCATCTCCTCGGCATGGGCTGGAGGCCGGTCCAGGTGACAGCACCTCACACTGATGGCGGATCTGCCCTATCCCTTAACACAGACCCTCTGCTCGGGGACCACACCCACCTGCCCCCTGCTCTCCCTGAAGTGTCTTTTTCCAACTCAGATCTAAGCAGAGGCCCCTGCTACAAAGGGACAGGATTTTAAGTGCCTCTAGTTAAAGAGAGAGTCACTTTGTAATTGATAATACACTATTATGTTTGCTTTGCTCCTAAGTAGAACACTTTATTACTGTAAAGATGCTTCATAAACATGCATCACAGATAACACACTTGAATGACTCTCTGAAGAGCAGGCCTCCCTGGTCTTTTATGAGGGTAGTGAGAGGCCTGGGAGGACCAGATGCCTCCTGTGGGCAGGCACAGGGTTGGGGACCGGCTTTATCCCACCCTCACCCCTAGGGCCTGTGGCTGCAGGGCTGGAAGCAGAGCAGCAAGTGTCTGCCCTGATCCTATGTCTGTTGTGACTTTCTAAGAAGAGTGGTCACACCTTGCAGGGCCAGGGTACCCCCGCCCTGGCTGGGGCTAGGGATAAGTGATGGCGCCCACACCCTGCTAAGCCAGAGTGGCAACTGCTGCACACCAGTTTTGCTCAGCTTTGCATCTATAGACACATTAGGAAGACTCGGGGAGGATGCAGAAACATAGAGAAAACTACCCGGAAAAGGGAACAGACCTCGGTGGATGCCTAATCGAGTGGTTTCCAAACTGGACAGGGGAGCCTGGGGGTTTCAAGGAGATGGGAGGACCAGTGCACGGAGATGCTCCCCAGGGAGCCACAGGGAGAGAGGATTCTGCAGATTCTGTGCCAGAAATCAGCTAAAAACACTGGTGACTCCCTTTCCTCATGGATGGGGACACTGAGACTCAGAGTGGGCCGCGGGGGACTTCCCTGGGAATCCCGTGGTTAAGACTCCAAGCTTCCAATGCAGAGGCTATGGACTGGATCCCTGGTTAGGGGACTAAGTTCCCACATTTCAAAGTATGGCCAAAAAAAAAAAGAGAGAGAGAGAGAGTGGACTGCGGGGAATGTGTCCTCAGAGAATTCCTGCCCGATGAGGGCAGAGACACAGAAGCAACAACCAGAGGTATGTCACCCACACATCGCACTTCATGGTGGAAACTGATGGGAAAAACAAGACAGTTCAAACGCCCTGCCGGGTTGGTTTTGTCTTGTCAAGGACATACTATCTTGTATCATAACCACTCACATCTTAAGTTACTTCAGCTTTGACTGCATTCCTCTGATTCCTCTGTGTATCTGCTCAAAGTTTTGTAATCATTAGAACAGAAATAATAAATGCCTTGTGACTACTCAGGTATTATATAGAAGACTCTTTTTTTTTTTTTTTTAATGGAATGGGGAGAGTAAAAATAATCAATGCATGTCCTCAAGTTGCTATATCTTCCTCTTAAAAAGCTTTTGTGTGCCCACAAACAACTACTGAAATACCACCAATACGTCTGCGTGTTCGGCCACAGGTGTTCTGAAGTCCATCACAAAACCCTCACGGCTAATAACGAACTTCATTTTACATTTATTTATTCGGCTATGTCACAGACCTCTGCCTGCTGTCTCCCCCAAAGGCTGTAAGTCTCATCTGTTTTTTCCATCGTGTTACCCTCCCCGGCCCTGGTCCGTCCCCCTCCACTCAGCATTGTGGTGACTGGCCCTGCAGAGCAGCGATTATCAACCAGGGGAGACTCTGCCCTGCAGGGCACATGTGGTGGAGTCTGGGGACACTCAGGTTGTCACGGCTGGGGACAGGGAGGAGCTGTGTGTGCCATGGGCATCGGGTGGAGAGATCCCAGAGATGCTGCTAACCACCCACAAGGCACAGGACGGCCCGCCTGCAAAGGCCGCCAATAGTGCTGAGATGCAGAACACGTGGCCGAGGAGCAGGACAGATTTCTGCGGCAATGAGAGAAAAACCTTTGCCCTTTTACCTTTTTCTAACTTTCTGTTTTCCTCTTTAAAAAAAGTGCAGGCTTCCCTGTTGGCTCAGTGGTAAAGGACCCCCCTGCCAATGCAAGAGACACAGGTTCAATCCCTGATCTGGGAAGATCCCACATGCCTCGGAGCAGCTAAGCCCTTGCACCACAACTACCAAGCCTGCACACTTAGAGCTCATGTTCTGCAGCTCCCCCCCCCACCCCCGACAACTAGAGAATACCACTTGTTCGCCATGACTAGAGAAAGCCACACAGCAACAGAGACCCAGTGCAGCCAATAGATAAATAAATTAAATTAAAAAACCATTTTATTTATTTATTTTTTTTCAAGCTGGTTTTATTTTTATTTTTTATTTATTTTAAATTTTTAAAAGAAAATCCATCCTGAACCCTCAAATTAAATTAAAAAACCATTTTAAAAAGAAGCTCCTTCCACCTTAAAAAAAAAAAAAAAGTTAATGTACTGTATATACTGCAATGAGGGGCTTCCCAGGTGGCGCTAGTGGTAAAGAACCTGCCTGCCAATGCAGGAGCCATAAGAGACACAGGTTCCATCCCTGGGTCGGGAAGATCCCCTTGAGGAGGGTACGGCAACCCACTCCAGTATTCTTGCCTGGAGAATCCGCATTGACAGAGGAACCTGGTGGGCTACAGTCCACACAGTTGCAAACAGTTGGACTCGACTGAAGCAAACTTAGCACACGTGCACTTGTACAACACACCCTCGGCCATTAGTTTATCATCACTAACAAGGTAATGGGGTGTGGAAGCCAGAAGCGGGGTCCCACCACCCCAAACTTCTAGTTATACGACCTTCAACTTATCTGCTTCTGAGCCTCAGTTCTGTCCTCTGTAAACACAGAGGGGAAAAAAAAAACCTGCGCTGTTTCAGCATAGCTCTAAGAAGGGGGACTGTGTGGGAGAACACAGTAGGCTACCAGACGCCCAGCAGGCGCTCCGTAAGCGGATAAGGCGTTAACTGAGTGCCCTGTGTTCATCAGCTGCGGCAGCAGCGAAGGAGAACAGATCAGCATGGCCACGACAGTTCATGACGTGGGAGTAGAAGACAAGTTTAGACCTCATTTTAAGATGACTGAGAGGGACTTCCCTGATGGTCCAGTGGTTGGGACTCTGCTTTCACTGCTGAGAGTCTGGGTTCAATCCCTAGTCGGGGAACTAAGATCCCATAAACTTTGTGGCATGACCAATAAATAAATAAAGCAACTGAGAAATATTTCCCCCAAACCATAGGAATAAGTGTAAATGAACTCCGAGGCTGGAAACTGCATGTCCTCGGTGATGGCACAGGACCCCAGCACACCTTCTCCTCAGCCTCCGCCCCCCCGCGGCCTCCCCCCAGCCCCCACCTGGCGACACCCAGGCTGCACCGCAGGGACAGTTCAGTTCAGTCACTCGGTCGTGCCTGACTCTTTGAGGCCCCATGAACCACAGCACGCCAGGCCTCCCTGTCCATCACCCATTCCCAGAGCTTACTCAAACTCATGTCCATTGAGTCGGTGATGCCATCCAACCATCTCATCCTCTGTCGTCTCCTTCTCCTCCTGCCTTCAATCTTTCCCAGCATCAGGGTCTTTTCAAATGAGTCAGCTCTTCACATCAGCTGACCAAAGTATTGGAGTTTCAGCTTCAGCATCAGTCCCTCCAATGAATATTCAGGACTGATCTCCTTTAGGATGGACTGGCTAGATCTCCTTGCAGTCCTAGGGACTCTCAAGAGTCTTCTCCAACACCACAGTTCAAAAGCATCAATTCTGCAGTGCTCAGCTGTCTTTATAGTCCAATTCTCACATCCATACATGACTACTGGAAAAACCATAGCCTTGACTAGACAGACGTTTGTTGACAAAGTAACGTCTCTGCTTTTCAATATGCTCTCTAGGTTGGTCATAGCTTTTTTTCCAAGGAGCAAGTGTCTTTTAATTTCATGGCTGCAGTCACCATCTGCAGTGATTTTGGAGCCCAGAAAAATAAATTCTGCCAGTTTCCACTGTTTCCCCATCTATTTCCTATGAAGTGATGGGACCAGATGCCATGATCTTAGTTTTTTGAATGTTAAGCTTTAAGCCAACTTTTTCACTCTCCTCTCTCACTTTTATCAAGAGACTCTTCAGTTCTTCTTCACTTTCTGCCATAAGGGTGGTGTTATCTGCATATCTGATGTTATTGATATTTCTCCCAGCAATCTTGATTCCAGCTTGTGCTTCCTCCAGCCCAGCATTTCTCATGATGTACTCTGCATATAAGTTAAATAAGCACGGTGACAATATGCAGCCTTGACATAACTCCTTTTCCTATTTGGAACCAGTCTGTTGTTCCATGTCCAGTTCTAACTGTTGCTTCCTGGCCTGAATACAGATTTCTCAAGAGGCAGTTCAGGTGGTCTGGTACTTCCATCTCTTTTAGAATTTTCCACAGTTTATTGTGATCCACACAGTCAAAGGCTTTGGCATAGTCAATAAAGCAAAAATAGATGTTTTTCTGGAATTCTCTTGCTTTTTCAATAATCCAACAGATGTTGGCAATTTGATCTCTGGTTCCTCTGCCTTTTCTAAAACCAGCTTGAACATCTGGAAGTTCATGGTTCACGTATTGCTGAAGCCTGGCTTGGAGAATTTTGAGCATTACTTTACTAGCATGTGAGATGAGTGTAATTGTGTGGTAGTTTGAGCATTCTTTGGCATTGCTTTTCTTTGGGATTGGAATGAAAACTGACCTTTTCCAGTCCTGTGGCCACTGCTGAGTCTTCCAAATTTGCTGGCATGTTGAGTGTAGCACTTTCACAGCATCATCTTTCAGGATTTGAAATAGCTCATCTGGAATTCTATCACTTTCACTAGCTTTGTTCATAGTGATGCTTCCTAAGACCCACTTGACTTCACATTCCAGGATGTCTGGCTCTAGATGAGTGATCATACCATCGTGATTATCTGGGTCAGGAAGATCTTTTTTGTACAGTTCTTCTGTGTATTCTCGCCACGTCTTCTTAATATCTTCTGCTTCTGATAAGTCCATACCATTTCTGTCCTTTATTGTGCCCATCTTTGCATGAAATGTTCCCTTGGTATCTCTAATTTTCTTGAGGAGATCTCTAGTCTTTCCCATTCTATTGTTTTCCTCTATTTCTTTGCACTGATTGCTGAAGGCTTTCGTATCTCTCCTTGCTATTCTTTGGAACTCTGCATTCAAATGGGTATATCTTTCCTTTTCTCCTTTGCTTTTCACTTCTCTTCTTTTCACAGGTATTTGTAAGGCCTCCTCAGACAGCCATTTTACTTTTTGCATTTCTTTTTCTTGGGGATGTTCTTGATCCCTGTCTCCTGTACAATGTCATGAACCTCTGTCCATAGTTCATCAGGCACTCTATCTATCAGATCTAGTCCCTTAAATCTATTTGTCACTTCCACTGTATAGTCACAAGGGATTTGATTTAGGTCATACCTAAATGGTCCAGTGGTTTTCCCTACGTTCTTCAAAAAAGGAGGGACAGGACCAGCCAAACCCTAATCTAGGAGGCTCCATCTCTTTTTCAACACAAACTCTTCTTGGATTTCAATAAGAACCCCCCATGTTATTTTCAGGAAGGAGTTCTCTGCCTTCCTGAACCCCCTCCTACTGTCCTCACTGAGAGAAGCCTCGGCAGGGCTGCACTGAGTCCATCCGCCTCTAGGGGGAGCTCCCGCCTCACTAAAGATAAGGCAAGAGTATTTGAAGATCCCCTCCCCCCCCCCCCCCCCCCCCCCCCCCTCACATCTTTCTCCGGAGCCCTTTCTGCCAGTTATGTGCCTGCTGGGGCTTGCCATTCTGGAGAAGGTGTGGATGTTTTCCTTTCGATCGAAATGGCAGTGCTCCTTCTAAAAGGAGTTGCGTGTGTGCTAAGTAGCTTCAGTCCTGTCCAACTCTTTGTGACCCCGTGGACTGTAGCCTGCCAGGCTCCTCTGTCCATGGGATTTCCCAGCTAAGAATACCATTTCCTTCTCCAGGGTTGCCATTTCCTCCTCCAGGGGATTTTCCCCACCCAGGGATCCAACCCAGATCTCCTGCATTGGCAGGCGTGTTCTTTACCACTAAAGCCACCTGGAAAGCCCCTGAAAGGAGTTACTGAGGTAACTAAAAATGGCAATCTTCTCCACATTAGCTACATTTGGGACTGCGGACACTCCCTCTAGGATTTTGGGATGAGGAAAGCAAAACCGTGGCCATTTCCCAGCAGTGAACTGGACGATATTACTGAAGTTAAACTATTTTTATATCATTTTAACCCATGGAATTACTTTGGCCTTTCCACAATTTAGCACTGTTCACCTTACATGTTGCAAGGATGACGAAAGAGTAATTCTATCTGATACTAAGTGCATTTCTTACCTATCTGTCTTAAAGTGAGCAAAGGTGACTAAGAAGTGCCTCCTGGGAATCCTATAAGTCCTTCTTGTTGCTCCCCGCATGGCCCCCACTTGAGAAAACATAGTGCACTGACTCCCGGGGACCTGCTGTCCTGGGCAGGAGCCGTCAGAACTGCCCGAGTGCACGGCCAGGCCCCCAGGACAGCTCTGCCCCACCCATCCCACCTCTCTTACACCCACTCACCTGGCTGACCTCCCCGGCTCATCACTGGGCCTGATCAGTAAATGCCTGTGTACCCACCCGGGCCCGGCTAGAGGTTGCTCTAATCTTTGTATCAGAACATCGCCACTGAGACAGTTGATCAAAGGGGCCGTGAGGGGTGTGCTCCTCTGCTGGTTTCCCTGGTAACTGATGAAAGTGAAGTCGCTCAGTCGTGTCTTTGCAACCCCATGGACCATAGCCTACCAGGCTCCTCTGTCCATGGGATTTTCCAGGCCAGAATACTGGAGTGGGTTGCCATTTCCTTCTCCAGGGGATCTTCCCGACCCAGGGATCGAACCTGGGTCTCCCGCTTTGTAGACAGACGCTTTACCGTCTGAACCACCAGGGAAGTCCTCAGGTAACTGATGAGCCCACCTCATTTCAATCCCTCCTATGACTGCCAACCTCAGTCTCCCCTGCCCGCCCCAGTGAAGCCTGCCACCTTGTTCTGCCCACCATCTGCCACCCGAGGTGGGATGTCTGACACCCCAGGAGCTGGCTAGTGGTGTGTAAGCTCCCCCATCCATGGAACGACTGATGTCTCAGCTGCTGACTCCAGGCTCTTTCTTCAGTCCAGGCAAGTTCAGGGTTTGGTCAGGATAATGACCAAACTCTGAAAAGACCATTAGCTCCAAAACTCAGCTGCTCCCGTGGGACAGGGTACCACTCCCCCCCACCCCCCACTTAATCTTCATGCCAGTTCTCCAGATGGGCAGGAAACTCACCCTGGAGAGAAGGTCTCCCTGGCATGGTCTGTCACCAGGCTGGGCTGCTATGGGGTACCTCATGGCACCTTCATGAACATTTCTCTTCCTAACATTCAGGGAACTGACTCTAAATCCCTGGTTGGAGGTGGAGGGTTGTGGAAAAATGAAACAAGCAATCTGGGTTTGTAATTTTTTACCAAGCAAACTGTATTCTTCTATAACTAGGTGGTGGAGCTTTGAGGGGAAATGAAGTTGTATTAGTGGGAGGGACCTCATTTACCAAACCAGGCCTCAGCATGCAGGGATGTTCCCACAAGGGGTGGAACCACCCCAACAGGCTATTGAGGAGGAGCGGGGGCTCAAAGGTGCTGCTGCTCTGCTCATGGGGAGCCTGGAGCAACAGATGACCTCGTGTCCAGTTTCTGGAGGCATCCCTCTAAACTGCTGTGCAAGCTGGGGTGACCTAAGTTACCCCAACCTCTACAATAATTCCAGTTTTGTCTCCTGTGGTCAGTAGGGCCTCAAACAACAATCACCTGTGCCCCTGTCACTCAGAAAATTCCAGAGTGCAGTGTGTGTGTGTGTGTGTTTAGATGTGTCTGTGTTCAGATGTGTGTCTATGTTCAGACATATATGTGTGTGTGTGTTTAGAAGAGAAAGAAGAAACTAGGTATCAGAACACCATTTATTTTTAAAGTTAATGAGGAAAATCTCTGACCTCACAGGAAGTGGCTTCCAAGAGCAGAAACTTTCAGGCCAGTTAGAAAGCAATACTTTCTGTATGCAAAAGCAGCAGCACGTCCATTGTGGGTCATCCGAAACCAATTTAAGATGTGCTTCCTGCATGCAGGGTTAGCTCTACGGCTGCCATACTGTACTCTGAGAAATGAGATGTGCTTTGGGTAGTCCAAGAGGGGAAAGGAGCGAGTGTGAGTGACTGTGACCTGTGTTTTTGGATGGGGTTGTGTGGAACCAGCACACATGTGCTAATAGAAACTAGGATAAAGCACCGAGTTCATGGTGCACTTATGTGATTCACACATACATGTGCGTACATCATTTATGTGCTATGCTGTGCTAAGTTGCTTCAGTTGTGTCCTACTCTTTGCAACCCTGTGGACCGTAGCCTGCCAGGCTCCTCTGTACATGGGATTCCCCAGGCAAGAATACTGGAGTGGGTTGCCAGGGGATCTTCAGGGGATCTTCCTGACCCAGGAATCGAACCTATGCATTTTCAGGTGGGTTCTTTACCACTAATGCCACCTGGAAAGCCCCATGTACATCATATATAGATTATTCTAATATTCGTTTTCATCTCTTATGAGCAGCTCCTTACACTTCTAGTCAGTGTTAACTGAAACCCATGGGTCACGATGTATAGAAACAGAAATTAGAAAAGAACTCCGTAGCATAATTTGAAAATATTAATAGCAACTATTTGATAAATTAAAGCTCTATATTCTAAACAAGAGCATCAGAAAGAGCCTTTAACATGGAGAACGAAGACAGCTCACAAGCACAGCTACCTTAAATAAAATTAGAGTATAAACGTCAGTGTTTTGGTATCAGGTAAGAATAGAATTACCAAGTGCATGAGGCAGGAATGTCAATGTGTAATATCTTTAAAAAAAAAAAGCCTCAGTTTCCCACAGACAAGCTTAACAAAGTTATTAACAATTAATCATATTAACATTTGCATAGCTCTCAGAGTTTTTGAGGTACTTTATTATTTCGCTCTGTCAATGCAACTGAGATAGCTTTCTACAAAACATAAATTCGACAGGAGTGTAGGCAGGAGGAAAGGTTAAACAGGAGAAGCAGATGAATTTGCTCAACTAGTCAAAATATTTAATTCATTTGTTTGAAACAAAATAGCTTGGATTCTATATCCCCCGATTGTCTGTCTTCTTGGGCATGAAAAGGGCAAGAATAATTTCCATGTATTTGCATCAGCAGTGAGTTCATAGTAAAGGAAATAAAACTCTACACTTTATTAGAAGAAAATCTGCTGCTCTGCTAAGTCTGCTAAGTCACGTCAGTCGTATCCGACTCTGTGCGATCCCATAGACGGCAGCCCACCAGGCTCCCCCGTCCCTGGGATTCTCCAGGCAAGGACACTGGAGTGAGTTGCCATTTCCTTCTCCAAGAAGAAAATCTAACAGACCACAAATTGCACTTCCTACAAAGCTGAAACTCCAGTACTTTGGCCACCTCATGCGAAGAGTTGACTCATTGAAAAAGACTCTGATGCTGGGAGGGATTGGGGGCAAGAGGAGAAGATGACGTCAGAGGATGAGATGGCTGGATGGCATCACTGACTCGATGGACCTGAGTCTGAGTGAACTCCAGGTGTTGGTGATGGACAGGGAGGCCTGGCGTGCTGCGATTCATGGGGTTGCAAAGAGTCGGACACAACTGAGCAACTGATCTGATCTGATGTGACACATGGGCTGCTCCAGCGGGCTCTGAGAGGTGGGGTGGGGCTTTGCCTGAGGCCGAAGTCCAGGCACAGCAGCTCCCAGCAGAGCAGTTCTTCTGCCCTTTGCCCCTCCTTGGGCAGTTGTGTCCTTCTTTGTGTCTCTGGACTTCCCTGATTCGTCCTTCCCACCCCCCCATACCCCGTTCTAACTCTCATTTGCTCCCTGAATCTCCTTTGTCTGCTTCTGTGGACTCCACTCAATTTCCTATGGCAATACCAGGCCCCCACCCTCGGCAGAATCTGGATACCCCAGTTGCCTGACACTCCTCAAGTTCTCCTTAAACCTCTGGGAGGTGGTCTCCCCGGCACTGCGTTCAGCTCAGACTGTGGAGGGTGTTGGGGGCCTGCAAACGCGACCCTCCCTAAGCTTCCAGCTGTATCTCCACACCTGCTGCGGGATCCACGGGAGCCGCAGCACCTGCCTTCCTCCCAGTCCCTGCCTACCGTCCTGTCCTCTAGACTTGTAACCTTCTCCCAGGAAAGCCCCTCATCCTCGGGCCTGTCTCTAGTGTACCCCCCGGTAACTTGCCGTGGGCCCCCTCCCCTCCTCAGGCTCTCACATCACAGTGACCTTTCCCTTCCCCCACGGGTGGACGGCGAGCACCCTGAAGGCAGGGACCACACTTCTTACTGCATTCCTGATGGGCCAGCACAGCGCCTAGCTTACTGGAGATGCTCCATCTCTGCTGATCCCTGCAGAGAGCCATGTGCATTTTTTTTTATAGAAAACAAGTGTGAAGGCAGGTGAAGTCATTCTTGGCTCTAGTCTATAAAAAAAGAAGCAGGCCTCCGGTTCACTCAAAACACTGTTACTCACTCTCCTAACGAGCGATCAACAGCCAGCAAGTGAGTCAGCTCGGGGATGGGATTCAAAACTTCGAGAGACATGAGGGTGAGTCACCCCAGCAGCAGCGAGCGGTCCTGTCCAGATTTTCATCTGAAAGGACGATGGAGCGGCCACAGGAATGAGCAGGTGAGCCCTGGCAGATGCCGCAGATGGACAGATGGCCCAGAGCTGGGTGTCTAAGCATGGCAGGTGTGTGGCGGAGGCCAGAGAGCAAGCAGGCTGATCAGACCCCACAGCTGCAGAAATTCAGGGCTCGTGAGGAATGTTCTCCACAGGGCTGAGTATTCAAGAGGGTGTGCATGTGTGACATGAATGCATGAGATGCTTTCAGCGCTGTCTGTAGAGCACATGTGTGCATGCTCAGTTGCTAAGCTGAGTCTGACTCTTTGTGACCCCATGGACGGTAGTCCGCCGCCAGGCTCCCCTGTCTGTGGGATTTCCCAGGCAAGAAAACTGGATCACTAGGAAAGACCCTGTTGCTGGGAAAGACTGAAAGCAGAAGGCAAAGGGGGCGGAAGAGGATGAGATGGTTAGATAGCATCACTGACTCAATGGACATGAATTTGAGCAAACTTCCTCCTTCCTCTTCCCAGGGATCTTCCTGATTCACAGACTGTACCTGTGTCTCCTGCATTGGCGGGCAGATTCTTCACCACTGAGCCACCGGGGAAGCCCGCCTGTGTAGCAGAAGGATGGTGCTAACATGCGTGGTAGATAACAATGCAGAACTTAGCAGCACTTTCTTTGCTGTTGACCTTTTTATTTTGCAGAAAAGTCTTTAAGACTGAGCACGTTCTAATTGGTGAATAACTCAACTCAGAAACTATTTATGAGTCTATGCTGAATTTTAAAGTGTTCAAACAGGAAAGAAGCCTATCCCATTTTTTTGTAAAGGGTGAGAAAGAATCAAATTTTTTAAAATCATCTGGATTCAGTTTAAAAAAATCTTTTTTCTGGGAGTTATGATGTTTGAAGATTTTGAATATAAGTTTTCTCACTAGCATAGAATTTGAAAAAGGAGCTTAGGAGCAGTTTGTTAAGATAGTCTTGGTCCTTTTTTCTGACTGGGGCCACAATCTTTGCTGGAACATGCAATAATCTCATTTCTGAGCAGTGCTCCAGTTATGTCAGAAAAAAGAACAAAGAGATGATCAGCCTGTGAAAAGGCTTGGCAGGAGGGAGGAAGGGAGATTAGAGGCAAGAGGAAAATTAGAAAGGAAGGGAGCGTGCAGGGAGAAAAGAGAGAAAGACAGGAAGAAAGATGATTGTAGAAGAGCAAGACCCAGAGAGACGGGGGCTTCAGAGGCACCTGGTGTGTCAGGGATTATCAAAAGGGATGAGGGCCTTGCCATCAATGAAAGTGCAAGGAGAAACAGGTCAAGTGGACACGGCTGTGTGGGGCACCCACATTTTCCAAAAAGCAACAGAGGACCCCAAAGTTACGTAGTTTAGACAAATCGTGACCTGAAGAAAGTGCCCTAGCAATTAAAAAAAAAAAAGCCACTACTTCTTAAGTTTCTAACCACTAGGCCTGTGATAAGATTCTTAGTCTATTATGTCCTTTAATCCCAATCCCAAATGCCAACCCAATGCCAATCCCAATGTGGGGGGTAGGTACTGGTAGACCCATGTTACGGATCAGGTTACTGAGGGCTGTGGGGTAAGGAGCTGGTCTAAGATCTCGTGTCTGGTAGTGGAGCCAAGGTCTGACCCCAGCAGACTCCTTCATTCACCCCTTTATTATTCATTGTCTTCCCAGATGTTCACTGCTGGGCACAGCCAAGCTCCTGGATGTCAGTTACTGGAAGGAGCTGGAGAAGACAAATACCTCACTCTCAGGACCTTGTCATCTAGCAAACCCTGCCCTGAGGCATGTGGTCCAGGAAGGTGTGGGTGGAGGAGAGAGAAGGGCTACGGGGTAGGACCATAGCTCTGCCATCTTGCTGGGCAGACAGAAAAGAAGTCACAGCACTGAGCCTCAGACTTCACGTTCATATGTGGGAACCCTCTCAGTTTAAGTCCTGGCCTACAGCAGAAAGTCAGTAAATACCCCTCTTTCCTTCCCCGTCAGGAGAAGGTGAGGAGGTGAGGAGAAGACCATCACAAGGTTGTCTGAGAACCCCAGTGACAGACTTGAGGTTCGAGTCTTATCTCCAGTAACTGGCAGGTACTCCAGGTGGGGACCACAGACTCTGTTTAGGGTCCCAAAGGTCTGTGCACGGCAGTTCTAGCAACAAGCTCAGCCCCTGCCAGGAGGGCTGCCATAAAATACAGGATGCACAGTTAAATTTGGATTTCAGATAAGCAACAAATATTTTCAATGTATAAGTATATCCCATACACTATTTGGGGGTATACTTATACTAAACATTTTTCATTATTTATCTGAAATTAAATTTGACTGAACTTCTTTTTTTTTTCTTTCTTTCTAAATGTGGCAACTCTGAAACCAGGCAAATTTCTGCCTTGATCAGGAACAACCTGTTCCCACATCCTCCCTTTTCAGCCCCCCTGAGATCCTCCAACTCTTCTCTGTACTAGAGGTTATATCTCTCACCCCCTGGTTCTCTACTTCTTCTCTTTCTTTTTTTCTCTGCATCTTTCATGCAACCCCTTTCACTCCTACCAAATCAATATATGAAGCCTCCAGAGCAGCCCCGATAGGTCCAGCATTCGACTCCATGGTCATAAAGGATGCTGCTGTGGGGTCTGTGTAATGCCTGTGCCTGCTACGTTCACCTCCTAACATGAGGACTACGTTAACCCCGCCTCACTGGGAAGACACCTGGGAAGTTCCCTAGTGGCATGACTTATGTTTGCATCCACAATAATGGAAGATGCTTAGATCCTCTGAGTAGAATCAGTTGCTGAATAAACTGAAAGAGAACAGCTTTGAGTTCATCCAGTAGGCACCACAATCAAAAGCCAAGAGCTAGAAACCCTTTGTTTTAAATCACACTACGTGAGAAGGCCCTGAACGTGTGGGTCATGGTTTCATCTGTCTGAGGACACCTTTATACGTACTCGGGAATTTCCACTTCCAGTTTCAGGGCTGAGTGTAAAACAGATAACTAGTGGGAATTCGCTGTACAGCACAGGGAGCTCAGCTGGGTGTTTTGTGACGACCTAAAGGGGTGGGACGGGGGGAGAGGTGCAAGGGAGACTCAAGAGTACGGGGACATATGTATGACCGATTCACATAAAAAAAACGGAAGGTGGCAAACATCCAGTTAGTTTCAGGAGCATCCCCAGCAGTTCTCCTGTCTACCATCCTACAGTGAGACAGGGAGCTTGGTACAGAGGGAAAAGCCATGCGCTGAGAAAGCTCTGCTATTAAAACACTGTCAGGTAAAACCAAACAACGCACTTAATAGTGAGTCCATGCCTGGGACAGGCTCATTTCTCACTGTGGGCTGTGAGAAGGGGACGTTCTGACCAGGGCCTGTCTGGGGACCACACTTTGAGCAGCACAGGTGTAGAAGACCCCAGAATTTTATATGCCGCCCCCGAAATAAAATAACACAAATGGGGAGCTCTCCCCTTTCTGCCCATTTTGGGGACCAAAGATCCTCTTATTCCCCTGCAGTAACTGACAATCTAACTCAGTATCTATCCACACAACCGTGCCCCCAGTTTAGAAAGAGGAGGAAGGGGTGCTTACTCTTCTTGTCGCAAGTCGTTGACACTGCGATCCAAGGAGATCATGTCACTAGCCACCATGTTAAATCCAAACTCTTTAATGCTGGCTTGAACTGCGTGTTTGAATTCTGGTCCCAGAACCAATGGCTTGGCTTTCTCTCCAGGCCCACCGACCACTCCGGGAGGCTCAGGCTCTTTGGGCTCAAAGTTACCGAGGACCCCCGGGCGGAGCACAGGATCACGGTAGGTGAAAGTCTGGGGTTTAAACGTGAGATATTGCCTCTGCATGATGTCCTTCTGGTTCTCTCCTCCGGGGCGGCGCTCTTGTTCATGTCTGGCCTTGTTCCTTCTTCGAATAGACTCCAAGTCCACTTCTACGCCTTCCACATGAGGCCAGGGCACCACGGGTTTGAATCTGTCATCCCCGAGGGCTAGTCCGTTGCCCACTCTGTCAGGCATGGGGTTATTAACAGCTCTGTCTTCCTACACAAAAGGGAGGGGGGCATAGAGTGAGTACGTGAAGGCAACCACAGCAGAGTTCATGACACCAATGTGCACATTTTAAAAACAGCCCAGGCAATGATAAAATGTTATGAATCATGGAACTAAAGCAGGCCATGAACCAGGACCCCTCATTAGAGGAAACCATTCCTGGCGAGGAACAGCATACCAGCAATTGAATAATTCTTTGTCTCTGTTGTTGTTTAGTCGCTAGTCATGTCGAAATCTTTACAACCCCATGGACTGTAGCCTGCCAGGCTGCTGTGTCCATGGGATTCTCCAGGCGAGAATACTGGAGTGGGTTGCCACTTCCCTCTCCAGGGATCTTCCCAACCCAGGGATCAAACTGGGGTCTCCTGCGTTAACAGGTGGATTCTTTACCACTCAGGCACCTGGGAAGCCCAATTCTTTGCCTTACCATTCCAAAATAAAGGGGTGGATGCATTTTTTACTACTCCCCTCATAAACTCGACTCTCTATCAAAAACCCCTTAATAAAGCACATTGCTGGGCTTCCCTGGTGGCTCAGTGGTAAAGAATCTGCCTGTAATACAGGAGACCCGGGTTCGATCCCTGGGTCCGATCCCTGGGTCGGGATGATCCCTCAGAGAAGGGAATGGCAACCCACTCCAGTATTCTGGCCTGGAGAATCCCAGGGACAGAGGAGCCTGGCAGGCTATAGTCCACAGGGTCACAAGAGTCAGATATGACTGAGCGACTAACACTTTCAAAGCACGTCGTTACAGGTTGGAGCAATGAGGTTCTAAGACCTTTGCCCAAAGCAGGCACTCGACAGGTCCTGTTGTCTGGTGTGGTTTTCCCAGTTGTCTGGTGGATGAAGAGTATGACGTTCTGTTGGTCCCATGGCCACCTGGTGGTGGTGGTGCTGGGTGTCAGCCCACCCAAGGCTGGCTTAGTGGCCCAGATGGCAGAGGACGGGGGCTGGGATATGATCTTGACGGCCCCCACCTCAGTATTTCTGCTCTGGGAGAGTTCAGCTGAGTTCAGAACTATAAAACAAGCTCTGACGACTGAAACCAAGGCTAACAGAGCTCTTAAACAACACCCAGGACCTAGCTGGCCCCAGTCCAAAGGTGGCCCCAGGAAGACCGGATTCTGTGTGCATGAATATTGCAGAAGGTTGGTCTTCCTTTCTGTCCAGACACTCCTCGTCAGCTGCACAGATCTTCCTGTCAGAAGCCCTGCATGCTTCTGTCCCTGGGGTCACATGTGAAGTTTCTGTTAAGTCAGCGCCACTCTTTGTACAGCCACGTTTCTCAACATCAAATGCACCTCAGTGGCTTTAAATACACTGACGTCAGAGTCCCACCCCTCTGACACCAAGATTTAATGGGTGGGAGCGTTTGGAGTTTTAAGAACACTCCAGGTGTTTTCAATATGCAGCAGGCTTGCGCTCCAATGGCTTAAAGGAAGGGCTGTCGGCTGTAACCAGACAAGGAGGCTATAGGCTGTGTGTGGCCGGTCTGGAATGGGTGAGTCGGGCAGAACCAGGACTGCAGACCCGGCTAACTGATCTGCCACCCTCCCTCCTCGTCAAGCCAGGATCCCCGAGTCCTGAAGACAGTCATAAAAGAGTTCATACCGTCTGACCGACATTTTTCTACTGTTAGAGCCATTTTGAAAAGTCAAGTTAAAGACTTTGAAGAGTGCAGAAGTAAGGCTGATAGGCAGGTTGCTGTCCAGTGGTGGTTTATTTAGAGACAAGGGTCTCTTTGGAAAGTCAGCTAATTCAAATGTGAATTTAGTCAATGTCAAAGTTTTGGTAAGGGCTAGCTGAGGACTGACTTGAGAGAGTTCAAAAAGGAACTTAACAAATGTATGTTGAGAGTCCATTGGACTGCAAGATCAAACGAGTCAATCCTAAAGGAAATCAACCCTGAGTATTCATTGGAAGGACTGATGCTGAAGCTTCAGTATTTTGGCCACCTGATGTAAGGAGCTGACTCACTGGAAAAGACTTTGATGCTGGGAAAGATTGAAGGCAGGAGGAGAAGGGGATGACAGAGGGTGAGATGGTTGGATGGCATCACTGACTTGATGGACATGAGTTTAGGCAAACTCCAGGAGATAGTGAAAGACAGGGAAGCCTGGCATGCTGCAGACCAGGGGGTCGCAGAGTCAGACACGACTTGGCAACTGAACAACAATCTCTTTGTTTAGGTAATACTCTAAGCATGTCATACAACATTCATAGGATCCTTAACGGTATATCGTGAAAGGCAAGTCTTCCCGCCTTCCCTTTGGTACAGGCACTTATAGCCAGCATTTCCTTGTGAATCTCCCAGGTATAAACATACATGGGCATGGATGACGAGAACTTTTTGCTGAACAAGGGACACAGATTTTTACTGACCCATTAATTTTGAGAAGGAATCATAAGATGTTACAACCAGTTCAAAGGTGAATCCTTTGAATGACCTGGTGAAGAACAGACAAATATATAAACATCAAGAATACTGCAAAGAACTGACAAATAGATGCAAAACTGGTCAAACTGGTCCATACCCAGAGGGCAATAACCAACTGCCATAACACGACAGGGTTTCCATTTCAATGGACAAGACTCTTGCAGGTTACTATCAGTTTTCTGTCATTTACAGGATTGTGAAACAGGTTGGAGTTCATGCAGGGATGAGACAACCTGCAAAGCTGAGCTGGAAAATGCACCCAGTAGCCTTTTGGATCCATTTCAAAGTTTTCCCACAAATTTCATCCCATAGCACAGAACTAAGTGTAACATGCGGCACCCCGTCCGACCATCTAAGGGTGATACCTTTGTTCAGGTACATGTGGATACACCTTCTGCGTCAGGCTTCTGACCACTGCACGCCTGGGTCAAGCAGCAGGCACTTGTTGTTGCTATTTAGTCGCTAAGTCAAATCTGATTCTTTGTGAGCCCATGGAATGTAGCCCACCAGGCTCTTCTGTCCATGGGGTTTCCCAGGTAAGAATACTGGAGTGGGTTGCCATGTCCTTCTCCAGGGAATCTTCCCGACCCAGGGATCAAACCCTCGTCTCTTATGTCTCCTGCACTGGCAAGCAGGTTCTTTACCACTAGCTCCACCATGGGAAGCCCATGGGAAGTACTGCAATAAACAAATTAAAACAGAGAAGTCCTTATAAAACTCTAAGATGCCAGACTCAAGTTGTTGATGTTGAACCAAGAACCCCACAAAAAGGAGGAAGACTCAGTCTCTCCCTTCAACTTTTCACATCAAGGCTCCAGTAAACTAGTAACTGGAGAGGAAAAGAGTGAGGGGAGGGAAATGGGTTCAGAAAAGTAGACTGAATAGGTCATCAGCCGTCCTAGGACGTCCTCTGTGGTGTCTAATATTCCACTGGAGGAAAGCTGCTTATGGGAAGAATGTGGAACACGACAGTGAGTGAAATTTGGGTACCCAAGGCAGGAGATATCTGTTGTGGTTCGGTGGGCAGGTGCTGATGTGAGACTCACGAATATAAACATTTCTCAGGCTCACCCATCTCAACAAGAGAATGTTTAATGGATTCAAACTTCATGCTCATCTTCCTTCAAAAGCTGTTTTGATCTTTCCTTTGTCTAACCTTTGACTTTTCTATTTTTGGGTCACGCCAAGTGACTTGTGGATCTTAGTTCCCTGCTGCTGCTGCTAAGTCACTTCAGTCGTGTCCAACTCTGTGCCACCCCAGAGATGGCAGCCCACCAGGTTCCCCCATCCCTGGGATTCTCCAGGCACATTGGAGTGGGTTGCCATTGCCTTCTCTCCTTAGTTCCCTGACTAGTGATCAAACCCGGGCCCTTGGCAGTGAAAGCAGAGTCCTAACTGCTGGACTGCCAGGGAAGTCCCTAGCCTTTGACTCCTGGTATTCCATTTAGACCTGTTAGGAGCCTGCCTGTTCTCCTCCTCGCTCTAGTATCTCTTCATCTCCCCAGCAAGGTGACCAGGTTCACTTGATCCTTCCTCCCTCCGTGTCCTCAGCCCACATCTTGCTTCTCATCTCTGGGTTCACAGTCAAAGGCTTCCTGAACATTTCTACTGGGATCACCGTGGCACCTAAACTTAAGATTCCTGGGAATGAACTTGCTGTGACTCCATGGCACACACCTGCTTCATTCACTGTCTTCCCCACCTCGGGGCTGGGAACCCCCATCCACTCAACTGATCAAACGCAAGTCCTCCACTTCATCCCGAGCCTCCTGTTCCGACATCTGAACAATCACTGACTCCTGCCAGTCCCACCGCCCGCGTGGCTCCAGAATCCGGCCATTTTCTCCACACCCTCACTGTGGTGGAGTAAGATTCGTATTTTATGGCAGGACAATAAAAATTTAAACACAAAAGTTCTCCTCTGCCCTTTGTCCTCCTCTCTGCCCTCCATTGTGCATCACATATTTGCATTATGCATCAACCAGACCGCCCCCTTCAGCATAAATACCTGCTCAGTCCCAAAGAGCAGCATTCTCCTAGCATCAACAAGACAGCTCCTTAAAGATAACATTCCTTCTTGAACATGTAAGGGTCCATGTGACCCACCACAATGATACTTAGATCTGGATTGCATAAACTGTCAGTAAGACCTCATTTGATGTCCAGCCCTCTGTCTAAAATACTTACATACCTGTGCCTTGACTTCTAACAGGTGGAACAGTTCTCAGTTGCACCTTCTAGATTATTATCCTCAAACCTGGCTCCCATAAAATCTCCCATATCTTTCTTAGATCAACTAACTTTTTGTGGACACTGCAAAGGCCTAGGACAGTCCACACTCACCTCTCAACAGGATTACTAGAATAGGAAGAACAGTGGTGACTGCAAACACTCTGCCCTTAAGTGCTTCACATGTATTTATTGTTGTTGCTGTTCAGTTGCGTCCAACTCTTTGCGACCCCATGAACTGCAACCTGCCAGGCTTCCCTGTCCTTCACTATATCCCAGAGTTGGCTCAAACTCATGTCCATTGAGTCGGTGATGCCATCCAATCATCTCTTCCCTTGTGGCTCAGACAGTAAAGAATTTGCTTGCAATGCAGGAGACCAGGTTTGATCCCTTGGTCTGGAAGATCTGCTGGAGGAGGAAATGGCAACCCACTCCAGTACTCTTGCCTGGAGAATTCCATGGACAGAAGAGCCTGGTGGGCAACAGTCCATGGGGTCACAAAGAGTCGGGCATGACTGAGCACAGGCACACACACCGTAGAGACAAAAGAGCAACAGAGAAGTGACCTAATGTCAGGATCAGTACAGGGCAGGGTGAAGCGTGCCTCCAGGCAGAGCCATGCTCCCGATTCCTAGGTGTTAGTGCCTCCCATTCCAACGCTGCACTCACTGCCCTTCGTCGTTATTGTTCTGCAGCCAAAGCAGTGGTGGTGGTGGTGGCGGCTTAGTCGCTCAGTTGTGTCTGACTCCTTTGTGACCCCCAGGCTCCTCTGTCCCTGGGATTCTCCAGGCAAGAATACTGGAGTGGGTTGCCATTTCCTTCTCCAGGGGATCCTCCCGACCCAGGGACAGAACCCACATCTCCTGCATATCCTGCATTGGTAGGCGGATTCTTTACCACTGAGCCACCAGGGAAACCTGTAACCAAAGTGACTTCCCTGAAATTCAGGTATGAATAGGTCCTTTCTCCTGCTTGCAGGCTCCACACTGGTCCTCTTCCCCAAGAGAGTGGATGCTCTTCCTGGGACATTTCCGGCTCCTGTCTGTACTTACCTCTTCACCTCACCCTCTGGAACAGGAAGCACTCCAGGCTCTTGGACCACAGGGTCGCTACAAAGAAGATGTCACTGGAGTGCCCAGAGCAGCCAGACAGGGTGGATGGGTAGGGCTGTGTTCCCGCAAAACCTCATGTACAAAGACAGGCAAGTGGGAATGGACCTGCCCCTCCCCCTCCAACTCTGCACTAGACTGTAAGTTCCATGAAAGGGGAGGAACCACATCCATGGGGTGCGCCACTGCACCCCAGTGCTTCTCCTGCCATGCGACCCTCACTAACCATCTACAAATAGATGCCTGGATCCTACCATTTCTGCCTGGTTTATGAGAGGGAGCCTGAGATAAAGGATGAGAAGGGAGCACACGGACCAGGAAAGAGGGGCTCAATCAGAGAGAATACTGATATGGGCAATACTCAAAGAATTCAGCAAGAGAAGAACTTGATATCCCCTGCACAGTGCTGTGCTCTTAGTAACACTATCTAATAGTCACTGGAAAAAACTTGGATTTGCTCACTTCTCAAATCCGAAGGCAAAACCAATCTGAGAACTCTCTGCCTGACTTCAAGTCAATTAAGAAAAATCATGTCAAATCATCACGTTCTGCGATTCAAAGGATGCAGTCAGTGTAATAGTACTAAGCTCCCTGGAGAGAGAGGATACACGCTCCTCCTCCTGGATACTGAATGAGACTTGAGTTGGCTTTTTGACTCGCTGGTGTTCACACACCTTCAGAAGCACCAGCTGATTCCCTTTACAGTTGAAATCAACAGGTCACTGTTGACCAGAAATGGAAGGTGGAATCGGTGGGTCATCTTCTAAGATCAGCATGTCCATAAAGGTGGAAATGTACTGAAAAACAGAATCACCTATTCCCAGATGGAAATAGGGGATTGTCAGGAATCAGGTCAGACTACTCACTTTACATCTCACAATTTACAAAGCTCCCCATCACCCCCAAATCACCCTTATAATATCTTCCTGAGACAGTCATGCCCTGGTAGAAATAATATGAACACAAAGGAATTTAGAGCCAGTGAAAGTAATGCACGCGTGGCTCTGAAACACCACGGAAACCTCGAAAGCTAAGCTTAGGTAATGAAGAGCTCCTGCACAAACCAGAGGTCCTGAGAAGGCGGCTTCGCTCTGGGATGTGGCTGCCGCTGACGGCCGCCTGCAATTCGGTTGTTGTCCTGCCTGAGCCACAGAGCCTAGGACTTAACAGGTCAAACTAAGTTCTATAGTTTAAAAGCCCTCTTGATAAAAATAAAAAAAAATAATAAAAAAAAAACAAAAAAAAACACCTTTAATTAGAAAGATCATATCAGCATCCTTTCTCTAACTGCACTTGATCACCAGCCAAGAAGCCCAAGTGGAAGAGATCAGGGAGGTGGGGGAGGGGGGTAATCAAGGAGTTAAGAAGACACAGGGTGTGCCCATGGGCTGGGCATCCCCACCCTGCCTGCGGCAGGATGTGGGTGGGGGCGCGGTCTCTCTCTGGTACCTAGAGCTAGATTCTGAGCTCACCCTTTCCCTGCTGAAATCCTGTGCTGATAAAGACCACCACTCTGGCTCCTTCCAGAGAGCTGAGAGCTGTCTGCACTGCACTGGGGATCAGTGGTCCATTTCGGGCATGGGAGGTGGGGGGTGGGGAGTGGGGGGTTGCTGTCAAGTAATTTGCTCAATCAGGGTTTAAAATGGATACACTCAAGATTAAACAGAGACCTTGCAAAGTGAAAAAGTCAAAGTGTTAGTCAGGTCCAGTAGCTCTCCAGGCTCCTCTGTTCATGGGATTCTCCAGCCAAGAATACTGGAGTGGGTTGCCATTTCCTCCTCCAGGGAATTTTCCCAACCCAAGGATTGAACTGGGGTCTCCTGCATTGTAGGCAGACTCTTTACCGTCTGAGCCACTGGGAAAACCCAAATAGAGACTTTACCGGTCCCTGAATATGTAGGATGCATTTTCTTATGGAAAAGGACCCTATTCAAATACATTTTAAGACCAATGGCAATGCCTCCACTGGCAGTAAAGGCAGAACTGGAAATGGAGGAGGGTGTGACTCATCAGTGAGAAAAAGGATTACCTTCTGATAAAAATAACAAATAAATAAAATTAAAAGTGGTTGGCAGTAATATTAGTAAGTCTGGGTAATAAAATCCATCATGTTTCCCTAGAAGCGTATGGTATAATTTTAAACAAAATGTAGTTGAACTAAATTAAAGTAATTGATCAAAACTGATTAAAATTGTGATAAAATTTACTTTTTAAAAACCATGTCGATGTACTGCATTTTTGTAAATGCATAAGGAAGGTAAACTGCAAATTCCTTAGTAATATAAACTTTCCATTTTCAACAGAGAAATTAAAATTACAACTGGAAAAGGGGGAGGTTTCATACAAGATCCTTCTCTGTATTAACACTATCACCTCTAATGTTCTATTGTGTAAGTAGGAAGTAAGTTCAAGCCAGCAGGTTTTTGAACTCCACCCTTCCTCTCAGGTCCCAGAATATTTCTAACACTGCCCTTCTCGAGTTGCCTTAGGATCTGTTCACAGGGTTCTCCCCAGACAACGGTTCTCAGGGTGGTTATCTGTGTGTACACAGTAGGTACTCAACGTGCGTGTCTTCATGGACTGAACACATGAGGAATGTCTTGCTCCGGGTTGTGTCACCTATTTATTTGCTGGAATATAAACTGGCTTTGCACCCACTGGCTGTGTCACTGCTGGATTTGGTTTAAGGTAGCATTTTTGAGTCAAACCAGTCAATCCTAAAAGAAATCAACCCTGAATATACATTGGAAGGACTGATGCCGAAGCTCCAAAAACACTTTGGCCACCTGATGAGAAGAGCCAACTCATTGGAAAAGAACCTGATGCTCGGAAAGACTGAGGGCAAGAAGAGAAGGGGTGTGACAGAGGATGAGATGGATGGATGGCATCACTGACTCAATGGACATGAGTTTGAGCAAACTCCAGGAGACAGTGAAGTAAAGGGAAGCCTGGCGTGCTGCCGTCCATGGGGTTGCACAGAATCAGATGTGACTTAGCAACCAAACAAAAATAACAACAAGAGTATTTTGAGAATCTGAGTGAGATAACTGAAAACACATTACTTTCCCTATGACTCTAAACCTTAAATAATCCTTTTTTAGTTTTTCTTCTTCAGATTTGAATAAATCATGCCTGCAACTGCAGTTTGTTATTTCGTGGAAAATGAGTACTTTATTTAAACACGAGGAAGTAAGTCTGCTGGTGTTAGCCTGAGCCTGTAGGCCAATTTATCTCACCAATGGTCTCCTGTTAAATTTGGTCCTTGTTTTAAAACAGAAATAAACTAGAGATTCTAAGTCAGGTCAGAAAACTACCAGACAGTTCTCAAGAAGGAATAAATGAAAAGAAGAAATGGGCAAATAAAGGACCAGAATATAGGTTAATGTCTACAAATAAAAGGATAATACATTAGTTATCCTTTTACAGAAAATTTTTATTTGTGAGACTGTTTAACAGCCTAGATCAAAGTTAATTACCATATACCGCTAACCAAGAGATCTATGAAACATGCAATTTAAACACCTTTATGAAATCCAAATAACTATTTTTCATGCCTTAGCTCATTAACTGAGTCACATACATTAGTTACAGATTTAAAACAATATTTCTTGTTGTGAATATATAGTATTACATTTTTAGCTGATGAGAACTGAATTTTAAGAATCAACTATAAGTACTAAACAACTGATCAATAAATCATTTTGTAGTAGATTTCAAAAGGTGATGAAGCTATATTTGTCAAAGTTTATGCCATGATTTCAGTGGCAAGAGTACAGACCTTAAGACAGGACTGTAAAAACAAGTCACACCAATGTCATTCAAAAGCCCCATCTCCCACAAGTAATAAAAGGCAGATTATAACACCTCTCAGAAATCATAAAAGGATACAGTTGGGCAGATTTTAACTCTCTGCGTTTGGGAGATGAGCAATTACTGAATTTTAAAAAGAAAGCTCCTAAGTGGTATTTTCATCCTAAAAACAGCATATAATAAGTTACACAAAATATTTTAATAAAAGTGTCAACATTTCACAATACAGGTCCCACCACATTATTCCCACAAAATGACCTATCTAAAAATAAGGAAAGGATTGGGGGAAGAATGAGGAGAGAAAGACAAAGGCAAAGCAAGGGGAGAAAATGGTAAATTAAAATCTGTGAAGATTTTTAAACACATGAATAATGTATGTATGCATACATATTATATATGCAGTGGAGAGTGGGAATATACATTTAAAAGCCAAATAGCCTAGTAGGATGAGAAGCAAGAAATTAACCCTGCTGAATAGACCCTTCAAAGGAACAGCCACAGCATTTTGTCAGGTGGAGACAGAGGACCTACTGAGCTGAACCAGCAGAAAAACGAGCCCCCCACATCTGCTCCTCCTTTGCCCTGTGGAACCTTCTCTCAGCTGTGCCCATCAGCTCCACTTTCTTACCTAGAAGCGCTGAGATTCTCCATGCTCTTTTCCAGATCATCTTTATTTATTTTTTGTATTTTTTTGGATGTGGACCATTTTTAAAGTCTTTTATTGAATTTGTTACAAGGCACGTGGATCTTAGCTCCCTGACCAGGGATCAAACCTGCAACCCCCCTGCATCGGAAGTGCAGAATCTTAACCACTTTGGGGCCAGGGAAGTCCCCAGATTATTTTCAATATATTTTAAAAAAGCAAGTCCTTCATCAGTCCCTAGGGACCACACTGTTACAACTTTTTTTCTTTTTTTTAATCCAGGGACATGCTTATTTAATCCTATCCTTTGGTTTTTGTCACTTATATAGCAAAGAATTGATGCATCAGAAGTGCAGAATCTTAACCACTTTGGGGCCAGGGAAGTCCCCAAATTATTTTTAATATATTTTAAAAGAGCAAGTCCTTCATCAGTCTCTAGGGACCACACTGTTACAATCTTTTTCTTTTTTTAATCCAGGGACATGCTTATTTAATCCTATCCTGTGGTTTTTGTCATTAATATAACAAAGAATTGATGCTTTCGAATGGTGGTGCTGGAGAAGATTCTTAAGAGTCCTTTGGACAGCAAGAAGATCAAACCAGTCAATCCTAAAGAAAATCAACCCTGAATATTTATTGGAAGGACTGAATCGGAAGCTCCAATACTTTGGTCACCTGATGCAAAAAGCCTACTCATTGGAGAAGACCCTGATGCTGGGTAAGATTGAGGGCAGGAGGAGAAGGGGACGACAGAGGATGAGATGACTGGATGGCATCAGTGACTCAATGGACATGAGTTTGAGCAAACTCCAGGAGATAGTGAAGTAAAGGGAAGCCTGGTGTCCTGCAATCCATGGGGTTGCAAACAGTTGGACACAACTGAGCAACTGAACAACAACAACACAACAATGAACTTCATAATCTAACACCAATCAAACCAAACAGACAGTTTAATTCTTCATTCTCCTTCACATCTGGCGATCCCAGTGAAGACACCTAATGATTTTCAAATCTTCCTGAAAACTTTCTTGAAATGTATGTCACCACCAGGATCATCAATAATGCTTAGGATGTGAAGCAAAGCATTTTACTGAGGAAGAGCAGAAAGAAGTCAGACATAGCCTTTGTGTTCAAAGAGACCGTCGGGAATACCCTTTAGAAAGCTGAGCAAGCCGTGCTTTCATCCTTCCAGGGAAGTTCTGGAAGGAACGGAGCACCCTCAAGGCAGATGCTGCTGCTGCGCATTCTGAGATGACTGAAGTGCTTCCTCGCTCTGCCCTGAAGCCTGCCTCCATCACAGCTCGAAAAACAGCACTGCCATGTAGGGCTTCAAAGCACAGACACTGACTGGTATAAGATAATCTCTTGCAAATCTGAAAAAAGTAATA
The DNA here is from genome assembly GCF_003369695.1 of Bos indicus x Bos taurus. Lineage (NCBI taxonomy): Eukaryota > Metazoa > Chordata > Mammalia > Artiodactyla > Bovidae > Bos > Bos indicus x Bos taurus. Next base: position 5,462,908 of record NC_040083.1, on the reverse strand, counting down.
TCACCTCAAGGAAGAAAATACCTCAACGTTCCCAGGGCAGATACACCATTTTAAAGTATGGGACAACATTTACTACCGGGTCGTGACAAGAAATCCATTTTAGGAGGTGGTGACAAAGGAAACCTATGTACGTGAGAAAGAAAAATACAGAGTAGATCGGGGTTATCACTAATAAATGTTCTGACATTTTAGTTTTGAATGGCAGCAGGCCTGCTCTCAAGGGGTGTGCTTCTCCAGGGATGCAGTAGCTCTATCGTGAGTGATATCTGGCATTCAGGTCAGTATTTACATGTATCATTAAAAGGCGAAAGAACCGTTCTTCTGGTTATCCAAATATTTGTTACAGGTCTACTTCCTGCTAGATGCTCTCCAAGGTATTAGCAGGGGGCCCGGGCTTCTGTGTAGAGGAAGGGAGACTGGGAGAGGCTGGATCTGTGTTTGCAGACATTGAGGCACAGGAGTGAGGGGGGGCACGGCTGGGGGATAAGAAGCGGGGCTAAGAAGTGGGGCTTGGCAGCCATTCTAGACTAAGGCAAAGGCACAAAAGCATTAAAAAGAACATGGAATACTCAGGGAACTACAGATGGTTTGGTGTGATGAGTGGAGGGGACACATGGGGAGGAAGCAGGAGATGCGATGCCAGCGTGTGTGCACGCTCAGTTGTGTCCAACTCTTTGCAATCCCAGGGACTGTAGCCCCCTGGGATCCTCTGTCCATGGGATTTCCCAGGCAAGAATGCTGGAATGGGTTGCCATTCCCTTCTCCAGGGGATCTTCCTGACCCAGTGATCGAACCCAGGTCTCCTGTGCTGCAGGCGGTTTCCTGTAGTGCAGGCCGACTCTTTACCAACTGAGCCAGCACTCACAAGGCTGAAAACGAGGTGTCTTATTAAATGCACGAGAACCTGAGGCCCGAGGGGCGGCTTCGCTCTGTGGTAGGACTCACTCACAGTTCCGAGACACATGACAGCAGCTGGGGCCAGGAGCCTGGGTCTGGGGGTGTTGGGACTCCTCGGGTTTATCTTCTCCGCAACCGTCCGATTGACGGACTGTTGAGCCCCCACTCTGCTGGCTGCAGGGACACAGCATACGCACCCCTGCTCCCAGGGAGGCCTCCATCCTGTGGGAGACATGCAATGAAATCATCACACAAACGGGGTGCCCTGGGAGGTCTGATCTGGCCTGGGAAGTCAGGGAAGGCTCCCCGAGAGGGAAGAGTTATGCAGGACAAGGTCAAGAGAGGAGGGGAGAGCATTCCAGGTCGGGATCGTGTACTTCGAAGTCCCCCAGAGGCTCCCTTGGTGCCTCGCAAAGAAGGGGCGGGGAGGATGGTTGTCTGTGTGTAGACAGTAGGTACTCAGTGCATCTTTCTAGAATACCTCATAAATGATTGGAACAATCATTCCATTTCATGGGAAATGGAATGGCTCTGTGGGAAGCAGAACCACAGCTGCTGAAGAGGAATGGGAAGCACCTCTCCATGAGCAGAGGGAAGCCAGCCCATCAGAGATGCTAAATGTCATGCTCTGACACATCCCAATCAACCTCGGCCGGTCAAACACAACTGCAACCAGATCTGATAGCCCTTCACGACCAGTGGTAAAATTCTGGTGCATAATAAGTGTGGTACTTGGGACAGTCAAGTCTCACTAAATGCTTCACTTGTATTTTGCTATTAATCATTCAGGTTTTTTTTGTTTGTTTGTTTTTTTCCTTATTAAAAACACTCCCGAGGACTTCCCTGGTGAAGTGGTAAAGAATCCACCTGCCAATACAGGAGATCCCACACGCTGCCGAGAAACGAAGCCCGTGCAGCACAACTGCAGATCTTGTGCTCTAGAGCCTGGGAAGGGCAGCTACTGAAGCCCCCTGCACCCTAGAGCCCTTGTTCCGCAACGAGAGAAGCCACCTCAATGAGACGCTTGTGCACCTCAGAGAAAAACCTGAGCAGCTGTGAAGGCCCAGCACAGCCAGAAATAAGTAGATAAAATTATAAAACAAAACAAAACAAACATTTCCTTCTTGTACTTGGTAAGCAAGACATTTATCCTGGTATCTACAGATAGAGGGAAAAAAGGCACAGGGAAGGCAGTGGCCAAGGTGTCAGAGTACGCCCCAAGTCTACAAAGTCAGCAGAGAGCCTCCAGAGGCTTAAAAGAGAAAAAGGAATTGGAAAAAAAAAAAAAAAGACCACAGTGGTAAACCAATCTGTCACCCAGCATGTTTTACTGAATGTTGACTTCCAAGGTGATGACCACAAAGGTGATGACAGGGGGGGGAGGAGGTAGAACCCTGGTGACGTAACGAGCACCTGTCTCCAGTCATCCTTGTCATCAGCCTTGGAGCTGGGTATCAGGGCTGTCCCATTTTGCAGATGAGAAAACCAAGGCACAGGGTCTGAGGGACTTTGAAAGCCACACACTCTGGGGGTGGCAGAGGCAAGACACAGACCCAGGGCCTCTGATGCCAGAGCCCACATTCTGAACCACTTTATTCTCTCCTGGGACCGAGGTGCCCATGAGTCTTTCATACCTTATAACTATACAAATTGATAAATATCATTAAGATTTCTGAGGTACGAAAGCTAAAATACAGTCCTTAGAATCACTGTTAATTTCAATAAAAAATTTACTTTCAAACCAATAATATCAGCTAGAATTAGTAATAAATAGTTCAGAAAGTGCTGTTTTCATATACAGAATATTCTAGAAGATTACTTATATTTCATATATATTTCATATAAATAATCTTCTAGAAGTACTAAATCCAATTAGCATTTCAAGAATTAGTAGTAACTTGCTATGAGGCCCACTAGCCTAGGTGACTATCAGGATGTAAGAAAACAGACTATATCTCATTTCATGTGACTTTATTTCTGCAGAAAGAAAAAGTGAAAGTCACTCAGTTTGTGACCTCAGGCACTGTAGTCCACAGAATTCTCCAGGCCAGAATACTGGAGTGGGTAGCCTTTCCCTTTTACTGGGGATCTTCCCAATCCAGGAATCAAACCGGGGTCTCCTGCATTGCACATGGATTCTTTACCAGCTGAGCCACAAGGGAAGTCCAAGAATACTGGAGTGGGTAGCCTATCCCTTCTCCAGCAGATCTTCCCAACCCAGGAATCGAACCAGGGTCTCCTGCATTGCAGGCAGATTCTTTACCAACTGAGCTATCATGGAAGCACTATTTCTGCAAAGAAAGATAGAAATTAGGGCACTAATTTCCTCGGGCACACGGGACTGGGCTGCTATGCCTCCTATTCTGATTTCACAGAAACAGAGAATGGTTTCAAAAATCTTATATTTGTCTGACAAATATGAAGTAAATGCAATAAGGTTTTCAAATTGACACTGAGGAAGAGTTACAGCATTCGGCTTCTAGTTCTTTCTAAACTGTTGGTCTTCTGCTCCTGGGAGCATTCAAATGTTTCTTTCAGTGTCATTTTATGTATAAGTTTATGAGCATATACCTTCTGCTCTGGAGAAGGAAACAGCAACCCACTCCAGTATTCTTGCCTGGAAAATTCCATGGACAGGGAGCCTGGTGGGCTACGGTCTGTGGGATTGCAAAGAGTCAGACACGACTGAGCACACAGCACAGAGCACAAGACACCTCATTCCTGTTTTCCTGAAAGGCAGTCTTGGTTTCAATCACATGGAGGTCCCACCAAGATCCTATTTTCAACAAATTTCCTGCATATCTACCTTGGCTGATGCATGTTGCTATGCTTCTAGAAAGCTAGTCAGTGGTGAACTTGAGGAACATAAAAATCTCTTTTTCTAAACACACATCAGTGGTTCCTAACATTTTTAGGGTCACAAAGATTTCATACCCTCTTCATGGGGAGGGGAGTACAAACAGTGTAACTTAGTAGAGTTCTTTGTAGAACCATCTAACCCGTATGTACCAACATCCTTAATAACCTTCCTTCTGAATACAAAGCTTCAGAAGTGGGAATGTATTCAAGGGGGATAATCCTAATCACAGGGAAGATATTAGGCATAACAGTTCAGTGCAACATATACCAGCTAATATACTAGAAACAAACAGAATGTCCATAATGAAGACTAGTCAAGAAAATTATGCTGCACTTATGCAATTGAATAGTACTTAACCATAAAAATGTTAAAGAAAATAATTCTTGCAGAATATCCTCATGATATGTTAGTTTTTTAAAAGTAGGAGACATACATTAATTATGCATACTGCTTGCTCCATATGATCTCAAATACAAAAAGAAAAACACAGAAATGACTAGAAGGAAAGTTATAAGTAGTAGTTGTCTCTTTGGTGAGATTGTAGATGATATTTTTCTTATGTCCTGGTTTTCCTTGGTTTCTATACTGAACATACGTTTGTGTAAAGTTTTTAGGAATTGTTCAGCTTCCTTTTAAATTTGTTTTAATAATTATTTACTAATAAAACTTACTCACTAGAAAACAGTTCATATAATAACTTGAGATTTTTTTCTTTTGTATAAGGCGGCTGAACATCACAGTAAGCTATAAAGTTTGTTGGTAGCCAAAGAGGTTGCCATACGCGATTTAGGAATGGAACAGAGAGAGAATACACAACAAGCACAGCTTAGAGGAGACTCAGAGAAGCAGTGCTCATAACCAGAGACTCAGAGAAGCAGTGCTCATAACCAGAGGTTCATACACAGGACACAGCTAGAAACATTCTTCATTCGCGGACACAACCAAACTTTAGGTAGCATTAAAACAAAAACAAAACCCAGCGTTAGCAAACTCTTAAAACAAGCACAAAAGCCAGAATGCAAATTCAATTATTAATCACTCAGTCATCTATTATCAATCACTTAAAAGCAAAGGATGTCATGAGAATTACATCTTCTAAAATAAGACAGTCAGGAGGTAACAGGCCATGTCGCGCACTGCAGAGCAAGTAATGTGAAGTTGTTTCTTTTTAAAAAGAACAAATAAATACTTTACTTCACTCTGTTCTCTACTGATCTCCCCTATACCATCTCCCAGTTATATCATTCCAAGATACTTCTTTAAAGGGAGTTAAATGTAAAGATATAAATTTTAAAAATTAAAGAAGTTAAAAGTCTTTGTTTTCTCTCCAAAGCTGTAGACACACACAGTAAATTAGAAGAAATTCAAGGTAATTAATGATAAGATGGATTTTACCATTAATTTTGATGTCATTTTTTATTATATTGTCTTTTAACCATACATTAAAGTATATTACATACACATAATTTTAAGACATTTCATTTCTAGTGTAGAGGATATGATAAAGTAAACAAATTATGTTGGTGGGTGCCAAAATTTGGAGTACTGAGAAATGATTTTTTCTTTTTTAGCTTTTAAATCTTGTATTGAGGTATAGCCAATTAACAATGTTATGACTTTGCTGTTCAGGTGAACAGCAAAGGGACTCAGTCATACATAGACATGTATCCATTCTCCTCACAAACTGCCCTCCCATCCAGGCTGCCATATTACACTGAGCAAAATTCCATGCGCTCTACAGTAGGTCCTTGTTGGTTATCCACTTTAAATATAACAGTGTGTACAGGCAACCATAAGGTCATTCTCTAAATCTGAGTCCCTTTCTGTTTTGTAAGTAAGTTCCTTTGTATCAAGAAATGATACTGTATGCATGTATGTATTTCAAGATCCTCCAATAGAAATGAAGATAGATATAGCCCCCAAAGCAAGAAGGTAATGAATAGTACACTTTCAAATTACAGCCTGGACTAATTCAGATGAAACCATCAGGACTGTCTGCTGCTGACAGCACTGACTCCCCCACACAAGGGAGAGGAAGGCCAGGGGGACAGGGGCACCCTACTTCAGCCCTGTACCCCCAGGTCCAAACAAACTGCTGGCAGGAGGTGTCTGAACCAGGTAAGGAGCATGCAGCCCTCTGCTTCAGCTTCATGCAGAGGACAGACTGCTGGGACAGACAGACAGGCAGGCAGGCAGGATCGGAGAGAGTCACTTCCTTCTTCAGGAGACACAGGATGAAAGACGGAGCTGCGAGAAAGGTCTGGAACTCCGGGGTCCCCTAAGGCAGCATAAAGGCTGTTTCCTGCACTGATTTATTTGAGAAACTCTCACATGTGGTTAAAAAGGGAGTAAAATTCTGAGGACTGGATTAGAGATTCTAAACATCTGATGTTTACAAACAACAATAAAAGGTTTCTTGTTGCTTAGCCAGCTAAGTCAAGTTTGATTCTCTGCAACCCCATGGACTGTAGCCCACCAGGCTCCTCTGTCCATGGGATTCTCCAGGCAGGAATATGGGAGTGGGTTGCCATTTCCTTCTCCAGGGAATCTTCCCAAGCCAGGGATCCTGCACTGGCAGGTGGATTCTTTACCACTGAACCACCAGGGAAGCCTGGTAAAAGGTAACCTGACGCTAAACATTCGGCCTGGCCATTTTCCTATAACACGAGGGTTAAAGGCTGACAAAACTGAGTTACAAAGAAAGCATTTATATTTACAATGAGGGACATGAGCAAATTTTTTTTTCTTTACTTCTTTGAACATACATCTTCAATAGGAAAAATAGGAATAGGATAATCAACAGAAAACTTTTTTAAAAAGTCTTTGTCAAGGACAGTTTGTCTTAGAGAAACTATACCAAGTTTACTGGTGATATGGTGGGCGCTGTGAGAACCCCCAGGACCTCTGACCCCAGCTGCAGGGGGCCCAGCTCAGGACGGTCCTGGCAGCCAGACCTCCCTGGGACCTCTGCTACAGGGGCTACGAGGCTGCCTGCCCCAAGGCCAAGGCCCCTTGTGGGATGTGGCGGCCCAGAGTGACTGTCCAGGCGGAGGTCCCAGATTCAGCCTCCCTCTCCCCAGGAGAACACCTGCGATCCGGGCTCTCTGGGGTGGGCCTGGGACTTCTATAGCCCCCATCACAGCTCAGCCTTGGGCAGCCCCTCCCTCCCAAAGCCACTGCCCTCAGAATCCTGGTCACAGAGCCCCACACCCAGCCCAGCTCAGGGCCATTTCCTAGAGAGCCCAACTCCCATGAAGATAAGCGTGGTGTGTTCCTGAGAAACCCATTAGATAAGCAGAAACCACAGTCTTTACATCAGTTTCCTCCCCGCTAAAGTTGGAACAATATGAGGCAAGCATAGGGTCACTGCAAGGAAGAGGTGAGGTGTTGTATAGAAACACCGAGTGTCCGGCAACACCGCATACGTGCTAAACGGCAGGCCATTATTAAAGAGACATTAGAATGTCTTTCAAGACAGATTACTGCTTAAAGCCCTCTGAAGAACTGTAGGGACGATGCTGGAGAGAACAGACTCTGAAAATATGAAGTTACTTCCTGGTAGTTGCTCTTAAGCTCCCTACATTCCCTACCCTGCCCCCCTCCCACCACCAAATTCTTGATCTCTCTTTTGTTTCACAGTCAATCCCGTTCTTGTTTCTTTACATTTTTCTCCCTGTGCCAATTATTTAGCAATGACATTACAATCAAATTAGAAAAATGTCTCAAAAAGAATAAGAACAGGTATTGGGCGGGGGGGGCGCGGTTATTACCCAAAGCAAACAGATCTCCTACCTTCCAGAAATCCTGAGACTGACCAGGGTGAGACAGCATGAATTTATTTGTAAAACACAAACCTACAAGCTACTAATAACTCCTAAGACTCTGACTTAATAGATCTGGGGAGTATAGAAATTTGTACTTTTAAAAACTCCCCAGGTACAAAAAAGAACTGCAAAGAAAATCTCAACCTCTTCAGGGTTTCATTCTTAATAGTAACACTGATAGTGTAATTTCAAACATATGTATATATGAAAGAGGTAAGCAAATATATTAATAAGAACCAAGACTTTCAAAATAAGAGACATAAAAGTGTTCAGAAAGTTAGTTAAATTTAAATCGGAGTACTAGTATGAACACATGATTAAAAGAAGTCCACATGTTGCTTTGTTCTTAATACTGAAAGGACCTAGAAGCAATGACATAAAAGTGGAATTTGTGTGTCTGATGTCAGCTCTTTACTTCTAAATAGTATACCTTCCCTGGCAGTCCAGTGGTTAGGACTCTGAGCTTCCAATACAGGGAACGAGGTCGGGGAGCTAGGATTCCTTCTGCTGTGCAGCATGGCCAAAAAATAATAATAATAATAAATAGATAAATAAATATCATCTTTCAAGAAAAGGAACCAGGTCCCATTGGATAAATGGCTGATTCTGGGTCTGAGGCAGGAAATTATAAGGTGAATCAACTGGGTTGTGACAGAGAGGACAGTGGAACTGAAAAAATGGTGGGAAAGTCTGATTTAGTGAGAGCTATTCCAGACACGGTAATTAAAGAGAAAGCATTAAGCATTTACCCTGGCTTTTCAGAAGGAGCTATAGACAAACCTCAGAGGATGGGGGAATGGTCTGCTTCACAGAAGAACATCAGCTGGGTCTGAGGAGGAAACACTGGATCTTGGCAGGGGCTGAAGGATGTTGAAGCCCTTAGATGAGGACCAGCTGCTGGGGGACATGCACATGGTACCCAGCATCACTCCTGCATCTCACTGGCAGCTCCTACCATGAACAAGCGATCACACAACACCGTTAATAACGGGACGATCTGGCATCGTCCACCTCCTAATGTGCCGTGATCTGAAGCACACATGACAATGAAGAAGCATTCTTACCAATGAGGCTTTACCTAAATTAAATCAGGCTGAGACACACAGAGAGGAGGTCTATTCATACAGAGGGAAGTGGAGGAGAGGGTGGGGGAGAAAGTGAGTCTGTTATTAACTGTTGATCTAAGAGGTGTTCACAGGGATGGATGTTGACTGTACTATTTCAACTTCTTGTATGCATGCATCCTTAGTCACTCAGTCATGTCTGACACTTTGCAACCCTTTGGACTATAGCCTGCCAGGCTCCTCTGTCCATGGGATTATCTATACTGGAGTGGGTTGCCATGCCCTACTCCAGAGGATCTTCCAGACCCAGGGATTGAACCCATGTCCTACGTCTCATGTGTCTCCTGCATTGCAGGCAGATTCCTTACCAGCTGAGCTATCAGTTCAGTTCAGTTCAGTCACTCAGTCCTGTCTGACTCTTTGAGACCCCATGAACTGCAGCACGCCAGACCTCCCTGTCCATCACCAACTCCCGGAGTCCACCCAAACTCATGTCCATTGAGTCAGTGATGCCATCCAACCATCTCATCCTGTGTTGTCCCCTTCTCCTCCTGCCCTCAATCTTTCCCAGCATCAGGGTCTTTTCCAATGAGTCAGCTCTTCACATCAGGTGGCCAAATTATTGGAGTTTCAGCTTCAACATCAGTCCTTCCAATGAACACCCAGGACTGATTTCCTTTAGGATGGATTGGTTGGATGTCCTTGAAGTCCAAGGGACTCTCAAGTTTTCTCCAACACCACACTTCAAAAGCATCAATTCTTCTGCACTCAGCTTTCTTTATAGTCCAACTCTCACATCCGTACATGACGACTGGAAAAACCATAGCCTTGACTAGACAGACCTTTGTTGACAAAGTAATGTCTCTGCTTTTTAATATGCTGTCTAGGTTGGTCATAACTTTCCTTCCAAGGAGTAAGCGTCTTTTAATTTCATGGCTGGCAATCACCATTTGCAGTGATTTTGGAGCCCAAGAAAATAAAAGTCTGCCACTGTTTCCTCATCTGTTTGCCATGAAGTGATGGGACCAGATGCCATGATCTTAGTTTTCTGAATGTTGAGCTTTAAGCCAACTTTTTCCCCTCTCCTCTTTCACTTTCATCAAGAGGCTTTTTAGTTCCTCTTCACTTTCTGCCGTAAGGGTGGTGTCATCTGCATATCTGAGGTTATTGATATGTCTCTCGGCAATCTTGATTCCAGCCAGGGAAGCCCCTAACTTCTTGTGTATTTGAAGACAATTTTCATTATAAAAAATTTAAGAGAAAAAAAATTTTTTTAAGTTTTAAAAATGATTCTGAGGTTTGACAAATTTTGGACTAGGGACCTCATTTATGGGAGTTAGTTTTACTGCAAAAGGGAAGTAAAGGAATTGCCAGAGAAAATATATCCCACATAATGCACTGTGCAATTTTTTAATTTAATGTTTTTACTGTTGAATACCTTACTCTTGGTCACAGAGTTGTTTTATGTAAGAATTGGTATCATCTGCTCCTCTTAGATCAAAGTTTAACTACTCATGTAATTCAAGCTTAGAAATCTTACTATACTAAAAAAACTACTATTATTTATTCATCAAATTTATTGAACACTTAACAAGGGTTAGAGCAAGGCAGTATACCGTATTAAAAGAGGTGGGAAGGGCTACTGCATGACTTCTTGATGATTAGAGTCAGTATCAAGTTCAAAATTCTGAAACTCACTCATTAGGCAGCTTTCAAAGGGCTCATCTTGTTAAAACGAGAGGACTGCTTATCCTTAGGAAGCTCCATCACAGTACAAGTGGTTCCTGGAACTGATTTAGAGAAGTGCTGACACTAACTAGGACGGGGTTCTTTTTTTTTTTTAAAGGAAGAATCTCACTGTGAAGAAAATTATACTATTATTGCCCCCAAAAGATCCAGAGTCAGAAATGTAGTCTGCTGCTTTGACCTTAGTAGTGATTTTATGTAAAACATTGGACCTCAGTGATAGAAGGTGGATAGTCTCAGCTCTAAAATAGGAGACGGGAATTAGAGTTTCCAGTCCACGTCTTCCCCTAACTAGCTATATGTTGTTGTTTAATTGCTAAGTTGTGTCTGACCCTCTGGGACTCCATAGACTATAGTCCACGAGGCTCCTCTGTCCATGGAATTCTCCAGGCAGCAATACTGGAGTGGGTTGCCATTTCCTTCTCCAGGGGATCTTCCCAACCCAGGGATTGAAACCGAGTCTCCTGCATCACACGCAGATTCTTTACCACTGAGCCACTTGGGAAGCTCAAATAGTCTCAGGTAAATTGAGTCAGCTCACTGGTAAACATGGACGGTAGAAGGAGTCTGACTTCACAGAGCTGTCAAGAGTATCAAATGAAGGGACTCTACAGAGAAGTAGATGTGACAGGTCAGGAGAGGGAGGCGAGGTTCACAGTTCCTAAAGAGGTGTTTTGAATGTGAAAGTTTTCACTGCTTCATATGCACAACTTTGAAAATTAGGTGATTTTAAAACAAATCCGTACCAAGTGGACATAGCGGATACAGATCACAAAGCCGATGTCGAGTTCTCTGTGAAACACACCAGACGTTTATGTGACTGCTGAGCCTGTGCTGGTGGGCAGACCCACAGAAGGGGAGTACAGAAGATTAAGAGGCAGTATTTAGAAACTTTAAAGCAATTTGATAGCTTAATAGTATGTCTTCCAAATCTAATACAGGTTTGAACTGTGTATGTTTTTTAAGATTTTTTTTTTTAATTTGTTACAATATTGTTTCTGTTTTATGTTCTGATTTTCTGGCCAGGAGGCATGTGGGATCTCAGCTCCCTGACCAGGGATGGAACCCACACCCCCTGGATTGGAAGGCAGAGTCTCAACCACTGGACCGCCAGGGATGTCCCTGTGTATGTTTTTTTTAATACGTTTTGATAAATTTCCATTTTTCTGTTAATTCACTTTCATTGTATGGCATAGAAATATTGGTTTGTGACTGGATAGAAATAAAAACCACCACCAACAAAACTAAGTGTGTTCCCTTTACAGAGCATGGCCTGAGGAAAACAAAGAGTCTGCCTCTTTGACTCCTGCTACAGTTCAGGTGTATCTCTCACTGGATCAACCTCTCTGAACAGTAGTAGGGGAAGAGTGGGGGAAGTCGAATAAACCTGAATGGCATGACACTGAGATAAGTGCAGTTAGTTAATGTCCTTGCCTATACAAGAAAGTCTGGTACAACAGCCGCACTTGCCAACATCTGAGTCAGATCTGGATTTTAAAACTGGTATCTGACTTTTACCCTTTCCAGATGAAGTTTCAATAGTTAACTGAACAACCATTTAATAGTTCAGTTCAGTTCAGTTCAGTCACTCAGTCGTGTCCAACTCTTTGCAACCACATGAATTGCAGCACGCCAGGCCTCCCTGTCCATCACCAACTCCAGGAGTTCACTCAAACTCATGTCCATCGAGTCGGTGATGCCGGCCAACCATCTCATCCTGTGTCGTCCCCTTCTCCTCCTGCCCCCAATCCCTCCCAGCATCAGAGTCTTTTCAAATGAGTCACCTCTTCGCATGAGGTGGCCAAAGTACTGGAGTTTCAGCTTCAGCATCATTCCTTCCAAAGAACACCCAGGACTGATCTCCTTCAGAATGGACTGGTTGGATCTCCTTGCAGTCCAAGGGACTCTCAAGAGTCTTCTCCAACACCACAGTTCAAAAGCATCAATTCTTCGGTGCTCAGCTTTCTTTACAGTCCAACTCTCACATCCATACATGACTACTGGAAAAACCATAGCTTTGACTAGATGGACTTTTGTTGGCAAAGTAATGTCTCTGCTGTTGAATATGCTATCTAGGTTGGTCATAACTTTCCTTCCAAGGAGTAAGCGTCTTTTAATTTCATGGCTGCAATCACCATCTGCCATGATTTTGGAGCCCCCAAAAATAAAGTCTGACGCTGTTTCCCCATCTATTTCCCATGAAGTGACAGGACCAGATGCCATGATCTTCGTTTTCTGAATGTTGAGCTTTAAGCCAACATTCACTTTTTCACTCTCCTCTTTCACTTTCATCAACAAGCTTTTTCACTTTCATCAAGAGGTTCTTCTTCACTTTCTGCCACAAGGGTGGTGTCATCTGCATATCTGAGGTTATTTGAAATAGTAGAGTTGTCAATAAGTTAAACGCTAAGAATCTTCCAAGACTGAGTCTAGAAATCGCACTTTTAGAATCTGGTTTTGTTATCTCTGTAGGTGATTCCACAACTCCAATTAGTTTCTTTAAAAAATGTGTGTGTGTATGCCAAGCAACTTAGTTGTGTCTGACTGTTTCCAAGCCTACGGACCATAGCCATCCAGGCTCCTTTGTCCATGGGATTCTCCAGGCAAGAATACTGGAGTGGTTGTCATGCTCTCCTCCAGGGGACCTTCCCAACCCAGGGATCAAAAAACCCGGGTCTCCTGTGTCTCCTGCATTGGCAGGCAGATTCTTTACCACTAGGGCTACCTGGGAAGCTAATGCTCCCCTAATTTAAAAAAGTGGGCCTAAGACCTTAACAGGCATCTCACCAAAGAGGGTGTCGTCAGGGAAACACCCATTTAAACCATGAGAGAGACACCACGACAGGGCTATGAGAATGACCAGACTCCAGCACGCTGACACCACCAAATACTGGAGAGGAGGTGGAGCCACAGGAATGCTTGTTCTCTGCTGGTGGGAATGCAGAATCGTATAGCATCTGGAAGACAGTCAGGCACCTTCTTAGCAATCTAAACATACTCCTACCATACAGTCCAGCAACCACACTCCTTGGCAGTTACCTAGGACCTGAGAAGTTATGGTCACACAAAAACCCGCACATGGATAATTACAGCAGTTTTATTCACAACTGCTGTAATTTGAAATTTGAAAGCAACCAAGATGTCCTTCAGTAGATGAATGGATGAATATATTGTGATACAACTAAACAATGGACTCTTATGCAGGGCTAAAAAGAAATGAGCTGTCAAGCCATTTCTTGACTTGACATTAAATATGTAGTACATGGGATCGCAAAGCATCAGACACGACTGAGTGACTCACACACACACACACACACACACACACACACACACAAGCGAAAGAAGGGCTTCCCTGGCAGCTGAGACAGTAAAGATTCCACGTGCAATGCAGAAGACCTGTGTTCAATCCATGGGTCAGGAAGATTTCCTGGAGAAGGGAATGGCAACCCACTCTAGTATTCTTGCCTGGAGAATTTCACAGACAGAGGAGCCTGGTGGACTACAGTCCATGGGGTTGCAAAGAAGTCAGTCACTTCTTAAGTGAAAGAAACTACTCTGAAAAGGCTATGAATCCACCTTATGAATGTCACCTATGAATGACATCTATGAATGTCACCTCCAGATGTGACATTCTGGAGAAGATGAAACTGTGAAGACAGTAAAAATATCAGGAGCTAAAGGGAATAAAGGGGTGAGTAAGTGGAGCACGAAGGATTCTTAGGAGAGTGAAAATCTGTATGTGTCTATAATGGTAGTCATACATATGTCCAAATTCATGGAATGTACACCACCAAGAGGGAACCCTAATATAAACTATGGATTTTCCGTGACTGGTATATGTCACTGTAGATTCATCAGTTATAACAGGTATACCAGTCTGCTGAGAGATGCTGATAATGGGAGAGACTATGTGTGTGCAGGGGGTCAGGGGATATATGAGAAATCTCTATATCATTCCCTCGACTTTGCTGTGAACCTATAACAGCTCTAAAAAATAGTCTTTTTTTTTAACCTTTCATCTCATTTATTAATTAGCTTCTCACCAAAGAAAGGATCAGGTCTGTGTACTAAATGATTGCTAGATCTACTCCGTTTGACGAGTTCAGCTCCATATTTATTGCTTCTGTTTTGTTCGTGTTGACTTTTATTACTGGACTGGAGATTAACTTCATAAAGGAAGAGATTATTCCTGTCTTTTCACTGCTGTACCCTAGTACCTAGTAGATCTTCAGGAAGACAAATGTTGATGAAAAGAAAGAGAATCACCGAAATGACCAAGCACCTACAAGCTGCTGGCTACTTAAGAGCCGGGCCCATGGCTCATTCACCTTTGCATACTGAGCACCTACTAAAGGGCTGGAAAGAGCAGGGGTCAGTGAGTGTTGATAGAACAAAATGAATGAATGAGCGGATGGATGGATGGATGGAGGGACGGGAGCACTGGGCAATTCCAAAAGTAAGATACGCTTTTCACTCTCAACTAAAACTATTTTAATGATTACAATTAACTCTTAGCATACATTTTTATTTCACTATTATTATTTACACGGCATATTATCAATCCTACAACACACACAATGTGAACAGTAATGCTCAAAATAAATGTAAACAGGAAATCTAAGTGGTTGAGAAACTTGTCAGACTTGCTGTCTTTTAGAGTATGTGTACAGAATGTCCTTCAAACAGCTCTCCATTAAAAAACAGACATGCACAATACACAACACACACACACACACACACACACACACACACATACTTCACAACAGCCATGGTTGGGTGTTGTTTCTATAGCAAAGGAAACAAAATATTTACAGAGAATTTTAGGTAAATGTGATACAATCTTGTTCTCCATAATTAAAAGAATGCTCTCACATTTAAGATAAAGCTTTTTAACTTTCAAAAAAACTTCTCACATTTATTCAATTAGAAAGTACTTGGAATGGAACTTCTCAACTAATCCCAAACGCCAACAATCTCTTCTAAGCCTGGAGCAGTTGAATAAGTTTCTTTTTCTGATATGTATATATATCAGAGGCCATTTTTCATTCACAAATGAAATGACTTCTAATCTACAGAAAACATCTCTGTGAAGATTTGAGGGTAAACTATCTGTCTTCATTATCATTTAAACTTCTTAAGAGATTTCACCAGGCCCAGTGAATAGCATAAAGTATTGGAATTTAATCTGTTTTCCTACCCTGTCTTGAGAAGCCAGGAGAAAATTTAATGAAGTGATTCAGTCAGATAAATTAAGGTTATTATGAAATTTAATCAGAGAACTCTGTGGAGCCTGATGGCTTTATGATGGTATTTTATAAACAACTGTCAGCACTGTTAGCATTTTTTTCCCTTTAAGATGGAGCCTCTGTCAGTGGGGACAGTCTTCCATAAGCAAGCTGGCAAACTGATCAGCTTGATCCTTGAAGACTGTCAGAGTGAGGTCAGGCTGAAGAATATCTGTGTCTCCCCAAATCTGCAAATCTAATTTATGATGGCTATTAAGTTCCATTCTCACTGTATATCATTAAGTACCTAAGGATAAATATGGGCATGAAGGTTTAAGGAAAAATACAACAGCAAAACCACCCCCTCAGATCACTTAAAGTGAAGAAATGTAAATGATTCTGACATCTGAGTCTTTGGCCAACGTACATATTAAATCCACCTCAAATCAGAAGGCTGTGCAAGGGAATTTTGAGTTTCTTTTCTGGAAAACTATTTTAAAATGCACAAAACAGGGACTTCCCTGTGGTCTAGTGACTGAGATTCTGTGCTCCCACTGCAGGGGGTTCTCTTGGTCAGGGAACTAAGATCCCCCATGGGGTCTGGCATGGCCAACACACACACACACACACACACACACACACAAATAAAACTGTAATATTAAAAAATAAAATATAAACTAATTAAAAATACATTAAAAAATTTTTTCAATGCACAAAGTAAAACATGCTTTTCACCTCAACATTACATTCTTAAAGGTGTTAGTTACTAATTATAAGTAGGGCAAATTAATGGACTGATGCCACATGAAATAAAAATGGTATCTTTCGACTAAAGTAGGATGTATGAGGGCTTCTCCAGTGGCTTGGTGGTAAAGAATCCTCCTGCAATGCAGGAGATGGAGGAGACATGGGTTCGCTCCCTGGGGAATCCCCATGGACAGAAAAGCCTGGCGGGCTACAGTCCGTGGGGTCACACAGAGCTGGAACGACTGAGCACACACACACGGATCTGTGAAACATTTCACTGGTCTAGATGTGGACCTGTTGACTGGTTATAAGGTTTACATCCACCCTGGCACTTTTTATGAGGAAAGTGTCTGCAAGAGTAAATCAATGCTTGGAAAAACATTAATGGAGGGGAGAGTGAGTGCTCGGAACCAGCTGACATGGAAACAGCTGACATGGAAACAGCATGTAGCCTTTCCTGCCAGTAACCACTAAGCCGGTTCCAAAGAACCGAATGTTTGGGAAAATGTAGTCGAAACAACAGTGTCGAAATAACTGACAAAGAGAGTTGTAGTTCTTAAAGGATGCTATAATTCTAACATTTCACTAACTAGAGAAATGAGCTTCCTGCTGCTACTGCTAGGTCGCTTCAGTTGTATCCGACTCGGTGCGATCCCACAGAGCTTCCTGGTTAATTCAAATAGGTGGTTTTACTGCACCACCTGCCTGAAGAAGTCTCCAGGTTGCCATCCTCTCAATGACGACTAAACCTAAAGCACTGTGAGATTTTCTATACTTACAGGACCCTAATTACTGAATTTTTCATATCAACTTCATTTTCATGTAATCTTATTCTTCTCATAGAACAAAGACTTCGGTACGTTTTAATTTTTCGCCTTTGTATGACTGTTTAGAGAGAACGATGCACGTTGTTGTTGCTGTCCAGTTGTTAAGTCTCGTGTCTGACTCTTGGTGACCCCTTCCCTGTCTTTCACTATCTCCCGGAGTTTGCTCAGATTCATGTCCATTGAGTTGGTGATGCCATCCAACCATCTCATACTCTGCTGCCCCATTCTCCTCCTGCTGTCAATCTTTCCCAGCATCAGGGTCTTTTCCAATGAGATTCACATACAGGCCTTTATTTATTTATGGTTGTTTGTCTTGCTTGCTGTTTTAAATACAAAATTACTGGTTTTACAGCTAGAGAAAAATGGCAACGTCACTGCTGCTGGAACTGTGATCCAGCCTTTGGGTCAGCTCTAGAACTTTCTTTAGAAGCCCAGGTGCCAAGCGCCCCCAGGGACTATCAGATCACTCCTTGAAAAGATTCCCCATATCCAGGACATCATCTCAGGTGTTGGGATGAGCAGTGGGCCGCTGCCCAGCTAGCAGCTCTGATCCTTACTTAACTAGTCCCTCTAGGACTCAAGTGCATTTAAAAAGAGAGAAACGGGTACTTCCCTGGCAGTTCAGTGGTTAGGACTTGAGGGGGGTGCAGGTTGGATCTCTAGTAGGGAAGCTTAGATTCCACATGCCCCATGGTTAAAAAACCAAAACATAAAGTAGATGCAATATTGTAATAAATTCAATAGAGACTTTAAAAATGGTCTACATCCAAAAAAAAAAAAATCTTAAAAAAAAAGAGACAAAAATGTGAGGGGGCTAATTCAGAACCTCTTGGACAGCTGGATTTACAACTTCAACTAACTTCCTTTGTCTGCCCACTGTGTTCCCGGGAGATAACAGAGAGTCCCAGTACCCGCCTTCGAGGAGCGAGGAGCGGAGGCTCTGGGGGCAGGTAGGGAGAGAAGGGAGCTGCAGGCAGTAATGATCAGGTTACAGAGGGCGCGGGCGCAGGGTCCAAACCACAACTTGGCTCCCTGGTCTGGCACGTGGCCACGGCCCAGGCAGAAAGAGTTCCTGAAGCTCAGCTGCAGGCTGGGGGCCAGGATGGGCTGGCGCGGCGCGGCTCTGATACGGAGAGCTGTGAAGTAACGCTCTGGAAACTGTCGGGCAATAATTGGGGCTGAAGGAAGAGAATGAAAACGATCAGCCGAGATGCGAGTTTGGGAGCGAGGCGGAAGGCAAAGGCAACAGGTGAGGCCTGACCCACGCAGGTGGCTGCAAACCCTCGGCTGCCCAGGAGGGTAACTCGACTCCATGAGGCCGAGAACCGGGATCCCTGGCTGAAGGCCTCTATTGAAAGCACACAAAAACGTGCGCCGGGAGCCAGCGTTCTCCTTTTCAGGGTGAGCCTGCGTCTGCCCGCTCTTTCCCTTTGAGGATTTCTTACACTCTGGTGTTTCCTCAGTGCTCTCAGTCCCCTGCAGACATCCTGCCCTCCCTCCTGGAACACACTCTGTGTCCGGGGGAGGCTGCTCAGGGATAAGAGGCCTGAAGTCACTGCCGCCTAACACAGTGATCTGGGTCAAAACACACACTGATGACTTCTCAGGATAAAACTTCTTAGGCGATCAAAATCCAAGGGCTGAAATACCCGTCACAACATGGACACTTTTGGAGTTTTTCGGGAGCTTGGTACTTCTTCTGCATTTTGAATTGAACTTTATTGTTTACAGGAACAACACTTGAACTTCTTTTAAAACACCAGGTTAGAGGACACAGTCTAATGATCACATGTTAGGTATTTCTTGCAAGAAAATATCAGTAATGATGGGTTGTGTTATTTCCAGAAGCCTCTTGATCTTTCTGTGAACAGGAGATTGTTTGGGGTTTACCAAATTTGCCAGGAGCCATAGGAAGCCCCTGAACTAACTTTATAAAGTGAAAACATTAGCAAAGAGCAGGAATCAACATCTCAATGACACATAGTGGAAGAATCCATTTAAACTCACCTAAATCCCTTACTCTAACATCAAACCTCTACAAAGAATTATGAAGACCTGTTCTTAGTAATTAAAGGAAAGGCCGTTACATAATTCATTATGGAGATGGAAGACTTTTTAAAACTAAAGTTGATAAAAAACTAGATTTGATGTGCTATATGTCAGTGCTTTAATATTTATTGGAACAGTTGTATTTTTAACTTAATTTTTATTTTCATAAGAGTGGATTTAATTACAAGGTTTTTGGTTTGGAAGACCTTCAAAAATTACTAGGAAATAACTGCCATATAGTTATCAGATCTAAGTTTTCAGAATATGTGCAAAGAGTCTCCTTTAATGATTGCAAAGTATGTGCGTGCTAAGTCGCTTCAGCCATGTCTGACTCTTTGCAACCCCGTGGACTGCAGCCCACCAGGATCCTCTGTCTATGGGTTTCTCCAGGCAAGAATACTGTAATGGGTTGCCATTTCCTCCCCCAGGGGATCTTCCTGACAGTATGTAATAAAAATATCAACCTGAGACTCTTCTAAGACAATGGTGATCATTCCTATTTGTCCATCACAATTCATTTGTATCAGAGAGTACTGCTCATTGCCTGACCAGATTTGCAAACATCGCCACGCCGCTGATTTTTTGTCATTGTTGTTCTCATTGGCTTCCAGCCCACTTCTTAACGTTCTCAAATGGCATTGGTTGAAAATCCCATGGACGGAGGAGCCTTGGTGGGCTGCAGTCCATGGGGTCGCTAAGAGTCGGATACAACTGAGCGACTTCACTTTCACTTTTCACTTTCATGCATTGGAGAAGGAAATGGCAACCCACTCCAGCGTTCTTGCCTGGAGAATCCCAGGGACGGGGGAGCCTGGTGGGCTGCCGTCTATGGGGTCGCACAGAGTCCGACACGACTTAGCAGCAGCAGCAACAAACCCCCAGGTACAGGAAGCAGCTCTTCATTGAGGCTACCTGAACACACACAGAGTTCAGCATCAGGGGTATCATTTTAATTGTGCAATAAAACTTTCCAGCACAGAAAGACAAATGCTACCAGATAGGCAGAGACTGTAAATAGAGAAATAGAAAAAAGGATCTTGGATACTGAAAATACATCAGATAATTTCAAATAAGGAGTCTTCTGTTTATCATTTGGTCAGCTTAAACTTACTAACGAATACATATATTTTTCTCAGATATTCAATACAGTAAAAGTCGTTTAAGAGCAACACAAACTCTATTCGTATACAACCCACTGCATTATTTATTATACTTAGTTTCACAAAGTGGAATTTTCCCTGAAGTGATCAAGTATGTTAAAAGGGAAAACAGGGTTGTGGTTCCAGTTCTCAGTATTTTCCATAAAAGATATTTTAAAAACCTGGCTATTGTAGTCAGTCCTAAGAAATCTACTTGTGGAGAAATAATTGCTCTCTAACACCCAAGAGTAGACAGACAGACGGAACTCAGAAACGCTAAAGCCGTGCTGCTCGCCTGTACTCCATTGTGTATGTGAGTCCAGAGTCCAGCAGGCAGGCCTCAAAATGCTTTTCATCTTTCTCTCACAGCAAAGCAGCACATATTCATAGGTGAGGGCATTCCAGCAAGAGAATGTCATCATACCAAGGAAAAAGTGAGGCAAGTCAGAGGATGGGGGCCCACCAGGAGGAGTCCCTGGGTGACCTGGAGACCTTGATCTCTTCATGTCTCGGTTGGAATTTTTCACTTGTAAACAGTTAGAGGCAAAACTAAGGCTTCTCTGGTGGCTCAAATTGTAAAAGAATCGGCCTGCAATGCAGGAGAACCACGTTTGATCCCTGGGTCAGGAAGATCCCCAGAGAAGGAAATGACAACTCACTCCAGTATTTCTGCCTGAAGAATTCCATGGACAGAAGAGCCTGGAGGGCTACATACAGTCCATGGGGGTCGCAAAGAGTAGGACATGACTGAGCAACTGGTATACACACACACAGAGGCAAAACTACGGAGACTGTATAGCGATCGGCAGCTGCTAAGGGCTGAGGGGATGAACAAGTGGAGCAGAGAGGACTTTGAGAGCAGCGGAAACACGCCGTGTGATGCTGTGATGATGGACACATGCCATCATGCATCTGTGCAAACCCAAAGCACACACCACACCAAGAGTGAACCCTAAAGGGAACTACGAACTTGTGGATGACGACGTGTCGGGAGTAGGTTCCTCAGTTACAAATAATGTACCATCTGGCAGGGGATGTTGATAATGGGGGGAGCTATGCGTGCGAAGGGCCAGAGGGCACACTAAAAATCTGTACTTTCCTCTCAACTTTGTTGTGAACCTAAAAGTGTTGCTTTAAAAAGGTTCTGTTTTTTTTTTAAAGACAGTCAAGATAATCTAGACTCAAGACTCTTTCAACTAGGAGCCATAAAACCTGCCTAATTACTGTTAAAAGGCTGTTTAAACAGTCCAGAACTTGTAGGGTGCAATGAATACCAATATTTTATTTCATAGGCCTTGTTAATTACTTGCAATTTCTGTAGGTGGACATACACTGGGCTTTTTTTTTTTTTCAACTAGCACTATCGTTTTAAATTAAAAAAAATGTTTTATTTTTTTGGCCCTGCCACAAGGCATATGGGATCTTGATTAATAGTTTTTTGACCAGGGATCAAACCGACAGGCCCTGCATTGGGAGCTCAGAGTCTTAAATCAATGGGCCACCAAGAGGAGGCCGGACAAACTGATTTTTAATAAGAATGTGAATTAAAGAACTAGGAAAATATTTAATAATTACAGTCACTTACCTTAAATAAAACTGTCAGATAATCCGGTAAGTTTAATCATGTCATACTGAATTAGTGTTTTGTTTTTTTTTTAACACTGCTCCTGATAAGTTGCTTCAGTCGTTTTAACACTAAGTTTGCTTTTTGGCAAATAGTTTGCTCCATATTTTTGACTCATCTAAAACAATCCTGGCGTTACCTCTGGATGACCTGAGGTTTATTATCTCCCCATGTAGGACATGGGCTGCTCTTGTCAGCTCTGAGAGAAAGAGAAGAAGCCATGTGACTCACTGGCAGAGAACTGCATAAAATCACGGGTCCGTTCTGTTGCTGGCTACAGGATATGGAAATTTCACCAGAAAACCTTGAGCTAAATATGTTTTTCACTCTTTGAAAACTGAGAGGCTGACGAACTTTTATATTAGGTCATGATGACCAGAAATACATTAAAATAATTTCAATGGACTGCAATTTTGATACAGGCTTTTACAAAGCAGTTTCAAAAGAGCAATTCATGATGCTGCAAACAAATGCTAATGTCTAAAAGACATCAAGGGAATGGAAGTTCATATAAAATTGACCTAGTCACGTCCATCACAATGAAACTCGCATTAACAAGAGCACGTAGACAGTGTGTGTGTGTGTGTGTTTGCATGCGCATGTGAATGTGAGCTGGAACACATACCAGTATGGTATGGTACATTTAATTTCCTGGCAATCAAAAGAGTAACCTGAAAGTCATTTTTGCTGCCAATCCCTTTGTTGTTATTGAAGATCTACGTACAATATTAGTATGCTTCCTTACACATATGTAGGACTTCTCTGGTGGCTTAGATGGTAAAGCATCTGGACTACAATGTGGGAGACCCAGGTTCGATCCCTGGGTTGGGAAGATCCTCTGGAGAAGGAAATGGCAACCCACTCCAGTACTCTTGCCTGGCAGAGGAGCACTGTAGGCTACAGTCCATGGGGTCACAAAGAGTAGGACACAACTGAGTGACTTCACTTCACTTACACATATGTTAACAATAGTGAGAAGCAGGGTACAGTAAGGATGCCAAGTTTGTTATCGGAAGACTCAGGTGTGAATGTACCCCTACATGGGAAAGCTGGACGCACTGGCTGTGCTTAGTCATAGGTAAAATGACAAACTGGACTAGCTCAGTGGTTTTTAATTAAAGGAACTTGTCAGGGGACTTCCCTGGTGGTCCAGTTGGGGAACTAGGATCCTGCATGCTGCATTACGAGGTCAAAATAAAAAAAGGTAACTGTCAGAATCACCTATGTACCTTTTTCAAAACACACATGCCCAGGCTCACACGCAGATTTTTACCATACCAGATCCTAATGAGGGTCCAGACAGGAATGCACATTTGAAAAACTTTCCCGGTGGTTCTAGAGAACTCCTTGTTGTAGTTTAGTCACTCACTCGTGTCTGACTTTTTGCGACCCTATGGACTGTAGCCTGCCAGGCTCCTCTGTCCTTGGAATTTCCCAGGAAAGAATACAGGAGTGGGTTGCCGTTTCCTTCTCCAGGGCATCTTCACGACCCAGGGATTGAACTCAAGTCTCCTGCATTGGCAGGTGGACTCTTAACCACTGAGCCACCAGGGAAGCCCTAAGAACTCCTAGAAATGGTTATTTGCAGTACAAGAACAAAGATAACCCTACATTTAGAAGATGGTCTCATGTGGCTGTTGAGTGTTTGAAACGTGGCTGGCCCACACTGAGATGTGCTGTAAGTGTAAAGTACACAGCAAATGTCAAAGGGAAAGGAGAATGTTAAAAAGTATCTCATTTTTTTAAGTATTTACTACATGCTGATACTTTGGGGGCAAGAGGAGAAGGGGACGACAGAGGATGAGATGGCTGGATGGCATCACCGACTCGATGGATGTGAGTCTAAGTGAACTCCGGGAGTTGGTGATGGACAGGGAGGCCTGGCGTGCTTCGATTCATGGGGTCGCAAAGAGTCGGACACGACTGAGCGACTGATCTGATCTGATACTTTACCTTGGCTACACTGAGTTAATTATGTTAAAATTAATTTCACCTGGGTTAAAGCTTTTTACTGGGGCTACTAGAAATTTTAAATTACATATGAGACCTGCATTTAATTTTCTCATAGATAGCACCAGAAGAGAGTTTCAATCAAGTACCTTCCACAGAAATAGTTAATAGATTTTTTTTTTTTTTTACTTTTTGGCTGTGCTGTGAGGTATGTGGGATTTTAGTTCCCCCACCAGGGATCTAATCCATGACTCCTGCATTGGAAGCTCAGAATCTTAACCACTGGACCACCAGGGAAGTCCCAATTTTTAATTTTTTTGAAGAATAAAAAAGAAAGATGGGACCAATATAGCAAATATAGAAGGAAAAAGAAATAGAGAAAGTAATTTTCTGCTTTCATTGTCTTCTGATAGAGATGTGTGCAGGGTTGACTGTTTCTCACGTGGCTGTCAGTGTGTTTACGAAATCATCAATGAAGGTGAGTTCTGGATATTGAAATTCTAGCTCCTCAACACAGGCGCCAAGCCCACACAGACTCAAAGCAGAGGTTTCCTGGCGTCCTTCCTGCCAGGAGGTAGAAGCAATCATTTCCCAGGCTGGCATGAGCCGCGCTGATGCTGCGGTGTTTCCGTGTGCCTGTTATTAAGTATTTCCGGAATTGCCAGGTTCTGCCTGAGTGGAGAGGCACACGAGGTCAGGAACTTTCTGTGCTGGACCGCTGGGATTGGCTGGCACATGGGGTGGAAAAAGAACTCAACTCAAGGAGCCTAAGGCCGTCTGCGCCCTCCCGAGGGCACAGTGCCGAGGTGCGCGAGGCTGCCATAGATGGGAGGGCGCTGAGATGCAGGGATGGATGCAAAGCCATTCCGGCTGAGGGACCATTTTTCTTTTGGCTCCAAGTCACTACACAAAAACATTCACAGAATCAGGGAGGATGTGGGTTTTTCAACTGGTAGAGAGTGAGACAAAACGTGGAGGTAGATGGGGTGCATGTGACACAGAAGTGTGCCTCCTTCTCCTACCACTGCGATGTTACCCAGAAGAGATAGGAGATGTGGGACTTCCCTGGTGGTCCAGTGGCTAAGACATCATGCTCCCACCACAGGGGGCCTGAGTTCGATCCCTGGTTAGGGATCCCGCAACCTAAAAGACCTAAAAGACCCCGCATGCCACAAAGACTGAAGATCCTGTGTGCCTCAGTGAAGACCTTGTGCAGCCAAAAGAAAAGGGAGCCAAGAGATGGGGTGGCCCCAGGCAATCCCACTCAGAAGGGGCCGTGCCAAAAACCTTTGTTCCTGAGGAAAGGAACAGTAAACATAACACCAGCAACACCAGGTCAGAGGAGCGTGGGAAGAGTGACGGGACGGGGTGGGGAGAAACATGCCCTGCAGATAGTAAAATGAACTCTGAAATTACAACAACGGAAGGTTGGGCACCACTGTAGATAAAACAGACTAATGAAACAAAGTTCAGACACAGACTCAAAGGTACATAAGAATTTAGTATTTAATAAATGTGATACTTCAAAATGTTGGCTTGTTTAATGGATACTAGAGCAATTGGCAAACCATCTGGACAAAAATTAGATCCCTAAACCATTCCACTCACCAAAACACATTCTAGAAATTCCAATAACTGAGATTTAAATGTAAGAAGCATTTCACAGAAGTACTGAAAGAAAACATAGTCTTAAACTGAAGAACTTTCTAAACTTGGTACCAGAGGTAGCAACAAAACCATTTGTGGGTGTGATTACAGAAAAAATGTTAAGATCCTATCCCTCCAAAGCCACAGTAAGGTTTGGTTTTCATCCTTCTGAGAACCCACTGAAACTAAAGACAAGGCGGTGGTTATTCAGTTGCTAAGTCGTGTCTGACTCTGTGATCCCACGGACTGTAGCCCCCCAGGCTCCTCTGTCCATGGGATTCTCCAGGCAAGGATACTGGAGTGGGTTGCCATTTCCTCCTCCAGGGGATCTTCCTGACCCAGGGATCAAAACTACATCTCCTGCATTAGCAAGTGGCTTCTTTACCACAGAGCCACCTGGGAAGACCTAAAGACAAGGTACAAAGAGGAAACCTGTGACGGGGAAGAGAAAGGCAGAAGGCAGAGCATCATTTTCCTGGCAGACAAGGAGCAGATGTGAGAGTGCTGCAAGACCAGGAGGAAATGGACGCGGTCCATGCAGACCACAGAGGAGAAGACGCAGGCCCCCAGGGGCAGAAGGGCAGGAGAAAAGGGGAAGGGGGTCCCATTCTCACTGTATGAAGTGGGCTCAGCCCCTCGGGAAGGGATCTCCCAGCTCCACCCACGCAGAACCACCCTGGAACATACCTATGCTCTCCTCCCTCCAATGCCCATCAAGCCCAGGAAGAGGCAGGTGTGGTAGGTCTGCCTTGTCTAGTGCAGGGCTGTACCACTGATCTGTGTTTCTCCTTCGAGGACTTCTTCGAGGCCCCCTTCAGCACCAGCCCCTCACCCCACACTGAGGTCTGACCAGGAACAGCCTTAAAGAGCATCTGCTTCTCAAGTTCTCAGTAACGTGGGATAGCTGTCACCCTTTGGCAAAACAAAGACACCTGGCATACAATATCAAGATTGCTATGAAACAGGGATATTTATCATAAAGAATAAAAAAATTAATGCATATTATGACTGTGAAAATCAGACTTCCTAACAATTCATAAGGGCTTCCCTGGTGGCTCAGTGATAAAGAATCCGCCTGCTAATGCAGGAGGTGCAGTTTTGATCCCTGGGTCGGGAAGACCCCTCGGAGAAGGAAATGGCAACCCACTCCAGTATTCTTGCCTGGAGAATCCCATGGACAGAGGAGCCTGGTGGGCTACAGGCCATGGGGTCACAAAGAGTTAGACACGACTTAGCGACTACACAACATAATTCATAAAAATAGGACCTGCTGAGTTTTCTCTTAGAAAAACTCTCTTTCCTCTCTTCCTTGCTTTAGAAGTATAAACTTAGGCAGACTGTCACTTCTCTCAAAACTTCAAAAACCACTAAGAGATAGAGGTCTGACAGTTCGCTGCCTTCTATGAAGAAAAGCAGCAACATGGCATTGTAACAGGAGTGGATGAAGAGATGTTTGTGGGGTCTGGACTGGCTGGAGCATTCCCAGGCTCTGCAGGGCAATTAACATGAAAGGCTGTAGGACGCTGCCCGCTGCCCGCAGTTAGCAAGAAAACAATGCTCCTCCTAAGATGCCCTCTCTGATACCAATGATTGGTGTCTGCTCTGAATAGGAGGGGCATTTCCATTAATTTAATACAGTGTTGAACTTAATCCCATAGACTGAAAATGACTTGCCAGTTCAGCTCAATACAGAAATAGGATATAACCCAGTTCTCTTTGCTCAAAATAGATTGCATTCTTGTCCTACAACAACTGCAAATGCTTCAAAGCACTCGAGGTTTTTTTCTTTTTTTCTTTTAATTTGGATTCCACAAGGCAGCAAGGTACACTGGGAAGAGTGAGTATTCTGCAATTAATCATATTAATATCGAGACTTTCCATTTCCTACCTGTGTGACTTTGCCCAAATTTGTAATTAGTTAATTAAAATCACTTAACTTAATAATCCTACTCTTTTACTGAAAAGGATATGAGGTGGTCTACCTAAAGACATTGTTTCCGAGGTGTCTCAGTGGTAAAGAATCCACCTGCCAAGCAGGAGATGGGTTTGATCCCTGGATTGAGAAGACCCCCGGAGAAGGAAATGGCAATCCACTCTAGAATTCTTGCCTGTAGAATCTCATGGACAGAAGAGTCTGGTGGGCTACGGTCCATGGGAGTCACAAAGAGTTGGACACCACTGAGTGACTAAAAAAAAAACAACCTAAAGACATACCATAAAAATACAATTTTTTGTATTTAAAAAAATATTTGTATTTTTAAAAATATCAGGCAGAAAAGAGAAACAAAGACAGTAAAATCAAGGGGGGAAAAAAAGACAAACATAAACTTCATTCTAAAAGGTATTATATAGTTGCTAAAAGCTAAGTGAAAAAAATCTGGCTCTGAACTTTAAAAACATTAAAACAAAGTCTAAACAATCACTTTCAAACCCATTAGACAACATACTTAATCTGAACAAATTTATTTGAGATGGATAACATCACAGATCTTGAAGGTTTATCGTAAGAATTAAATGCTCTGTGAAAACACCTTGTGTAATCCTTGCTCACAGAAGCTGTCCCATAAAATAGTCTCTCTTTCTCTTAGGCTTTGCTGTGATACATTTCCTGATTTTAAGCCGGGGTTCAGAAGTGGTATTTGAGAAAGGCTATTCTAATCCCTTTTTTATTCAGAACATTACTTTTGCCTCACTGAAATAAAAAGCAACATTCAATGCACCCCATAATATAGAATTTCAGGATTATAGAATCTCTGTACTAAAAAGAATACAAATGACTATATCCCACAAATTATGTTTGCTGCAACATCCTTAATGAGAAAACATGGCTTTGCACCCCTTAGCATCCTCTCCAGATCAGACAGCATTACTTTTCAAAAGGACTAAAACTGCTGTTAGCAAGCAGAGGAGAATATATACTATTCAAATTACTAGGTCTTACATCTGGAACCTTAAAACATGTAGGAGGTTGTCAGATCTCTAATATTAGTGTGGTAATTAGGATTACCCCCAACTTCCAAAAAAAACCAGTATGTAAAACTCATTTTTCCCTTTCTTAAAGTGCAGAAACCTACAGATTTTAGAAAGTGCATCTGAGAACAAAGTGGTTTAGAACATGGTGGCATGGATGACACGTGCAGATAACTGAAAAAGGCTTTAAAAACAACTCATCTGAGTGACTGTCTTTCTGCCTTAAATAATCAAGGAGGAATGTGGCTCTCTCTAAGAAAAAGACCTGACATTTCCTTCTCTTGGCATAAAATTGTCCTGTTGCAGAAGGCGAGAGCCTTTCAGTGGAACGAAATGTAATTAATTCCAAAGGCCCGCGACATAAGGTAGACGTGTAATTGGATAGCTAAATGACTTCTTCCATGTACAAGTAGAATTCGAATCCTAAGCTTCATGAAAATCCCTCATTTATCTAAACGGTCAGCAAATGAATTCTTTGGGTTATGAAGGCTTGCAGCAATTGATATTTTCCTATTCTCTACCAGGACTGCCAAATCTTCTATGAATGTGAAATCAATAAAATGCTGAAATATTCCCATTAAATTTGAACTTCTGTTGATTCACAAGGAACACGATGACTCTTTTAGTGCCTAGTGTCATTTGCTGCTGCTGCTACTGCTGCTAAGTCGCTTCAGTCGTGTCCGACTCTGTGCAACCCCATAGACGGCAGCCCACCAGGCTTCCCCATCCCTGGGATTCTCAAGGCAAGAACACTGGAGTGGGTTGCCATTTCCTTCTCCAATGCATGAAAGTGAAAAGTCAAAGTGAAGTTGCTGAGTATGGTCCGACTCTTAGCAACCCCATGGACTGCAGCCCACCAGGCTCCTCCATCCATGGGATTTTCCAGGCAACAGTACTGGAGTGGGGTGCCGTTGATTCACTGTTATTACAGAACCATGACTCTAATCTCACGTCATCCTTCTACAAGAGGCTCACTGTAGAGCTCATGTGCTCCATCCTACCTTCAAATCCTCTTACCACCTTCCACTTATCCAAAATAGAAGACAACCGAACTTGAGACTTACAAATCCTCAAGAACTTTTTGTTGTTGTTAAAAGTAAACTTGGGTGATTCCCTGATGACTCAGTGGTAAAGAATCCGACTGCCAATGCAGGAGATGCAGGTTCGATCCATGGATCGGGACGATCCCTTGGAGAAGGAAATGGAAACCCACTCCAGTATTCTTGCCTGGGAAATCCCACGGACAGAGGAGCCTGGCAGGCTACAGTCCATGGGGTTGCAAAGAGTCGGACACGACTGAGCATGCACACACACAATACTCTAGGCAGGGACTTCCCTGGTGGTCCAGGGGATGAGACCGTGCATCCAATGCACAGGGCCCGGGTTCAGTCCCAGGTTAGGGAATTAGATCCTGTGTGGCACAACTAAGACCTGTGCAGCCAAATAAATAGTTAAAAAAAAAAAAAATCCTCTGGGCAGCCCGGTGAGGGTGGTAGGATCCCCATCTCACACAAGGGTGAGGCTCTGACAGGTTATGTAATATTCCCCAATCTACCTGGAAGCCCAGAGGGTGGGTGAGGGCTTCTGCACACAAGTTTAGGCTCTGGAGCCCTTGCGTCCTGTCCCCCTTCCTCTCAGCCTGCTTGTCCCCTCACTAGGGTCCTGGCTTTTGGTGGCTGGTAAGAGGTGGCAGCCAGGATGCCTCAGAGGTGGAGGACAGCCCAACTCCCACTGACCCTGCTTATACAGACACTGCTGCTGCTGCTGCTGCTAAATTGCTTCAGTCGTGTCCGACTCTGTGCGACCCCATAGACGGCAGCCCACGAGGCTCCCCGTCCCTGGGATTCTCCAGGCAAGAACACTGGAGTGGGTTGCCATTTCCTTCTCCAATGCGTGAAAGTGAAAAGTCAAAGTGAAGTCGCTGAGTATGGTCCGACTCTTAGCAACCCCATGGACTGCAGCCTACCAGGCTCCTCCATCCATGGGATTTTCCAGGTAAGAGTGCTGGAGTGGGGTGCCATTGCCTTCTCCAATACAGACATTGGGATCCCATAATTGCTGGGAGCCAGCATATTGCATATTGAGTGCATATTGCATATTGCATATTGAGTGCAGCACTTTCCACAGCATCATCTTTCAGGATCTGGAATAGCTCAACTGGAATTCTATCACTGCCGGGAGCCAGCGTGAGGAACTCCGCCCGTGGCAAAGGTCATAAGGAGGCTCGGCATACACAAAGGCGGGATTGAGCCTCAAGAGACCCCCTGAAAATTCTCGAGCATCTACCCCCAAAACCAGAGCCTGCCTACTTTCTGCTTTGTGCTTTCCCCTACACCTCTGACTTTACAGGGGGCTGTCCCCCACTACCTCTCTCTGAAAAAAGAGTTAACTTACAGCTCCAGTTAATAAAGTTCCTGGGTCTGATAGTGTTTCAACCTACAAAATCCTTTGGAAGTCCTCTAGCCTGCCTGAATAGGTTTTTCCGGCCACATGTGATTGCTCAGAGCCTCCCAACTGTGAGAGGCATGAGATGTTCTAAACTGTCTAAATACAGATTCCTTTGAGCAGTTAAAAGATTGATTAGAAATTGTATTGGTGAAGGGATTTTCACTTGTTGGGCCAATGTTTGCTGCTAATCTCCATATCCCTTACCTGCTGTGTCCCTGGCAGTGTTTGTAACCTTGGACGCTTGAGTTAATTCTTTTACTTGTTATAGCCCACCACACCTTTGCCCTATAGGAATGCAACTTTATGTAATGCTTTTGGAGGCATAATTAATTCCCAGACCAGAAGGAACGGTGGTGAGAATTATTTTTCAATATTGGACCACATTAGGTACTGTGGCACCTAATTTGTTGTTCAGTCACTAAGTCCTGACTACAGCACACCAGGCTCCCCTGTCCTTCATTATCTCCCAGAATTTGTTCAAATTCATGACCACTGAGTCAGTGATGCCATCCAACCATCTCATCCTCTGCCACCCCCTTCTCCTCCTGCCCTCAGTCTTTCCCAGCATCAGGGTATTTTCCAATGAGTTGGCTCTTTACATCAGGAAGCCAAATTATTGGAGTGTCAGCTTCAGCATCAGTCCTTCCAGTTAATTTTTAGGGTTGACCTCCTTTAGGATTGACTGGCTTGATTTCCTTGCTGTCCAGGGGACTCTCAAGAGTTTTCTCCAGCACCACAATTTGAAAGTATCAATTCTCCAGTTCTCAGACTTGTTTATGGTCCAACTCTCACATCTGTACATGACTACTGGAAACACCATAGTTTGACTGTAAGGACCTTTTTCAGCAAAGCTCAAAACAAAATAGGAATATCTCTAATGTCAAATAGTGCCATTTTCTATGCCTCTACAGGGTAAGATTTCAGAAAGAAGAGAAAAGGCTTTTTCATATTTTAGAATTGAGTTGATTGGGAAATGAATTACTTTTATCATAAGAGCTGGTCCAAGGTTATCAAAGCCCTTGATATCCTTTCTCTTGTTTCATTTGCATGAAATTTCATGATGGTTCTAAAAAAGCATGTTATGATAGATGCAGCACAAATTTATAAAAGCTCAAGTTACAGAAGTCCTGCCTGGCATATCTGTTTTGTTTAAGATAGGAATATAATTTCAGAGATAAGAATGTGAGACTCTGGGGTTACTTTTAGAGCTTATAAAAAATACGGCATTCATGGAATCAGACCCCATACTACCTGTATCTTGACAATCTCAAATGATATAGTTCCTTTTGTTTCCCTGTAAAAAATAGATAAAATAAAAGATCTAAAATTTTCACCTTCTCTGAAATACACACACCTCTCAAATGTACAAATCTGCCCCTGGATGTCAGGTGGGCTTCTTGGATGGCTCAATAGGTAAAGAATCTGCCTGCAATTCGATACTCAGGGGACACAGGTTCCATCCCTGGGTCGGGAAGATCCCCTGGAGGAGGAAGTAGCAACCCACTCCAGTATTCTTGCCTGGAGAATCCCATGGACAGAGGAGCCTGGTGGGCTACAGTCTATAGCACTGAAAAAAGTTGGACACAACTTAGCAACTGAACACATAATGGATGTCAGGTAAAGTACCAAACCTGGATATGCATTAATCTGATATTTCAACAACAGAAATGAAGACAATGTTCAAAAAGCAAAGTCCAAATATGGAAACAGCTCTGAGGTTAGGTCATTACTTCACTTGTTGTTTAGCTGCTAAGTCCTGTCTGACTCTTTGTGACCCTATGGACTGTAGGTTGCCAGGCTCCTCTGACCATGGGGTTTCCCAGGCAAGAATCCTGGAGTGGGTTGCCATTTCCTCCTCCTGGGGATCTTCTCAACCCAGGGATGGAACACACATCTCCTCCATTGGCAGGCAGATTCTTTACCCATGAGCCACCAGGGAAACAAAGTTATTACACTACAGCAGCCTAGCCACCAAGCGAATCTGTTTTCCTGACAACAAACAACAACCTTCTTATGACCACACTAATAGTGCATGCGCCTGTCTGAGCTCCAAGCTCCTTTCAGAAGGGCCTGTGGAATACATGAAATGCGTTAGTCAAACACACTTCAACTCTAGACTCTCCATTATCAAAATGGGAACTAGGAGACTGCAGTGTAATTATCTATAACTTAATGTCATGCATTGTACAAGAGTTAACTTTTTCCTGTTAATTAGGGAACTATCAAACAACTATAAGTGTCTCATTCATATGTGAAGAGAAGTGAGCAGTTGGGGCTATTATTAATTTCCATATCACCTGAAGGCAGCTACACTTTTGACTTTATAATATCAATAAGAGGCTCATTTTAGTTTGGGGGTTTAAATTAAAATGTCTATAGAAGCCACATGGTGAGTCTTTTTCCATATGGCATTGTTAAATTCCACATGACATTTTTGAAGCTTCTTTGCATTCCACACCTGATTCAGTGTCTGTCTGCTGTCTAAGACCACACGTCTGAGTACACCAAGCCCAGGTTCCCTTCCCCACCTCAAGAACCACATTCACAGGAAGCACGGAACACGACAAAATCCTTCATAGTGATCACAGAGTGTCCAGAGAAATTTGTCAGGGTAAGGAGGACTCCGTTGCTACACTGAGAAATTATTTATCTTCAGACCCAGTGTCCCGAGAGAAGAAAGTATATCTCTGGCTTTCACTCAGATACTGAAGGCCCCAGGACGTGAGGGGGTATTCCATGCTGCTTTTGTTCATTTGCAGAATGATCCAAGAAGGAGAACTGACTCAAGCCTGTAAATTTAAATTCTGGAATGAATGGAACTGCATTAGACCCAGAGAAGTGTTTCAAATATGAAACTTACTGTAAAGTTAGCCTAGAACCCGAGTCAGTAACTCAGATCTGCTTCATTCCTTGGAAGACGGTTTTGCCTATCCGTTTAATAGATGGGTTTTTGAAAGTATTTATTTGTTTATTTGGCTGCACGGGTCTTAGTTGTGGCATGTGGGATCTTTAGCTGTGGCACATGAACTCTTAGTTACTGCATGCAGGATCTAGTTCCCTGACCAGGGACTGAACCTGGGCCCGCTGCATTGGGAGTATGGAGTCTTAGCCACTGGATCATCAGGGAGGTCCGTGATAGATGATTTTAAATCCCCCTTAAGATGTAACTAAAGTTGGTCACAAATACTTAGGGAAGAGGCTGAATGAGTAACACTAAGGTATAAGAGGTGCGACAGACTTGTTTAATGACACCTTGTCAAACTCAACACACAATTTCAAATCCCAGAGGCACACTTCGTACTTTGGTCTTGATATTAAAGGAGAGAAATGGCTTTATAAATACATCATGTATGTGCATGTGAAACCAAACCTTATGAACAAATTGAATTTTTAGTATTAAATGGGCATTGAAAACTGGCTCCTGCCACTTCACCAAGGGTTCTGGCTGAACTTTAGCAAAGGAAATCTAGGTTGCAAGTTCCCAGGTCACACAGCTGTTCACTGGTCTCTTCAGCAGTCCCAAAAGACGGAGAGGTCTAGCGTCAGGTCTGGATGCTCCCTCAGCTAAAAGCCAGATTTACCTCTCATAAAATCCTGATGGAAGACTCACGTGACACCCTCTCCAAAAAAGGCCTTAGATTCAAAACTTGATATGAATTTTGATTTACCATCAGCAGACACCATCTTTTCCCTTGTTTCTAACTGTAATAAATCCCTAAATTTACACTCAAAGCTACTGCAATTGTCAAAGTATTGACAAAAAAAAAAAGAAATTCCCCAAACTTTCCAAACATTTTCTAAAAGTTGCAACATGGTATCTACCAATCCTTGGTACTAAGACGAATTGCCCACATTAAATTTAAATTGTCCCTCTAAACCCAAGGCATGTAGAAAACACTCCTCTAAAAATACTCTGTATTAATGAGTTACATTAAATCTGACAATAAGAGCTCCAATTAGCTTACATCATTAGCTTTCTTAACCTTCTATGAGCTCTTAATGCTTTTAACACTCTGTACCCTAAGCAAATACTGTAAAATAAATAATCAAGTCATGAAGCAATTAGTTGGACCATTACAGAAATATTTAATTAGACCATCAAAAAGACCTTAAATCCATTTACAAATAAGAAAGCTGAAAACTAAGTCTAATTGCCTTTACTATAAAATTTCCTAACTACATAGTCTATGAACAAAATTTATATTAATATTAACCCAAAAACTCAGAGTAAATACAGCAATAAAGGATGAGTTTTGTTAACAACTAAACTGTTTAGCCTCTTCTTTAAAACTTAATACTGTAGCCTACAGCTCTGGTACAATCATCTATTTTATAATCCACTCAGATACCTCCCCAGTAAATGACAGATTTATTCCCCATTCATTAGGTGTATATTCTTCAGACACCAAGTAAAAATGATATTTCCTCTTAACTGGAAAAAACATTTTAACTTTTGAGATTATAGTTAAAGCAAACGTACTACTCGATCGTTAGCCCTATTAACTAAATGCCAACAAATTGAGAAGTAATTCCTTTTTTCTACTTTGTTGAATTCTGGGTTATCATTCATCTACAAAGAAATTACTACAAATTCCATATAAAATACTATACATCACAGTTAATGATTCTTTGTCAAAAAAGATCAACAGAAATCCAGGCATCTTTAAAAAATTATGGAAAAACAAATTATACTCTTGTACAAAAACATGCTGCATCTTTGATGGCTGTTTCTTATACACAAAGGTGAGGTCTGGGGAGAGACACAGGGTGGGAGCAACTTCCTGTCTGTGATCTGAGAGTCTTGCTCAGAAATCTCTAGCTTATACATATAATTACCATGATAGTAATTCATGTGGGTTAAAGCAGAAGATTCATGTGGGTTAAAGCAGAAGATTATTTCTGTACAGGTGCATGTTACTCGTAAATAATCTGTGTGTAAGTTACAGAAGCCCATTTAAGTTAGCTTAAGCAAAATGGCATTTATTATAAGGATGCAAGCAAATGTCATAGAACCTAATTTGCAGGAAGAATGGGTAGGTCTCGGGGAAATGAGAAGGTTCTCAGGCAGAAGCAGAATTGTTTCCTGGGCTCGTCCTTCTCTGAACACCCTTCACCTCTGCTTCTGGGAAGAAAGTCCACCTTATTCCTATCTCTGATGACTGGCTTCTTCACCAAGACTTCTAGGTTTTCTTCCCCAAACTTTGCCCTGTAAGTCAGTTCAGTTCAGTCACTCAGTTGTGTCCGACTCTCTGCGATTCCATGAATCGCAGCACGCCAGGCCTCCCTGTCCATCACCAACTCCCAGAGTTTACTCAGACTCACGTCCATTGAGTCGGTGATGCCATCCAGCCATCTCATCCTCTGTCGTCCCCTTCTCCTCCTGCCCCCAATCCCTCCCAGCGTCAGGATCTTTTGGTCCACAAACCTCTGGGCTCTAATGCCTGATGATCTGAGGTGGAACTGATGTAATAGTACAAAAAGTAAAGTGCACAATAAATGTATCGTGCTTGGACAATCCTGAACCATCCCACCAACGCCCATCTGTAGAAAAACTATCCCATTGTTATAGTTGGGGACTGCCACTAAGTGACTGTGATGCTTAGAAAGCTGATCATGGTGCCGTGTCTACAAACCACCTCTAGAGGACAATGCCATGTGACTCAAAGGTCCCAGGACCAAGGCTGTGATTAATCTAGCTCAGATACGACTGCTCCTATCAGCTGTGTCCGTGGGACAGGGCCATGCCTTCCCCCATGGAGAGCGACAGACACCAGGCTGTGGCCTCAGGTCCGTCTGAGACAATGCTATCCAGAGGATGACATTAACCACTGGCACAGACAGGAACACGGAGGGAGAGAGGCTCAGGCGGGTGCAGCCTGATCCCTTCCCTAAACTTTAATTCTGCTGCCTCTCAAGGTGATGATGACCACACAAGAGCTCACCTGCACAGGCAGAAGTGACACCACCCCAGCCCGCTCTGGCACCCCAGGCCTGGAAGCTGGGCCACTGTCAACGTCTGGCGATTCTGATACCCCTCAGGACAGGCCCCAGGTGTGGAAACTAGGAATTGTTCTGGGAGGGAAAACGAATATGAAGACAAGATGAGACAGCTTCAGCTTGAAGATTTAAGTAAAAAGCAACAGGACTCTTCTGCTTATAAAAATGACATTTAGGCAAGAACAGGGCTAAAGGACAGAATCGTAATGGACCAGCAGGACGGAGAACACCCGTCAAACTCCAAATTCTGAACCAAGAAGACCTTCTTAAAGTCCAAACAAGAATGTTTCTAGGGCAACTGAATAAGGCTTCTTTGTAATACAAAGTACACATAAGAACACACGCCATCTTGGAATAGTAACTACTTCCTTCTCCCTCCAAATCTGCAGTTCCTACCTGCCCCCTTCCCCACCACACGCACCCACACCTGCCCCCCAGCCTGCCAAAGTCCTCCCTCTGATGATGAGCCCCAAAGTGCACTCTCCTCCACAAGCTTCTCTTTTCTACTTTGCAGGTACCATTCACTCTATTTGAATCTTGTTGTTTAGTCGCTAGCTAAGTCATGTCCAACTCTTTACAACCTCACGGACTGTGGCCTGACAGGCTCCTCTGTTCATGGGATTCTCCAGGCAAGAATACTGGAGTGGGTTGCCATTTCCTTCTCCAGGGGATCTTCCCTACCCAGGGTTCGAACCTGCAGCTCCTGCACTGGTAGGCAGATTCTTCACCACTGAGCCACCTGGGAAACCCTCTATTTTAATACTTAAGGTGTAATATTAGTTTCTTCACATTCACCTGGTTCCACAAACTAGGCTGCTCCTTTCCCGGTGACACAGCCTACATCCTTATCAGCTTTGCTTCAAGACCAAGAACAATGAAAGACACCGACAGTCTAAGTGGCTTTTAGATGAGTCACATAAATAAAATAAACTCAAGAAAGGCTCAAGGAAATGTATAAACAGCAGTTTCATAACAGGTTTCAAAAGGAAAGAAAGGGAAGCCCAAGCTGCATCCTTAACTTGGAGGCTGTGAGGATGGAGGCGAGCTCTTTGCGGTCCTGGTGCAAGACAGGTGAGGAACCTGGAAAAGAAAGCCTGTTCCTGTCTCCTGGGGAAGATAAACCCACATCAGGACCAGCCCAGACCTGCTCTCTGAGTTCTCTCAGTGCTGCTGCTGCTGCTTCTGCTGCTAAGTCACTTCAGTCGTGTCCGACTCTGTGCCACCCCACAGATGGGAAGCCCACCAGGCTCCCCCGGCCCTGGGATTCTCCAGAAAAGAACACTGGAGTGGGTTGCCATTTCCTTCTCCAATGCATGAAAGTGAAAGTGAAGTCGCTCAGCCGTATCCAACTCTTAAGGACCCCATGGACTGCAGCCTACCAGGCTTCTCTGTCCAAAGGATTTTCTAGGCAAGAGTACTGGAGCTGGGTGCCATTGCCTTCTCCATCTCTCAGTGCTGCTGGGCTCAAAACCTTCAGGCATGAACTTTCCATACGAGGACTTTAGACCCAGCAAATACCGCACTTCTCATTCAACTACTGTCTCTCCACTCTAGTCTTCCCTTCTCTCTTTGACCCTAGCTTCGGGAACTCTCTCAACCTTTCTCCCTGGACGACTGTCTCCCCTTTAGGCTTTGCCAACGGAGGCACGCAAGGGAGGCAGGGAGGCTGACAGGAGAGATCCCCTGTTTGCTTGCTATCTGAGTGAAGGCCCTTCGCCACAGCAGCATGGATGGTTCCAGAAGCTAGCATTTACCCCACTCAGCCCCCACTCTCATTCAGCCTCATGACACTCTAGAGAGACAGGAGGCCAGGGCCCCCAGCAGGCTGCCCCTATGGTCTGAACCCCGAGATGCAGGCCCCCTGTGAGCTGCCAAATTCTGATAGCCTCAGCTCTTCCTGTGGCCACTCCCCGCCCCAAGGGTGGGAGCTCTTCTTTGAACCACTTAGTTTCAAGATCTCCACTGTGTTTCGTCACTTCTCCACTGTGAGACCT
This sequence comes from Bos indicus x Bos taurus, assembly GCF_003369695.1. NCBI lineage: Eukaryota > Metazoa > Chordata > Mammalia > Artiodactyla > Bovidae > Bos > Bos indicus x Bos taurus. The sequence continues at coordinate 5,423,900 of NC_040083.1, read as the reverse complement.
ACGGCTCAGTGCTGCTATGAGAACCCTTTGCTTACTCCTCCAACGACCCATAACCCTTTCTGCGTGGTTGATCACCTTCGCCAACCCTGCAAAGGCCAGACCTCCTCCACGTTTCTGACCTAAAACATCAGACACAGGAGGGACTGTTCCAGTTAGCAGGGAAAAAAAAAGACAAGATAAGAAACCATTCCATCTATTAACAATCCAACAAACAACAGGTCAGGATTGTAATAACTCGTAGTAACTCAACGTGACGGCAAACTTCCTGAAGGCTTGTGTTAAACAGTGCTGCTTGGTGGGTGCCTAAGTAAAACCTTGTCCTGTTGATGCGAGCTCAGCAGACAAGCCTGAGAGTCTCAGAACCAACAGGTGACACAAAAAGTAACAGATTTTAGGGACTTCCCTGGTGGTCCAGTGGTTAAGACTTTTCCTTCCAGGTCAGGGGAGGGTGGTTTTGATTCCTGGTAGTGGAGCTAAGATTCTCATATGCCTCCCAGTCAAAAAACCAGAACATAAACAACAGAAACAATATTGTTACCAAATTCAATAGAGACTTTTTAAAATGGTCCACATAAAAAAAAGTAACAGATTTTAAGTTTGGGTCAGAAGATTCCCAGAGAAGGAAATGGCAACCCACTCCAGTATTCTTGCCTGGGAAATCCCATGGACAGAGGAGCCTGGTGGGCTATAGTCCATGGGGTTCAAAACAGTTGGACACGACTTAGTGACTAGATACCAGATACCAAAACCAAGATGATCTTTCCAGGGAAGGGGAAGTTAGGGAGGCCTAAAGGTTGAGTGACAAGTGGCTTTTGACCCCTGTTTTACAACTTTATCATCAAAAAAAAGCACATGTTATTATCCTGTGGCAAAGACCACTATTCCTCGCAATTTCCTTTCTCTTCTTCCATCTCACTGATTAAGTCCTCCAAATCTCACAGTTTCATCCATGTTTGTGGCTATGTAGACTACAGATCCATTCCCAGCATCCCTCAGAGTGAGGACATTTGATCAGCCGGACGTAGCTGAAGGTGATGTTACAGATGGAGCAGCCACCCCTTTCTGCATCCATCTTTCCTACTGTGGGGACACAGACCATGAGTTAATGACCGAGCAACAAGGCAGAAGGGGCACTGATGCCAACGATGTCATGCAGGGCCAACCAAGACTGGCTGGGTCATTGTGGGTATTTACGTAGCTGGGAAAGTCCTAACGTTTTAGACTTCTGTTACACTAGTCAAATCTGTATTTTGATACAAACCCCAAACATCTATGCACCACCCTCACATTCACATGGAACCAGGAGAGCCCTCCCTCTTCCCCGGGACAGCTGGGAAGACGGCAAGAGCCCTCTGTCTCAGAGACCTCCAGAGGCATGTGCTCACTGAGCAGGCACTGAAAACGGGCAAGACAGATGATGCTAATTTTCAACACAGAACTTCCCTGGAGCAAAGGAAGAATATCTGTGATTACTGCAGGGAGTTTTTGAAATAAAAGGTGGTGCTTTCGGTGTGAACGTTATTAGATGCATATTTTAAAATTAGAAGCTTCACTCAACCTTGCTTATGTAAAAAAATGTATCCACCAAATATTTATGACGTGGCTTTGATTTTCTGTGCCTATAAAACGTCTATAAAAGTATTTATTTGGTTTAGTGGACCTGCTTTTATTATTTTCATGATACGAAATTAGTTCCCAGGAACTGAAACATAATTTATATGCTGGACATCTAATTCTACATGAATAGAAATCTAATATGGGTTATACCTAAAACCGTGTATCTAACAGCCCAAGTCAAAGAACCACTTGTGTTGGGATTCCCTGGATATAATAAATTCTTAAATATAAATACTCAGACTTATCGGGCTGCTGAAGCAATGGGGCAAGACGTAGGACAAGCCAAGCAGGGTTGTTCTAAGAGACCTACTTGAACTGGTTGCTAGGATTTTTCTGTAATTGTGAAGTGTGTGCCGCATATAAGAATTTAACAACAGAACTGAAATCATGTTTGATGAATAATACGGCAGGATCAGAGAGCTGTTGGAGAGCAACACAGGAGCTCACCAGAGTTTCCTAAGATGATCATGTGGTCCTCGGGTCTGAGGACCAAGGATGAAGTGCAGGCACCACCCGCAGACAAGGAGTGTTTGTCACTGGAACAGAAGCTTGTAGAAGGGCTCAGGTCTGTCTTCTCCAGCCAGTAAGACACGGCTGATGAGCAGGAGACCGAGTCATCATTATTATTTAGTTGCTCAGTCATGTCCGACTCTTTGGGCCCTCATACACTGTAGCCTGCCAGGCTCCTCTGTTCATGGGATTCTCCACACAAGAATACTGGAGTGGGTTGCCATTTCCTTCTCCAGGGGATCTTTCCTGACCCAGGGATGGAACCTGTGTCTCTTGAGTCTCCTGCATTGGCAGGTGGGTTCTTTACCACTGGTGCCACCTGGGAAGCCCTATGCAAGGACTAAACAGGCATAATTCTCATTTTTAAACATTCCTAGTATGGGGAACAATATCTGAGAAAAATCAGAAGTGGTGGAACTAAATCAGTAAAAAGAAGATTTAGTCTTTACAGCACAGAGACAACAGGACCAAGACCAGTAAAGTTAACGATGCATTTACTAAGCCTCATAATTAACCCCACAGTGGTGACTTCAAGTTCTTAACGCTCATTCACTAAGTGGAGGTTTAAAAGCTCAGACTGCTCAGCAACCACAGCTCAAAACTACGTGGACGGTGCCCGGTGAGAAAGAGCGGGAGACAGTGGGGTGCACGTCCAGCACAGACCAGAGGCTTGTCCAGCTGTGTTCGCCTTCCAATCACTTCTGTTTTTCTCCATCTAACTGTTGGCTTAGCCAGGATGCACCCAAAATTAGTTAAACAGCAACTTTTATAAAGCATCTAAAAACTCAGAATCATATTGATGCTTTTTATTTTTTGGTAAGGGACAGGTGGAAAAACAACTCTGCAAATATGATTATACACGATGATGTCAGATCTGTGATTCCCAGCACACTGGCATTTCTTTTTTCTTTCTAATATCCTCTTTCCCATAAATCACCTCCATGCTAAAATGACCAGATGTTAAAAGATTAGCTTACAGAACTATATCCTAGAAACAGTATATAAATTGAAATATTTCTACAGTAAAATTTTTAAAAAGGCAATCCACAAAGTAGTGCACGCATGGTCCACCCCTGTGCTGTGCTGTGCTCAGTCACTTCAGTCGTATCCAGCTATTTGTGACCCTATGGACTGAGCCCGCCAGCCACCTCAGTCCATGGGATTCTCCAGGCAAGAATACTGGAGTGGGTTGTCATGCCCTCCTCTAGGGGATCTTCCCCACCCAGGGATAGGATCCAGGTATCCTGAATTGCAGGCATATTCTTTACCATCTGAGCCACCGGGGAAGCCCTGGATTATTGCAAAAAACATGAAGCTGTTGAATCTCCTGACCTTAAATAGAGCTTGTCTCCTGCTTGCCTGTTTATGCGAAACATGTTCTTTTTTTGGGAGGGGAGGCAGATTTTTTCTTTAATTTTTCAAAATTTATTTTTAATTGAAGGATAACTGTTTTACAGTATTATGTTGGTTTCTTCCATACATCAACATGAATCAGCCACAGGTATACGTATGTCCCCTCCCTCTTGAACCTCTCACCCTTCTAGTTGTTACAGAGCCCTGGTTTGAGTTCCCTGAATCATACAGCAAATTCCCACCAGCTCTCTATTTCACACATGGTCATGTATGTTTCCCTTCTACACTCTCCATTTGTCCCACTCTCTCCTCTCCCCTCGTGTCCCTGCCACCCCTCACCCCGCCTCGTGCTGTGTCTACAAGTCTGTTCTCTATGGACAGACACATTCTGATTAGAAGACAGGAGCCAGGCCTTGCAGTTGCACCAGGAAATAAGCCTCCCCACAACACAGACGTGGCTTCCAGTACCTCCTGGTAACTCATCTCAGAGAGCAATTCTAAGCTGAGTATGTCTGGGCTTCAGGTCTCTTCTGCTTGTGCCAAATACCCAACACGTTTCAATCCCCTACACTGCCTGGGACAGGAAGTATTTACGAAGGCTTATAAATCATTCAGCTGTAGTCCCTGTATTCTGAGAACCTCAGGGAAGTCTCTTAGTGAGTAACTGCAATCATCCAAATCTTAAGGATGCTAGCTTCCCCCGATACCCACCCCTGCAAAGTGAGCTTTCCCCATCTTTATTTCTGGGGCTCATTTTCCTTCACTCCAGCAGTCAGGCAGGCATCTAAGAGAGGGGTCAACACCCCCAGGAGTCCCCCATGTGCCCACCATCCAGTCTCTGGACACTGTACATTCTCCAGGTAGACAAATGGGATTCCAAGTGGTGGTGAGCAGATAGGAATGCAGGTTTCTGCTTCACCACAGACCAGTCAAAGCCTGCTGCTTTTGTTTGTTGTTTTAGGGTGTCAGTTGTCAAACAAAAGCAGCTATGAGGAGCAGCACTGGCCCCTAGATTTAAGAAATAAGTAAATCGAATACATATCTAAATGGAAGGCACTAGAAATAAATCCAGGACCAGACTTAATAAGGCATTGCACATTTTCTGATCTTTCTTTTTTTTTAATCCATAAAGACTCTGACAAGTGGACTCATGCCTCATCATCTGATGAGAGATGGTGGGCATGGAGGGAAGTGGATTGAAACCTTCACTTGCAGGGTGTTAACACACTAAAGCATCACAGTATGGTTTTCATTTTTTTTTTCAATAATGTTATCAAGTAATGTTGCATGTTCCACTTGGTAATTTTAATTTCATTTGACTTTCATCACTGCATATATGAGGCAGTTTTAAATGAAGCCCATGCCAACCGAGGAAAATCGGCAGTTCTTTGGCAGAAAGGAATCTCCTGCAAGAACACTGAATCTTTCATGTTACTTCTGTTTCTGGTCAATAGGTCACAAGAGGCAACAACTTCTTAGAGCATCTTGTCAAAAAGTGAGGCATGTAAGAGCTGTGGGGGGAGGCTGCACAGCAGTAACAGAATGAGCAGAAAGGTGTAGAAAAGGGTTGTCTCTAAATTTAGAAATGAAATTTAAATTTTTCATTAGCACCGACTCATCACGAGAGTTATGGGTGTAACTGTGAAGGCTCGGTTATCTTAATTAAAAAGAACTGGGTATTTTCAGAAAATGTGATCTCTGTGTGTTAGAAAATTCTGAGTAAGCCTGCTGGACTTATCATTCAGAGGCAACATGCTGGGTGCCCAAATGGCAGGCTGGGGTTTTCTAGCTACTCTGTGGTCAAGAAAACATAAGCCTGACATTTTTAACCTTGAAGGAATTATTCTCATATTCAGTACCCACTGGAACCCAGAAACACTGATCAACTTCTCCACAAATGTCTCATAACCAAAGAAGGAAATCTTCTGTCCAAGGGAGGAAAAACTAGTTGAGTAAATTTATTTTCACAAAGAAGTGAAAGACATAGTAGGAAAGGCATCATAATTCATTAGAAAATAAGAAGAGTGAACGTGAATATATTACCTCTGCTGTTACCTTAAGTTTGCTTTTCTATAATATTAAAAACCTATTCCTCAACGGTCACGACAACGTCCTTTCAGGTACTGTCTGCATTTTATCAGCCCTTTGAAGCCATAAATCACTACACAAGATATGTCTGCTTTCAGACACAAGTAGCTGGTATTTAAGCTAAAGAAGGAGATCCAAATCAGAATACAAGTTGCAAGCCACTCTATCTTTGGGAAGTGATTTTTTTTTTTTGCCAACATAGAACAGAGACTTTAGCGTTGACTTTTTCTCTTCACGTTGTCAGTTAATCGAGCAGAGGTCGAGGATGATAACTGCGTCTAGGGAAACAGGCCTGCGCACTGCAAAACGGCGTACCAGGCTCTGCTGTGGCTTCTCCCATTCAGGCGCAGGTACGGCGGTACTCTTCCAGTGGCAGTGATTCATGGAAAAGAAAGTGAAGCCAGGTTCACTAAAGCCTTCCTCAGATTTCAAAGGGGACGATGAAGAGAGGATCTAAGAATACCCACGCGGAATACACATCCTCTGGCCCACTCTTTAGGCCATGCCAGCGCTTCTCAAGCTGAGAGGCAAGGAGGACCTGAGGAAAGCAGGGCCTTTGGGGCTCTACCATCCTTGCAAGTTTGAGGTTGCTTTTCAAAGTTTTCCAGGTTAACAACTGTGTTTATGTGCCCTCTACTTTATTTATTTCATCCAAAGTCTTTTTTATTTTATATTGGAGTATAGTTGATTAACAAGGTTATGTTAGTTTCAGGTATACAGCAAAGTGATTCAGTTATACACACACAAGTATCTATTCTTTTTCAAGTTCTTTTCCCATTTAGGCTATTACAGATTACTGAGCAGAGTTCCCTGTGCTATACTATAGGTCCTTGTTGGTTATCCATTTTAAATATAGCAGTGTGCACACGGAAGGAAAGCTATGACAAAGCTAGGCAGTGAATTAAAAAGCAGAGACATCATTTTGCCGACAAAGGTCCATATAGCCAAAGCTATGGTTTTTCCAGTGGTCATGTATGGATATGAGAGTTGGACCATAAAGAAGGCTCAGTCCCAAAGAACTGATGCTTTCAAACTCTGGTGCTAGAGAAGACTCTTGAGAGTCCCTTGGACAGTGAGGAGATCAAACCACTCAATCCTAAAGGAAATCAACCCTGAATATTAGTTAGAAGGACTGATGCTGAAGCTGAAGTTCCAATAATTTGGCTACCTGATGCCAAGAGCCGACTTACTGGTAAAGACCCTGATGCTGGGAAAGACTGAAGGCAAAAGGAGAAGACAGTAATAGGGGATAAGATGGTTAGATAGTATCACCAACTCGATGGACATTAGTTGATCAAACTCTGGGAGGTAGTGAAGGACAGTGGAGCCTGACAGGCTGCAGTCCATACTGTCATGAAGGGTCGGACACAGCTTAAGAGACTGAACAACAAGCGTGTACATGGCAATTCCAACCTCCCAGTCTATTACTCCTCCTCCCCAGATCCTTACATTTATTTTTTTTTAACTTTTTATTTTGTATTGGGGTATAGCTGATTAACAATGTTGTGACAGCTTCAGGTGAACAGTGAAGGAACTCAGTCGTACACACACATGCATCCATTCTCCCCCAAACTCCCCTCCCATCCAGGCTGCCACACTTACATTTATAGAAGTTATATGTGTCATGGTTTGGAGCTAAATGATAATTACGAAAAGAAGACTACCTCCATTTCATACTGAGAATGTACCAAGGTATTTGGAAGCCATTCTCTTTTATTAGCACAAATTTGGAATAGAGAATTTTAGAAAACTATTTGCTAAAAGTATTATTCTCTTGACCACCCACTAAGAGCTCCCTAGACTGTAAACAAATTTATTTTAATTGACCACCACAATGGAAACACTCTCCTGCAAACTTCTTTTATAAACACTGGATTTCGAATTCCTCAAGTCCATTATGAAGGGCAAGTTAATGAAATTGCATGCCTGTATTTCCCCATTCTACCAAGTCTTTGCTTAAGCACTAAAATCTAATTATATATTTTACATGATCAAAATTTCCAATCTTGACAGTGATCATTTAGCTTAAAAAACTAAACCCTCTACCATAGTAGAAAAATCTGCATATGTAATGAGATTTCAGTCTTTTCTATTCCATTATCCTAAAAAAGCACTTTGTCATCATTTGTTCTGTACCATAAATGAGCTTATTTGCCAAAATATCAAATGGATTTTTAAATTCATTTTAAACACCCTGACAAGAGTTAGTAGATTTTTGAACATGGGGTTTTAAACACTTTCTTTTACAGAAAAGATGTAAAATCCTATGGATTGTCAAGGTAAAAACACTAAGACTTACATGGGACACCTTGCTATATTAGAGACTATGAAACAAATTGTCAGATTAAATTTTAAGAAGCATAATGATCAAATTGTCTATAAGCTATGGTAAAATACTAAATTTCGTGATGAAATACTGGGAAAAGTGGGTTGGATTTAAATTGTCCCAAGTAAGCAGAATTAAAACCTCTATCTAATAAGTCAAGAATTGCAGAAAATGTCTCATATAAGTTTTCAAATGGCTGTATAAAGTAGATCTTTGATTTTTCAGATACAAGAGCCATGACTAACCAACTCCAGTCCAATATAACCTATCACAGGGTAAATTTTTCTAGGCAAACATTTTCCATCACAAGCATATTTTTCTTAGCAGCAATAAGCAATCAAGCAAACAAAAATATCTTAATTAATTTAACCCCACTAGGTCCTTAAGTCATTTTTGAAATGTTTACGCAAGTGACTAATGAGCCATAAATCTAAAATAGCAGTGGAATCTCCCTTCCAGTTTTCCATACCTGGACATCTTTACCCAGGTACCTTTGATATATTCTGGCAAAAATGAGGCTCGCATGACTCACTTAAGTGTAGGGATCATTTTGGTTTCTTCTGGGGGGATAAAGGAGCTATTTTATAGAATAAGAGATACTAATAATATGTATATGAAATATTTGGGCCTCCCAGGTGGCTCAGTGGTCAAGAAACTGCCTGCCAATGCGGGAGACGTGGGTTTGATCCCTGGGTCAGGAAGATCCCCTGGAGAAGGGAGTGGCAACCCACTTCAATATTCTTGCCTAGAGAATCTCATGGACAAAGAAGCCTGGTGGGTTACAGTCCATAGGGTTGCACTGAGTCGTATTTAAAAAGACAAGAACTACAAATGCAAAAACCATGTGTAAGCTAGATAATCACTGAATGCGCAGTTTACTATTGAGCAGAGTAACATCCCTCCAAAGGACCAAATGTATTCTTAAACCCAGGGACCCAATAAAAGATTTAAAAAAAAGAGAGATTAGGTCATCTTTGCTATACTATTCTCATGCAGAACGGCTCCCAACAGTATGTGATTTAATTTTAATTCATCCAGTTTAAAATATTCTCGGTAATAACATATTCTGACTGCTTGGCCTGGAAGCCTCTTAGCAGGCTCGTTGGTATTGATATAATGCTGCAGCTAATTGTACCTTCTAGATTTGGGAGACTGGGCCGTTCTGCGGCAATTCTACAAACCTAATTAGATAATGCAAAGTTAATTTTTTCCTCAAGTTTCGGTGTAGCGGTTCTTACACTCAGTGAGCTGGAACAGGCCTCCCTACTGGTGCGTTTAAATGCTTCTCAGGAGCCACTCTTTAAAACTCTCCGAAGGCCAGGGAGCCCAGGAGGGAATTTATAATGGTGCAGAAATGAGAACGTTTCTCATTTTGAAATATTCAGGATCTTGGCAAATGAAGCAACTGCAAGTTAGTTCTCCCCTCTCCAGAAAAGACTGAAGGAAGCCTTGGGTAATTGCAGTTCAGCACGTCTTAGTGCTGCTTTAGGGATCACGGGACTGAACCAGAATTACACTGTAGAGCTCATTTCATAAAACTAGCACTACTGAAACTCTGAGCACACAGTTTTGTTATTGTTTCTTCCTTTGGTTACACATCAGCCAAATTAATGTATTATTAAAAACTAAAAATTGCCTAATAGCCTCAATATAAAATTCCTTTCCTTCCCAATTCCAAATATTAAAATGTTGTTCCAGCCACTGCTTTACAAGTTACTGGATTTCAGATTAAAAGACTGCTCCAAGTGTATTATCATCATATTTTAATATAATGTATATAGTATACACAACATATATGATCAAAATTACATGACTGTGGTTCAGCTTAACATACATGTACATATGTGTCTATGTCTACACATGGGTTGGGGCGGGGTAGGGGGCGGTGTGGAGAGGCACCTAATTAAGGCAGAAGAGAGATAACCCCACTTTCCAGGTGGCTCAGACAGTAAAGAACCTGCCTGCCAATGCAGGAGACACAGGTTCGATCCCTGGATCGGGAAGATCCCCAGGAGAAGGAAATGGCAACCCATTCCAGCAATGTGCCCTGGAGAACTCCATGGATAGTATTATTGCCTGGCAGGCTGCAGTCCTTGCGGTTACAAACAGTTGGACAGGACTCTGTGACAAAACAACCAACCTACCTCATTTGTGGGCAGGCCCTCTCTGGTAGTCACACTTTACTTCTCCAGTAAAACCTTCCTCTCTGATTTGATCTGTCGTTTTCCCCTGGGAAGGTGAGTGTTCCCTGCTTGAATGTTTCTCCTGAGCCGGTGTACCTGGGCATCCTGTTAACTGGATGCACCACAGGCCCTCCTCATCCCTGGGGCCAGCAATCGGTGCAGGCCCCAGGGGCTCTTGCATCTTTTGTTCTCCTTCTCAGCAGTTCTGGTCGAGAAACACTCTCCAGGTCATCCTACTTCTGTCTATAGCACTGATTCCCACTCTGGGCTCCGTGTAACCTGCAGACACCCCAACTCCACTGACCTGGAATCACTTTAGGCCCAAAACGCACAAATGTTTTATCTTCAGCTCCCAGCTCTACTCATCCTCTGGACCACAACTTTGCAGTCTTTACAGAGACTCATCTTCTAGACCAGACTTTCAAAAATCCAGTCCCTAGACTAGCAGCTTCACCTGGGAACTAGTTACCATCGCAAATTCTCTGCCCCACCCTGGACCTCCCGAATCAGAAAGTCTGGGCAGGAGGCCAGATGACCCGGGTTCTAACACACCCTATGGGCAATTCTGATGACTGTTCAAGGTTGAGGACTACCGCTTCAGACAGTTTGTTCCTTTGGAGGAACCAGCATCTGATCCCCACCACCTCGTCCAGCGAGCGCAGCTCCTGGTCCCACCAGCCACAATGGTAATTCTATAGTCATCACCTTCCTCCCCAAGCACTTGTTTTCCTGGCCCCCTCCTGTTTAAAGCTTGGCAGGAGCCACAGAGAGAGTTCTCTCCTCACTGAAATCCGGCCTCGGCATTGTTCCCAGATCACCCTGTGGAGCCAGCTCGGAACATTCACAGTATTCAGTGTTTCGGGCTCAGACTCTGTTTCTCTCTCCAGGTTCTCTTCCAGGCACCTGTCCCCAGGGTCTGCAGAGATCCTTTCTGCTTCTGCATGCCCATTCCCTATCCCCATGCACTTGACCTCCAACCCTCCCTCCCAGGGACCCGCTGTCTGACCACCCGCCAGTCCACCCCAGGCTGGATGCTGCTTCCCTGAGACCTGGGACCAGCAGCTACTGCAACCCTCCTTTCACCCTCTGCTACTGTTACTTGTGCATCTGGCCCACAAACTTGACAATCTAGGACCACGCGTAGCACGATGACCACATAATTCATCATCTGACCCGGAGCGTCCCTGAGGACACCTAGCATCCTATCAAGTGCTGCCCGCCCTCCAGACGGCTTGGCACCACCACGCGGGCCTTCTGTCTACTTCTCATGCATTCTGGCCTCTTCCACCCTCAGGGCGGCCCTGCCTGTCCCCTGGGCCAGCCAGGCTCTGCCCAGAGAGTTGCAGCCAGGCCTCAGCCACCATCACCCCTGCCTTCTCCTCCCCACCACTCAGCCTACACCACCTCACATGCTTCTGTCTGTCTGAAATGAACACTCCAGTATCTCTGTGGCCCCCTCCAGCACAGCCCACAGGAGCTCATCTGTGTTGTTAAAATCTGCAGGGGGTGGGGGGTTGGGGGGGAGTGAGAGGAGGGGAAAGGGTTAGAGGGCACAGCTGGTCAGGATGCCTGAGAATGACTGTGTACACAACCTTGGGCAGGGTTCATGGCTCTGTAACTCAGGGGCCTCCCTTCTACAGTGAGGATTACATGAGACTGCGCTAGAGGGTTATTACTACAATTAACATCACACAGGACTGACTGTGTTATCTGTTATCACCATGCATTTTACTGCTTTAGAGAATCACCAATGACCAGAGCACACGATGGTATTGAGGAGACAAGAGGGGTTTGAATCTTCCAATCAGGGAGTCAGAAGCAGAATGTCACCACACCCCAACTCTACCTTGGAGGCTTCCAAAACGCTGCTCTTCCTGCTCCACCAGAAACACCCCAATCCGGTTCCTTAGCCTCCCATTCAGCGCCTTCAGAATGTGGCCCAGACTTACTCTTTCAATCTTAGGTTCCACCACTTGTCATGAGTAAAACCAGCCTCCATTTGGTCTCACCAGATTCCTTGCATCCAGAACACTCTTCCTTGTGCGAACCCCACCCTGCTCCAGGTGGAGCCAAACGCTGGGCTCTGGCCTCTGAGCACCCACCTTCTGCAGCTGTGGTGGGACCTTTGGGTGGGGGTGACACCCCACTGTGGGTGCAATAGGGGACGGAGCCTGTGTCTGGGACACCCCTACGTCTCCAGCGCCCAGCCGGGTGCCTCGGGGGTCCTCCAGTCACTATTTAGGGTAGATGGAAGGGTGGAGGTTGGGAGGTACGGTAAAAAGGCCTGATTCATGAATGAAAAGAACACTGCTATTTTTATAGACAAATACCTTCTGTGTGGTCATTGGATCAAGACCTGAGTAACATCTTTACTACGTCAAAAGCTTTCCACCTCCTCTACGGCACTGAGTCTCTGATGCCTGGAGCGATGCCTGGCGCTGAGTAAATGCTCGGTGGGTATGTGACACTTCTACTGAGAGAGTGACTGCCGTGCTTACAGCGCAAATACTCTCCCAGCTCTCACGTTGTTAATACACCTTCTACCCTTTCACCCTTCCCTCTTCCACCTTACAGAATCCAAATATAAAAGCATTCCTGAGATTCCCTGGTGGTCCTGTGGCTAAGCCTTTGAGCTCCCACTGCAGGGGACCAAGGTTCCATCCCTGGTCAGAGAACTAGATCCCACATACTGCAATTAAGACCTGACGCAACCAAAAAGAAAAAAAAGTCATTGCTTTCATAGCTTCAGCCTGTGTCCATTCTACCCTAGAGAAATTTCAAATTCTTGATTTCACTAGTTTTCTTCTTCTGTCAGATTGTGCATTCTTTCTTCAGGGATGAAAATCAGAATCCAAAATACGAACAAAGACAACAATTGAGATTGAAGCTGAATAATCACAACCAGGTTCCAATGTTGGAGAGCTGTTCAAATCTTGCTGACCAAGCTTCTTCTTTTTTTTTTTTTTTTTAATAACTCAAGTTGGAAATTACAAATAATGTTTACAAATGGCCCAAGCTCAGAACTCTGATGTTCATTAATGCATTATTTTCTCTCTCATCTCTAATTTACTATTAACTGATCTAATGTAGTGTTTACCAGAACCAAACTGAAGCCGGTACCTTATCTCCCTTTTCAAGCAGCTGGTCCCATCACGAAATAGTTTCCCATATTCTGTTTCCACGCTTTCTTTACTAGTAATTGTGCACTCCCTGAACGGCTGTTCTGAGCCTTCTCCACCTGCTAAGGGAACATCCTGTGGCTGCTCCCAGAGTGAGGTGTCCTTACACAGACACCAGAGTAAGGAGGGGAAGGAAGCAAGGCCATGTGGGTGCTCGAGTCTTTTCTTCAACTAGGATGTGATCCCTTCAGAGCAGGGCTTTTCCTTGAGGCCATCTTGGTGCTCTCAGTGGGGTCTGGAGCAGAGGGTGGCGGTGTGTCCCAGAAATTAGAATTGTATTTTGGGTATTCATCCCTGAAGAATGAATGTACAATCCGACAGAGGAAGAAAAGTAATGAAATCAAGAATGTGAAATTTCTAGAGCTGAATGGACACAGCCTGAGGCTGTGAGAGGAATGCTTTTATAGTCAGGGTCTGTATAGTGGAAGAGGGACGGTGAGGAAGTAGAATGTGTATTAATAGCATGGACAGAGTTCTGTGAGAACTGGGAGAGTATCTGCACTATACTCATGGCAGTCACTCCCTCAACAGATGTGTCAAATACCCATGGAGTGTTTGCTAAGCCCAACCACTGCTCTAACAGGACTGATGTCTGACCTTCCACCACCGGATGGAAAATACTTCCACAGAATTGACAGGCACAGAAATTCTTAGGGATGTCTGCATTTTCAGGGCGCCCAGCCCTGCAGGGGAGAGACGTGGATGAAGGCTGCAGCACCGTGGAAGGGGAGGGAGAAATTCCACGAGCAGGAAACGTGACTCCTGCCTCTCAAAGACTCAGTGCTTCACAGGCACCTTTAAGAAATGCGACAGCTTCAGAGTCTCAACCCAGGAGAACGCATGTACGCAAAACTGCATTAATTTCAGGAAGCCCGTAGAACCCAAATTTCTTAGACTTGGTAACATGGGAGGTTTTCATTGCAAGAGTGGGAGAGGACAGCAAAACAGAGAACGACAGTGACAACACAGTGAGACAACAGTGACCTCTTCTGACGCTACACTTCTGCTAAGTGACAGCTCCACCCCTAATAAATGAGCTTTTGTTTGAAATAAAATATCATGGTCAAGGCGGAGAAGGCAATGGCACCCCACTCCACTACTTCTGCCTGGAGAATCCCATGGACGGAGCAGCCTGGTAGGCTGCAGTCCATGAGGTCGCTAGAGTCAGACACGACAGAGTGACTTCACTTTCACTTTTCACTTTCATGCATTGGAGAAGGAAATGGCAACCCACTCCAGTGTTCTTGCCTGGAGAATCCCAGGGACGGGGGAAGCCTGGTGGGCTGCCGTCTCTGTGGTCGCACAGAGTCGGACACGACTGAAGTGACTTAGCAGCAGCAGCATCATGGTCAAGGGCAGAATTTTTCTGGTTGAAACTGATCACAGCTGAGATAAAAGGCTTTGCTAGGGTAGAACCTGACCAACTGGGTAGTCAATTCAGTCACAGCCTCATTAACCAAGGCTCCTTTCCACTGGTCTCAGCTTATCACATAAAACCTCTCCATCTAGCAACAGTTCTTGAATGAGTCCTACTCTGCACGCCCTGAACCTAAATGGCATTAACAGTTTGACTTAAGCAACATTGGTACATACTGAGAACCACCAGTTCACATGCAGCTTCTCACCAGCACTGAATTTGTTATAGGAGAAGCACAGATCTTTCAACATCTCCATTTTAGACCTTTATTTTTGGAGGCTAATGATTCAATGTTAAACACTCAGGGCTGGAACCTTGGAGAAATGGTCTAGGAGATACTGTAATTTATTTAATTAAAGGAACTGTCTACACTTTGGAAGTGCTAAACAGATGGTTGTAGTACAAGCTGACCTTAAAATATTCTGAGAACAAAGCCTAAAAAGATAAGCCTTCACATTAAAACTGCAAAATGTAACATTGGAATGTACAGATTTCGGTCTTCAGAACCTTCCATGTAATAAACAACCTGTCACTTTGCTATCACTTATTGGGTGCCTCTGGTCACCTTCCTTCTCCTTCACTCCCATGTGCAAACACCTAGTCCTGGTGCCTCTGCATCTCCATTGAATCGCTCTTGAATTAACTGACTTTTCTCCCCTTCCCCTGTCACTCTGCCAATTCCATCAACATCACATCCCACCCGGGCTATTATAACCTCCAACAGGAATTCCCATCTGCTCCTGCTCTAAACCAATACCACCAGAGTGATCTCTTCAAAGCACAAATCTGATCGTGTCTCTCCTCTATATAAAAATCCTTCCACGAGCTTCGTCTTTGGAGTTGATGGCTGCTCTAAAGACCTGATCCCTGGCCTGGTCTCCTGGCACCCTCACTCTTCATGTCCTAATGGTTGTTGTTCAGTCGCTCAGTCACGCCTGACTCTCTGTGACCCCATGAACTGCAGCACTTCATGCTTCTCTGTCCTTCACTATCTTCTGGAATTTGCTCAAATTGCTCTCCATTGAGTTGGTGATGCCTCCAACCATCTCATCCTGTTGCCCACCTCTCCTGCCCTCAATCTTTCCCATCATCAGTGTCTTTTCCAATGAGTCGGCTCTCTGCATCAGGTGGCCAAAGTAATGTTCTAACTCCACTGGTCTTATTCTGCCTCCTTAGATCACCATGCTACCTCCTACCTCAGAACCTTTGCACATACTCCTCCCTCTCAGGCCTGCCCCCCACCCACTCCCAGATCAACAGTGACTCTTCTTCAGATCCTCAGACTCTAACTCAAGGGCCATTTCTTCAGATAAGGCTTTCATGCCCAAGCACCACCATTTGTTACCCGCTGTGGGTTTTTTTTTTCCACAGCATGTGGCACAGTTATTATTTATAGGCCTATGAAGTCTTGATTGATGTGATTTTTGACCCAGTAGCCTACATGATTCAAAAGGTTAGGGAAAAGGAGTATTTCCCTATCAAGTAGCACCAGGACGTAGGAGGTACTCAAAAAAGTTTGTTGAATAAATGAAAACGTATCCAACAGAGTATGATTTGAATGGTAAGATCACGTTTCACATCATTCACATCAGAGAAACAGCAAGAGGCCCAGAGATGAGAAAGTGACAAGAAATGTGTTTCTGTTGTCTTGACCATAGGTGACCTGTTTTGCTGATTAGATCTAAAGGAGGAAGTAGTCCAGAGGAAAAAGCACCCGGCTGCAGAAGACTTTTGTGCCTGGAACACTGAAAGATTAAGGCAGGAAGCTACATGTGGTGAACCCACCAGGACCAGCTTGCTAGAGTAGAGGCAGAATTTGTATTTGGTAAATGGGATTATTCCAGACTATCTCAGGTCATTTATCAGAATCCAGAAAGCCCTATAAATGGACCAGCATTAAGGAGAGGCAGATGTTTCACCATGGGTGGAGTATGTGTAATCATAAAGTAAAAGACCAGAAGGGGGAAGGGAAACTCAGGAGTCTTCCCTAAGTGAGATGTCCTTGGGCAGCTGCATCTCAGAAGCTCTTGGTTAGTTTTGAGCAGTAGTACCTTATTTGCACTCTTATGACTTATCCGTTATATCTTCAACTGCTTAGTTAACATATACCTGCAAACTTAATAAAGACATTTGGCTCTCCAGATACATAAAGCAATCTTCTTAATGTTAATTGTTTGAAAGTCTTACAAACCTAGTTTTGGCAAAGCTAGTTTCTGTCTTTGGCAAATGACAGAAATTATACTGGATCCACCGACAAGCTATATTCAATAAGCTGGACCAAAAATTAAGTTATAACCACCTCCTATAGCTATTAAATGAGCTCGAGGCCCAGTCCCTGTATTAGCAGTAATAAAAATATTTCAGTATTTCAGGACCTTGGGGCTGACACTCCATCACCCCTTTGTAAGATTTTGTCATCTGAATTACAGGACATTCTGAATATGGCTAATTCTGTCACTCTTTCCTCAGTTTCTCGCCCAGGAAATGGCGTTTAAACGTCTCCAGCTCTGTTAAAGGCCATTTGTGATCACAAAATACTTTCAAACAACTGCAGTATTCGGTAGTCCTTGGTAAGTCATTTTGAAAGCAAAATCATAAAGAGGTCACCATCACTCCACGAAAGTTGAAGGGCTTAAAACGACAAACACATTCAAAAGGAAAACTGGGTACTTTTTATTATCCTTAATTTAAATGACTTCAAGGGAAATCCCCCACCCCTCCAAGACGTTACCGAGATCCCAGTGCCATTAAGTCTTCCAATAGACGCTACAACTTTAGAGTACATCTCAAGAGTAAATCTAACCCCAACACAGGGGCAGGAGCTGATAAGGAAATCTCTTCCTACGATTCTTAGGGTTGAAAGGATGCCTGCTCACTCAACTTCCACACGCTAACTTTTCAGAAGGAAAGTTAATAAAGGGGACCCCTTGGATGCAATGCAGATGCTGTTTGCAGAAGGCGCTGGAAGCGGCACGTCTCCCACCCCACCCCACTCTCGGCCCCTCGCCCCGCCCCGCCCCGCCGCGGCCTGGTCGCCCCCTGCCCCCGGGAAGGAGGGGCGCGGCCGCAACGGGGGGCGCGGCCGCGTCAGCGGTCACCTACGTCCCGGGGCGCCGATGGAGCCGACGGGGAACGTCGGGCGGCGGACAGCGCGTCCGCAGCCCCTCGGCTCAAGTTAGTTTGGGCGCTCGGCCGGAGCCTGGGGAGGGGCGGGGAAAGGGGTGTTCCGGCCCGACGGGGCGGCCGGGAGAGGGGCTGCGGGACTGGGGGGCCCGGGGGTGGGCGAGGGAGGCAGGTCCTGGGCGAGGCCTCGGCCGCTCCTCGCCGGTCTCGGCGCCGGAGCCTAGGGGGCGGCGCTCTTCTCAGGGCCGGGGGCGGGGCCGCGCGCTCCCATCCCGGCGGACGGTGGGGGCGCCGAGGGCCGAGCAGCCGGGGGGCGCCCGAGACGCGCGGGGGCGGCGGCTGCCGGACCCCGGGGCCTGGTCCGCACCGGGCGGTGGCGGCGGCCGCGGCCCCCTCGCCTCCGTCAGGCCTGCACGCGCCACAGGCCGCAGCCCGGACCAGCCCCGCGTCCCCGGCCGCCGCCGCGGCGGTCCCGGCCCGGCCCTCCTCCGCTCCCGCCCGCGGTCCCCGCGCGGAGGGCGGCAGCCGAGCCTCCGCCGCAGCGTGGGGCGGGGAGGCGGGGGCCGGGCTCAGGGGCCCCCCACCCGCCGCGCCACCTGCGGAGCCCGTGCGCGACCCACCGCCCCCGCTCCCGCCAAGCGCGCGAACAAAACAAGTTGCAGGTCGCCGTCGCCGGAGGGGGGCGGGCGGGTCACTCACCCTCATCCTGCTCTGCGAGCTCGGCTCGTCCGGCCGCGGGGACAGGGAGGACCAGAGGACCACCAGCCCCAGGAAGCTGCCCACCACCAGCAAACTGCGTAAGAGGAGCCCGATCTTCAGCCTCATCTTCCTCCGGCGGCGAGAGGCGCACAGCCCGGCGCAGCCGCCGCCGCCACCGCTCTCCCCTCCCCTCCCCTCCCCTCCCTCCTTCCCCCTCCGCGCTCGCCGCCTCCGCCCGCCCCCGCCGCCCGGCGGCCGCCCTCCCCGCCGCCGATCCGGAACTCCCCTCGCCGGACGGGCCGCCCCTCCCCGCCCTCCCTCCCCGCCGCCGGGTCCGCAGTCCCTGCTCCGCCGCTGTCCGCTCGACCCCTCCAGGTCCTCCTACCTCGCGGCTGACTAACTTACACTCTTCCCCAGGGCTGTCCTCAGCCTCGGCCCCAACCGCTCAGCACTTGAATGCTGCCCGTTTCTCCCAACTTTTATTGTCCATTGAGGCTGTAACTCCGGCCCTAACGCCTGTCCCCCCCTGCCCCGCGTTCCCCCAGCCCCCGCCGCGGGGCCGGCAGGAAGGGAACCAGGAAGTCGGGGCTGCAGCTGCTGCTGCAGCTCCACGTGGCTGATTTATCGTCGGGAGGATTTTTTTTTTCTTATTGATCGTTCTCGCTTCTTCACACGGCTCCTTAAGGAGGTGGATTTGTAACCGCCAGGCCCGGTGTGATGTGCAAATATCACCGGACCGCAGAAGCTCTCTTGGAAAGCAGACGTGTCGTACGTCGTCGCCCTGCCTGGAGCTAATTAGAAGAAAGCCAACCTGGTGCTAAATCAGCAATATCTTGTTCAAGGGCTCAGTTTTATATATCCCCAGGACCGAGGATTTGGGGGGAGGAGGGCTTAAAAACAATACTTCACCCTCATCGCCTCCTAATTCAGTCCCCATTTTTGCCACTCATGGAGGTTCCTTGATTTGTGTTTTTTAAAAGCCTTTCTGCCTGAAACTTACATTACCCAGGAAGGGATATTGACAAATGTTTACTCATATGCCCCACCCAGAGGAAATAATTTTTGTGCCCCTGTCTTCCAATAAAGATGTCTGTCAGCTCACCGCACTGCCGAGTGCACATGATTATGTTATCCGTGTGAGATAGCCTAATTGCCTGATGCAAGCTGAACAGTTTGTTTGATATCTTATCCTAAGTTTGGGAAAGGTAAAGATGGATCCTTCTTCCTGTTAGTACAATTGTCTCTTACCTGCAGGTACTTTAAAACAAGTATTTTTAAAACAAGGTTGTTTAAATCTCTAGAATGACATAGAGAATTTGAATCATCAGGCTAGATAAAGAATTTGACCAGACCAACTCCATATGCTTCATGACTTGGGTTATAGTACCTAGTACATTGAGGAATTCCATAGATGCCCTCATGTCAGAATTTCCACACAACGTTTGCACTGAACAACAGCGGGAAATGTAGAATGGATGACAATATGGTCAGGTCTGTTCTTGGCTGGATAATTGTGCACAGTAATGCATGTCAGCCCAGTACATATAGCACCTGGAGTCCTGGCAAGGCTTGAATACAAATCACTGTCTGACTCAGCATTTTTATCAACTGCTTAAATCAAAATCAGTTGTTTTTCCTATACGACAAGGGAGACTTTGCTGAAGACCTTTTTTTTCCTTTTTTTTTAAATGAAAAACACCTGAAATATTTAATTGATAAAAGTATTAGTCATCTGGGTCAAGGAGAAAGTTACTGCCCACTCCTGGGTCAATTCAGGTTCGTGTGGGGATCTAAGCATTATCTGTACCCAGGTGACTCTGACCCAGCTGATCTGTGCTCCTCCTTCGGAGAAACAGTGAAAGGAAGGCGTGCTTGGGGAAATTTTTATTTAGATGAGAGGTCCTCAACCTCTGGAATCTAATGCCTGATGATCTGAGGCAGAGCTGATGTAATAATAATAGAATGCACAATAAACGTAATGCATTTTCAGTTCCGTTCAGTTGCTCAGTCGTGTCCGACTCTTCTCGACCCCACGAACTGCAGCACACCAGGCCTCCCTGTCCATCACCAACTCCCGGAGTTCACCCAGACTCACGTCCATCGAGTCGGTGATGCCATCCAGCCATCTCATCCTCTGTCGTCCCCTTCTCCTCCTGTCCCCAATCCCTCCCAGCATCAGGGTCTTTTCCAATGAGTCAACTCTTCGCATGAGGTGGCCAAAGTACTGGAGTTTCAGCTTTAGCATCATTCCTTCCAAAGAACACTCAGGGCTGATCTCCTTCAGAATGGACTGGTTGGATCTCCTTGCAGTCCAAGGGACTCTCAAGAGTCTTCTCCAACACCACAGTTCAAAGACATCAATTCTTCGACGCTCAGCTTTCTTCACAGTCCAACTCTCACATCCATACATGACTACTGGAAAAACCATAGCCTTGACTAGACAGAACTTTGATGGCAAAGTAATGTCTCTGCTTTTTAATATGCTATCTAGGTTGGATCATTCCCAAATCATCCCTCTCCCCACCCCAGTCCGTGGAAAAATTGTCTTCTACAAAATCAGTCCCTGGCGCCCAAAAGATTGGGGACCGATGACTTAGATAACTGGAAAGCTGGAAGAGGATGATTTCTAGACCTCACTTGGGCTATTTACAAATGAGGAGGATTCCACCACAAAACTGCCTTCCCTAGACAGAGTCTGGGCTTGGAGGAGGTGACCTTCAAGGGGTCTTAACTCCAGTCACAGGAGGGAATAAGTCCATTTGAAACCAGCAGCTAAGGTCCACCAGGAGTAACGAAACCTTTCATCTGTCCTCTCCTTTTCACAGTCAGAGGACGAAGTTTTTTATTATTAGGAAAATAGGAATGTTTATTTGTACTATTACGAGCACAGACAGGCAGGTGTGCACACTGAAAGTGGTCCTTATCACTTGCTAAGGTGAACAGAAGGAGTTTGGGGCAGAAATGGTATTCAGAGAAGACCCTGTCATCCCCTGTATGTTTTGCACAGAGAACTTAAAATATGTGTGAAAGGACACAAAATTAGAAGTTGACCAGTGGGTGTGTAGCTGTAAAAGCCCACAGTTCCTCTGAGCCCTAACTATGTTTAAAAGAAACTCTAAGTATAAAATACATGCCTATTGGCAACATTTGCAGCCAGGCTGCCTCAGCAGAATTGACACAGCTCTGCTTAGAAAATGAGCTGTGTGTCCACAGCTTAGGTCAGGGTCAGTTACCCTCTCTGAACCTAGGGCTCTTATCTGCCCAATAGTGATTGCAGTACCACATGGTCAAAAGGAGTAATGGAGGTCAAGTACATATGCAAATATAAGTTCAGATAGAGGAATGAGGCTAGTCCCAGTGTGTGAGGGTATAATTCTTTTTTTTTTTTTTTAATGAATACTGTTGCAATTGTTTTTTAGTCAGTCAGTCATTTCCAACTCTTTAATCCTACAGACTGTAGCCTGCTAGGCTCCTGTCCATGGGATTCTCCAGGCTAGAGTGGTTTGCCAATTCCTTCTCCGGGGGATCTTCCCAATCCAGGGATCCAGCCGAGGCTCCTGCATTGCAGGCAGTTTCTTTACCAGTGAGCCACCAGGGAAGCCCAAAGTTATCTCTTACTGCATAGCAAATTACCTTCAAATTTGGGGTTTTAAAGCAACAAACTCTGACTGTTTCACACAGTTCTGAGTCAGGAGTCCAGACTGACTCTGAGACCCTCCTCCCAGCTAGGTGGTCCTGGCTCAGGGTCTCTCCTGAGGTTGTTGCCAGGCTGTCAGCTGGGGCTGCAGTCATGGCTTAGCTCTGCCTGGAGAAATCTGCCTCCAGGTTCACCCGCAAGGCCTAAAAGCAGGGCTCCCTGGCTACTGTGGGACACGTCTCACGAGGCTGCTCAAGACAAGGCATCAGACTTCCTCCAGAGGGAATAATAGGGACGGAAAGAGGGAGAGAAAGAGACAGAAGACTCCAGAAGCTGCAGTCTGGTGCATTGTGGAAAGGCCACGGAAAGGTGTGAATAATAGGAGGCCAGGGGCTTCGGAGGCTTAAAAACAGCATTGGAAATCAACATACTCCTTTTTTTCTCTTACCATTCGTAGTAATTCAGTTACCATTTTGCTATGCTGAAGTCTTTCAAAAAGAATCCATATCTTAAATAATTGCTCATTTCTGATTATCTTGCAAGGAAATACTCTGTATACTCTGTGTAGTCTTCACTTCTTCTAAAATGAAGGTGTTGGACCAAAGAATCTTGAACACCCCTTCCAGTTCTGAAATTCTGAAGTTGACCTGTGACATTAATAGATGGTTGAGACTTTTAAATTTCTATTCTTACGTGGAATACAACCAAGTCAAATACTGCCTCTATACTCCCCCCTGCCCCCGCCCCCGGCATGGAATACTGTTTCTGTAATAAGCTTAAAAAGATGGGTAATTCCTGAGTTGTGCTCATCTGGAATAAAGACTATTGTCACTGGGCTTCCATTTGATGAGGTTAATGGTCTCCTACAGTGTTGTGAAGGCAGAAATGCTTATTTAAAAGCACTTTTAGATTGAATGCCATAGAATACCGCCTCTCGGGGAGCCGGGGCTGTTTTCAGACTCCACGAATCAGAAGGACTCTTTTGACTTGACCGTTTATTTAAGTGGTAAATGAAACACATTCTGTCTCCTAACACTCTTGTTTGGAACCCCTTCAGCAGCTTCTCCTTTTGCTCTCAGAATTAAGCCCAAACCTCTCAATTTACTCCAAAGACCATAGCAAGACCGCCTCTGCTACATCCACAGTCAAGTTCTCTCTCTTTTTTTTTTTTCTGGGATCATAATGATAACGCAGTTATTCCCTTACTCAGAACACTCTCTTGGTTTCAAAACCAACTATCTCCCACCAAACTCCCAAGCATCCTTCAGAATCAGTTTATACATCCGTTCTTCCAGAATATTCCAATTCTCTTTAGACTCCAGCCCTTGCCCCATGCTCTCCAAGCCCCCGTCCGCATTTGCTCGTGGCATGTAGGGCTGAGCCTTGACATTGCTTACCCAGTGGTCTGTCAGCCCCATCAGGCCATTCATCTGGCGTTGTCTTCCCGGGTACGTGCAGTGCCTGACACACAGGGCCTGTGCTGGGAGCCAGGGAGTGAAAGCAAATTCACACATGCTTCGTTTCACAAGTTCACTCTACGTTTTAAGCAAATTTGGAATCGTTGTGTGATAGAAGATATGCTGCATTTATGTACGGGAGTAGAAAATATCCTTGTTAGAAAGTAACTGAAGAAAAGGTGAACTTTCCAGGCATCAGCAAGATGCAGTATGACCTGTGTGCATGCTAAGTCCCTTCAGTTGTTTCCAACTCTTTGCAATCCCATGTTGCATGTTGCCTGCCAGGCTCTCCATGCCATGGGATTCTCCAGGCAAGAATACAGGTTGCCATGCCTTTCTCTAGGGGCTCTTCCCTACTCAGGGATCAAACGTAAGTCTCTTGCATCTCCATTGGCAGGTGGGTTCTTTACCACTAGCACCATCTGGGAATCCCTGCACTATGACATAATTGGGAAGTAAAAGATTTGGAATTAGCAGTTATCCACTCCCTCTCCAGCCTCTAATTGTCAGATCTTTCAAGGTAATCTCTCTGCAGTCTATACCTCAGTTTCTTTATTTGTGTGCAATTTGTATGCATGGACAGTGAGGAGATCAAACCAGTCAATCCTAAAGGAAGTCAATCCTGAGTATTCATTGGAATGATTCTTGCTGAAGCCTAAATTCCAATACTGTGACCACCTGATACAAAGATTCCACTCATTGGAAAAGACCCTGATGCTGGGAAAGATTGAAGGCAAAAGGTAAAGGGGCTGGCAGAGAATGAGATGGTTAGATAGCATCACCGACTCAATGGACATATATTTGAGCAAATTCTGGGAGACAGTGGAGTACATGGGAGCCTGGCATACTGCAGTCCGTGGGGTCACAAAGAGTCAGAACAACTTAGCAACTGAACAACAGCAGCTGCCCTGAAATGTCTAAAAAGGCTTCTAGGCACAGTCCATTATTAAAAATAATACAATCATTTTTATAACTAATGAAAAATATAAAAAAAAAGAAAAGAAAAAAAAATATATCAGGTACTTCTGTCACTAAAAAATAAAAAAGTCTTAGAAACTACAGCTACATGCTGCCCCCCGCTTCATCTCAGCTATGAAGTTCTTTACTTGTTTTCCCTAACCTTTATGAGTTTCAGTGTGTTTATACAACTTAATGTGTGTAGAGGTGGGAGTGCTTTTTCTCCCCCGTGCTTTAATCATTTTGAATTAGAAGATCTTAAAAGATCTTCACCTTTTCGCCTTTTAAGATCTAAGTGTTTTGTGAAAGTATTTTAGAGGTAGGTGACTGCACCCTTATGTAGGGTCAGGGGAAAGAGGGTTCACTGTTCTACATTTTTATCTGACCACAAGGAGTGCTGTAATTCCTAGATAATAAGTGGAAACTACTTGTGTGCTCAACAGTTGGGAAGTTTATACGCACAAACTGTTGTACTACCTTGACAAATTTCAGTGTTGAAGACTTTTTCCATGTCATTTAACCACACTCTGCCGAGAACTTCAATCTTTCTTCCGTGAATTTCATACCTTAATTTCATGAAATTTTAATACTTGAAGGGAAATTAGAAATGTGACTAGACAAGTCTCTTACTTTATGTATGACAGGTGGGTTCTCTGTGCCTCTTACTGACAGAGTTTCTTTCTGCTCCACCTCTGTTGTGTCACAGTCATGGTTTGACAAATTAGCAGTACAGTCGTCCATCCGTATCTGAGGGAGTGGTTTCAGGACCCCTGGGACCAAAATCCAAAGATGCTCGAGTCCCTTATGTGAAATGGTGTATATTTGCATAAAACCTCTACACGTGCATATATAGTCCTATCCAACTCTTTGCGACCCCGTAAACTGTAGCCTGCCAGGCTCCTCCATCCATGGGATTTCCCAGTCAAGAATACTGCAATGGGTTGCCATTTCTTCCTCCAAGGGATTTTCCTGACACAGGGATGGAACCTAGGTCTCCTGCATCTCTTGCCTTGGTAGGCAGATTCTCTACCACTGAGCCACCTGGGAAGCCCAACCTTGCACATCTTCCTTTATTTTTTAAATCATCTCTGCTGCTGCTGCTGCTAAGTCACTTCAGTCGTGTCCGACTCTGTGTGACCCCATAGACAGCAGCCCACCGGGCTCCCCCGTCCCTGGGATTCTCCAGGCAAGAACACTGGAGTGGGTTGCCATTTCCTTCTCCAATGCATGAAAAGTGAAAAGTGAAAGTGAAGTCACTCAGTCGTGTCCAACTCTTAGCGACCCCATGGACTGCAGCCTACCAGGCTCCTCTGCCCATGGGATTTTCCAGGCAAGAGTACTGGAGTGGGGTGCCATTGCCTTCTCTAGATTGCTTGTAATACCTAATGCAGTGTAAATGCTATGTAAATAATTGTAAATACATTATAAGTGTTATTTAAACAGATCCCATTAACTAGACAAATTCAAGTTTTGCTTTTTAGAAACTTCTGGAATTTTTTTCCTGAATATTTTCAGAACGCAGAGCCAACGGCCAGCCATTTTACCAAGACAGATCCTGGTTTGTCCTGAAGGTATCAGGTCTCCATATTAATGAACTGAGATTCTGGGCGATGCAGTTCACCTAATCTCTCTGGCCATGCCACAGTGGGTGTAGCTGGATAAACAGGGTCTCTGCAGAGACGTGAAGAGGTATGGACCAGGAGAAAGACACCCAGGAGGAAGGGGGACATTCTCCTGCTCGTCCAACCTGCAGCCCCAAAGGCACTTAATGGGAACAACAAAGAAGCGCTTTGCACCCTCTTCTGAATGGTTTTGATTAGTTACAATAAGATTGGTCTGTTTTTAGTAATGGACTATGCTTAGAAGCCATTTCATACACTGCAGAGGAGATAAGCAAAGTTGCATACAAATGAAATTGAGGTGGAGGCTCAGTATACGCAGAGTGGCACCCTTAATGATCCAGGAATTAGAGGCTGGATTGAGTGTTGGTATGTTTGCGTGCGTGCGCACTTAGTTGCTCACTCCTGTCTGACTCTTTGTGACCCCATGGACTGTAGCCCACCAGGGTCCTCTGTCTTATGGGATTTTCCAGGTAAGGATACTGGAGTGACTTGTCATTTCCTTCTTCAGGGGATCTTCCTGACCCAGGGATTGAACCCATATCTCCTGCATTGGCATACGGACTCTTTACCACTGAGTCACCAGGAAAGCCTGGATTGAGAGAAGATATCTGGTAATAATAAGCCTTATGTTTTCCAATGATGTCATTCCCCACCTTGCTGATGCCTGGAAATATCATCCTTTCAATTATTCTCTAACAACAATGAACAGGAGATTTTCTCTTTACTTAAAAGTGTGTCTCTATGTTAATGACTACTTGAACAGCCACCCTGGGAAATGTGGGCCAAGAGCGCTGATCTTCACAACAACTCAAAATACTGTCATTTAGAACTTTGGTTGTATAATTTTTCACTTGTGGGGATACATGGCATACATGGGTGTTATTGTGGTGAAAGTGAAGTGAAAGTGTTAGTTGCTCAGTCGTATCCTACTCTTTGCGATTCCATGAACTATAGCTTGCCAGGCTCCTCTGTCCATGGGATTCTCCAGGCAAGAATACTGGAGTGAGTGGGTTGCCACTCCCTTTTCCAAGGGATCTTCCCGACCCAGGGATTGAACCTGGGTTTCCCTCATTTCGGGTAGAATCTTTACCATCCTGAGCCACTAGGCCTGTATGTAAACTGAGAGTGAAGTGTGGCATTCTTGTAGTTACTGATCAGGAACAATGCTAAATAGATCGTTTTGCAGGAAAAAAATACTGTCTTTTAGATCAGTTTGGTTCAGTCCCTCATTCGTGTCCCAACTCTTTCCGACCCCATGGACTGCAGCACAGCCAGGCTTCCCTGCCCATCATCAACTCCTGGAGCCTATTCAAACTCATGTCCATCATGTCAGTGATGCCATCCAAACATTTCATCCACCGTCTTCTCCTCCCACCTTCAATCTTTTCCAGCATCAAGGTCTTTTCCAATGACTCGGTTCTTCGCATCAGGTGGCTAAAGTATTGGAGTTTCAGCTTCAGCATCAGTCTTTCCAATGAATATTCAGGACTGATTTCCCTTAGGATTGACTGGTTGGATCTCCTTGCAGTCCAAGGGACTCTCAAGAGTCTTCTCCAACACCACAGTTCAAAAGCATCAATTCTTTATAAAGAAAGCACTCAGCTTTCTTTATAGTCCAGCTCTCACATCCATACATAACTGCTGGAAAAACCATAGCTTTGACTAGACAGACCTTTGTTGGCAAAGTAATGTCTCTGATTTTTAATATGCTGTCTAGATTACTCAAAGCTTTTCTTCCAAGGAACAAGTGTCTTTTAATTTCATGGTTGCAGTCACCATCTGCAGTATTCTGGAGCGCCCCAAAATAAATTCTGTCTCTGTTGCCATTGTTTTCCCATCTATTTGCCATGAAGTGATGGGACTGGATGCCATGATCTTAGTTTTCTGAATGTTGAGATTTAAGCCAACTTTTTCACTCTCCTCTTTCACTTTTATCAAGAGGCTCTTTAGTTTTTCTTTGCTTTCTGCCATAAGGGTGGTGTCATCTGTATATCTGAGGTTATTGATATTTCTTCTAGCAATCTTGATTCCAGCTTGTGCTTCATCCAGCCCAGCATTTCACATGACGTCTTTTAGATAATTGTATCTTTTGGCATATTGCAAGGAGTTTTGAAATTTGAATTTGAATTCCATTTTTTGGGGGTGGGGGGAATGGTCTTTGAGAACTTCATCTTAGGGATGGCTTCTATTTCTGAAACTATGTAAAAAAGATTTTTAACAAACTAAATCACTTTTTATGGTCTTTTATTGTATATTTATAGCTATTTCTATTCATTCAATAGTTTCTGGAGCCTGTATCATGTGCTTGGCGTTTTTCTAGACTATGGGATACAGCAATAAACTAGAGGAGCAGACATCCTAGTCGTCATGGTGTCTGACAATAAACAAGGTATATAAATGGTTATATATTGCTATCAAATGCTGGTATTTCACTTAGGTGCCAAGTATTATCTTAAGAGCGTATAAGAATAACTCATTTGGTTAAGTGGTGTGTGCGTGTATGTGTGCTCAGTCATGTCTGACTCTTTTTGACTTCATGGACTATAGCCCACCAGGCTCTTCTGTCCGTGGGATTCTCCAGGCAAGACTACTGGAGTGGGTTGCCATTCCATTTTCCAGGGGATCTTCCTGCGCCAGGAATTGAACCTGCATCTCTTGTGTCTCCTGCATTGGCAGGCACAACCAATGAATGCACCTTTCCACTGTGCCATCAGGGTAACCCGTTAAGTGGGACAGTAGAAGAGAAAATGCTATGGAAAGAAATGAAGGGAAATGGAATTTGAAATGTGGACAGGAGTGAGGGAAGTCTGCAGTTTTAAAGAGTCTGAGACAGTCTCACTGAGGAGATAATATCTGGACAAGACCTGAAGGGCTGAGGGAAAAAGATAGTGGATGCCTGAGTGGAGGTGGCTTCAGGCTGAAAGGGAAATAGGTTACAGAGACCCTGAGGCAAGAACATTCCTGCTTGTTTTGGAAAAAGCAAGGAAGGAAGGAGAGCTTTGGCTGAGAAAGTGAGGGAGAGCATTAGGATCTAAGTGACGACAGTGGCTTTAGAATGAGATGAGGGGCCCTCAACAGTGCCAAGGGGTGGCCTGTTCCAACCCATATCCATACGGAATCACAGTTTCTGCTTCTGGGATTGGTAAGGAAAGGAATTGAAACTCAACATTCAAAAAACTAAGATCACGGCATCTGGTCCCATCACTTCATGGCAAATAGAAGGGGAAAAAATGGAAACAGTGGCAGATTTTCTTTTCTTGGGTTCCAAAATCACTTCGGATGGTGACTGCTATGAAATTAAAAGATGCTTGCTCCTGGGAAAAAAAGCTATGACAAACTTAGCATATTAAAAAGCAGAACCATCACTTTTCCAACAAAGGTCTGTATCGTCTAAGCTATTGTTTTTCCAGCAGTCACGTATGGATGTGAGAATTGGACCATAAAGAAGGCTGAGCACCGAAAGATTGATGCTTTCGAACTGTGGTGTTAGAGAAAACTCTCGGAGAAGGCGATGGCACCCCACTCCAGTACTCTTGCCTGGAAAATCCCATGGATGGAGGAGCCTGGTAGGCTGCAGTCCAAGGGGTTGCTAAGAGTCGGACACGACTGAGCGACTTCACTTTCACTTTTCACTTTCATGCATTGCAGAAGGAAATGGCAACCCACTCCAGTGTTGTTGCCTGGAGAATCCCAGGGACAGAGGAGCCTGGTGGGCTTCCGTCTATGGGGTCGCACAGAGTCAGACACGACTGACGTGATGTAGCAGCAGCAGCAGTAGCAGCAGCAGAGAAAACTCTTCAGAGTCCCATGGACAGCAGGGAGATCAAACCAGTCAATCCTAAAGGAAATCAGTCCTGAATATTCATTGGAAGGACTTATGCTGAAGCTGAAGCTCCTACATTTTGGCTACCTGATGTGAAGAGCTGACTCACTGAAAAAGACCCTGATGCTGGGAAAGATTGAGGGCAGCAGGAGAAGAGGGTGGCAGAGGATGAGATAGTTGGATGGCATGACTGACTCAATGGACGTGAGTTGGAGCAAACTCCGGGAGATAGTGAAGGACAGGGAAGCCTGGCATGTTGCACTTCATGGAGTCACAAAGAATTGGACATGACTTAGCAGGGACAAATATCAATAACCTCAGATATGCAGATGACACCACCCTTATGGCAGAAAGCAAAGAAGAACTAAAGAGCCTCTTGATGAAAGTGAAAGAGGAGAGTGAAAAAGTTGGCTTAAAGCTCAACATTCAGAAAACTAACATCATGGCATCTAGTCCTATCACTTCATGGCAAATAGATGGGGAAACAGTGGAAACAGTGTCAGACTTTATTTTTGGGGGCTCCAAAATCACTGCGGATGGTGACTGCAACCATGAAATTAAAAGACGCTTGCTCCTTGGAAGGAAAGTTATGACCAACCTAGATAGCATATTCAAAAGCAGAGACATTACTTTGCCATCAAAGGTCCATCTAGTCAAGACTATGGTTTTTCCAGTGGTCATGTATGGATGTGAGAGTTGGACTGTGAAGAAAGCTGAGTGCCAAAGAATTGATGCTTTTGAACTGTGGTGTTGGAGAAGACTCTTGAGAGTCCCTTGGACTGCAAGGAGATCCAACCAGCCCATTCTAAAGGAGATCAGCCCTGGGTGTTCTTTGGAAGGAATGATGCTGAAGCTGAAACTCCAGTACTTTGGCCACCTCATGCGAAGAGTTGACTCATTTGAAAAGACCCTGATGCTGGGAGGGATTGAGGGCAGGAGGAGAAGGGGTCAACAGAGGATGAGATGGCTGGATGGTATCACCGACTCGATAGACATGAGTTTGGGTGAATTCCGGGAGTTGGTGATGGACCTGGAGGCCTGGTGTGTTGCAGTTCATGGGGTCACAAAGAGTCGGACAGGACTGAGCGACTGAACTGAACTGAACTAGCAGCTGAACAACAACAACAACAAGGAAAGGAACAAAGATAAAAGCAAGGACCAGTTAGATAAGGCTAATTTAAAAATCCAGACAGGGGCTTGTGGTAGCCTCATGGACGAGAATTCCAGTTGTGGAGGTGGTTACAATAGGTCAGATTATGGATGTATTTTGATTATTCTTCAACTATTATGGTTCCAAATCATTGAAGTCTTGCTGCTTCCAGGCTCTCTGTAAGTAGTTAAATTAATAACCTGTAAAACAAACTCTTTAAAGGCTCTGGCAGCACCCATTATTTAAAGAAACTCTGTAAGCCATTACTTGGCAGTCTGGTTTAGATTTTCGTGTGTACAGTATATCTTCAAGCAGGACTACCTGTGCTTGGAGATAGAATCTCCCACATAACAATGGCAATTTAGGTGCAGGGCCAACTGAGCTGATGAAAGCAACTGAAAATACCATGTAGAATATCTTTATGATCTTTCTATAAATGTGCCTGTGGGTAACAAGAAAGTCAAGAAGCCTAAGGTCAAAGACTGAGCAGACAAGTTAAGCTCAGAGGAGAAACCAGCTTTTGCCTTAGGGCTTTGACCAGAACCTGAGGTGCCTGAGTGGGCTTCCCAGGGATTCACTGGTAAAGAATCTGCCCGTAATGCGGGAGATGCAGGGTTAGATTCCTGGGTCAGGAAGATCCCCTGGAAGAGGAAACCCTATCCAGTATCTTTGCCTCGGAAATCCCAAGGAGAGAGGAGTCTGGAGGGCTGCAGTCCATGGGGTTGCAAAATAGTTGGACATGACTGAGCGACTGAACATAAACACACACATACATATATTATTGCTTTAGTATTTTTCATTAAAATGATATACTTTTATAAAGTTAAGCTTAGCTTTGTACAAAACAATGATACCAGTAATATCACAGGACCATGGTATTACTTTTTCTACACTTATTAAGAGTAATACATAATTATCAGAATTAAAAAATTCATGTTCTACTTAATCATCTCTTTTAGCCCCAACTTTACTACACTTGAGAAATAACTTACTTATTATATGCCATATTTGTCTAGTTAATGTTTTAGGTTCAAGCTTCTGTGAACAATATGGGTTTTGTTCACCTGACAGAGTATCTAGTTTTATGAATTATGATCTAATTTGGGGATTTATGTTCATAAATAGCTGAATATAAAGTGAATGTTTAATAGGTACTATATATAAGTTAATTTGTTTTTATTTTATTTATTGAAAAACTTTTATTGGGGTTAACTTATTTTTTTAACGATTTGTTTTAAAACCGAGTGCTCCTTCCTCACATCCATCCCGTAAATGGAATCCCACTGATATGACATAAAATGTTCCTATGACAAAACAGAATAAGTTAGTTAATAAATGGAAAAAAATTTTTTAAGACCGGAATTCTTTGGTTTACAAGTAGCTCACCTGAGTAAAATACAGATAGCTACTGTCTTGAGGTGATATTAATAATTCTGTTGCCAGAGATGATAAGTGACAACAAAAGCTGGCCATTAATTTCACACTTCGGATACAGATTTCTTTTCGAATGATAAAATATACAAACTTTGGGTTTTGTGACTCAAATAAAAATACGGAGGGAATTGTAAAATCTACATCTGGGGAAGTTCTCAGGATAGAGACCTGTTTGGGATGATTTATGTGTTGTCTGAAAGCAAGGGTGTGGTTTCTTGGTTGTTTCTGGCTTTGTGGCTATTATTATTAAGTCTTTTTAAAGAGCCAAATGTTAAGAGGTGGAAACTAGGAAGACAGGGTGAAGTCAGCAAAATAAAACTGAGGAACATAGCCAAGAGGATGATTTAATAGGCTCCATTAGATAGGTTAAGGTAAAAAGCCTACAAGATTTTCTCTTCCTGCATTTTAAAAACAAAGACTTTGGCCACCTGATGTGAAGAACTGACTCCTTGGAAAATACTCTGATGCTGGGAAAGACTGAGGGCAGAAGGAGAAGGAGGCGGCAGAGGATGAGATGGTTTGATGGCATGACTGACTCAATGGACATGAGTTTGAGTAAACTCCAGGAGATAGTGAAGAACAGGGAAGCCTGGCGTGCTGCAGTCCCTGGGGTCCCAAAGAGCGACTGAACAACAAACAACAACAAAAAGAAAACAGAAATCTTTAGCACAAATCCTATCTACAGAGACTGGGCAGTTTTGAGGACAGAAGCTGACTGATGAACACTCACACTCGTGGTGGGGCATGGACTCTGGGAATAAGCCCTTTCCTGAGTACCTACAACCACAGACATATTGGCTGAGCTGTCTGTTATTCTTACCAATTAGATATGACTGAGCTTCCATTACCTGTATTGTCCCATCAAGAGATTTAGCCATCAGATAGATTTTAATTATTGAACCAAGATGTGAGTAATTAGAAAGGAGGGAACCTAAGAAGAAACACCAGTTCTTCTGCATTGACCTACAGGTCAGGAACTGGGAGGTACTTTTAATTTTGTTGTTGTTGTTGTTTGACATCGAAAAAGAAATATTCTTGGAACTTCCCTGGTGGTCCAGTGGCTCAGACTCTGAGTTCCCAATGCCTGGGTTCAATCCTTGGTTGGAGAACTAAGGTCCCACATGCCACAAATAAGACCTGGCGCAACCAAGTAAATAAATAAAAAGAAATATTCTTAAATCTACAAGATAAACGCAAGAAAATCGAGGAATGAAATACTTCTGATCAACAGCCTGTAGTCAGTGCCCTCGTGCTTGAGCCCTAACCCCACCATCGGTGGCTCCAGTGTCCTGCAAGAGTATCTCGTCTTTCCTGTTCTCAGGGTATAATTTAAACAGCCTGTTTCACATGTTACTCTAAATCACCTCGTCTTTTTGGAAATTGGATCCGCATGATAAATAATGAATGGTGACTTTGGCCTCACTTTCGACTCACTTCATTAGGCTTTAGATGGGAATCACAGGGACCCATAAATGTACATTTCAGTTGTCCTGGCGCCAAGCAGTAATGGCTGGAGTTCATAAATAAAATAAGAGCAACGGTTCTGTCTTGTGTGCACTCTGGGAAAACAGCAGACAGATACCCGCTCTGGAGGACTTAGGGCAGGCGGGGCAGCCCTGGAGGCAGAGTTGCTGGACAGTCCTTGTCCTGCCCTGATGGAAAGACTGCTGTTTGGTCTTTGCAACCACGTTGCACGAGTAACAGTCATCTTCAAGGGACCAAAGAATCTCTGCTCTATACGTTATAGTGCGAGAGTCTCTCTGCAAACTATTAAAATAAGTTATTTTACCTTCTTTCTTAGAAGACCAGGACCAAGTGAAAGTAACTGACCTGAGAACACTGTGCGTGCATGCATGCTCAGTCACTCAGTCGTGTCCAGCTCTTTTGCAACCCGGTGGACTATAGCCTACCAGGGTCCTCTGTCCATGGGATTTCCCAGCCAAGAATACTGGAGTGGGTTGCCATTTCCTCCTCCAGGGCATCTTCCTGATCCAGGGATCAAACCTGAGTCTCTTGCATTGGCAGGCAGATTCTTTACCACTGAGCCACCTGGGAAGCCCAACCTGAGAAAACACCACACTGGAAATAGGATTTGCACCCATTTCTACAAACTCCCAGTCTAGCATTTCATTTACTTTGAGGCAGCTCCTATGTCATGTTGAAGACATGATTCATTTGTTCCATGTAATGAAGTCATTGTAAACTGAGTGCAGGTGCTGGAGACACAGGGCTGGGCAAGATGGGGAAATCCCCAGCTTTCACAAAGCTTAGAGACCCCGAGGGAAGGTGGACAGTAAGTTATATAACGTGTGTTATCATGAGACACAGCTCACATTCGGGACATGATGCAATGGAGGCACCGCACACTGCCTAGTCTAGTGGATAACAGAGGGCCTGCTGGAAGAAGTGGCCTTGAAGAGAAGACTGACACTGACGGGGCAGGAGGGGTTACCCAGGCACAGAGGTGGCTGAGAGGGGGTTAAGCGGACAGATTGGAGTCCCTGCGGCTCGTGTGAGTGGTCCCCATTGGGCAATGGCTAAACTGAGGATTTTAGAAATAATCTTTTTTTTTTTTTTTTTTTTAATGTGGGACCATTTTCAAAGTCTCTGTTGAATTTCTTACAACATTGCTTCTATTTTGTTTTGGTTTTTTGGTTGTGTGGCATGGATCTTAGCTCCCCAACCAGGGATCAAACCTGCACGCCCTGCACTGGAAGGCAAAGTTGTAAGTGCTGGAACACCAGGGGAGTCCCTAGAGATAAGCTTACAGGCAGCAGGAGAGGGAGGAAAACAGCCGCGACAGAGCGAGGACCGAGAGCCACAGACAGCCAACGGTCTACAAGCTTTAGCTTAGAGTCTCTCCTTCTATTACTAGATAATGTTGTTGCTGTTGTTGTTTTTCAGTCAATAAGTCATGTCCGACTCTTTGCAACCCCATGGAATGCAGCACGCCAGGCTTCCCTGTCTCTCACCATCTCCTGGAGTTTGCCCAAGTTCATATCCATTGAATTGGTGATGCCATGCAACCGTCTTATCCTCTGTTGCCCTCTTCTCCTTCTGCCTTCAATCGTTCCCAGCATCAGCGTCTTTTCCAGTGAGCTGGCTCTTCACACCAGGTGGCCAAAGTATTGGAACTTCAGCTTCAGCATCAGTTCTTCCAGTGAGTATTCAGGGTTGATTTCCTTTAGGATTGACTGGTTGGATCTCTTTGCAGTCCAAGGGACTCTCAAGAGTCTTCTCCAGCACCACAGTTCAAAAGCATCAATTCTTTGGTGCTCTGCCTTCTTTATGGTCCAACCCTCACAT
Organism: Bos indicus x Bos taurus; assembly: GCF_003369695.1. NCBI lineage: Eukaryota > Metazoa > Chordata > Mammalia > Artiodactyla > Bovidae > Bos > Bos indicus x Bos taurus. Next base: position 5,388,019 of record NC_040083.1, on the reverse strand, counting down.
CCGTACATGACTACTGGAAAAACCGTAGCTTTGACTTTACGGACCTTTGTCGGCAAAGTGACGTCTTTGCTTTTTAATACACTGTCTAGGTTTGTCATAGCTTTCCTGCCAAGAAGCAATCGTCTTCTTAGATAACGTTAAGAATGCACATATGTTTATTTTCCTAAAAGTAGACTAAAGGAAGAGAAGCCAACTTTCTCCTTCAGTTTAGTCAATTTATGTCCATCGAATTGCTGCCTCATTCACAGGTGTGTAACACCTGGACTCAGTGCTATTGCAGACTCAGTGGCAAGTAAATATGTCCTGGTGTCTGCTTACCCATGCACTCACTGACAGCAATCGGACGGGAAGACAGGACAAGACACAAGGAAACAGCTGGGCCTGTCTACAAAGAGCTATTAGATGGACTGTTTAAAGTTATGACAAATAACCAAGTTGATCTCAGGATTACCTCTGAGAGTAAGGGGGTCTAGGTTTTTTTTTTTTCTTTAAGATTAAGAGCAAATTTTACTTTTATGCCACCAAATTACTTTTTGCTTAAAAATTTGGGCGCATACCATATGCCAGCCATGACACTAGCAACTCGAATTAAGGACCTTGCTCCTGGCCTCTGGGGATCTGTAGTCTCGGGGTGGGGCAGGGTGGGGTGTGGAGCTGAAGACATGGGAACAAAGTGTCACCGTGGGCTGTGCTCTAGAAAAGGAGCTACAGTAACCGGTGACTTTGTGAACCTGTGGGGGTGTCCCCTCACAGGGCAAGTGAGACCTCGCCTTTCCTACACTGTTCTTCTGTCAACACAATTCTAAATAAGATGGAGGAAATCCAACACACTTCTGTTTCCTTTGAAAATTTTCTGCATCAGTCAATGCAAATTGACTTCAGAAATGAAACTGTTTTCATCAGAAGGAGACATTTTCCAAGTGATTAAACACTTTTCCATCAGCACCGATCAGAAGACGTCAACCAGTGGACTGGGCCCTGGAAACCTTGATAAGAATGTCGGGTTTGCTTTCTTTGAAAAAAGAAAAAAAGAAAATCCATTCACAGTATTAAAAGTATTTGTATAATTTTCTTCTTGCACGCTATGTACAGATTTTCATATCTCAACATGGAAAAGATTGTGGTTGTATTTGAAACAAGCAAGGCCATAATAAACCTCACCATTCACATTGATTTCATCAGTTTATTCATGCAACACATGTTGAGTGACTGTGCCAGACTAGAGACACAAAGTCCTACAATTGCAGACTGAAAGCTCTTGCTTTTCCAGGAGCTTACAGCCTGGAAAATCTGAATGGAATGGTTAATTGTTACAGAAAGTGTTTCTTTTCCTTGGCTGTTCTTCTCACTACTACCTTTAATTAAAAATTTAAGATTCTCTAACTATTTTCAAATATTCTTTTTTCCTGTTAGAGTTGTGTGAAAGCACTCTTTTCTGGGATATCTGTCATTTGCTTTATGCCATAACTTCTGATATTATGAACATGTCAACAGATCAAGAGATTCACTGCCTTGATTCACCCTAGTTGATGCCTTCTGTTCAAAAGGAAAGAAAGGAACAGCGGAAGGAAGGAAAGAAGATTCTAATGAGCATAGCTACCCATGAAGCTCCTTACAGATACTATATGATAAATTGAAGCAAAAAATTGAAGGAGCAGCAATTTGGGAGCACAGAAAGGGGGAAAAGTAATAGGTGGAATTATACACCAAATCAGGATTATTTTTAATCAGTTGAGAAAGTAGGAGGTTAATAATCCATCAATTCAATCTAAGGGAAATCCTCAATTACCTAAGCCAAGGATTGAGAAAGTCTTAAATCAGATATGTTAGCAAGAGGAAGTAACTTAGTACAGTTCCTGAATTCAACATTACATAAAATTTCAGCCACCAATTGCTCTTGTGGAATCTACCAAATGACTTGAACTATGTCTCTGGACTAGAAAGGAGCCAATTTAATAAATTATTGCAAAGGAATGATGTTTGATTTCATGAGTCATTGGAAACTTAATAACAAAAGCAAGTCAGTCAAGGGGGAAAATAGTTCAAGTCTCTTGAATCTGAGGTTTTAACTTTTATTTTGCTGCTTTAATTTTGAAATCTCAGCATTAGAAATCAGAGTTTTTCATTTCCTTTCTCTGTTCTTCAGTCTCAAGAGACAGTTTATTGAATTCATTGTATTATATATGAACATTTTAATTTTTTAATTTTTTATTTTTAAAATTTATTTATTTTAGTTGGACGCTAATTACTTTACAGTATTGTAGTGGTTTTTGCCATATATTGATATGAATCAGCCATGGGTTTACATGTGTTCCAAAAACCTAAGAAGTAAAACAATCTGCACTTTAAAATGTTCATATATAATACATATATGAATACATATATATACATAATATATATAATACACATATAATATATATAATGCATAATACATATATGAACATTTTAAAGTACAGGTTGTTTTACTTCATAGGTTTTTAAAAATGTTGATTGCACTGATAAAAAGTGCTGTGGATAAGAATTCGCACCTGCATACAAGCAGGCATTTAAAACAACTTTCCATCATTTTAAATATGTTGGGCTTCCCTGATAGCTCAGTTGGTAATGAATCCGCCTGCAATACGGGAGACTCTGGTTCAATTCCTGGGTCAGGAAGATCCCCTGGAGAAGAGAAAAGCTACACACTCCAGTATTCTGGCCTGGAGAATTCCATGGACTGCATAGTCCATGGAGTCGCAGAGTCAGACACAACTGAGTGACTTTCACTTTCTCATACTTTAGGATCAGCTAGTTAAAACAGGAACTTTACCACTTAAGAGTTTCCTTCAATGTGCATTTACTGATCTCCAGGAGTGTGAGCGCTGCCATTTAAGAGCAGGACAGCTCTTAAAGCTGCTACTTACAACAGCTCCAGACTAGTCCTCAGTCTGCATTTAGACCTACCATCTGCCATTCAGTTCAGAGCTCATTGGGTAGTAAAGTCCCTTCTCATTTCTGTCAATACAAAGAATAGCTGTTTCAAAGCATAAAGTACATAAAGCACAATTGCACTTATCTCACACGCTAGCAAAGTAATGCTCAAAATTCTCCAAGCCAGATTTCAACAGTACTTGAACCATGAACTTCCAGATGTTCAAGCTGGATTTATAAAAGGCAGAGGAACCAGAGATCAAATTGCCAACATCCAGGGGATCATTGAAAAAGCAAAAGTGTTCCAGGAAAACATCTACTTCTGCTTTACTGACTACTCCAAAGCCTTTGACTGTGTAGATCACAACAAACTGGAAAATTCTTCAAGAGATTGGAATACCAGACCACCTGACCTGCCTCCTGAAAAATCTGTATGCAGGTCAAGAGGCAACAGTTAGAACTGGACATGGAACAACAGACTGGTTCCTCATCCAGAAAGGAGTAAGTCAAGGATGTATACTGTCACCCTACTTATTTAACTTATATGCAGAGTGCATCATGAGAAACGCTGGACTGGATGAAGCACAAGCTGGAACCAAGATTGCTGGGAGAAATATCAATAACCTCAGATATACAGATGACACCACCCTTATGGCAGAAAGTGAAGAAGAACTAAAGAGCCTCTTGATAAAAGTGAAAGAAGAACGTGAAAAAGTTGGCTTAAAACTCAACATTCAGAAAACTAAGATCACGGCATCTGGTCCCATCACTTCATGGCAAATAGATGGGCAAACAATGAAAACAGTGACAGACTTTATTTTGGGGGGCTCCAAAATCACTGCAGATGGTGATTGCAGCCATTAAATTAAAAGACGCTTGCTCCTTGGAAGAAACGCTATGACCAACCTAGACAGCATATTAAAAATCAGGGACATTACTTTGCCAAGAAAGGTCCATCTAGTCAAAGCTATGGTTTTTCCAGTAGTCATGTATGGATGTGAGAGTTGGACTATAAAGAAAGCAGAGTGTAGAAGAATTGATGCTGTTGAACTGTGGTGTTAGAGAGAACTCCTGAGAGTCCCTTGGACAGCAAGGAGATCCAACCAGTCCATCCTAAAGGAAATCAGTCCTGAATATACATTGGGAGGACTGATGCTGAAGCTGAAATGCCAATACTTTGGCCACCTGTTGCAAAGAACTGGCTCTTTGGAAAAGACTCTGATGCTGGGAAAGATTGAAGGCAGGAGGAGAAGGGGTCGACAGAAGATGGGATGGATGGATGGCATCACTGATGCCATGGACATGAGTTTGAGTAGGCTCTGGGAGTTGGTGATGGATAGGGAAGCCTGGCGGGCTGCAGTTCATGGGGTTGCAAAGAGTCCGACATGACTGACCAACTGAACTGAAGAATAGCTGTTTCAAAGCATAAAGTACATGAGGACTTCCCTGGTGGTCCAGTGGTTAAGAATTGCAGTTAAGAATCTGTGAATCCACTGCACAGGGCACAAGTTTGATCACTGGCCAGGGACCTAAAATTCTGCATGTCCCTCATGGTGCAGCCAAGAAATAAATCAATAAAAAGCATAAAGTACAAGGCAATGATAGATTGGAGGACTGAACGCTAGAGTTTTGCACATGGGGTTTCAACAGAACACACATCCTCATGCCCAAAGAGAGCCTTGGGCTGCTTCGCCAGAACCATAGTGTGTTCACCAAACTCCGCCTGCTTCTTCCCAGAAACATATCATTAGTACATTTTCTAGTTGCACCTCCTGGGGTCATGTGACTGAATTCTGGCCAATGGAAGTTGCAGTACACCACTTAGAGGCATGACTGCTAGTCCTCCTTGTGCCCAGTTCTCCAGATTCTTTGACCCGCAGATGCACAGAATTCAGGGAAGCTGGGGTCCAGGTATGGAAGAGACCCTCTTAGGGCGAGTACGGAAGACCTCCCCACCCCAGCCACCCCCCCTACTTCCTCCTCCTGCACCATCACCCGAGCAAGAGCTTAGCTTCTATTGCAGTACACCCCTGAGGTTGGGGTCATCATAGAAGTTAATCCGTGGTGAATAATACAGGTGTAAAGGGAGACGGTGGGCAAGAGAAAGAGAAACCAAATATCATTGCTTTGCAGTTGGCCACCATCGCCACGTTACTCTGTGTGGACAGGAATATAGCAAAAATCAGAACCACACGACATAAAAAAATTTACTAAGCCGTTATATTAAGGTTCAAATATTGTTGAATACCTTGCAACCATCCACTGTTTATTACCAGCAAGTTCTGCGTATCTGTGTCACCTTTCCCCAGACGTAGAGCTGCTACCTTGCCCTTGGGACCCAATTGTTCACCTCTGCCCTCCTCATTTCCCCTATGATTGTATAGCTTCATTAGCCTTCATTCCTTTTCCAAGTTGTTAAAATCATTTTTTATTTTTCATAAATTGTTGATAGCCGCTTCTTTGAAATTAATTTGCATGGGGAGGAAGATAGACTCAATTATTTCAGCATGACTATAAAAGCCAGTTTTGTTTAATTGAATTTTGTTCTTGTTAAAAATTAATATTTTCTGTTGTGTTTTGTTTTTTTTTTCCTACCAGATATTGCAGTATGTTATAATGGTCTAGTCAAAACCAGAACAGTGATGATGCCACAACAGAACAATGGCTTGAAATAGAAGACCCCAGAGCATGTCAGAAGCATAACAGAATACCCAACAGTCTATGTAAAAGCCACTCCTCTGTGTACTGTTTTTGTATATTTGGGGATATTTCTGAAACTTTATTTGAGTGAGCATCTCCTGCTCCCTATATTTGTGTTTTTCTTTCCCCGTCTTTTCTATATTCTTTTAAAAAAATAATATAGTGTGACAGCAGAGCCTCTGGAACGGCTCCCAGTCTTTCCTGCTTCCTAGTTCTCTTCCCGTGCTAACTAGCCCATCCCCCGTCCCCTCCCACCCTGTACCAGGATCAGTCGCTGTGGCCCTAGAACACAGCAGGAGTGATGGCATGTCCTTGAGTTTTAGTCCGAGACATGGTTTCCATCTCAGGGGCTCACACATTTTCTCTCTTGGCTCCCTCCCTCCCGGGAAGCAGGCTGTCACAGTCCCATGAGAGGACACTCAGGAGGGGCCCCTGGGACGAGGAGTGAAGCCCACAGCCAGCGAGAACCCACTGCTGCCAACAAACAGGTAAGCAAGCTGGGGAGGGGGTCTTCCCATAGCTGGGACTTAAGTGACGGTTGAGCCAGGACCCAGGGGTGCCACCCAGAGTCCCAAGTCTCAGAAACCGTGTGAGATGACGAACGTTTGTTGTTTCATACTACCCTGGTAAGTTTTGGGGTAATTTGTTCCAGGGGTCCCCAGCCTCCAGGATCTAATGCCTGATGATCCGAGGTAGAGCTGATGTGATAATAATAGAAATAAAGTGCATAATAAATTTAATGCACTTGAATCATTCCAACACTATTCTCCCCACCTGAGTCCGTCAAAAAACTGTCTTTCACAAAACTGACCCCTGGTGCTAAAAAGATCGGGCACTGCTGTTACACAATAGATAAGAAAAAGACATAGCACATAAAATCAATAAAACTAATACGGGTCAATGATGAGTAAAAGACAGGATTTGGCAAGTTTTGACACTTCCGTTTCATCTTAATTGTCTTCCTCAAAATTAATTCCTTGGAGTAAATGTGGTTACCAACAGGGCATTAGAAAAATGAACATTTAGCTTTGGGAAGTAAAATGTAACTAAAGGATTATTTTCCATTTTATTAATCTCATTAAACGGTATGGCAGTGCATTTGTTTCTGTTAAAAAACATGATACCACTCTTTGGGAAAAAAGCTACTTCAAATTAGCCTTAAACTATTACTTTTTAGCAACGTGTAGTAACATAATGCGGAGAATTATAACGGCACCCCACTCCAGTACCCTTGCCTGGAGAATCCCATGGACGGAGGAGCCTGGTGGGCTGTATGTAGTCCGAGGGGTCGCTAAAAGTTGGAAACGACTGAGTGACTTCATTTTCACTTTTCACTTTCATGCATTGGAGAAGGCAATGGCACCCCACTCCAGTGTTCTTGCCTTGAGAATCCCAGGAACGGGGGAGCCTGGTGGGTTGCCATCCGTGGGGTCACTAAGAGTCAGACATGACTGAGTGACTTCACTTTCACTTTTCACTTTCATGCATTGGAGAAGGAAATGGCACCCCACTCCAGTACTCTTGCCTGTAAAATCCCATGGATGGAGGAGCCTGGTGGGCTGCCGTCCGTGGGGTCGCTAGGAGTCGGACATGACTGAGTGACTTCACTTACACTTTTCACTTTCATGCATCGGAGAAGGAAATGGCAACCCACTCCAGTGTTCTTGCCTGGAGAATGCCAGGGACGGGAAGCCTGGTGGGCTGCCGTCTATGGGGTCACACAGAGTCGGACACGACTGAAGCGACGCAGCAGCAGCAGTAACATAATGATTGCTTAGTAGAAATTCCTAAGAGATGGTCTGACTTAAGCATGTATTTAAACATAACATTATAAATAAGTTCTTCTGCAGTCCTTGAAGAGAGTATAGTTCCTGCACACATTCTCCTTTATACACCTAAGCTTGTTTGCCGTCTCAGTTTTTATTCCTGGTAAAGTTAAACTTGAACAGAGTAACCGAATGCTAACAATGTCCGAATTAGTGAAGCCCAAATGAGTAAGCTTTATTCTGTGTGATGGCGCTGGAATGGATAAAAGCCCAAGTTCTGAGTCGAGGCAATAGTTATGAGCTACCAAGTCCCCGCCAGGATTCCAGCTCAGCATTCTCCACGCTTCACTGCAGCTGGAATCCAGATTTTGAAACTGAATTGTCTCAGTCTGGCCACAGTGGTCATTTCACATTCCCACTAAATTTTCCTTCAACCAGAATGCATGTGTGCTCAGTCACTCAGTCATGTCCGACTCTGCAACTCCAGGGACCGTAGCTGGCCAGGTTCCTGTGTCCATGGGATTTCCAAGGCAAGAATACTGGAGTGGGAAAATACTGGAGTGGGTTTCCATTTCCTCTATCAGGGGATCTCCCCGACCTAGGGATCGAACCTGAGCCTCGTGCATTGGCAGGATTCTTTACTGCCAAGTCACTAGGGAAGCCCCAGCTAGAATGACTAGGAATAACTGATTTTTCCATGTAGAAAAAGAATAAAAGTGAATCTCTATTTCAGAACATTAAAGGAAAAACTGAATCAAGGGCTTATGTATGAAAGGCAGAGCTTTTAAGCATTTTAGAAGCAGACATAGAGAGATTATTCTCATGACCTTGGAAGAATTTCTTCATCAAAATACAAAAATAGCAAAGCACAAAGGAAAAGATCAGAAAAATCTGACTACACTGTGAACTTCTCTCTCTCCTTTTCTTTTAAGTATTATATAATGGATAATGATTTTTAAGGGGAGTAGTGTGATTTAATAAGTTTCATTATTTTTGCAATTTTGCTGCAGATCTTAGTAATACAAGAGAGAGTAATACAAGAGATCTGGCTCCAAGATCACTTTTGTGTGTGTGTATTCGTGGTTTTAATGGCTGTCACAGCCTTAATTTTTCATTCATATTTTTCTTACATCCTTCATTTTCTCAATTACAGTTTTCTTTTAGTACTGTAGTATCTTTGTAAGTTGCATCAAAATTAAGGGAAGAGGCAATAAATAAGTAAGTTGAACAAACCATTAGATTCAGTTTATGCTGCCAACATTTAAGTATTTCTAACTCAAGCCTTCAAAAATTATAAAAATTTTATAGTAAACAATAGATAATTTATGGAGATATCTTTCTGGCAATAATGAATGCAAATATAGGTAAATCTACAACTAACTCAGATTTGGAACATCTAAACACCCTATAATCTCAGAAACAGAACCCCAAGCCTATCAGTTAGAGATAATACTTACTAGTCATCTAAAGATTCAGGTTGTCGAATCATCTTGTTAATTTTTATCAGGTTGGGTCTTGCATCTCATTTGCTAAATAGGGAGAATAACAGACTCAAACTCTACCTGTGCTTCCTGTAAGCTCTCTGAGAACACAAAGGAGCATGGGGGCCCCGCTTTTGTTCCTCCCAATTCAATCCCGTTATTCGATGCAGAAGACACAAAACTCTCATCAACAGTTACTGACTACTTTTATTGTCATTGCCGTGTGGGAGTGCTGAAAGACTGTTTGGAATTCATTCAAGTAACAGAGGAGAGTGCATAGTGCAGCCTTCTGCATTAAAGAAGAAGAGAAAAGTATTCACTGCAATCAAAGGTGCAAGCGATAGAGAATCAACACAAATAAAACCAGCGTCAGCCAGAAAGCCTATAGGAAACCATGGAAGGGAGACCAAAATCGGGTTCTTTGGAGGTGAATGGTATAAAGAAAATACAGTGTTATTTGCAACACAATTTTTGTAAAAGAAAGAAAAGCTAGAATAGCCTATTAGCCAGACCCTTCTTCACAAACCGAGTTCCAGACAGTGGTTCCGTTTATAAGGACTCCAGCGAACTGTATACAACACTGAGGAGGAGAGTTCACAAAAATGCTTGTGACTGTCATGTTCCTGCCAACCCTAATCTTTCACAGTTCAGTAATCCCTACAACCTCATTCATTGAAAAACCATGAATGTCTCACATTTTTTCTCATAAAAACGTGCATAAGATGGATTATAGCTGAAGGTATATAAGAAAAATTCCAAAGATTACTTAATAATTTTTTATCATAGTTAATTAAAGTCATTTTAGCAGTTGAGAACATTCCAACCCTAGGTGAAAAGCCTGCATGATTCTGGACTTATTCATACCCCTCAGAGACCTAGGTGGCAGTAGAGGTAAAGAACCCACCTGCTAATGTTGGAGACATAAGAGACACAGGTTCAATCCCTGGGTTGGGATGATCCCCTAGAGGAGGGCATGGCAACCCACTCCAGTATTCCTACCTGGAGAATCCTATGGACAGAGGAGTCTGGTAGGCTACAGTCCATAGGCTTGCAGAAAGTTGGACATGACTGAAGCAACTTCACATGCATACATGGAGAAACTTGAGTATTTTACATGAATATCACTCTATTACAAAAGTATAATAGAGATTTACTTTGATGACACTGAAAAAGTGAAATGTGTAATTAAAGAATATATTCAAGATTGATGATGACATCTGCCAGATAATGTAAGGATTTCCTAAATGTAATGCACTATTATAGATTGTAGCAATTGATCATATTAGCATAAACGTCAAAGTCGGATTCTGAACACCTGAAAGTCATATTGCTTTGGGAGAGAAGATAGTGAGCTGTGCTCCTGTGGTAATCAGAATGGTGGTTTGCAGATTCCAGGCTGTCTCTCCATCAGCACATGCTAAGGCTGTATTTCCTGTGCACTTGGAATTAGGTGTGGCAGCTCATTTCCCTGCTACACAAAGCGAAAGCTCCACAGGGCAGCATCTCTGCCACCACATCCGGTTTTCCTCCAGCTTGGTGATTGACAGTTTTTAAGATGGCAGCCACGTGGCCCCTTGGGCCACCCCCCTCACCCCTCCCACCCCACCCCACCCAGGGGTTATCAGAACCAGAGACCTGCTTTCAGACTGCAATAGAAATAGAACTTGAACAAGAAGTAAGTAAAATGTGTGCTTTAAGCCACTGAGATTTTGGAGTTTGTCACCGTGTCACAACCCACTTACCCATCACAACACCATATACAAAGGTACACAAGAATCACATCACCAAGAGTGAAATAAAGACAGGTTGTCAGCCTCAGTTCTGTTTCGTTCTTTCCCAAAAACCACTCATAGTTGCCTGGAGAAAGAGCGTCCCCCAACTTGTGTGCATTATTTGAGAATTACAGAGATGCGGCTGGTGGAGCCAGGGATGGATGGTGTATGTTACGGTGGGTAGCTGGAGGAATAGCAGCCATGTCAGGTAGCCTAGTGTGCACTCCTCTGCATTTATTTACATTAAATGAAAAGGAAAAATACCGGGTGATTCTTTTTAAAAGTAATTTCTTCCCATTCCATTTGAACTCTGATATTTATCTTCCTGACCAGGCATGTGCTAGGGCAGAAATTTGGGAGCCCTTTTATTTCTTTATTTTTAAAATTCAAATTATAGATAATGTTGACTTTATTTAAGGTTTTATTATTATTTTAAAATGGGAGGAATCTCATTGATTTGTTCAAAGCAATGTTCCTGGTACCTAGAATAATGCACAGAATAAGTAGACCCCCAAAAAATATATAAATATTTTTTTAAATTGAAGTATAGCAGTGTCAGACTTTATTTTTTTGGGCTCCAAAATCACTGCAGATGGTGATTGCAGCCATGAAATTAAAAGACGCTTACTCCTTGGAAGGAAAGTTATGACCAACCTAGATAGCATATTCAAAAGCAGGGACATTACTTTGCCAACAAAGGTCTGTCTAGTCAAGGCTGTGGTTTTTCCAGTGGTCATGTATGGATGTGAGAGTTGGACTGTAAAGAAGGCTGAACACTGAAGAATTGATGCTTTTGAACTGTGGTGTTGGAGAAGACTCTTGACAGTCCTTTGGACTGCAAGCAGATCCAACCAGTCCATTCTGAAGATCAGCCCTGGGATTTCTTTGGAAGGAATGATGCTAAAGCTGAAACTCCAGTACTTTGGCCACCTCATGCAAAGAGTTGACTCATTGGAAAAGACCCTGATGCTGGGAGGGATTGGGGGCAGGAAGAGAAGGGGACGACAGAGGATGAGACGGCTGGATGGCATCACCAACTCGATGGACGTGAGTCTGAGTGAACTCCGGGAGTTGGTGATGTACCCGGAGGCCTGGCGTGCTGGGATTCGTGGGGTCGCAATGAGTCGGACACGACTGAGCGACTGATCTGAACTGAACTGAACTGATAGTTGCTTTACAGTGCAGTGCCAATCTCTGCCGTACAGCATGGTGGCTCAGTTATACACATATATTCATTCTTTTTCTATATTCTTTTCCACTGTGGTTGATCACAAGACACTGAGTATAGTTCCCTGTGCTGGACAGTAGGACCTTGTTGTTTGCCCATTCTTGGTGTGATAATTTGTATCCGCCAACACCAAACTCCCAATCCAGCCATCCCTCTCTGTTCCCACCTACCCCTTAGCAACCACAGGTTTGTTCTCTGTGTCTGTGTCTGTTTATGTTTTGTTGCTAGGTTCATTTATTTCATATCTTAGATTCCACATACAAGTAATCTCATACGGTATTTGTCTTTCTCTTTCTGACTTACTTCCCTTAGTATGATACTCTTGTTGCCTCCATGTTGCTGAAAGTGGCATGATTTCATTCTTTTTTATGACTGAGTAATATTCCATTGAATGGATAAAGATGCACCACATCTTTAGCCATCCCTCTGTCAATGGACCTTTGCTTCCATGTTTTAACTATTGTGAATAGCACTGCTGTGAATATCAGGGTGCATGTATTTTTTGAATTATGGCATAATTCTGGATGTATTACCAAGAGTGGGATTGCTGGAACATATAGTAATTTTATTTTTAGTTTTCTGAGGAACCTCCATACTGTTCTCCATAGTGGCTACAACAATTTATATTCCTACCAAACAGTGTACAAGGATGCCCTTTTCTCCACACCCTCTCCAGCATATATCATTTATGGAATTTTTGATGATGGCTGACTGGTGTTAGGTGATATCTTACTGTAGTTTTGATTTGCATTTCTCCAATAATTAGTGATGTTGAGCATCTTTTTGTGTGCTTACTTGTCATCTGTGTCTTCTTTGGAGAAATGAGTAAACTAAAAATAATTTTTGAAAGAATCTATGGTTTTGATAGATTTCATTATCTGCAAGACTCGGTGTTAGTTAACAGTCTGACGTGGCTTCCCTAAAACTCAAGTACCATTTTAAACTTCAATAATAGAAGTGTCAGGTCCAGGACAAATGGAAAATATAGTGCGTTCTACTCTTCCTAGCCTTTGGTTAATTTCTTGCATCACACACCAAGACGGATATTTATAAATTCTATTCCAGAGCTTCCTTAACTTTTTTGTGACACCACGGTGACCCTAAAACATGATACTATTTGTAGAGTACATGTGGGTAAAAAAGCTTTCTTGGACCATTCTTAGGGCTGAAGCACTAAAATGCAGGAACTAACATTTTTCTTCGAAGATCCTTCACTTCTAACAGAAGTTGTTTAAATGCTGATAATGAAAGAATGGGCTTCCCAGATGACACTAGTGGTAAAGAACCTGCCTGCCAATGCAGGCGATGCAAGAGATGCAGGAAGGTCCCCTGGAGGAGGGCATGACAACCCACTCCAGTACTCTTGCCTGGAGGATCCCATGGACAGAGGAGCCTGATGGGCTATAGTCCATGGGGTTGCAAAGAATTGGACACAACTGAAGCCACTTAGCATGCACCATGCCGTGAAAGAATATTTACATAACAAGGGAAAGGGGCTTTCTTTAATTCTAACAACCACCACAGTACGCGGGAGAGAACATGGAAACAAACACGGAGCTTTCTCTCTAACCCCTTGGCCAGGACACCCGGAGAACCTGATGTATTTTGACAGGCTTGGAACTTGGCTCTGCTGGGTCAGGAGAACCCCTGGGAAGAAGAGGGCTTTGAAGACTTGGGATAATGGTTATTTTAGTCACAGCTAACTCATGGGACGTGTAAGGCACTTTGCACACATTGAACGTAGAGAGTCCATTTAACAACCATCTGGGATGGGTGTTATTTCTTCTACTTTTTAATTAAGGAAACTGAGGCTTAGAGATGTGTAATGTTATATCCAGATTTATGCAAGAATGGAATGGAAGAACCAGGTTTGAATATAGGACTGAGCCCCAAATCTCCTTCTTTTTTTCTGGAAACAGGGAGACAGAAAGGACTTATTTGTCCATACCATCTTCAGACATTAAAGGATTCTTGGTGACCAAGAGAGTATGTTTCTGATATTCTGAGTCAGTTTAGTACTTGGGAGTGGAATCGTGAAGGAAGACAGACTTAATTTCAGAATTTATTGTTGTTGTTATTTAGTTGCTAAGTCATGTCCAACTCCTTGCAACCCCATGGACTTTTAGCCTGCCAGGCTGCTCTGTCCCTGGGATTTCCCAGGCAAGAATACTGGTGGATTGCCATTTCCACCTCCAGGGGATCTTCCTAACCCAGGTATGGAACCCATGTTTCCTGCATTAGCAGGTGGATTCTTTACCACTAAGCCACCTGGGAAACCCCTTATTTCAGGTTAAGAAATGATTATCTGCAAAGATTGGATTTCCCACCCAGTTGGTATTTAGTAAGTGACTACTTCTTAGTTTTAGAGGAGGCTCCTGCTTGGGCAACCTCTGCTTTTTCTCCACTTTCAAGAGTGTGATGTTATAGTGTAAAAAGCACAAGATTCTGTTAAAAATGTTGTTGCTCTTTGTGCTTTTTCTTAGGAGGGATTTGTATTTTGGGCTAAGTAAATGTAAATGAACCCTGGCGGAGGACATGGCCCCCCACTCCAGTATTCTTGCCTTGAGAATCCCCATGGACAGAGGAGCCTGCTGGGCTACAGTCCACGGGGTCACTAAAAGTCGGACACGACTGAGCGACTTAAGCACAGCAGACATGGATCAAGAGCCAGTTTCCGTGAGAGAAGCTTCAGTGGTTCTCCTGAGAGTTTACAAGGGCCTTTCTTAGAAAACTGCCCTATTATTTTGAAGTTTCTAGGACCTGGTCAGAAATACATTCATTCTGAAAAATCAAAATACAGTCTCAAACCTCCACCATCAACACGATTGGAATAGAAGACCCATTACTTTTCCCCTCCTTCCCCAACAAACAAATGGACATCAGTCAACAAGAAATCTTAGAATTTATAGATTGTCCTACTTTGGGAGTGTTTTAAGTAATTTTTAATATGGTCTTGTTGAGGGGTGTATATGTGTAAGATGTATTTGTTTTCAGATTTCCTCCTGTATTTTACTGCTTTTTTTTAACATTTTTTTTATTACTGTGCAAACCTATTATACAGTACATAGGGACTCAGAAATTCATTTAATTTGACACATTTGTGAAAGCTAAGTCTAACTGAACTGATCTTTTTTTTTTTTTTTTTTTTAGCCACACATCTCGAGGTATGTAAGATCTTAGTTCCCTGATGAGGAGTTGAACCTGAGTGCCCTGCATTGGAAGCATAGAGTCTTAACCACTGGACTGCTGGGCAAGTCCCATTACTGCTTTTATTAGGGGGAATAATACCCACTTCCTTTTACCATCACTTCCCAAATACACTTCCAGTTCCTGCTTTAGGATAGCAACTACTCTTAAAAACCAAAGATTCTCTGGGAAGAATATTTTCATCCTTGAGAGTGCAGGAGGATTAACATAAAGCCTCTGCCCCTGAGCAGAATGGAGAGATTGCAGAGCGGGCAGCATCCAGGCTGCCTTTGCCCCCCTCTCTCTACTCTTCACTTCCTTTAGATCAGGCCAGTTGGGGCCCCACGAACCCTCCCGTCCCCTGAGAATCCTGGGATGATTTTTGTTTGTTTTGCTTTTAAGAAATGTTTATTTTTATGTTTTTATTTGGCTCTACCGGGACTTAGTTGTGGCATGTGGAATATAGTTCTCTGACCAGGGGTTAAACCCAGGTCCCCTGCATTGGGAGCTCAGAAGTTCAGCCTCTGGATCACCAGGGAAATCTGCTGGGGTGATTTTGGAACTGTAGCTGTTCTCCTCTTGATTTTTCACTCCCCAAACCAAAGATGCCTGGGACAAGACTGAGCCAGCACAGGAAGGGAATTCTGGATGAGGATGTGGACTTTCAGTCTCTTGCAAACCATCTCCCTTTTCCTTGGTTAAAGGTACCAGTCATTATCAGGAAGGAAGAAAGTTTGAAGGTAAAAGGAAAGTTTGGTGGATCTGGATTCTAGGTAATTCTGTCATTAATAGAATTAATTATTTGGTAAACAAAGGTGAACACATACATATCAATAAAATTTGCTGAACGACGTCTACCTAAATGAAATATCTGCATCATGTACCTCCTGACCTATCCTTCCTATTTTTATTTTTATATTTACTTTATTTTTATTTATATGGCTGCACCGGGTCGTAGTCGATGGTGTGGGAACTCTCAGTTGTGGCATGTGGGTCAGTTCCCTGACTGCGGATCGAACCTGGACCTCTTGCATTGGCAACATGAACAGCCAGGGAAATCCCATTCCTACTATTTTGAAAATAAAAAACTATTATGTGCCTAATAGATAATCAATACATTCTTGTTGAATAAAAAAAAAAATGATACCATTAGGATGGTTTTAGTCTTTGAAATCTGTATCTTGAGAGGTGAAACCATCTTAAAACTGAAGTCTATTCTGTTCAGTAGATCCATGGCTATTGAGAGGATAAATGGGATAAATCTTTTAAGGTACTCAGCACAGGGCCTGACACTCAGTAAGCAGTGAATGAACATTAATCATCATTATTATCATTATTCATCTATAAATATATAGAATAAAAGGACATATGTACACAGGGAATTGTAACAGTAATAAATAAGAAGTTCATTTGATTTTCTTATCTGTGCACTTAAATTTTCTTGAGCTTTTAGATTACTGTGTGTTGTTTTCTTCTGTTTTTGCACAGGTTTTAATATTTATAGGAAAATAAACTACTAAATACTACCCCTCTGTAGAAATATATGGGACATGGTTAAATGCTTTAAGTGTCACCAAGCTAAGCCTATTCAATTATTCTCTCTGTCAAAATGCCTTTATGTTTTAAACACATACAGTCTCTTTAGGAAACATGGTCACTCTATTATTTGGAGCCAGGCCTTCTGTTACTCTGAAGTCTGGACACATAAGTCATTGTCATTAGTCAGTGGATTGACAGATGCTTCTCTGAAGCATGGGCAGAGCTCAGAATCTTATCCTAGAAGGTAAAGAAAAATCTCATGTTAACAGATTTGGAAACCTCTTGGTATCAAGTTGATAGTTCAGTACCTTAACGTGAACTATCTTCCAGAAAGTTACTCAAGTTCAAGGAAGTCCCTGATGAATTAGTTCAGTTACCATCATATGAGGGCTTCCTAGGTGGTGCTGGTGGTAAAGAATCTGCCTGCCAGTGCAGGAGATACAGGTTCGATCCCCGGGTAGGGAAGATCCCCTAGAGGAGGGCATGGCAACCCACTCCAGTATTCTTGCCTGGAGAATCCCACAGACAGAGGAGCTTTGGGCTACAGTCCATAGGGTCCCAAAGAGTCGGACACAACTGAAGTGACTTAGCACATCATTATGTGGGCCAAAGAGTGAATTTGCATACGTTCTCACGGAGTCCACAGTGTCATTCGTTACTAGTTTTCAGACTCTTTTGGTTAGCTTTCCACCAGAATGTTATTATTTTTTTTAAACAACATTTAAATTTAACTTCTGTTCACCTTTCTTACTACTTGTTTTTGTCTAGCATGATTTTTATGCCTTTAGGTGCCTATGAATTATTTATGCACCCATATGCTTTTCTTCCTACATCTCCGTGCTGTGTTTTAAGTGAAAAGTTATGAAAGAATATTAAATAAGATGGGGGCAAAACCAAGAGAAATGCAATATAGTCCTGTGTGTGTACTGATAACGGCAGCTGGCAAGTGTTACTGGATTCAGCCAGGGGAAAAAAAAAATAAAAAACAAATATGAGATATTCTGTAGCTGCCTTCGCTGGCTGTTCATTTTATATCACCCTAAGGCAAGATTATTTCCTAGAAGACACCATTCTGTAACAGAATCTGTTCTCAACTCAAATCTCCCTAGCCCCCCTGCTCCACATGACAGGTGATTTTACTAAATCATAATACATTTTGTTAGCAGTATGGGGGAAGAGGATTAATGAATGCTGGATCATCTGTAACATCAGTGGGTAAATGACCAAGTTTCATTTCCCCAGATCAGATGTATTTGCAAATCAAACCCTGGTAGCTTGCAAAAAGGCAGACATTGCTAGACTCATATTTTACATTCATTTTAAGTCATAAATCTTTAGAGTGCCTGTTAAGTCCAGAGATACAATTATATATCTCCTTCCATGCTGTTGACAGAGAAGAGAAGACTTTTTCGGCCACACTTGCACTGTTCTATCCGAACATACCATCGATTCATATCCATCACAGGTTTTTCTCAAAGACCCATCTCTCTTCATCTTCTCCAAAAGGCATAGAATGCATGCATTTTTTTCCGATAGAGAGACAGTTTTAGTCTGAAATCCCCAACTTTGCATTTGCATCTTCAAAATCTCTCTGTGGGGAGTAAGCTTCTTTCTTGGCTTTCAAGTCAGAAAAAAAAAAAAAAAGAGAGAGAAAATGGTGTTTCATGTCTAACTTGATTTTCTGTGTCTTTCTATCACCTAACACCTGTTTCTTTCTTCTGTCCTCATAGTCAGCCATACAATTTTTGTGTTAAAAATTATACCTCATCCATCACAGAGTTAGAGATCAGAAAAAAAGCCGATCAAGGCTGATGGGGAAGAAACCATCTGCTGACTTTCAAGTGGATTCAAAGAAGGTGCAAAGTAATACATTTTAGTTGATTGTAGCATTAAGAAAACAAGACCAGGGGGCATTAAGTCAACCACAACAAACAATGAGTGATTTTTCTTTGCTCTAATACCTCAACCTGCTACAGTATATCTACCAAAATAATTTATTTCTTTTTCTTTAGCAGTGAAAGAAAACATGCTTGCTTATAGCTCTTGTTGTCGTTCAGTCACCAGGTCGAGTCCAACTCTTTGCGACCCCATGGACTGCAGCACACCAGGCCTCCCTGTCCCTCGCCATCTCCCAGAGTTTGCTCAAACTCATGTCCATTGAGTCTGTGATGCCATACAACTATCTCATCTGCGAATGTAGAATGATCTCTGAAGCAGCTGTGCAGCAATGTGGTTGGGGGGTGTGTTTGCAGCCTGGAAATCAAGCACAGCCTTGCTATGTCATCTTTAACAATTCTCTGTTCTTGTGGTGTCCTGGGTGCTGATTTCTCCTTTGTAAAACACACACTGCCTTTTATCTGCTACAGTAAATGTAGGGGAAAAAAATCATTGAGGCCTCTCATCAGAGTGTTTTCTTGTGTGTGTATGTGCTCAGTCACTGAGTCATGTCTGACTCTTTTCCACCCCATGGACTGCAGCCTGCCAGGCTCCTCTGTCCATGGAATGCTCCAAGCAAGAATATTGGCATTGGTTGCCATTTCCTCCTCCAGGGGATCTTCCCAACCCAGGGATCAAAACTACTTCTTCTGTGCCTCCTGCACTGGCAGGTGGATTCTTTACCATTGTGCCACCTGAGAAGAAGCCCTGTTTACTTGTATGATTAATTTTATTTTTAAGGAGCACAGGTTCATTTACTTTCAGGTTCATTTACTATGTTATGGCTTCATTTCTCAGTCACCGTACATCTTCTACTTTAGCTACTGACATCATTCTCTATTAATGTGTGTCACCCATATAAAAAAATTAGATCCTGAATAGCCAGTGCAGGCCTTCCTGTTTTTCTTTCATATCACGCCTGTGTTAAGCAGTTAATTTTAACTCCCTTCTTTGCTAGATTGTTCATGTTGGAAAGAATACTATCTAAACTTTTCTCCAGTGATGATGAAACGGACCAGAGATGATAAATCTTGCCACATACAGATTTTCAAAACTATTGATCCACTGTTGCTTTCATGTTAAAGAGAGAATTGAAACCTCAGGGCTAAAACAAAATGACTCCAGGGCTGAGGAGGCCAGCTGGCCGATTGGGGTGGTTGATTTCAGATGGGTTTCAGAGCGTTGCCTCTGTGGATGATCAGTTGCATGCTTGCACCTGGGCATCCCTGCCTTGGGGCTGAAGGATGTGTGGGTCCTCAGGTCAGCCTGGCTGGAGGGTGACTTAGTTATCCTTGCAGAAGTGCTCCCAGCATCCCCACAGGTCTGTGCCTTTGCCCACTGGTCAGACTGAAGGCATCCTCTTGTCCCTCCAAAGCCAGATGAGAGAGGAGAACTCAGGGTGATCCATATGTGAATCTCATAGCTATGTTGTGACTTAAACAAGTCACAACGTGTATGATTAATTTTACTTGTATGTAAAATTATTTTACTCCTCTGATGCAATGACTTGCTCTGAGCACCAACGAGGGGATCCCAGCTTTGACAGCAGAGGCTATGTGGTTTCACGAACCTCCACTCCCATCAGTAGAGATCAAAATATTTGTGTGAATTTTCTGCACTTGTCCAGTGTATGTGTTAGTCGCTCAGTCATGTCTGACTCTTTTCAACTCCATGGACTGTATGTAGCTCACCAGGCTCCTCTGTCTATGGGATTTTCCAGGCAAGAATATTGGAGTGGTTGCCATTCCCTTCACCAGGGGAAGATCCCTTCCCGACCCAGGGATCAAACTTGGGTCTCCTGTATTGCAGGATTCTTTACCATCTGAGCCACCAAGTAAACCCAGTCACATTATATGACTGGGTCCTTATAAACCCAGTCATACTGGGTTACTTTTAGAAAAAAACACAGGAATGTGAAAAGGTGGCTGTTTCAGGGCTTTCCTGGCACAAGCCGCCTGCCCAGGACTGAGGCTGGGATGAGGTGGGCAGGAAGGTGGCTCCGGCTGCTACCAGGGCCTGTCTGCCAGGACGTCCCGCCTCTCTGCTGCAGCCTTTTCCTGCGCCATGAGGGTGAACCTGCAGCAGGTTTGGCCATATAAGCAACCCTGGGGTGCAGGCTTTTTAGGAGGTGTGAGGGGTGTGGTGGCTACAGAGATAAATCCTCTTCCCCAGCAGAGGATTTGCCCATGTGAAACATGGTGCTTCCTTCTCTCTTCAGGGTTTTTATGAAATTTCTCATGGACTGACGGCATGAGTTTACTTTGTTTTGGTTTTGTTTTTACAATTTTTGACCTTCACAGCTCAAAGAGCTGGTCTCCTGTGTGCAGCGTTCAGAGATCATTCCCATTGTGTGTGTGTTTAAAAAGGTTTGATATTGCATGTATACCTGCAGCTTTCAGAAGGTCTCATGTAAAAGTCTCATTTTATATTTGTGTTAAAAGTCTGTTAATGCTAATAGTAAATGCAAAACAGGTGCAGAAAAGAGCCCACAGCAATTCTAGCAGGGACAACACAGCAGTCGTGATTATAATGACCTAACAATTAAGGGTTAGGTGAAAATCCCTCTACACTCGGGAGACTGTTCTGAATCTTCATCACGTACAGGTGCCACAGCTAAGCCTGCGTGCTTGCCCGGTCTCACTCAGAACTGGAAACGCCCTGTGGACTCCTGTTTCCTCACCTCCTGGCCTGCTCCTCTGACCGAAGGACACGGCTCTGGGACTCCTGTGAGTTCTGACTGGCCTGCTATTACGACGCTTCTTTCTGATAAGTGCCCTGTTGTTTGTTGTTGTTCAGTTGCTCAGTCGTGTCCAGCTCTTTGCGACCCCATGGACTGCAGCACAGCCAGGCTTCCCTGTCCTTCACTGTCTCCCGGAGCTTGTTCAACCTCATATCCATTGAGTCTGTGATGCCGTCCAACCATCTCATCCTCTGCCGCCCCCTTCTCCTCCTGCCCTCAATCTTTCCCAGCATCAGGGTCTTTTCCAATGAGTTGGCTCTTTGCATCAAGTGGCCAAAGTATTGGAGCTCAGCTTCAGCATCAGTCCTTCCAGTGAGTATTGAGGGTTGATTTCCCTTATGATTGACTGGTGTGATCGCCTTGTCATCCAAGGAGATCAAAGCTTAAGCTTAAGCTGTACTCCCAGCTTAAGCCATAAGTGAAGTTATATGTTTTTGTCAACTGTGCTCAAGTCACATTTGTCTTTATTTCATAAAGTTATATTGATGATATCTAGCATAATCCTTTTATGATCAGCACTGAAATACTTTTTTGGGGGAGAAGTTAACAAAACAGACTCAGAATTGGTGGAAAACCTTTTCAAAGACTGAAAGTGCCAATCATAGTGTGTTTTTTTTTTTTTTTTAAACAATTTACAGGAAGTTCAACATGACATTTGATTTCTTCTTGCCAAAGCTAACATTACAGTTCGCTTTAATTCTCTCCTCCCTGCCTTTTAAAAAATTTGTATTGGATAAGGTTTTGGCTCCATGTGTGCTGTTCCTGCTTTCGCATCAAGGCTGTAATTAAGTCTTTGTTTGTTCTGACTTGCAGTTCCTTTCTGGCACTGGATAAGAGCTAAGATGTTGCTTCTGCAGGTCCTTCCCGCAATAAAAGTGGAGGTAACAGCAAAATGATTACTAGCTTTAGTAATGGGAATTATAATACAGACAACAAAACAAATTTACCTTAATATTAAAAGCAGGATGCAGAAGTTTATCAACCACTTGTCAAGCTAACCCACTTAGGAATTCCAAAATAATTTTTAATCTTTGCATTAATGTTTCTTTCCATTTTCCTTCTTGAAAAACACATCAAATTTTGAACAGTGTGCTACTTCTTGGGTTTATGTATACTTTCATTTTTCAAAAGCAATGGACTATGTTAAAGCATTGCTTCATTTCTTCCAGTCTGGTTTTTTAAGGTCAGAGTGACCATTTAATCCAGCATGTTCTGGAACTAGATGCTTGGAAAAACAGCCTTCTCCCTGGTTACTCTTACACAACCTTGAGTCATTTTCTTCACTCTAAAGAGATACGTTCAGCATTGGAGAAAAGTAAACCTTACCTTGTCATCTTAGGTTTAGCGCAAGATTAGGTGTGAATATTCAAGAAATACTTTGCAATCTGAAAAACAATAAAAAAAATCTTAATTTGGGGGTGGATCTTGCATCTTATTAACTCTGCAATTAGGCAACTATTATAAACTAAAATCTAGATTTTGAGGTTATAAAATGGGTCAGGAAATGGGAATAAAAGCCAGCTTCCATCCTCTCTGTTCTGTGTTTGATTTACTAGATGAAAAGGGGGCCAGCCTTGGTCTTCTAAAGCAGTCGTCCCCGGACTCTTCTGACACCAGGGACCAGTGTCCACTTTTTTCAGGGATGAAGGCAGGGTGGGGTTGTGATTTGGGGATGATTTAAGTGCATTACATTTATCGTGCACTTTATTTCTATTATTATTATATCAGCTCCACCTCAGATCATGAGACATTAGATCCGGAGGTTCGGGACCCCTGCTCTAGAGGACATGGTCTTTCCGTCAGCTCTGCTGGGCTGAGTCCTTGGCCCTGGCAGCGCTGGGCTGCTGTTGAAGGTCCTCCACAGGCGATTGTCCTGGCTGTTGGAACCCGTTTACCCGTCAGCCCCTCTGCTTCAGTCGTGGGGTCCGTGAACACACTGTGCTTATTTCTGCTTCTTGCCCCATCCATCTTTTACCCACACAACGCTGTCTGTGTCTCTGCCTTCTACTGTTTGGCCCTCCACCCTCTGGAGGGCCATCCTGATCATTCTCTCTCTCTCTCTTTTATAATATTTATTTTTTATTTATGTGGCTGCTCCAGGTCTTAGTTGCAGCCCGTGGGATCTTCAGTCTTAGCTGTGGCACTCAGTATCTTTTTTGTTGCTAGGTGCAAACTCTTAGTTTGGGCACTGGGATCTAGTTCCCTGACCTGGGATTGAATCCAGACCCCCTGCTTTGGAACCTCAGAGTCTTAGCCACTGGACCAACTGGGAAGTCCTCCCACCGAGTCTTCTGTTGGTGCTGTAGTTCACATCCCTCGCTCCCTCCTCTGAACTCCAAAACTTGTGCCTATGCCGTTTCATATTTTTCTCTTGTTCATATATGACTTTACATCGTGTACATGCTCAGTCGTTCAGTCGCATCTGACTCTGAGACCCTATGGACTGTAGCCCGCCAGGCTCGTCTGTCCATGGGATTCTCCAGACAAGAATACTGGAGTGGACTGCTGTTTCTTCCTCCAGGGGATCTTCCCCACCCAGGGATCAAACCCACATCTCCTGCATTGGCAGGCGGATTCTTTACAGCTGAGCCACCTGGGAAGCCCTGACATAACATTGCATGCTCCTTACAAACTGTGTTCTACATCCACCACGACACAGTAGTTCTGCAAGCCTTGTGTAACTGAATTGATGCGTAATTGGCAGTGGGCTCCTTTTGTTCTCCACCCACTGTGCACAGCCCAGTTCTGGTGACTTGGATTTCAGGCTGACTGTAGTGGGTACCCTGTCCTAAATGATGGTATTTGGAAGTGGGGCCTTTGGAGGTAAACAGGCCATGAGGGTGGAGCCTGAATTAATGGAATTAGTGCTTTTATAAGAGAGAGACAGGAAGTCTGTCTCCACCAAGCAAGAAGGCAGCTGCCCAAGATCCAGGAAGAGGGCCCTCAGCAGGAACCTGACCACGCTGGCGCCTTGATCTTAGACCTGCAGCCTCCAGAACTGCAAGAAGCAAATGTTTGTCTTTGAAGATATTCAGTGTATGGTATTTTTGTTGTTAGTCAGTTGTTCAGTCATGTCTGACTCTTTGAGACCCCATGGACTGCAGCACAGCCAGGCTTCCCTGTCCTTCACTATCTCCCAGAGTTTGCTCAAACTCATTTTCATTGAATTGTTGATGCTATCCAACCATCTCATCCTCTGCTGCCCCCTTCCCCTTTTGCCCTCAGTCTTTCCCAGCATCAGGGTCTTTTCCAATGAGTTAGCTCTTCACATCTGGTGGCCAAAGTATTGGAGCTTCAACTTCAGCATCAGTCCTTCCAATGAGTATTCAGGGTTGATTTCCTTACTATTGACTGGTTTGATTCCTTACTGTCCAAGGGACTCTCAAAAGTCTTCTCCAGCACTACAATTCGAAAGCATCAATTCTTTGGCTCTCAGCCTTCTTTATGGTACAACTCTCACATCCATACATGACTACTGGAAAAACCATAGCTTTGATTAGATGGACTTTGATGGCAAAGTAATGTCTCTGCTTTTTAATATGCTGTCTAAGTTGGTCATAGCTTTTCTTCCAAGGAGAAAGCATTTTTTAATTTCATGGCTGCAATCACCATCTGCAGTGATTTTGGAGCCCAAGAAAATAAAGTCTGTCACTGTTTCCGTTGTTTCCCCATCTATTTGCCATGAAGCAATGGGACTGGATGCTATGATCTTAATTTTTTGAATGTTGATTTTCTTTTTTTGTATTTGTTTTTGTTGTAGCAGGCAATGAATAGGTCAGAGTCCAGTCAGGAGAAAAGAACCCAAATTATGCAGTTAAATACAAAGGATTTAGCACAGAGTACTGGTCATGGAGGTGTTGGAAGAGCTCACAGGGCAAAGAGCAAATGGTGAAGCCAGAGAGTAACAGCAGCAAGAAGTAGCCAGCAGCTCTAGGACTGGAGGGACAAAGAGAGGAGGTGGCTTGGCAAGAACAGGGGCCACCAACGTGGGGCTGGCTGGGGGAAGCTGGGACCCTGGAGGAGTCACAGCCACTGCCAGAAATCCTGGCCAGAGCAAGGAAGAAAGGGAGGCAGACCGGCCTCTCCCTGTCTCCCATACTAGCCACTCCCAGCTCCTGCCAGTGACTCTGGCCAAACTGACCAGAGCCAACTGGCAAAGAAGGCTGGGTGGTGTGTATTTTGCAGAAATCAACCCTTTGTGCTACAAACAGAGCAAGGGAAGCAGAGGAAAGAGACCAAAGAGCAAATAGCCAGATGATTACCACACTGATAGGCCAGAATGAAACGAACTCAGGACTGTTCTCCACGTGAGACTACAAATAGTTCAAAATAGCTCACAACTGATTTGATTCCATTTTAAAAGTTAAAAAAAATTAAATATTTATTTTATTTATTTATTTACTCTTGGTCACACCATGTAGCATGTGGGGTCTTCGTTCCTCCACCAGGGAGCAAACCCATGTTCCCCTGCAGTGGAAACAAGGAGTCTTAACCACTGAACAACTAGGGAAGTCCCTCCAAAATTTGCACTAGGATTAGTCTTTTATTGTTTCCTGGGTCTGGAAGATCCACTAAAGAAGGAAATGGCAGCCCACTCCAGTATTCTTGTCTGGGAAACCCAATGGACGGGGAGACTGGTGGGCTACAGTCCCTGGGGTCTCAAAGACTTGGACACGACTGAGTCACCACCACCATCACCACCACCATTTCTGAATGATCACCATTTAATAATTTAGACTTCTTAAATAACTCAAATTCCTTTTATTGTAAATTATAAAATAAATACTAAGTCTGCTTTTTATCTTTGGCCCATTTCAAAAGGACTACAAGCAATTCTGGCATCTAACTGTCATCTTTCTCTAAAGAAAGAATTTCTATGAGATAGCAACCTCACCTAACCTAGTTCTCTAAATTCTATTTGCTTCCCTACTTAAACCTATTTAATGAATTTTCCATCTGTTAGTATATAAAAAACTAATCTCACCCTTTTATTATTAGCTGTTTTTCATCTGAAGAAATAAAAATCCAACTCAAACTAGCTTAAGCCAAGTAGGAAATGCATTTGCACTCAGATCCAGGAGCTTAAATGATATCACTTACATTCTGTTTCCCTCGCTGTGTCCCACCTTCCTCTCCTTGCTCTGAGCTACTGACCTTTGTTTAGTTCTGAAACAGTCTGGCTTCAAATGTTACATGTAGAATTCCAGGAAGAGCTCTGATTGGTCTGCTTGGGTCACAGGCCCAGCTGGTGGCCTCGTCTATGGTGGATTCTGATTGGCTAGACTTAGGTCAGGAAAGTGCCACTTGGACTGGGTTGAAGGTAAGTTTCCCCACCCACATCACACTACAGCTTGAGGAGGAGGTTGTTTCTGAAGAAAGGGATAGAAAGTGAAAGTGAAAGTCACTCAGTTGTGTCTGACTCTTTTCGACCCCATGGACTATACAGTCCATGGAATTCTCCAGGCCAGAATACTGGAGAGGGTAGCCTTTCCCTTCTCCAGGGTATCTTCCCAACCCAGGGTTCGAACCTAGGTCTTCCACATTGCAGGCAGATTCTTTACCAGTTGAGCCACAAGGGAAGCCCAAGAAGACTGGAGTGGGTAGCCTATCCCTTCTCCAGCGGATCTTCCCCACCCAGAAATTGAATATTGGGGTCTTCTGCATTGCAGGCAGGTTCTTTACCAACTGAACTATCAGGGAGTCCAAGAAGAAAGGGATAAAGACACTGAGAAGATAAAGACACATATTCAGTACACTCTTCCTTTTCCCCACAAATTTCTTAAAACAGGATTTTTGGCCATGCCTCCAGGCATTGCTTCCCTAATAGCTCAGTTAGTAAAGAGTCTGCCTGCAATGCAGGAGACCACTGTTCAGTTCCTGGGTTGGGAAGATCTGCTGGAGAAGGGATTGGCTACCCACTCCAGTCTTCTTGGGCTTCCTTTGTGGCTCAGCTGGTAAAGAATCCACCCGCAATGTAGGAGACCTAGATTTGATCCCTGGGTTGGGAAGATCCCCTGGAGAAGGGAAAGCCTACCCAGTCCAGTATTCTGGCCTGGAGAATTCCATGGACTGTATAGTCCATGCAGTTGCAAAGAGTTGGACATGACTGAGCCACTTTCACTTTCAAGGCATTTAAATGCCCCAACTAAGGGTTGAACCCTTGTCCCTTGTTAGTGAAAGAGTGGAGTCCTAACTGCTGGACTACCAGGTTAAAATATTTTTTACTTTGCTATTTTGTCAAGCAAGCCACCTGCTCCCTCTCTGTTGCCTCCAGACTCAATCTACCATCCTCTGTTTTTACCTTAGCTCTGTCAGGTTGGCAAAACAGGAAGTTTTACTGTAAAAGATTATTCTTTAAAAAATATTTTATTGGAGAATAGTTGATTTAAATGTTGTATTAGTTTCTGCTGTACAGCAAAATGAATCAGTTGTACATGTTCAGGCATGTGTGCTAAGTCACTTCAGTCATGTCCAACTCTGCAACCCCCTGGATTGTAGCCTGCTAGGCTCCTCTATCCATGGAATTGTTCAGGCAAGAATGCTGGAGTGGGTTGCCATGCCCTCCTCCAGGGGATCTTCCCTACCCAGGGACTGAACCCACATCTCTTGCGGTCAGTCTTGGCAGTCAGATTCTTTACCAGTGGCGCCACCTGGAAAGCGCATAATTATACATCAGTTCAGTTCAGTTCAGTTCAGGGCTTCCCTTGTAGCTCACTAGGTAAAGAATCTGCCTGCAGTGCAGGAGACCGGGGTTTGATCCCTGGGTTGGGAAGATCCCTTGGAGAAGGAAATGGCAACCCACTCCAGTATCCTTGCCTGGAAAATCTCATGGACAGAGGAGCCTGGTGGGCTGCAGTCCATGGGGTCACAAAGAGTTGGGCACGACTGAGTGACTAACACTTACTTACACTCACTCAGTTCGGTTCAGTCACTCAGTTGTGTCCAACTCTGCAACCCCATGGACTGCAGCACACCAGGGTTCCCCGTCCATCACCAGCTTCCAGAGCTTGCTCAAACTGATGTCCATTGAGTCAGTGATGCCATCCAACCATCTCATCCTCTGTCATCCCCTTCTCCTCCTGCCTTTAGTCTTTCCCAGGATCAGGGTCTTTTGCAATGAGTGAGCTCTTTGCATCAGCTCTTTGCAAAGTATTGGATCTTCATCATCAGTCCTTCCAGTGAATATTCAGGACTGATCTCCTTTAGGATGGACTGGTTGGATCTCCTTGCAGTCCAAGGAACTCTCAACACCACAGTTCAAAAGCATCACTTCTTCGGTGCTCAGCTTTGTTTATAGTCTAATTCTCACATCCATGCATGACTACTGGAAAGGCCATAGCTTTGACTAGACAGACCTTTGTTGGAAAAGTAATGTCTCTGCTTTTGAATATACTGTCTAGGTTGGTCATAGCTTTTTTCCCAAGGAGCAAGTATCTTTTAATTTCATGGCTGTAGTCACCATCTGCAGTGATTTTGGAGCCCCCCAAAATAAAGTCTGTCACTGTTTCCATTGTTTTCCCATCTATTTGCCATGAAGTGATGGGACAGATGCCACAATCTTAGTTTTCTGAATGTTGAGATTTAAGCCAACTTTTTCACTCTCCTCTTTGACTTTCATCAAGAGTCTCTTTAGTTCTTTTTCACTTTTTGCCATAAGGGTGGTGTCATCTGCATATCTGCTGCTAAGTCGCTTCAGTCGTGTCCAACTCTGTGCGACCCCATAGACGGCAGCCTACCAGGCTCTGCCGTCCCTGGGATTCTCCAGGCAAGGACACTGGAGTGGGTTGCCATTGCCTTCTCCATTGTGTGAAAGTGAAAAGTGAAAGTAGAGTCACTCAGTCACTTCCGACTTGTAGCGACCCCATGGATTGCAGCCTACCAGACTCCTCCATCCATGGGATTTTTAGGCAAGAGTACTGGAGTGGCTTGCCATTGCCTTCTCCATCTGCATATCTGAGGTTATTGATATTTCTCCTGGCAATCTTGATTCCAGCTTGTGCTTCATCCAGCCTGGCATTTCTCATGATGCACTCTGCATATAAGTTAAATAAGTAGGGTGACAGTATACAGCCTTGACTTACTCCTTTCCGGATATGGAACCAATCTGCTGTTCCATATCAGGTTCTAACTGTTGCTTCTTGACCTGCTTACAGATTTCTCAGGAGGCAGGTGAGGTGGGTCTGGTATTCCCATCTCTGGAAGAGTTTTCCACAGTTTGTTGTGATTCACACAGTCAAAGGCTTTGACATAGTCAATAAATCAGAAGTAGATGTTTTTCTGGAATTCTCTGGATTTTTCAGTGATCCAACAGATGTTGGCAATTTGCCCTCTGGTTCCTCTGCCTTTTCTAAATCCAGCTTGAACATCTGGAAGTTCACGGTTCATGTACTGTTAAAGCCTGGCTTGGAGAATTTTGAGCATTACTTTACTAGCGTGTGAGATGAGTGCAATTGTGCGGTAGTTTGAACATTCTTTGGTATTGCCTTTTTTTGGGATTGGAATGAAAACTGACCTTTTCCGGTCCTGGGGCCACTGCTGAGTTTTCCGGATTTGCTGGCATATTGAATGCAGCACTTTCACAGCATCATCTTTTAGGATTTGAAAGAGGTCAACTGGAATTCTATCACCTCCACTAGCTTTGTTTGTAGTGATGCTTCCTAAGGCCCACTTAACTTTGCATTCCAGGATGTCTGGCTCTATGTTGGTTATCACACCATCGTGATTATCTGGGTCATGAAAATCTTTTTGTATAGTTCTTCTGTGTATTCTTGCCACCTCTTCTTAATATCTTCTGCTTCTGTTGGGTCCATACCATTTCTGTCCTTTATTGTGCCCATCTTTGCATGAAATGTTTCCTTGGTATCTCTGATTTTTTTGAAGAGATCTCTAGTCTTTCCCATTCTATTGTTTTCCTCTATTTCTTTGTATTGATCACTGAGGAAGGCTTTCTTATGTCTCCTTGCTATTCTTTGGAACTCTGCATTCAAATGGGTATATCTTTTCTTTTCTCCTTTGCCTTTAGCTTCTCTTCTTTTCTCAGCTATTTGTAAGGCCTCCTCAGACAGCCATTTTGCCTTTTTGCGTTTCTTTTTCTTGGGGATGGTCTTGACCACTGCCTCCTGTACAGTGTCATGAACCTCTGTCCATAGTTCTGCAGGCACTCTATCAGGTCTAATCCCTTGAATCTATTTGCCACTTCCACTGTATAGTCGTAAGGGATTTGATTTAGGTCATACCTGAATGGTCTAGTGGTTTTCTCTCCACTCCTTTTCAGATTCTGTTCCCATATAGCTCATTACAGAGAACTGAATAGGGTTCCATGTGCTACACAGTTGATCCTACAAGATTATACATAAGGTAGAATATAGAGGATACACGGGAGCACAGGATATAGAGGAATATACCCTGAGTCACAGACTGGTTCCAAATAGGAAAAGGAGTTCGTCAAGACCGTATATTGTCACCCTGCTTATTTAACTTATATGCAGAGTACATCATGAGAAACGCTGGACTAGAAGAAACACAAGCTGGAATCGAGATTGCCAGGAGAAATATCAATAACCTCAGATATGCAGATGACACCTTATGGCAGAAAGTGAAGAGGAACTAAAAAGCCTCTTGGTAAAAGTGAAAGTGGAGAGTGAAAAAGTTGGCTTAAAGCTCAACATTCAGAAAACGAAGATCATGGCATCCAGTCCCATCACTTCATGGGAAATAGATGGGGAAACAGTGAAAACAGTGTCAGACTTTATTTTGGGGGGCTCCAAAATCACTGCAGATGGTGACTGCAGCCATGAAATTAAAAGACACTTACTCCTTGGAAGGAAAGTTATGACCAACCTAGATTGCATATTCAAAAGCAGAGACATTACTTTGCCAACAAAGGTCTGTCTAGTCAAGGCTATTTTTCCTGTGGTCATGTATGGATGTGAGAGTTGGACTGTGAAGAAGGCTGAGTGCCAAAGAATTGATGCTTTTGAACTGTGGTGTTGGAGAAGACTCTTGAGAGTCCCTTGGACTGCAAGGAGATCCAACCAGTCCATTCTGAAGGAGATCAGCCCTGGGATTTCTTTGGAAGGAATGATGCTAAAGCTGAAACTCCAGTACTTTGGCCACCTCATGCGAAGAGTTGACTCATTGTAAAAGACTGTGATGCTGGGAGGGATTGGGGGCAGGAGGAGAAAGGGACGACAGAGGATGAGATGGCTGGATGGCATTACTGACTCAATGTACGTGAGTCTGGGTGAACTCCTGGAGTTGGTGATGGACAGGGAGGCCTGGCGTGCTAGGATTCATGGGGTTGCAAAGAGTAGGACATGACTGAGTGACTGAACTGAACTGACCCTGAGTCACTGTGGAGTTTTATGTCACTGTGAATGCATAGATTGCTGTACAGAAATTCAGTTTCATTTCTCTGGATGTTCCCCCTTTTTATATATCACAGGGATATGTAAGCCTCCCAGCTCTTTCGGATGCTTGAACCTATGGGCTTCCCTGATGGCTTAGCAGTAAAGATTCTGCCTGCAATACAGGAGAGGAGAGTTCTATCCCTTGGTTGGAAAGATCCCCTGAAGTAGGAAATGGCAACCCACTCAAATATTCTTGCTTGGAAAATCCCATGGACAGAGGAGCCTGGTGGGCTGCAGTCCATGGGGTCGCAAAAAGCCGGGCACAAATGAGCAGGCACATATGCTGGAAGCTAGAAGAGTCAGTTGAGCTCTGAGCCTTCCAAAACCTGTGGCAAATATCCCCTCTGGTGTCTGACATTCTGGGTCTCAGCCGCCTCGATGACCTCTGTCTTAGCACACCCAGTGACCGCCCACTCCTCTCTCTCTTGGTGCAGAGAGCATGGGACAAAGGAGACCCTGTTACTTTTTCCCTTGATCCCTTGACCCTTTAGCCTTTTCAGTAGGGGAACATCAGATGACACGGCATATGTATCAGAACATAGTCACAGTAATAACTGGAAAATTAGCATTAACCTTAATTAAGCACCGTTCACTATGGGGGTGCTTTACTGAATCTCAGCCACTCTTCAATAAGTATTATTATTGTGCTTGTTGATAGGTGGGTGAGGCAGGTCTTAGAGGGGGAAGAACTTGCCCCAGTGACGCAGTTAGTTACCAGGGGCTGGGTGGGTGGGGGGAGCCGGATGTTCACCTAGGTGATCTCTCTGACAGTTTTACCCTCCGCCAAGACCCAGGTTCTAAGTAGTCTGGCGCTTTGTCTGTACGTTTGACTTCAGGGACTGCAGAGCCAGGGTTTCACAAGGTGCGTGTCTGTGTGCCCACATCTCTGCTCTGCAGACCTTCCCTGCACTTCTGCACTCTGAGTCATGCGCCCGGGCATCAGGGGTCCCGTCGTGTCATGGGGCTGTTGCCCTCCGTCCGCTCAGCACTCCATCTCTAGGTTCTGCCTTCACTGCAGGCGGTAGCGCCTGCCTTGCCTGCCCCAGGAATTGCACTAATCCTTGGTTTCACTCCGCCCAGCCCACACCCTTCGTAAACGGACCTTTTATTCAACTCTCCTGCCTTTTCCTGTTTTGCGTGTGCCATTTGTTTCCTGCTGGGACCCTAACTGATCCATGGGTGTTCCGCAACCCTGACCTAGTTCTGCCTTCAAGTCACACCTCTGCCTCCCTAGAAACCTCCCCTCTCTTCCCCAGGACAGGTTCAACTCTGCCTCCTTCCTGAGTCCTGTACTCTTACTCAGGGTGGCCTTGTGAGGGTGGGGCCTCAGGCGCAGGGGCGGAACCGCCTCCAGGTCTGGCTCAGTCCCTCCACCTGGCGGGGCTCTGGTCCCCAGGCTTTATGGAACTGACTGCATCTCTCCAGGGCATACACTAATTGCTTTCTCAGAGACAGCATAGCCTAACCCCATCGAAATAAAACATTTCTCTTATGAGCGGGGCTCTGGCCCCGACCTGCAGAAACAGTGGATCTTCATTGCTCAGTTGCATTCAACCCTTTGCGACCCCCACGGACCTCATGGACCCCATGGACCCCACCAGGCTTCTCTGTCCATGGGATTCTCCAGGCAAGAATACTGGGAGTGGGTTGCCATTTTCTCTTCCAGGGGATCTTCCCGATCCAGGGAAGATCCTGCATTGCATCTTCTTGCATCTCCTGCATTGGCAGGTGAGTTGAGCCAGGGTCTTCATTATCATGCCTTAAAATCTTCGGATTCACATTCTTTTCCACTCTGCCCAGGGCCCTGGCAGCAGAAACAGAAGCCTGTAATAGCTTAGTGGCCCTCTGGAGAATGTTATCAACTGTGATGAAATGACTTTGATTCAGAATTTGGGGGATGGGCATTTAGAGAGACCATGTATCGTGGTTCCTGAGTGAACTGAGATGAGCAACCTCACTTCTGTGCACTTGTCTTTCTGCTTCACCTTTTCTCTCATGTTCTGAATATAGGAGTAAATGTGGAGTCCTAGGGGGAACCTTCACAGATGGACCCAATTTCACTTTGCTTTTTTATTTTTTGAGGTTTCACACTTAGGTCTAGCATCCGTTTTTTTGAGTTAATCTTTGTATATGATGCAAGGTGTGATCAGTTGTTGCTGTTCTTCTGCATAGGCTATTCAAATATTCCAGGGCCATTTGTTCTACACCGCGAGGCATGTGGGAACTTAGCTCCCAGACTAGGGATCCAGCCAGCAGCTGCTACAGTGGAAGGTGAAGTCTTAACCATTGGACGACAAGGATGTCCCCCTTGTTCCATTTTTGAAGGGTCACAAAGTCTTCCTGCAGGAAGTTATAGGTTTTTTTCTGGTGTGGAGGGAAGAGTTTGTTCAAAGGCAGTGAGGCAGGAGAAGGCGTGAGAAATCTGGGGAACTGAACACAGGACTGCACATTTCCCAGAGCTCATCCTCTTCAAACATTCTCGGGTCCTAAGGATGAGAGGCCAGGTATGGCATCAGCAAGACCACGTGGGTTGTGTATAGCAGTCATCAGTTCTGGATGGTTAGTGTCCTTATGTAGGGTAATCTAGTCCCCCCCACCCCCGTGTGTGTATGTGAGCGTGTGAGTTGCTCAGTCATGTCCGACTCTTTGTGACCGCGTGGACCATAGTCCGCCAGGTTTCTCTGTCCATGGGATTTTCAGGCAACAATACTGGAGTGGATAGCCAGTCCCTTCTCCAGGGGATCTTCCCTATCCTCGGATTGAACCTGGATCCCCCACATTGCAGTCAGATTCTTTACCATCTGAGCCACCAGGGAAGCCTCTAACCCCCTGTAGCCCATCCAATTTTAGCACTAAAAGGAAACCCTTTCCTCCCAGACAAACCAGGACACATGGCATCCTGGCCTGGGATAGCAGTGGGCTATTTTGGTCATCACCCTGCATTAGCGTGCATGCACATGCACGTAACGAATTCCGTGTATGAATTTGTGTTCTTGGGTCCTTGCTGTACAGCATGATGCTTTAATAATCCTCTTGCTCTTTGAGTTTTGAGCAGGATTTCTAACTCAAACTGTCACCCAAGATGACCTCTCCTCGCCTTCACAGGCGAATGTACTTTTTCATCATTGTGGTCTCTGAGGCATCTTGAACTTTCCTTTCCTGCTAGCAGACTTGAGTTTCCCCCAAGGATCTTTGAAGAACTCTCTTTTGACTTTTCCTGCTCAGAGAAATTTCCTTTTGAGCCTCAGAAGATGACTGGCTGTATTAAAACAAGCATGGCTATGACTGAGATGTTTGAAGACTGTTTCAGAAATTTAAAAATTGTGGGTTCATTTCAGTTTTCATTTGAGCCCTTGAATCACGTATTTAGTAGAGACCAGTTTGCAAGACTAGCAGGTATCCCAGCTGCCTTTGGGGGCAGTCTAAGGGCTCTTGCTCTCTGCTGCTCTCTGAGCCAAACAGCTGCACTCTGAGTTGTTCTCCAGGCAGCTGGTGCACTCTGCAGCCCTGCAGGGACACCTCTTGGCGCCAGGGTCACACCTGGAGGCCTAGAGTGTCACTAGATGAGCCCAACAAGATGAGACATTCTACAGAAACGTCTGTCACTCCTTCCTAGACACACCGGGACTCACAGACGTCTGTAAATGGTTTGCTGGAATAGACTCTATGTTGAGTTCAAGATCTAAAATATGCCTGTTTAATTGAAAGACATATTTGTGTTTGGAAAGTTTTTTTATTGCTATGGGCCCAACATTCATGTATAACTTTACAAAGGCTGCTGCTGCTGCTAAGTCCCTTCAGTCGTGTCCAACTCTGTGCGACCCCATAGACGGCATCCCACCAGGCTCCCCCATCCCTGGGATTCTCCAGACAAGAATTCTGGAGTGGGTTGCCATTTCCTTCTCCAATGCATGAAAGTGAAAAGTGAAAGTGAAGTCACTCAGTTGTGTCCGACTCTGTGTGACCCCGTGGAGAGCAGCCTACCAGGCTCCTCTGTCCATGGGATTCTCTAGGCGAGAGTACTGGAGTGGCTTGCCATTTCCTTCTCCCTTTACAGAGGCAAGTTATTGTTTAGTCACTAAGTTCTGTCTGACTCTGCGACCCTGTGGACTGTAGCCTGCCAGGCTTCTCTGTCCCTGGGATTCTTCAGGCAAGAATACTGGAGTGGGTTACCATTTCTTTCTCCAAGGGATCTTCCCAACCTAGGGTTTGAGCCAGTGTCTCCTGCATTGCAGGCAGATTCTTCACCATCTGAGCTCCCAGGGAAGCCCCCATGAAGACAAGTAATGATCTCCAAACTTGGAGAATTGTCATCATGGTCACAATTATTGTGATTTTCATTTTGCTAGAAAGTCCGTTTTGGAAACACAGGAGGATAAACCACTGGGTTCATGTCCGCCGAAGTTACTGGTGTGTTCTGTGTCAGCCATTGCCAGATCCACACCAGTGAGAAAAACTGGAAGGTTCCCTGTGCTCTGGCCTGTTTAACACATGATGTTAGCCTGCGTTTTAATTTGTATTGTGTCTTCGAGCTTTGGTGTCAGAATTGGCTGCCAACTCTTCCATATTCTCCTACACCCTAGAGTGATTTATGTGGCATAGAAATGATCTGTGCTTTTCTTGGTCTATTCTTTTCTTGCCTTAAAATTATTCTAGTCGTGGTATACTTTAGGAGTGCTTTTTTAATCTTAAATTTTTCTTATGGGTTTGATATTTTAAGATTTTCAACCTAGTTTTGAGTCCATTTTTTTTCCCCCCTTGGAAATCATCTGTGATCTAGATTTTTAGATTTCTTGGGCCAAAATTATACTTTATCTTCTCATAATAAAAAAAAATCCTGTGTATATACAAGGCATGCTGCATTCTAATTTCTAATGCTGTTTATTTTGTGTCTGTTAGTTTATTCTCCAAAGTTTGATTATTTTATTGACTTTTCCTAAGTATTAACTTTTATTTATATTGAGAGAGAGAGAGATGGAAATGAGAACGATAGAGTTGTCCTTGTTGTTCAGTAGCTCAGTCACGTCTGACTCTTTCAATCCCATGGACTGCAGCACGAACGATAGAGAGAATGAAGTAATATTTACTAGTTCAACTGTATTTCTGTCTTTTGGGTCTACTTGGTCTATTTCTTGGACTTCCCTGGTGGCTCAGACAGTTAAGCATCTGCCTACAATGCAGGAGACCTGGGTTCAGTCCCTGGGTTGGGAAGATCCCGTGGAGAAGGAAATGACAACCCACTCCAGTATTCTTGCCTGGAGAATCCCATGGACAGAGCAGCCTGGTAGCTACAGTCCACGGGGTCACAAAGAGTCAGACATGACTGAGTGACTTCACTTTTGGCCTGTTTCTTAGAGAAATGTATCACTGTGTCACATTTCTTATTCATTTGTTATCATCATTTGCTTTACAAGTTTCACAGTCATGTTTATAAGTCCAGGAAACTTTGCTACTGTTATATATTCCTTATTGTTTGTATCTTTTATAAATATATAAAATAGATGTTTCTTTTTAAAGCCGTAAATGCTTTTTTCTTTACATTTTATTATTTCTAATGTTAATATTGCAGTGCCTATTTTCTTTTTGTCTGTTACAAATCTGTCTGTTATACCTTTTTATTGCCTTTCCTTCCTGCACCTGTTTGTGCGCTTTTGTTTGCTTTAATATCTACTAGACCTAAGGTTGGAGAAGGCAATGGCACCCCACTCCAGTACTCTTGCCTGGAAAATCCCATGGATGGAGAAGCCTGGTAGCTACAGTCCATGGGGTCGCTAACAGTCGGGCACGACTGAGTGACTTCACTTTCACTTTTCACTTTCCTGCATTGGAGAAGGAAATGGCAACCCACTCCAGTGTTCTTGCCTGGAGAATCCCAGGGACGGGGGAGCCTGGTGGGCTGCCGTCTATGGGGTTGCATAGAGTCGGACACGACTGAAGCGACTTAGCAGCAGCAGCAGCAGACCTAAGGCGGCCTGGCCCTCTCTCATTGGATCATGATTTTATGTTCTTGACTCAGTGAACACCACAAGATAGAGATCAGCAAAAGGCTCTCCTCCTCTTTGTTTCCTATCCTATGCAACGTTCACATAGTATCCAGGTGTTTACTCTACCAACTTCAGCCAGCTGCTTGAATGCTTTTAAATATTTGTCTGTCTGGGCTGGGCCCTAGTTGCAGCACGCAGGGTCTTTTAGTTGCAGCATGCAGGGTCTTTTAGTTGCAGCATGCAACCTCTTAGTTCCAGCATGTGGGATCTAGTTCCTTGACCAGGAATTGAACCCTGGCCCCCTGCATTGGGAGCACAGAGTCCCAGACCCTCAACCATCAGGAAAGTCCTTAAGGTAGAAATCTTTAATCAATCCACGTGGTTCTGGATTCAGGGGCTCCTTCTTACTTGTGATGGCAGAGCAGAGGGACAGACCATAAGGGGGCTTATTCTCAGCTGATGTGAACAGGCAACCTGCTTTGTTTCTGTAGAAGCGCCTCTGACTTTTCTTCATTTGATCTTTGGTGTTCTGAAATTCCTCCAAGAGTAGTTTTCAGTGGCGTGAAGTTCAGAGTCTTTCTTTCTAAAGACTTCAACACTGGGAATTTTTCTAATGTTTTCATTTGGTTTCCAAACTCACTAATTTACTGCTCGGCCCTGTCTGTTCTGCTGTTCAGTCCATTGATTGAGTTTTTATTTTGTCAATTACATGTAAACATTTGCACAGATGTAGTTCCTTCTTAAATCTCTCTCAGTATAATAATAATTATTATTATTATATGCACTTATATGGTAGATACTCTGTAGGTCTACAACCTTACCTCTATTCTTATCATTTAGTTGCTAAGTCATGTCAGACTCTTTGTGACCCCATGGACTGTGGCCCACCAGGCTCCTCTGTCCATGGGATTCTCCAGGCAAGACCACTGGAAGTGGTTGCCATTCCCTTCTCCAGGGGTCTTCCCTACCCAGGGATGGAACCTACATCTCTTCCATCTCCTGCATTGGCAGGCAGGTTCTTTACCAGCTGAGCCACCAGGGAAGCCCTCAGTCTATTCTAGGTATTGTAATTTATAAAAACTTGCACCCCGTTGAGGCTATGAACTATGGTTCCGGCCAAGTTCCTTGGTACCACCTCTTGTACTTCCTTGAAGGCATCACTGAGTACTTTCACTAGCCCTGGACCACCCCCTCCATCCTTCTCTCTATATGACAGAAAGAAACCTTTACTATTCAGTTGGATGCCCGAGTATGCACAGCCAGTCATCGATGAACACAACTGAGTCTGAGGTTGTCTTCCAGTTGCTCTTCCATTGCTACCGGGTTTTTTATTAGGTCCCCTCTGCTTACTGAATTGGTTCTCCTCTCACGGTGTTGGTTTTCTTCAAGTGATTATAATTCTTATTTATTAACCAAAGGTCTCTGTTTGACTACCTGTAGAGGTGACCTTTTTGGTCTTCCCTGGTGGCTCAGATGGTAAAGAACCTGCCTGCAATGCAGGAGACTGGAGTTCGATCCCTGGATTGGGAAGATCCCTTGGAGAAAGGAACAACAATCCACTCCACTATTCTTGCCTGGAGAATCCCGGGGGACAGAGGAGCCTGGAGGGCTACAGTCCATGGGGCTGTGAAGAGTCAGACACGACTGAGCGACTAACACTGTCAGTTTTCAGAGGTGACCTTGTCTTGTCAATAATGCTTGTGGGAGAGAAGCAGCCATGTATCCTTGGCGTGGGACACTCATCTTTCCCGTCGGTAACCAGTGGGACCCAGTCCTGCTTTGCTGGCCCAACTCCAAACCTGTGCTGTGGCTAGTACAGGCCACAAGTGCCTGCCAATTGGCTCCAGCGGGGTGGGAGAAGGGCAGGGGGGCAAAGGAGGGTGGTGAGCCCTGCCTGGGCGTTCCAAGACAGCTGCCCAAGTAGCCACCCAGGGCTCCCCACCCCCACCGCCACCACCTTTCTGGGATGAGATAATCATTTCCCTGAGCTGCTGCCCTGGCGCACTTCCTCTCTTGAATGTGGTGTGTAGTTTTCTCTTGTGATTGTTGCTTTGAGTATTCATCCAGTCTGCTTTCTATATCAGAAACATCTCAGAAACTTTTTTCTGTATACGGTTTTTTATATTTTGGGGCTCCTCTGGATGTATTCTTTATATTTTTTAATTAAAAAGTATTTATTTGTTTATTTATTTTATTTTTGGGCTGCGCTGGGTCCTTGTTGGGGGCTTCCTAGGTGGCGCTAGTGGTAAAGAACCCGCCTGCCAATGCAGAAGACTTAAGAGATGCAGGTTCAATCCCTGGGTTGGGAAGATCCCCTGGAGGAAGGCATGGCAACCCACTCCAGTATTCTTGCCTGGAAAATCCCTTGGGCCAAGGAGCCTGACAGTCCATAGGGTTGCAAAGAGTCAGACTGAAGTGACTTAGCACACACACGTGCATGGATCCTTGTTGCTGTGAGTTGAAAGAATAGCAAGGGCTATTCTTTCTCGCCATGGGTGGACTTATTCCAGTGGCTTCTCTTGTTGCAGAGCACAGGTTGTAGGTGCTTGGGCTCAGTAGATTTGGCACATGGGCTTAGTTGCTCCAAGGCATGTGGGATCTTCCTGGACCAGGGATTGAACCCCTATCCCCTGCATTGGCAGGCGAGTTCTTAACCATGGGTCACCAGGGAAGTCCCTAGATTTATTATTCATTTTAAATCATGGGTTCTCAAACTTTAGCTTGCATCTGAGTGCCCTGGAGGTGAACTGCTGGCCCTAGAGCCCACTTTGAGAACCACTGCTTTAAAATATGTCTTTCATCTAATGAGCCTTTGGAAAACAGCCCTGCACTTGTGATTAGTTTACTGTTATTGATCTAATCTCAGAAATTTGGTTCATTTTAAACAAATTTTATTTTCTGAAACCCAAGATTTTGACAATTGGATCTTCATAGCTAAAGGGAACACCACCTTGAATGCTGGTTTTAAATAATCCCCTCCATGCCTCCTCTCCACTTAAAGATATTCCAGATCTTACTGTTACTCCCAAGTGATTTTAGCCCTCTTGTTGCCTTCCAGAACTTTTCACATAGTTCAAATTTGGAGTGAAGAAAAAGAGCCCTGCCCTGTGTCTGTGTGTGTGTGGGAACCTAGTTTGATATCTTGGCACGTGTACCTGTTGTTTAGTTGCTAAGTCATGTCTGACTCTGTGACCCCATGGACTGCAGCACGCCAGGCTTCCCTGTCCTTCACCATCTCTGACAGTTTGCCCAAGTTCGTGTCCTTTGAATCGATGATGCTGTCCAACTATCTCATCCTTATCCACATGTAGTTACATAGTATTTATGGACAAAGAAGAATTTGGATATCTGAGCACTGTTTGAAAAATCTACATTTCTATGAGAGGAAAAGGCCCCAAAGTGCTGTGTCTCATGTACTTTCTATAGCACCATCTGATGTGGGCTCAGATAATTTAATCATCTGGTGAAGCCATTTCACTAGTGATTTCCCTGAAGTAGCCACTTGTACCTGAGAAATCCAAACAGAAGAGGGAGGATAAATATATACTCCTTCCTTTTGTCTCATATTCTGTCATATCCTGTTTCTCCTCTCTCCTTCCAAATTTATTTTTAGACCCAGGCATATGATTACATGCTAACTTTCTTTTTTAAATATATTTTTAAAAATATTTATTTATTTGTTATTTAGTTTTGGCTGTGCTGGGTTTTTGTTGCCTCTCTGGCTTTTCTCTGGTTGTGGCGAGAGGGGGCCGCTCTCTAGTTGGGGGCGGGGGTTTCTCATTGACGGGGCTTCTCCTGTTGCGGAGCACGGACTCTGGGCCGTTGAGGCTTCAGTAGTTGTGATGCCCGGGCTGAGCTGCTTCCCAGCATGTGGGATCTTCCCGGGCCTGGGATTGAACCCTGGTCTTCTGCCTTGGCAGTCGGATTCTTTACCACTGAGCCACCACGGAAGCCCACTAGTTTTCAAGATCAAATTTTCATATCCACTTCAGACTGTTTTTCAAGAGTGACTGTAACTTGCAAAATATGTTTAGTGGAGTGAGTTGTATGCATGTATGTGGATCATTAGGACACAGAGTATCATGCGCATAGTCGCTATGTATCATATAATATCTTTATTTTATGGTTTATTTTAACCTTGAGGGTTCTTCCTACCTCATGAACAAGACAGCCTTCCTTCCTCTGGGTCTCCTTAACGTAAATATTTGAATGTGCTCTGAGATTACGTTATTCCTACTACCTGTCATTGAAAGCTGAACTCAGACACTGCCTATTTTCAGCTCTAACTAATTTAAATTGGCAAGTGATTATGACCGCCTTGAATCTGAAATGCACACTTCAAGTGCAGAAATCACACTCTAGTGAATCAGCTTTTACATGTAAATATAAACAGCCTTAGAGTAAAGGAAATCCACATTAACTAGTCTTGTGTGAGCTGTAATCAGAACACATCCCATGTATATTTTCAGCTGTAACATTCCCAGTGTAACCAAACAACTAAAAAGAATACCCATGTGCTTGAAGGTAAGTTATGACTGTCATGGGAACCATAATTTTGAACTTGATATTTGTGGTTATAAATCTCTGCTCTGTTTCTGCCTGAGCCTTTACTTAGACAAGAAGAAAAGCATTTTGGAGGCTTCTTTGCATATTGTGATGATAGCAGTTGGCCATACTCTGAGCTAGTACTCTGATGCTGGCCACCTAGTAGGTATCA
This sequence comes from Bos indicus x Bos taurus, assembly GCF_003369695.1. NCBI lineage: Eukaryota > Metazoa > Chordata > Mammalia > Artiodactyla > Bovidae > Bos > Bos indicus x Bos taurus. Next base: position 5,345,652 of record NC_040083.1, on the reverse strand, counting down.
CTCCCCTTCTTCAGGGGTGTCATTTGATTGCTGTGATACATGGAGAAGGACGGGTTGAATTGTCCTTAGTGAGTGGGGGTTTTCTAGGTGAGAGAAATGAAGAAAGAAGAACAGCATCTTGGAAGTTTTTGTGCACTATGAACATGTGTGCGTGTGTGCTCAGCCGTGTCCGACTCTCTGAAACCCCATCGACTGCAGCCCGCCAGGCTCCCCTGTCCATGGGATTCTCCAGGCAAGAGTACTAGAGTGGGCTGCCATTTCCTTCTTCAGGTATCTTCCCCACCCGGGGATCAAACCTGCATCTCCTGCATTGTCAGGTGGATTCTCTACTGCTGAGCCAACAGGGAAGCCCATACAAATGGTATTTATCTTGAGAACAGCTATGAGCACAAACCTTGGTGACTTTTCCTTCTGTCTTGTTTGGAGAATTTAATAGTGTCTAGTTATAGCCCTGAAAAGGGTTCAGTCTGTCAGAAGACCAGCATCCTGACCTGTGACGTGGAGGTGACCTTTCTGGGTTTTTGTGAGACCTGGTGAGATAATATGAGTAATATCACATGTAGGTACTTCCCAAGGGATCGTTAGTGTTGTTGAAGAAGCTGAATCAAAGCAAGAGAGTAATGGTTAGCAAAGGAGATATATAAACCAAGTTTGGGTAGTGTATTATAATAAACAATGATTTAAAGAGTGATGTCTAGGCAGAAATTGCATTAGAAATATATATATATAACTGAGATGGGAGAGAGAAGGAATATTTATTTGAGCAATCACTCTGTTTTGCACTGTTGAAGTATATTAGCTATGCACTGCTGCAAAACAGTACAACAAGGTGCAGTGCCTGAGGACAATCCACACTTCTTTTTTTTTCTCAATTATTTATTTGACTGTGTCTTGTCTTAGTTGCAGGACATCTGATATTTGTTGCAGTATGCAGCATCTTGTGTTCAGGTGTGTGGGCTTAGTCGCTTCCAGGCATGTGGGATCTTAGTTCCCAAACCAGGGTCGAAACTGTGTTACCTGCGTTAGAAGTTGGATTCTTAGCCACTGAACCATCAGAGGTCCCAGTCCACACCTCTTATTACACTTCTTTGTGCTAGGAATCTGGGTACAGCTTAGGTGGCACCTCTGATTCAGGGTCTCTGACAAGCTGCTGTCAACATGCTGGCCAGGGCTGTGGTTTCATCTGAATGCTCCAGCCGGGAAGGATTTGCTCCCAAGCTCATGGGGTTGTTGGCAGAATTCAATTCCTTGTGGGTTGTTGGACTGGGAATCTAGGTTCCACTTGGTTGTTGGTTGGAACTGCCCTCAACTCCTTGCCACTCGGGCCTCTCCAGTGTGGAAGTTTGCATCACTAATGGAACCCAACAAGTCAGCAGAGAAAGTCTGCCAGAAACAGTGGGAGCTCAGTTTTGTTTGTTTTTAATTAATTAGTTTTAAAATTTTGGCTGTGCTGGGTCTTCATCTCAGTGCACCAACTCTTCTTTGGGGCATGTGGGCTTCTGTCCTTACAGAGCATGGGCTCTAGAGTGCATGGACTCTGATGTGGCAGCACACAGGGTTTAGTTCCCCCGAGGCATGTGAGATCTTAGGTCCCCAACCAGGCTTCAAGCCTGTGTCCCCTGCATTGGAAGGTGGATTCTTAAGCCCTGGACCACCAGGGAAGTCCCAGGGACTCAGTTTTATTAACCTGATCATTGCATGACATCCATTACCTTTGCTGCATTTTATTAGTTAGAAGGAACTTGCAGAGCCCACCTGTACTCAAAGGGGAGAGATTACACAGAATGTGAATACAGGAAGTGGAAGTCGCGGAGCCCTCCTTAGAGTCTCTTTGCCATAGCAGCTTACATGGATAGCATAGAAACTGAAAGTACAGCAAAATAAATGTAGCACTGACCATGTTCCATACATTCTCCAAGAATTTAAAGGTTTGTTCATTATTCCTCCCAAGAATCTTATGAAGGGGGTGTTAAAATTGTCCCTGTTTTGATAATGAACATTGAATCACAGAGCGCTTAAGTGACTCGTCTGAGATTGCACAGACAGTAAGTGATAGAGCTGGGTTGGGACCTTGACATTCTCACTCCAGAGCCCTTATTCCCAGCCACGACTCTACCCTTCATGTACTCTAGACCTCTGTACCATAAAAGTTACAAAGTTATTTATTGACATATATGTCAGATTTTGGTCATTCCTTGTTTTCTGTATTTGAAGAAGTTGTCTGACTAGAGTAGCTTTACATGAAATGAAAGTGTCCTGAGCAGGCGGGATGATGTATGTGCTGCTACATAGAATGTACTTGGTCTGTGTTCATTTCCTCCCCTTCTTTCGGCAGCGAGATGAGCACAGCAGAGTCAGGAGTCGGGAGCATCTGCAGGAAGGGTCTTTGAATGACTCAAGATTTAACAGTGTTTCTGTATTACTAGTTTCTTGAGGACTGAAAGCACATAGAAGTGTTTTCCTAGGAGCAGAACAATACCCCTAAGCTCTGGGAACAATGTTAGTCTGCTTGCTTTCAGAGTGGCACCCAAATAGTATCTGAGTAGGTTGTTGGTTTTGGGGGAGTGGTTTCAGAGACAGAGTTGAGCAGCACTTGCTTAGAGGGAGGTGGCTTTGGCCTCATTAAACGTAAGATGCCATCCTCTGAGTGCTGTGATAAGTACCATGTGTATAAATTGACCTCTGCACCCTGTGAAGAGTCTTCTTCATTTTCTGCCATGTCTACTCACTTGGGTCAGTTGAAGCCCAGTTTCATGCTTTCTGTGCCACCTTCTCCCTGACTGAATAGGGCAGCTCTTCCTTGTGGCTCAGACAGTAAAGCATCTGCCTACAATGAGGGAGATCCTCATTGGGATCTCCTCTGGAGATCTGACTACTGGAAGATCCTCTGTAGAAGGAAATGGCAACCCACTCCAGTACTCTTGCCTAGAAAATCCCATGGACGAAAGAGCCCAGTAGGCTACAGTCCATGGGGTCGCAAAGAGTCAGACACGACTGAGCGACTTCACTTCACTTCTACTCAATGAGGGAAAGAAAGGCACTGCAAAGTTATGCCCTGGGTCCTCCTAATGGTACCGTTCCTTCCTATGGGACATTTGATTACTAGAATAGAGCAGCTGCAACAATGCTTTCCATTTCTCGGTAATCTGAATATCTGCTCTCTGTCTGCAGTAGTATGGATGATTGAGAACTGAATATACAGGACCACCTAGTGTCTACATATATTTTTGAGATTATTGATCATGTATTATTGGATTGGCCAAAAGGTTTGCTCAGATTTATCTGTTCAGTTCAGTAGCTCTTTAAATCTTTGCGACCCTATGGGCTGCAGCACTCCAAGCTTCCCTGTCCATCACCAACTCCCAGAGCTTGTCCAAACTCATTTCCACCGAGTCGGTGATGCCATCCAACCATCTCATCCTCTGTCATCACCTTCTTCTCCTGCCTTCCATCTTTCCCAGCATCAGGATCTTTTCCAATGAGTTAGTTCTTTGCATCAGGTGGCCAAAGTATTGGAGTTTCAGCTTCCGCATCAGTCCTTCCAATGAATATTCAGGACTGATTTCCTTAGGATTGACTGGTTTGATCTCTTTGCTGTCCAAGGGACTCTCAAGAGTCTTCTCCAACACCACAGTTCAAAAGCATCAATTCTTCGGTGCTCAGCTTTCTTTATAGTCCAACTCTCACATCCATACATAACTACTGGAAAAATCACAGCTTTGACTAGATGGACCTTTGTTGGCAAAGTAATGTCTCTACTTCTTAATATGCTGTCTAGGTTGGGCATAACTTTTCTTCCAAGAAGCAAGCATCTTTTAATTTAATGGTTGTACTCACCATCTGCAGTGATTTTGGAGCCCAAGAAAATAAAGTCTGTCACTGTTTCCATTGTTTCCCCATCTATTTGCCATGAAGTGATGGGGCTGGATGCCATGATCTTAGTTTTCTGAATGTTGAGCTTTAAGCCAGCTTTTTCACTTTCCTCTTTCACTTTCATCAAGAGACTCTAGTATTTTTGCCTTGAGAACCCCACGAACAGTATGAAAAGGTTTATCTGTAAGATGTTACAAACTTTTTGGCCAACCCAATAGAAGAAATGTTAACTCCTGAATTATTCTTTAACAAGATTTTACCACTTCTAATCCTTTAATGTCATGCTTGCATGCTCAGTCACTCAGACGTGTCCAACTCTTTGCAACCCCCTGCACTGTAGCCTGCCAGGCTCCTCTGTCCATGGGATTTCCCAGGCAAGAATACTGGAGTGGGTTGCCATTTCCTTCTCCAGGGGATCTTCCCAACCCAGGGATTAATCCCAGGTCTTCTGCACTGGCAAGTGAATTCTTTAATTCTGAGCCACGGGGGGAGCCTCAGTCCATTAATGCCATTGGTAAAGAGAACAGTTTTCATTACACTTGGACATTAAACTCTGATATCGTTTTCCATGGCATAGCGGGTACCTTTTGGGATGCTGTTATGAACTGAATTGAGTCTGTCTAAAATTCATATGTTGAAGTCCAGCCTCCGTATTTGGAGATAGGACCTTTAAAGAAATAATTGAAGTTAACTGAGGTCATAAGGGCAGGGCTGTAATCCAGTAGGACTGATATCTTTACAGAAGAGGCAGCAGAGGTTTCTCTCCAGGGCGCACAGAGGAAAGGCCAAATGATGAGCAAGAAGGCGACTGTCTGCAAGCTAGGAAGAGAGGTCTCACCTGAACCACCCTGCTAACATCTTGATGTTGGATTCCTAGCTTCCAAAGCTGTGAGAAAATAAATATCTGTTGTTTAAGCCACCCAGTCTGTGATGGCAGGCCTAACAGATGAATACATGCTTCTATCCATCCAGGTAAATGCTTTCACCTACAGCCCGTCCTCACTGCCTGTTTCCTTCTAGTGTGCGAGCTTCTATAGATGTGGCTGAGTTGCTAGCAAGTCAGTCATAAAACTTTGGCCCCTGAGCACAGCCACATACCTGAGCCACTCATGGTCAATCCAGACTTGTCCCACAGATGCTCCCTTGTGGGAATTCAAAACAGGAACTCAGAAACTTGAGTAGTTTTGCTGAGATGTTGTAACAGAGTATTTGAAGTTTGGGCTCTGATGACCTTGTGCATGCTGCCTCAGAAAAAAGTAGGTCTTCTGGAGAAAGAAAAGAATAAAGAACATGTGGGAACAGGCAGAGAGAAGTGAGAATCTGAGAGCCTGCTCTTGGAGAGAAAAGCAGCAGCCTTGGTTGTGGACTTCCTAGTTCTGACTTTGTCTTTTGAGGGGCCTTCCTTGAGCTGTCCACTAGGTTTCCACGAAATCCCTCCGATTCTGTACAAAAATTCCTCACACTTCAGCTGTCTCTAGGCAGCTTCTGTTTCTTGCAACCTAAGGATTTCTTAATAGACATATGGAAACATGCATAATTAGGACCTAAAGCATGAATTAAGTAGAAATCTAATAAACAGAAGGTTAATGCATGAATTTGCTAATCCTTTTTCCCTTTCTGTGGGAATAATGAGAATTTCATTCTTAACCCATGGCAGGGATAGGTCTTTGTTTTGTTTGCTATTTTTATTTCTTGTTGATCGTTTTTCTGAGGAGGGGCCTGTCTATGATCTATTGATTTAACAAAAGACAGGGAGAATGTATTTCATTCATTCATTAAAAAATGATTGAATGTATACTTTAGAGAAGTGCTGGATTTAATCTTGGGCAAACAAATCTGACAAGTTGGGCCATAAAAAAAGGCTGAGTGCCAAAGAATTGATGCGTTTAAACTGTGGTGTTGGAGAAGACTCTTGAGAGTCCCTTGGACAGCAAAGAGATCAAACCAGTCAATCCTAAAGGAAATAAACCCCAGATATTCATTGAAAGGACTGATGCTGAAGCTGAAACTCCAACACCTTGGCCACCTGATGCGAATAGCTGACTCATTGGAAAAGACCCTGATACTAAGAAAGATTGACAGCAGGAGGAGAAGGGGGTGATAGAAGATGAGATGTCTGGATGCCATCACTGACTCAATGGATATGAATCTGAGCAAACTCTGGGAGACAGTAGAGGACAGAGGAGCCTGTGCTGCAGTCCATGGGGTCGCAAGGAGTTGGACATGACTTAGTGACTGAACAACAACAATAACAAATTTGAATTAAACTTTATTTCTGCCTGAAGTATTTTGTGGATTAACTGGTGGAGATGGACACAAGGCAGCCAGGTACAGCCACATGAATTGTTCACTGTAAGTCCAGGGATGCCTTTGAGATGTCTGAGCAATGAGCTCTGAGTGCATAGTTCACAACACTCAGAACCTAACGTGAAGCTCAAAACAGCTCAGCATGAGGCTGCGTGGTGACTGCCACAAAATGCCATGAACTAGTCATATGGGGCATAAGTAATTCTACCCAGAAGGGAGGAAGAAAAGGAGGTCAATAAAGGCTATACTGAACGTGAGACAGTTGACATCTGGAGCCAAATTTCCAAGCAGCAGAGGATGAGAGTGTTCCTAGTATGGGGTAACAAGGATAAAGGCACAGGGCATTCCCCAAAGTTGTGTCACAGGACGGTGGCGTCAGGACCTCTGAAGATCTGCTCATCCAGGAAAGCAGTAGAAATACTAGCAGAAACTGTTGAAACAAACATTCTCAGGACTCAGAATTAACCAAAGGCTTGTAACTACCCAAAGAGAGTTTATTCAGGAAAAAAAACAGAACCTGCAAAACCAGGAGGCCTTGAGGCTTGCCCTCATCCCATCCCCTTCCCAAGGTCTGCTGTAGCCCTGAAAGCCAGCAGCTCACAACCATGGTAGCCATGAACCCCAGCAGCTCACCACCTCTGGAGCGGGCAGAGCAGCTCTGAAACCCCATCCCCAGAGGCCTCTAATTCCTTGACTTGTCCAGCACCTTCTAGCTCCGTCTCAAGCTGGTCTCTGTTGGACCTGATTCAGCAATCTCGCTGGACTTCTCAGGTGGCTCAGTGGTAAAGAATCCACCTGCCAATGCAGGAGACTCAGGTTTGACCCCTAGGTCAGGAGGATCTCCCCTAGAGGAGGAAATAGCAACCCACTCCAGTATTCTTGCCTGGAGAATCCCATGGACAAAAGAGCCTGGCGGGCTACAGTCCATGGAGTCACAAAGAGTCAGACACGACTGAATCGACTGAGCATGCATGCAGTCAGAAAGGACAGCATCCTGGCCTCTACTCCAGTCCTCGAGACAAGGCAGTTTTATCTTCTGAAGACTCCACCCAAGTCTTAGCACCCACGGAGGGAGAGTGCTGAGGTCTTCAAGAATGTGGCAAAGAGGTTAAGAAACTTAACAGGAGAAAAGAAAAATAAAGGCATTGAAAGTGCGATGGTTGTGATGCAAATGAACCTTATGTAAATGTAGACACTTACCAGGAGTTCTTTAGAGCTCTCGGGTAAATGTGCATTTAAGCAACAATAGTCCATTTTCCAGGAAACATCTTTAGAGCACATTTTTGATGTGGACCTTTTGAATAAAGCAATCAAAAATGTTTGTTCAGATACTGAACAATAAGACTACAGCTTGAAAAACTAGCAATTGAGAGGGAGCAGCTTGACCAAACATGAGGAAAGTAATGGAATGCTTTACTGTTTGCTTTCCACTGCCTGAGTATCTGGAACATTTTCAGAGGGCTGGCAGCAGAGCTATTCTTTGTTGTTGTTTATTAAAAAATAATTTAAAAACATTTTTTAATATAGACCACATTTTTAAGGTCTTTTGCAGTATTGCTTCTGTTTCATGTTTTGGTGTTTGGGCCACAAGGCATGTGGGATCTTCGCTGCTAGACCAGGGACTGAACCTGTACCTCATGCTTTGGAAGACAGAGTATTAACCACGGGACTGGCAGAGAAGTTCCTGGAGAGCCATTCTTGACATATAATTCAAGTTCCCAATATGTGCCTTATCTCTTGGGTACAGGAGAGAAACCTGAAAGTCCAGGTAGTCTTTGGAGCAAGGTCATCAGAAGGGAGTAGAAGGGGGTGATTACCTGGTGGACTGGTAGCCAGCCTTGTCTTTCTGCAGTCAGTGATGACTCCTGGCTGTTATTTGCCCTTCTGAGAAATAGGATAAAACTGATGAACTTTAGGGAATGAAAAAGCACTCCTCATAGACAAATAAAGCCTAGGAACACCTCAAAACTCAGAGCCAGGGAAGGTACCAAAAACATTGAGGCAACATTTCACCATACAGCAAATAGATGGTGGACAAGCCCCGGGCAGGAAGGGTGGAGACAGAATAAGATAAGCCACATCCAGTGAGAGAAGACAGGAAAGCAGAAGAGAAGCATGATGATCTTAAATATGAATAAAGATGCATAAATATGCAATTTGTATTTCCGCATCTGAGCATCCAATCTGACAGCTATTTATTGAGCAGTGACTCAGTAAGTGTGTATCCTGTGTGAAGGAAGCAAAGCTACCAACGTCCATCATATTTGAGTTTAAGATTCTGAGCCACTGAACTTGTCCCCTGAGATCTGCATAGAGTCTTCAACCATAAGGGCTCACGTTTGATTATCAGAGGGTTATTAAATTCAAAATATTTGCGATTCTTTTCCTGAAAAGAGTGAAACAATTTACACTTGGGTCTAAGATTTTACTCTTCTTAAAAGATAAGTTGACCTATTCCAGCTTTATGTATGTAATGTCTTGACAGCAGGATATGACACCCCAGGGTTGGAGACCCAGACCATTTATCACTCACAGCAGATCAGCAGCCAGAGAGGCATTACACACTGACTTCTACATCCCAGGCCCCACTTGGTGATGTGATGAGGGCCCAGTGGTACCCATGGAATGAACGAGAGTACATCCCCAGAAGATCCCAAATGAGGGGACTCTGAGCTAAATAGGGTGCCTGGGACATCTACCCAGAGAAATGAGATTTCTCATTACCCTGGATTGTTTGCAACGTCTCTTGGTGGAAGATCTGGGCTTTATCTTTGCTACCCCGGGACTATCTCTAGTGCTACTAGGACTGCTGCCAAGTTTATGGTAATTTGTTTACAGCAGTCCAAACAGACTAAGACATCATTCATTTTCAAGGTCTCATATAAATTCTTTTGAGTAAGCAAACCAGTTTGTTAGAATGGACACATTCAAGTTGAACTCTTGGGAAAGTGTACTCTAAGGTGGGCAGGGTATCAATTCAGGATGCTTTCAGTGTCAACGTGTAGAAAGGGAGAGGGGAGAGTAGGACAGGGTGGGGAGCAGCTGTGAAGACCTGGGACTTCAGGGGGCTCTGGAACCAGCAGAGCCCTGAGGCTTGTCAGTCCCCACCGGGACCGTCGCCAGCTGTGGGCTCCCTTGGTCGGGGGTGACCTCAGGTAAGGCTCTATTTCCAGTCGACGCATTCCCTAGGTCACAGCACCTGCAGTGCTTAAGACGCTTCGCTGAGGGGATGTGGGTGCCCCACAGGGCCCCCAGCGTCGGTCCCTCCTAGACTTGCTCTGGAAACGATGCTGTACCAAGCTCCTTTTAAAGATCGGTTTCTTCCCCCTTTCTTCTGGCTGCGCTTCAGTCTATTTTTAGTCCCTGAGTCTCCTCTCACGCTATCTCCTCTCACGCCTAGAACATAGGCGCTGTCTCTAATCTTGCTTCGCTTCTTCTCTCGTCTCACCTATTTGGACTCTGTTGACAAAATTATCTCCTGGACGTTGTCTTTTGACGTTTCACTCCAGTCTTTTACCTTTGCTTTTTCTCGCTTGTGCCTGATGAATATCCTAGCAGTTAGGAATATTTATTTGGCTTTTTCACATCTTTGGCTTTGTGCTTTCCATTGAGAGTTTTCTGTCGTATTTTCATAAGTTCTCCTGTTTCCTGACACAGAGAGGGGACACGTTCTCACTCCTCTAGGTAATTTTTCTTACGTTTTAAATTTCTTTCAGGTCTGACAGACATGTTCTTGTTTTTCATTGCTGAAACTCCCATCTCAGAAAGTTTAATGAACAAACAAAAAAGAAGTCCCTATTCAGTTAAGTGAGGCAAATATACATAAAACAGTAACAAAATAATAAAGTGCTTTAAAGGATCTATAAATAAATGTCAGAAAAACACACACACACTCAAAGAGCCCTGACGTTTGAAGGTCCTTGCTGCATAGATATGACTTTACTATCTGCTACGTTTGGCCACAGAAAGTTGTCAATCCTGTTTGAAAAAATAAAAAGAAAATCACTGTTTAGATTTTAGCCTTTTTTTGGTAAGATTGTGATTTAGCGCTCAGTAAATGGGTGTTTTTCCTTCCAGCTTTATTGAGATGTCATTGACACACAGCACGGTGTAAGTTTAAGGTGTACAGCATCATGATTTGACTTCATACATTGTGTGATGACTCCCACAATAAGCCTCGTGAACATCCGTCTTCACAGACAAAAAATTTTAAAAATAGAAAGAAAGACTTTTTCCTTGTGATGAAAACACTTAAGGTTTACTCTTTTGATAACTTTCATATATAACACGCGGCGGTGTTTATTACATTTGTCACATTGTATGTTATATTTCTAGTACTTATTTATCTACATATTTGTCTTATAACTGGAAGTTTGTCCCTTTTGACTAGCTTCATCCAATCCCCTCCTTCATCCTCTACCTTCTGGTAACCACAGGACTGATCTCTCTTTCTGTCAGCTTGTTTGTTTTTGAAGTATAACCGGCTGACAACACTGTTAGTTCCTGGTACTCAGCATGGTGAGCTGATATTTCTGTGCATTCCAAACCGATCACCATGGCAAGTCTAGTTACGCTATATCACCGAACAAAGATATTCTGTAGTTACTGACTGTATTCCCCACACTGTATGATTCATACCGTGACTCACTTATTTTGCACCTGGAACCTTGCACCTCTTAATCTCTCTCACCTTCTTCCCTCCCCCACCTCCCTCCCTGCTGGCAACCACCTGTTTGCTCTCTGTTTCTACAACTCTGTTTCTCTCTGGTTATACTTGTTCATTTTTTTGGCTCTTCAGATTCCACGTACAGCTGAGATCATATAGTATTTGTCTTTCTCTGTCTGACTTCCTTCACTCTGTGTAATACACCTGTGTAGGTCCATCCACATTGTCATAAATGGCAAGATTTCACTCTTTTTTAAGGCTAATATTCACACATGACTGTGTCTTAAGCCACCTGATCAGTGGTACTATTACCACAGCCCCGGTAAATGCGTAGAACCACTGGGATGAGCCCTGAGCCCAGTGACTTCACACTTAATTTTTTCGTTGTTGTTGTTGTTTAGTTGGTAAGTTGTGTCTGACTCTTCTGTGACCCCATGGACTGTAGCCCGCCAGGCTCCTCTGTCCATGGGATTTCCCAAGCAAGAATACTGGAGTGGGTAGCTATTTCCTTCTCGGGGGGATCTTCCAGACCCAGAGATCAAACCCGAGTCTGCTGCATGGCAGGCAGATTCTCGACCACTGAGCCACCATCGAAGCCCTACCTTTTCATACTCTGTGTCAGTTTTCAGAGCATCAGTTTAAAATGTGCCTGAGCACTGTGGTCCTCTCTCTGTCTCTCCGAGTATGCAGACGATGGATCTGGTCTGGATCTTGCTGATACATGCCCTGCTGTCTCCTTGACTGTGTGACTGTCACGCCGGTAGGTTCCCATGTTAGCTCTGAGCTTCTGCCTTTACTGTCTTCTCATCCTCACTTCCATTCTGTAATTCGTGCCCTCTGCCCTCCTTTCTCCTCCAGAAGTATTCTCGCCACTGCAGACCTAGGAATCTCATTTTCTTTGTTTTTTTTTTTTTTTTTCTTTTTCCTCTATGACTTCTCTGAATGTTTCCACTTTCTGACATTTCCTCTTCTAGTAGTTGCAAAGCTATGCCTCTTGAAGCAGCTGTACTTTCGATGACTTTCCTTTGAGAGAGACTGCCTATCCATCCTTACCTATTTTATTTCTTTTTACCCTTTTGCAACCAGAAATCCATTTAAAAATACTGTAAATAGGAACTTCCCTGGTGGTCCAGCGGTTGAGACTTCACTTTCCGATGTTGTGGGTGGGATCGATCGCTGGTCAGGGTGCTAAGATACAACATGCCATGCAGTGTGTCCAATACATAAATAAATAATCGTAAATAATCTACATCTTTTCTGGAAATCACTTCTTAGTGAGAAAGTTAATTCTTAGGTAGGTTGATAAGGAGTTCAGGGCCCCAGAAGAGGAGAAAGGGGCCTGGGGCTCTTGAGGAGGAGAAATGAGTGCAGGGCTCTAGAGGAGGAGAAAAGGGCAAACGTTTTTTTCTACATTTCTTTGTCTTAGTCACATCAGATGTTATTTTCTTTAAGCCCAGAGCTAATGATTACACAACAAAACAATTCATCTTGCTCAAGGGTATGCTTTTCCTTTTAGCTCTGTACTAATGATTATATAGACTTCCCTATAGCTCAGATGGTAAAGAATCTGCCTGCAGTGCAGGAGACCCAGGTTCGATCCCTCGGTCGGGAAGATCCCCTGGAGAAGGAAATGGCAATCCACTTCAGTATTATTGCCTAGAGAATCCCACGGACAGAAGAACCTGGCAGGCAACAGTCTATGGGGTCACAAAGAGTCAGACAGGACTAACACACACACACAATGATTATACGATTAGATAGATGTACTATGTATTATATAATGACTACAATGTACTAATGATTATACATCTAATGATTATATAACAACAATGTATCTTTCTCAAGGACATGTTTCTCCTCCTTAACAGGAACCTTCTGACTAATCCTGTTATCTTAAGATGTATGTTGTGGGAATGGGTCTGGTAAGACCTTTCTATTGTTAGTAACCAGTTGAAAAAGTATATAAGGCCTTGATAAGACTAGAGAGTGGGGCACTCTCTGCCCCCTTCTGATGTCTATGTCAGAAGCTTTATCTGTCCCCTTTTATACTTTAGTAAAACTCTACTGTACAAAGCTCTGAGTGATCAAGCCTCATCTCTGGTCCCGAAGCTAAATTCTCTTCTTTGGAGAGAAGAATCCTACACAGGTCACTGTAAGCTATCATTAGGGCCTATTCTCGCTTATTATCATTCAGTCCCTGTCACGTCTGACTCTTTGTGACCCCATGGGCTGCTGCACACCAGGCTTCCCTGTCCTTCACTATCTCCTGGAGTTTGCTCAAACTCCTGTCCATTAAGTTGGTGATGCTATCCAATCATCTCATCCTCTGCCACCCACTTTTCCTCCTGTCCTCAATCTTTCCCAGCATCAGGGTCTTTTCCAATAAGTTGGCTTTTCACATTCATTTCCTTTAGGATTGACTGGTTTGATCTCCTTGCTGTCCAAGGGACTCTCAGGAATCTTGTCCGGCACAATTTGAAAGCATCAGTTCTTTGGCACTCAGCCTTCTTTATGGTCAGCTCTCACATCCATACATGACTACTGGAGCTCTCACATCCATACACGACTACTGGAAAAACCATAGCTTTGACCACATAGACCTTTGTCAGTTGGGCTTCCCTAGTGGCTCAGTTGGTAAAGAATCTGCCTGCAATGCAGGAGACCTGAGTTCAATCCCTGGGTTTGGAAGATCCCCTGGAGAAGGGAATGGCTACACACAGTATTTCTGCCTGGAGAATTCCATGGACAGAGGAGACTGGCAGGCTACAGCCCATGGGGTTGCAAAGAGCTGGACACAACTGAGCAACTAACATGTCACTTGTCAGCAAAGTGATGTCTCAGCTTTTTAATAGACTGTATAGGTTTGTCATTCTTTCCTGTGGACTCTATTTATTTTCATTCTCACCTGAAGGGTAAACATTGGCATTGACAGGCAGCTTCTTTACCACTGAGCCACCAGAGAAGCTCAGGGAGCCTGGTGGGCTACAGTGCACAGGGTCGCAAAGAGTTGGACATGACTGAGTGCGCACACAAGGGTAGACATAGCTATGGTTGAGTCTGTCCACTTCCTTCTTCCCTGCCTTTTTCTAATGTCATCAAAATATAGAAAATATAATGTCTATATTTTATTTTTGGGCTGTCCATGCCATATGGCTTGTGGAATTGTAGTCTTCCCACCGGAAATCAAACCCATGCCCTTAGCAGTGAAAGGGTGGAGTCCTAACCACGGACTGCCAGGGGAGTTCTACCTGCCCACTCCACCCCCACCCTTGATGACAAACTCTTCAGCTTTTGGCATGGACTTGTCTTTGTGATCCAAGTTTCTGATGAGTATTTTCTGGCACCGTCTCCTCCAGTGAACCTGGTGAAAACAAATAGGCAATAAACAGTGAAACGACGTGTCTTCTGGGGGCCATCTCACAGTCGTTTCCATCTTTCACTTTTCATTGAGTAGAATTGGTTTAATGCTCACACTTACTGTCAAGGAAGTCACACTGATGAGCCATAAATGCCATACAGCGGAAACAAAATGCTCAGCATTGATTCCTCTTCAACACAGTGCTGTAGCATTTTAAAAGTATTACTAAGTTCATTGCCTCAATATTTACCTCAAGAGCAGCTCAAGAGGGACTTTACTGTTAGTATTTTCCTTATCTTGAAAAATATTGAAGCTGGAGTGGGAAGAATAGCTTTCTAAGTTTTATATTTTGAGCCTACATTTTACTGTAATGACCTTAAACGTTTGTGAAAGCATTTCAGGCATTGCAGCAAAAAACCAAATCCTTGGGAGGCTATTCATAGTTTAGTGCCTCCAGTTTACATGGGCATGTTAATCCCAGTCAGCAGAGAAGAGTTCATTATGTCTCATGATTAAGCCCCTGTCACCGTGGGAATGCAGAAGTGTGAAAGGATGCTGGTACAGACACACCGAACACCAGATCTAAACATACCAACTTGGGGAGGGTGCAGACATGAGTCTCTAATGAGTTTTCTTTGAAGATCTTCCTTGAAAAGTTAAACTCAGATCGAGATTTTTTTCCAACAAAGTGGAATATTATCCAGATTTGCTTCTGAGATTACCTTGCTAGAATGACTGCTTTATTTATTATTTTTAAATATTTATGTGCTGATTTATTTGGTTGCATTGGGCCTTAGTTGCAGCAGTCAGGATCTTAGTTCCCTGACCAGGACTGGAACCTGGCCCCTGGCACTGGAAACTCCAAGTCCTAGTCTCTGGACCACAGGGAAGTGCCACTTCTTTCACTTAGAGTTGAGCTAAACAAAAAATGTAACCACTGAAATAGCACACAGTGAATTGATAGCCTTGGAAGAACCAGGGGAGATGGCTCAGAGAGGTGGGGGCGAGGACTTTGGGGTTCCCTTGGGGACGCGGCTCTTCCACAGAAGAAGAAGCTGCCTGTTTTTCCTAGTGGTTGAGCAAAACAGTCCTTTCTCTCCAGGACTCACCTTCCCTTTACAGCCAATATCTCTCTCTTTTCTCTCTCTCTCTCTTTTTTTTTTTTTTTTTTAATATTTTTGATTTGGACCATTTTTAAAGGCCTTATTGAATTTGTTACAATATTGTTTCTGTTGAGTATGTTTTGGTTTCTTGGCCACAAGGCATGTGGCAATCTTAGCTCCCCACCCAGAAATTAAACCTACTGGAAGTCTTAACCACTGGACCTCCAGGGGAAGCCCTAATAGCTGACTTCTGGAAAGGCTTGTTGTCTATACTTACTCTATTTATCCACCTCTTAATTCCTTAATCAGGGCCTCCCAGGTGGCACTAGTGGTAAAGAACCCACCTGCCAAAGCAGGAGACAGAAGAGATGTGGGTTTGATCCCTGGGTGAGAAAGATCCCCTGGAGAATGGCAGCCCACTCCAGTATTCTTGCCTGGAGAATTCCATGAGCAGAGGAGCCTGGAGGGCTTCAGTCCATGGGGTCCCAAAGAATTGGACATGACTAAAACGACTTACCATGCACCATCCTTAATCAACACATGCTAAAGTAGCCTCTACCCTTCTGTAGAGATGACTTTTCATTATCAAAAAATAACCTTCAGCTCACTCATCTAGCAGGCATATTTCGTCCTCCCTCTGTGACACCTTGGCCTCCATGAAAAGCACCTTTTCTGCTTTCCATCTTATTCCTCTTTTGTCTCCTTTCCCTATTCTCTTCCTCCCTAGACCATCAGCCCCACATTTGCTCCTTAGAGAACTTATTCTGTACTTACGCCTTCATTGTCAATTTCCCAGTTCAGAATCTTCATTTTACACTCTCAGCTGTGGGATGACCAACCAGTATACACACTTGACATCCCTAAAGCACCCTAGATTGGACATTTCTGAGTTGAGCATGCGATTTCTCACAGCACCACCATCACCACCCTAAGCCTGCTGGTGCTCGGGTTTCCCTCGAAGTGGTGCCAGCACCGTCCACCCATGTATAGGAAGAAGCTTGTGGTAAGGTATTCATCCTGGATGCCTCCTATCCTCCTCTATCCAGTTTGTGGTTAAGTCTTGCTAATTTTACCTGTATCTCCTCCCATCCCTGCCGCCACCATCCTGACTCTGAGCTCCTGTCACCTCCGTCCTCAGCCGTCACTCCAGCCTCCTGACTGCTCCCTCACATCTGTTTTTTGCTCCTGTCTGATTTCTTAAATCAGGAAATGGGAGCTTTTAAAAACACACCTCTGTTCCTACTACTTTCTCGCTAAGTATCCCTCAGTGGAACTCTGTTGCTTTAAGGAGAAAGATCAAAGTCGTCATGGTCTCTGGAGTCCTAGAACCTCTGTCTCCCCTTCAGCCTCATCCCTGCCCCTTGCTTTGGCCACAGGGGCTTTCCTTCAGTTCCTCATGCACACCATGACCCACCCCAGTGCCTTTGCGTGTGTGTTTCTTGTTCCTTGGTGGTTCTTCCCCCGTCCTTATCCTTGTCTCCTTCACCAGTGACTCCTGTGTGGGGGAAATCTCTCAGAAGAACTCTTTTGTGGATGTGAAAGCTTTCATTCTCTGCTGTGAAAAATGTTTTCTTCTTATGGAAAAGCAGAAGGAGTCAAAATGCCCACTGTCTGTTGTTCTCAACCAAATTTTATACCAAGATCTGCAATTCCTTTTTCCAGAGGAGAGAATGTAATGCATGCAGAATCTCTTGCTTAAAGTCTCCCTTTTGTTCATGTTTTTGTTTAGAGCTTATCATTGCTTGCCTTTTTATACTATTAGGAAAGTGGGAGAAATTTGTTCCTGGGCATCCTGGATTAGATAGGAGAATAAGATTATCAGCTCAGGTTAGCCATTTCTTTCTTTTTTTTTTTTGGATGTTTCTAATTAAAAAATTTTTTGTTTTATATTGGAGTATAGCTGATGAACAATGTAGTGTTAGTTTCAGATGTAAAGCAAAGTGATTCAATTATACGTATACATGTATCTATTCTTTTTCAAATTATTTTCCCATTTAGGTTATTACAGGATATTGAGCAGAGGTCCCTGTGTTATACCCTTGTTTATCTATTGTATAATGGTGTGTATCTGTTAATCCCAAACCCTGAATTTATTTTTAACTTCCCTTTTCCCCTTTGGCAGTCATAAATTTGCCAAGCCTGTGAGCAAGGCTGGCCATTTCAACCCAAAGAGAAGGTAATAAAAGAATCGCAGTGCCTTTCCCATCCCTCCGTCCATGCACTAGCCCGCCAGCCCTGCGGAGGGACAAGCATCTGCAGTGACACCCAGAACGGCCAAGATGCAGTGTAACAGCATTCTGAGAGGCAGTAAAGCCGCAGTGAAACCTCTTTAACTGTCTCTGCTTCTCAGGGCCTAGATACTTCCATCACTTTCTATTTACTGAAGAAATAAAAGTCATGCCTAAACTGGCAGGCTCCGCAGGCACGTCTGCTCATCCTTTGGCTGGCAGGGGAAATGTGGTTTCCTGGAGAAAACCCTCGCTGTGTCTGCGGACAGAGTAAGGTGCCCCGCTGCAAGCTCTCACAGCACACCATGGTTGTACTTCAAGTTGTTTACCCCACATGTAGCTATGAAGTCCTGAGGTTATGTGATTGCTATCTGACGGCTCCATCAGAAGCTGAGCGCCTGGGGGTGGGAACCACATCTGCGTGTCTCACCCCGTGTACTTCCCACAGCGCTGGCTTGTGCTGGTGCCTGAGGAACACTGGTGGAATGAATGAATACTTGGGTGAATGGGCAGAAGAGGAGAAGAAGCCCTGGGTTCATAATATTGTCAGGTGAGTGGTCTTAGAAATATAAAACTGAGCTCTATGGGAAAGGAGCCTAAAAAAGAATGGGTATAAGTATATGGATGGGCTTCCCTGAGCTCAGTGGTAAAGAACCCCCCTGTCAAGGCAGGAGACACAGGCTCACTTTCTGGGTTGGGAAGGTTCTTGGAGAAAGAAATGCCTACCCACTCCAGTATTCTTGCCTGGAAAATTCCATGGACAGAGGAGCCTAGCGGCTACAGACCACGGGGTCACAAAAGAAGCCGACATAACTCGCACGGACTAAACATAGACAACAGCGTGTCTAAGTAGAACTGATCCACTTTGCTGTACACCTGGAACTAACAACGTTGTAAATCACCCAGTAAAAATTAAAAAAAATATAGAATCATCTGAAAATCTTATTATAATTTCTTGATAATAGCTGGTTTATATTTAGACATCTCTTATTCAAAATTTTGGTGAAGTCTTCCCAAAGAGAGAAAATGGCATTAGAATCAATATCATTTCTTTGTGGCTCTAAAGTGTTGGACTGAAAAGGCGCTTTTCTCCTTGATTCCTGCTCTCTGATGTCTGTTGGAAGTGTAAGCTCTGCATCCTGTGTGTGTTTCCATGTGTGCATCTGTATGTGTCTGTGTGTGTGTCCATGTGTGTGCATGTCTGTGTATGTCTGTGTATGTGTGTCTGTGTGTGTCCGTTTGTGTGTGTGTGCCCATATGCATGTTCTTGTGTGTCTGTGTCCGTGTGTGTGTCCATGTGTGTCTGTGTGTGTGTGTTGTGTGTATGTGTGTGTATGTGTGTATGTGTGTGTTTCTGTGTGTGTGTTTCATGCGGCCCCCACCATCTGGTGTGTATGGCTCTGGGCACATGGCTGTGGTCACCGTCTGTCAAACCCGCAGCTCTGTGTCTTCTTTCCCACTCTTCTGTGACTCCATCCCCTGTTTTCACAATGACTCACTTTCTCCCTGGTGCTTCCCTGAGGCCATAGTTATTGCCATGTGTCCCAACTGTGTGCTTTTAATGTTCCTTCCGTGGGTCTTGTTTTGCCTCCTCTGTTCTTTGCATGACAAATATCTGCTCAGCTGGTCTTCCCTGGAGCCTGACAGCAGGGCTTCCACGCCAAGCCACATTCCAGAATTCCAGAGCCTGAAGATCCTGCCCTTCCACCTGCTTTAGGGAAGAAAAGCACACATTTAAACCTGACCTTGAGTTCCTAAGTGATATCTGGGGAGTAAACAAAACGATGAGGTATTTTGCAGTAGCTCAGCTGGTAAAGAATCCACCTGCAGAGACCTGGGTTCGATCCCTGGGTTGGGAAGATCCCCTGGAGGAGGGCTGGCAACCCACTCCAGTTTCTTACCTGGAGAATCTCCAGGGTCAGAGAAGCCTGGCAGGCTACAGTCCTTGGGGTCACAAAGAGTTGGACATGACTGAGTGAGTGAACACACACAACCCCCTACCTTATTCCTCCCAGCATACTTTATCTGATCGGCAGTTTATTGAATGAGTTTTACAACATCCAGCTCAATTTTGCATCTTTGCTCCATTTATCCAGCCCCCAGAACCCCACCTACATGGTGAAGAATTCCCTTTGGCGTGTTTAAAACTGCCTTACCACCTGTTTCTACCTGTGATTCCTGGCTCCTTTCCCTTTTTTAAAAATCTCAGCCCCTGAATTTGATGCACCTGTTTTTGTTATTCTTGCACTTACAACTTGGACCCCCTCCCTCTTTCTGAATTTTATTTTATTTATTGTTTATTTTCGGCTGCATCAGGTCTTAGTTGCAGCATGGGGTGTCTTCGTTGTGGTACTTGGGCTCTGCAGTTGTGGTTCGAGGGCTTAGTTGCCAGGGGGATTGCATGTAGGATCTTAATTCCCCAAGTAGGAATTGAACCCATGTCCTCTGCATTGCAAGGAGGATTCTTAACCCCTGGGCCACCAAGGAAGTCTCTGCTGCTGCTGCTGCTGCTGCTAAGTTGCTTCAGTCATGTCCAACTCTGTGCGACCTCATAGATGGCAGCCCACCAGGCTCCACTGTCCCTGGGATTCTCCAGGCAAGAACATTGGAGTGGGTTGCCATTTCCTTCTCCAAGGCATGAAAATGAAAAGTGAAAGTGAAGTGACTCAGTCGACCCCATGGACTGCAGCCCACCAGGCTCCTCCATCCATGGGATTTTCCAGGCAAGAGTACTGGAGTGGGGTGCCATTGCCTTCTCCGAGGGAAGTCCCTGGACCCTCTGTTTTGCAGACTCTGTCTCTTTTTTCATTTGTGTTGCTGTCATCTGTGCTGGGTAATTAATTTCTCCAGTGACCAGCTGGAACCTCAGCTTCTCCCGAACATTCCTCTGCCTGCTGTCCCACTGGGTGCCACCCCCTCCCCACCCCAGCCCACCAGCCAAGGAGATCCAGGCAACCATGGAACTAGGCTAAATTTCATTTTCTTCCAAGAAATCTGAAACCAAACAAACCTTTCTTGGTGGTTGACACAGTTTGGGATGTCCAGATTTGGAAAATGAGTGAATTGGGATGTTGGCTGTATAGTGAAAAAGACTGTGATCTATCATTAATTTACTTTTAGAATGATCAGTCCTGTTTTTCCATTTAGAACCTACGTATTTTAACATTTGTATGAAAGTTCTCATTTTTAGGAAGGTATTTTTTGTTGTTGTTAAATAGAGAGGTAACATCGTATCTAAATTATTGTGGGTATTTGGATACTTGTCTGACTACTTAGATGTTGAAGATCCATTGTAACCTCATCCATGACCTATTTGCGGCTGCTGACCTGGGCGCCCTTCTGACTCTCCTTCCCCACTTCCATTTTGATTAAGGTTTGTGAAAAGAATGCTACTCCCTTCATTCACTCCTTAATAATCCTTGTCTCCACTTTCTCCTCATGTTACCATTCCCATCCTCACTAGTACAGCTCCAAGCATAGGTTGTTCTGTCACTTCTTGTAGCAAGCAGGATCTGTACCTGAATGGAGGCTATTTTCTTACCGTGTGACATGTGAAATGTTCTCATGATTGTCTTGAAAATGCCCTAATTCTTGTCATTCTGGTGTGATGAGTAATCAGCCTGGAGCTGCCCACAATTTCAGCCCAGATAAATTGTCAGATTTTTCAGCTGCAGCTTAGTAAGAACCAGGCTTTGTCTTTGTCTGCTGTAGAATTTTTAATTTATCACATAAAGTGAAGGAAAGATATATCCCCATGTAGATTTTTAAAATTTCACTGCAAACATATGATTTTCAAATGCATAATGACATGTCTTCGAAAAAGATTATGGTTAGTCCCCTTTCCTTGAAATTCAGGAACAGCTTATTTATCAAAAACACCATGAAGTCTGTCCAGAAGTCTTTGTCCGTGGTCTCCTAGATATAATTAACACTTAACTCTGAATTCAGATATTCTTTTAATTGTGTAACCATCAGCATTTGGGGACATTTTGTTTGAAATCCATGAGGTTAGAGCTATAGAAAAACTGCAACATTTTCACTCTTTAATCAATTCAGAAAATGCACGTTTTAGGTTCCTCTGGAGAATTAATTAAACATCCAGTTATTTTAAAAGTGAATCGTTGGAGGGGAAATTGTGATTAAGTCACACGTTTGCTGTAAGTGACGCTCAGAAGCTCGGTCTAGAATAAATCGTGGAGGAGGAGGTGTAACAAGCAGTCTCTCACCTTGGGGTTTCTGAGTTTCTGCAGATGTCTGCTGTGCTCATTTCTCCCCTGGTAATTCTATTATTGCTTCCCTGGTGTTTCAGCAGTAAAGAATCTGCCTGCCAATGCAGGAGACACAGGAGATGTCCTGGAGAAGGAAATGGCAACCCACTCCAGTATTCTTGCCTGGGAAACCCATGGACATAGGAGCCTGACAGGTTGCAGTCCATGGGGTCACAAAAGAGTTGGACACAACTTAGCAACTCAACAACAACCACAAGAAATTCTATTACTGTTTGAAAGAGAGGGTTTGTGGGCAAAGATCTAGAGATGTGGCAGCCTGGGGGCACTGCCAGAGAGCAGACCTCGAGACCGGCTCTGCAAGGTATCCCCCTGCAACTGTGTTCATGGCGCCTTCTCTCGATGCCACGGTTCAGATCTGCTGGATGTGTGCGGTTGCATCAAGTGTAGCGATTTGTCAGAAAAAATCAGGAGCCTGGTGACCTACTGGACTGGTGAATTCTTCTCCAAAAATAACTTTATGTAGAAAGTATTGGTTTACAGAAATACTTAGAATTTTATCATCGTATTTGATGTCATTGTTGTTTAGTTGCTAAGTCGTGTCCGACTCTTTGTGATGCCATGGACTGCAGTCCACCAGGCTCCTCTGTCCATGGGATTTCCCAGGCAAGAATACTGGAGTGGGTTGCCATTTCCTTCTCCAGGGGATCTTCCCAACCTAGGGATCTAACCCATGTCTTCTGCTTGGCAGGCAGATTCTTTACCATTGAGCCACCTCGGAGGCCCATTTGATATCATAGATCTGCATTATTTCCCCCAAGTGATTCATTAAACTGTGTGTGTGTGTGTGTGTGTGTGTGTGTGTTGAGT
The DNA here is from genome assembly GCF_003369695.1 of Bos indicus x Bos taurus. Classification (NCBI taxonomy): domain Eukaryota; kingdom Metazoa; phylum Chordata; class Mammalia; order Artiodactyla; family Bovidae; genus Bos; species Bos indicus x Bos taurus. Next base: position 5,323,021 of record NC_040083.1, on the reverse strand, counting down.
TTAAAATGCATAACTTCAGTGCTGACAGTATCTATTAATGTGTTTATTGAACACTTCTATTTATTAAGTACACAGACTAAAAAACTTGTATTTGATTTCATTTGCTTGACCAAACATATCCACTCTTATGTAAAAATGTACTTTGACAACAACAATAAATTGGGTTTTAGGGTATTTCTTCCACGTCAGACTCTGCACGGTTTCAAATACTTATCCTGTTCCATCCTTACCAGCTTCTAAAACACATTTCAGAACTGAGCCAGCACACATGGCCTCAAGCGGGGTCCCTGTGGGTCCCTTAATGAAGAAGAGGTGATCTGAGCTTGACCCCCTGTGAAGCCCAGGCTTGTGTGAGCCAGAAGCAGATGGAGGCTTGTGCTCATCCAGCCCTCCTGTAGTTGGTTCCTGGGGCCTGGTAATATCCTTCCAGTGAATTCCTGCTTGAGTTTTCCAGCATAATTCTTGCCATTCAAGAACACTGGCTGCCAGACATCTGTATCATACCCCATCTTCAGCTGAGAGTTTGGGTCATGGCAAAGTTGTCTTATTCAGCCAGTGGTTAGACAGTAAATAGCAGAGCTGAAATCTGAACCCTGATCTGTTTGATGCCAAGCTTGTATCCTGAGCCAGTACTCTCAGTTCCAAACTGAAAACATTACAAAGACTTCCTTATTGTAGTTTTTAGAGAATTAATTCTCAGCTTAAGGGCACACACCAGGAGTTGGTGACAGACAGGGAAGCCTGGCGTGCTGCAGCCCATGGGGCTGCAAAGAGTCAGACAGGACTGAGTGACTGAACTCAACTAAAGGACACAGACAATTGACGTGGTGCTTGGGCTTAGTTGCTCAGTTGTGTCCGACTCTTTGCAACCCTGTGTACTGTAGCCTACCAGGGTCCTCTGACTGTGGGATTCTCCAGGCAGGAATACTGGAGTGGGTAGCCATTCGCTTCCCCAGTGGACCTTCCTGACCCCAGGGATTGAACCCAACTTTCTAGTGTCTCCTGCGCTGCAGGCAGATTCTGTATCTGCCGAGCCATCAGGGAAGCCCACTTCACATGGTAGATGGCTCCAAGTGTTGAGGCTTCTTCAAGAAAAGATGACGCCGTGTTGATCAACTCGAGAAGACGCCCTGCCAAGCTTTCAGTGCAGAACCTCTGAGGGAGCTTGTGTTGGTGGCAGGTCCCCCACTGTCTTTTTGAAGACTCTTCATGGGGTGGAGTTTCTACTTTCTTCTCTGCTTGCCAGTCACCTGCCTCTCTCTTGTTCATTCTTTCTCTGCCTCTAAAACTGACTCCCTGTGTTGATTCCCACCATAGACTTTTCCTTCTCTGAGAGGAATGTTAGACAATTATTTTCTCCAAAAAATAGCATAGAATCCTTGTTCTGTTTTCTCCAAAATAGAACAGATCTTTTTTTTTGTTGGGGGGGGGGCGGCAGGGGGCTGTGCTGGGTCTTAACTGCATGCAGGATCTAGTTCCTTGACCAGGAATCAAACCTGGGCCCCCTGCCTTGGGAGCTTAGAGTGTTAACCACTGGACCACCAGGGGAGTCCCTGCATCCTGCTGTTTTACAAGGGGCTTTCTGATCCAGAGGACTGGAGATGTGCTTGTTGGGTCCTTGGTGCAGCCTGGTATGTGAGAGGACGGTTACCCCACAGGGAGACGCTGCACTATCTGGCAGCTCCTTTCCTCAGAGACATTAAGTTTAAATTTCTCCGTCCTTAACCTCAGCCCAATTCATTCCCTCTGTTGAGCTCAGTAATGACTCTGACTGTTGTTTACACTCTGTGGATGCTTTCTGAGGAAAGTCATGTCCCCTCTAGTTGCTCCTCAGCAGAGCGGGGTGTTAGAGAAGCCTTTAATCACTTCTTTTCACACATCAGTCCCTTTGCCCTCTGAGTTTGGTCTATGCTTCCCTCTTCACTTCCTTCAGTGTTAGCCCAATTGGAAAGTGTCTAGCATATGGATTTTTCCTGTTTCTGCCAAGGATTTTACAAATGGTTGCAGAAAAGAAGCTCTGAATTTTTAGAAGATCTAGGGTCTAACCCACCAAATTCCACTATTGCTTGGGCCAACATCCTTCTTCCAAATCCCTTTTTTACCGGATTTCCTTCTGATAATGGGAAGTTTAATTGCACAGCTTTGATTCGGAAATCCAGGTGGAGTTTGTATTTTGTGCAGCTCTCACCCTGAGTCTGTAAATCGCAAATGATAAAGTGGAATCCTACTTTTCAGTTATCTCATTGTGCTCAACTCCAGGCAGTGTTATTTATCTTAAAGATGATGGTAGGATGCATTAAGTTTTAATATATCTGTGGTGGCTTCTTGCTCTTCTAATAATCATCACTCTTTCTTCACAGGTATCTCTCTCTAGCCAGGGATCCCCTCTATGATCCTGAAACTCCAATCTCCTCTGGGATCGAACATTCATTTCTGCAGCTGTCTTCTTGCCCAGCAGTGTTCTTGGTTGTGCTTTAAGGCAGCCACACAGGGGTATTTATCCAGGACAGCACAGCTGGCATGTGTCCTGTAACTTTAGTTGTGTCCGACTCTGCGATCCCGTGGACTGTAGCCCTCCAGGCTCCTCTGTCCATGGGATTCTCCAGGCAAGAATACTGGAGTGGGTTGCCGTTTCCCCCTTCAGGGGATCTTCTCCACCCAGGGATCGAACCCCATCTCTTATGTCTCCTGCATTGGCAAGCAGATTCTTTACCACTAGTGCCACCTGGAAAGCCCACAGCACAGTTTAGCTGCCTATAAATACTGGGCCTAGGCTAGTTACTGACTGTGGGTGAAAACTGGCAATCAAGATCATTGTCTTCCTTGTTGCGATGGCTGGTGCGGCTGGCACGTTTCCTGCCCGGTTGGAAAGTATCAGTGAGCTGTTTGATGTACTTTATTTTATGTGTCCTTTAAGAGAAATTTGAAGCCAGTGTCTGAAAGAAGGGAAGCCTGTTTAGTGTTGGCAGAGGGAATGCCACCTAGTTTGTTAACACTGGATAATGAGGAGTTTGAACTTGGCTTTATCGGAAGTGTTTGCTGGAGCAGATTAAACTTTGTTCCTCACTGGTTTATTTTTTTATCATCATGCTGGAGCAGAATGAATGGCCTTGTATATTCCAGAGGCTGTGTGCTGTTTTCTCAAAGCTTCCCTGGGGAAGGAAAACACTTACAAGCCTCTCTCCTCTACCACCAGAGACCACAGAGAAGTAAAGGAGCAGAGGGCTGGTGATGAATTCAGGAGAACCCCCCCTCCTTCCCGCCAAGGTGTCTGCTCAAGTCTTCCTGCCCAGAACCAGGTTACCCTCAATTCTCAGTTCTGATGCACTCTTGCCTGGAGGATCCCAGGGACAGGGGAGCCTGCTGGGCTGCCGTCTAGAGGGTCGCACAGAGTTGGACACGACTGAAGCGACTTAGCAGCAGCAACAGACCTCTTTCTCATGCTGCTGAGAAAGCATATCAGAGCAGAAGTGAGTGAGAATGATGTTCTTCTAGGGAAAAAAAATCAGATTCCTTTAACTCCATAAAAAATTTGGAAATTTTGCAGCTTTACATGTTATGACTAAATCAACTGTGACCCAAACTATAACCGATCACGGTACACATGCATGCATGCTAAGTCGTTTCAGTCGTGTCTGACTCTTTGCGACCCTGTGGACTGTACCCCACTAGGCTCCTCTGTCCATGGGATTCTCCAAGCAGGAATACTGGAGTGGGTAGCCATGACCTCCTCCAGGGGATCTTCCACAGGTAGACTGAATAAGGAGTGGAGAGCGTGGCTGCCTTTCCCATGCTCCCTGAACAGACTTATATCAGCTAGCTGGTCTGGCAAGTGGAAATATTTAGGAAAAGGAAGAAGAGATGTTTGCACTACCTGTGCGTGTGTACTCAGTCGCTCAGTGGTCTTGACTCTGCGACGCTGTGGACTGTAGCCCACCAGGCTTCTCTTTCCATGGGATTCTCCAGGCAACAATACTGGAGTGGGTTGCCATTGCCTTCTCCAGGGGATCTTTCCCACCCAGGGATCCAACCCAAGTCTCCTTCATTGGCAAGCGGATTCTTCACCCCTGAGCCACCTGGGGAGCCCCGTTGTGCTACCCAGGGTGCTTCATTCCTGGTTTGCTTCCTTAATTTTTATTTTAGAAAATTTAAAGACTTCAAAAGCATTCTGCATCTTCTTACCTTTTCTTTCTGTCCTATTCTTTGTGTAATCTCCAGTCATCTAGTAAAAACAATGATAAAACAGAGTAAGATGAGTGTTAAGTCTGGTTTTCCTTTCAACCTTGGCTCTGGCTGTGGTTTTGTAATCCGATAAGCAGATTTTCAGCCTGCTGGCAAGGTTTGCAGAATATTTGACTAGCCTCCCTGTGAATTCAATTATGGAAACAGCTTCAGCGGAGAAAGCTCTGCCACAAAGGACCATTATAGTGTTTTGAGAACTTGTGTGATTAGTGTCTGCCATTCAGCACTCAATAAATGTTTGATGAATGAGTGACTCGATAACTGGTAGAATTAATACATTGTCAGTTGCTTGTAATACCTCTGGGTACCTATAACCCATTATGTCTCTTGTTAGTGGGGCATGGATGCAGTTACTTCGTTCAGTTCTGACACTGACGATAATTACTGTTATTCCAACCCTCCAAGCCGGGGAAAACATGTTTCACATCCACCATATTAGGTTCTGATAGTGGAACCTAGATCCTTTTCTTGTTTCCTTTTTATTCTAAAAACCACAGAATTTTCCACCATATGGCTGAACCACACCGACTCTGTTTTGTCAGTTCAGGCCCCCAGTCCCTTTCCTTCCCTTCTCTTCTGTGTGACTGAGCTTCAGCTGAACTCACAAGGAATGAGCCCAGTCGGATGCGTCCCCTGTCAGTCTTTACCCTTGCCTTCATGGAGCATGAAACCTGGGAGAATGCCTTTTGCGGACGCAGATGGTTACAGGTCATGAGACCCCGGATGGGGGGGATGGTGACCCCTGGTTCACATCCCTGCAGACGTGCTTCCTCCTGGTGGTCAGATTCTCATTTTAGCTTTGCCCCCACCCCCACCCGACCCCCGCTTTGTAAATGTGTTTACTTGGCTGTGTCGGGTCTTAGTTGAAGCATGAAGGATCTTTGTTGTGTCCTGCGGGCTCTTTCACTGTGGCACAGAGTCTCTAGTTGCAGTGGGCTTAGCTGCTCCAAGGCTTGTTGGATCTTAGTTCCCTGACCAGGTATCAAACCTGTGTCCCCAGCAGTGCAAGGTGGATTCTTAACCACTGGACCAGCAAGGAAGTCCTAGCTCTGGCCCCTTTAAGTCCTCTTGTATCCCTTTTGGAGGCATAGCCTTGAATGGCTCTGAGTGGTCATCCACATGACGCTGCCCATATGGAAGCTACCCACAAGTTACCCATAATTGCACTTTATGAAGCTGCTTGCTTCAGCTTCAGGTCTTCTTTTTTTCTTTTCTTTTTTTTGAGAGTTATGTTTTATTTGGTGGGAGTTTTTAGGGCTTTAAGCCCAGGAGACAGCATCTCAAGTAACTCGGAGAGAACTGCTCTGAGGAGGCAAGGGGAGGAGCCAGGTTATATATAAGTTTTGCAACAAAGGGCAGGTAGTCTGAACATCAAAATATTATTGTTAACCAAAGAAAACCAGATCTCCCAAGTTAAAGAATTTGCAGCTTTTCTATGTATGGGAAGATGTGTGGTTTCTGTTTTTTTAATTAATTTATTTGACTGCACTGGGTCTTACTGAGGCATGTGGACTCTTGTTACAACTCTAGTTGCAGCGTGCAGGATCTAGTTCCCTGACTGGGAATTGAACGTGGGTCCCCTAGCATTGGAAGTGCAGAGTCTTAGCCACTGGACTACCAGGAAAGTCCGTAGTTTTAGGTCTTAAAAGTCCCTTCTCAGTTCATATCGCCTCCTCCTTTAGAATACAGCACAGTTTAGGAATGAATGTCCTAAATCTTAGATATTGGTCATTTAGCCATGGTTATACAACCAATTCATAGCCCAGTTTAACTTTAATAAAATTAGAACCTTAGGAATTAGAAACAAAAACACTAACAGCTTGCTCCTCCTGTAATGACTTACAAGAATCAGCTCAGTTGCTCACATGCAGTGTGTCTTGGAGAAATTTAAGAATATTAATCATTCCCATAGGTTGAATGGGAAAAGTAATTCTCCAATCCATTACTTCTGATTCTTCTCCCTTTCTGTGATTCAGCAGTGTAATCAAAACGAAGTGGAGTCTGGAGGTTGAGACCATCCTGTAAGCCTTCTTCAGTCACTTTGGGAGTCTCTTCTGATGTTTGCCTTAAACTCGCCCCATTTCTCAGTTTCATGCACTTCTTGTTGCTTAATTAGTTTCAGAAATCAGTGTCACTACCCCGGAGAGCTTTCAAATCATGGATTCCTGCTTATAGATGGAGAAACAGGAATGTATGGGGTAAACACACTTATGGGGCTTCCATTGTTGCTTCGGCTCCCTGAGTTCTGGTGCCCCAGGGGTAAACACACTTATGGGGCTTCCATTGTTGCTTCGGCTCCCTGAGTTCTGGTGCCCCAGGACTCACTTGCAGAGGGCTGGCGCTCCCGCCGCCACCCCCCCCAACCCCCCCCCCCACCCCATGAACAGTGAAGAAGCCCAGAGCTATCACACAGTGAAGTCAACCCTAAATATTCATCGGAAGGACGGATGGTGAAGCTGAGGCTCCAGTACTTTGGCCACCTGATGTGGAGAGTCGACTCATTGGAAAAGACCCTGATGCTGGGAAAGATTGAGGAGAAGGGGACGACAGAGAATGAGATGGCTGGATGGCATCACTGTCTCGATGGACCTGAGTTTGAGCAAGCTCCAGGAGATGGTGAAGGACACAACTGAGTGACTGAACAACAACAACAATCACACAGTGGGTCCCTCTGTCTTAGGTTCACTGAGGTTCAGGGCCATCAGAACAAGTATCTCTCCCAAGGGGCTCCATACAACATATCTGTATTTGCCATTTCCACCAATAAATAGAAACTCTCTGTATAATTTGTATACATCTCAGTGTATATTGGATCTTTTTCTCAGATTCCTTTCTCTAACTACTGATAATACCTAGTGACTATCTTTACTATGGACGTTTAGAAAGGGGTAAAAATGTCAGCATGACCTGGGAAACGGGAGGGTCGATGTTCTCTGAAATGTGCTTCTCCCAGTGGGGGAACTCCACATGGCTCAGGTGGTTAGAGCAGATCAGAGTCACGACAGAATCCCTGTCGTCGGGGACCTGTGCTCTGCTATGGAGACATTTTTCCTGTCCACTGCCCGATGGTGTGTATGTTAAAAATATTTTCTTTTTATTACTATAGTTCGGCTGTCCCTGGTCTTAGTTGCACAATGTGAGATATTTGTTGTGGCATGCAGTGTGTAGCTCCCTGGCTAGGGATTGAACCTGGGCACCCTGCGTTGGGACGAGGGGGTTCTTAGCCACTGGACCACCAAGGAAGTCCCTAATGACATGTACTTTGACTGTGCCTCATTTTTTTTTCTTGGAGAAGTAATTATAAAACAACTCACCATATCAATCAAAATTCCCAATGAAGGTATATTTATTATGCTTTGGAGAGTGGGCTTCCATTCATATTGCTTTTCTCCCTCTCTAAGTCTTCCTTTTTTTGTTTCTACTCTGCATTTTCTAGGTTGAGATACTGTGCTTACTGAGAGGAATACTGGGAAGGATGGATTATTCCTGCCATCCATCCGTCCACACATCCTTTCAACACAACTGTGTCTGTGTGTACTTGCTAAGTCATTTCAATTGTGTCCGACTCTTTGCAACCCCATGGACCATAGCCCACCAGGCTCCTCTGTCCATGGGATTCTCCAGGCAAGAATACTGGAGTGGGTTGCCATGCCCTCCTCCGGGGGATCTTCCTGACCCAGGAATCGAACCAGTGTCTCTTAAGGTCTCCTGCATTGGCAGGCCAGTTCTTTCCTGCTAGCTTTGCTTGTTTACATCTTTTAGATAAACCAATTTCTGTCTTCACAGGTGGAGTAGCATTTAGGTGCCTTCTGTTTGTTTTTGGTCTGTTCTCTTTTGGTTGGTGGATTTGGTTCTAAACCAGATGATTTATTGTCTCCTCATTTTTGCTGGGGCTGCAGTATAGCTTGTCAGGAACAGACCCCACAGAAAACAGCTTCATTTCCATGGAAGCATTTCCCCAACCTCAGGATGTGGTAAAATTGAGCAAACACGGCCAGCACCACCCGCATTCTGAAGGTGAGGCACGTTGACGTCCATCAGGCCTTATTACCTCATTCTGATGGGGAATTACCCCTGTGCAATGAGAAACCGAGGAGTAAATTAGCAATAAAAACCTAATGTCTTCTTCGCTATTTTGTTTTATTGCTAAATCGTCTGACAGCAGCCTCCTTCCAAAATCCTCATTCATCAAGTAGAACACAATTCTATTGGTGATTTACATAAAGCAAGCTACAAAATAGCAATTTTTAATGTCATGGGAGGTGTTTAATAATTCAATTATTTTACAAGTTCTACTTGCCTTTTTAGTTAAATGTATACAATGGCATATCAAAATAGAGAAGACTCTATTTCCTGTTTAAGGCATCTGCTTTACAAGATTTTTACTTAAATTCTCTTAAATTAAGCTAGTTCTTATGATCTTATTTTGATACCCTAATTTGATGAATAAATACTTTAGGGACATTCCAAGCAGTAAATAGCCTGGATATTTTAATGTAATTGTAAGAGTCCACAAACAGTTTTATTTTAGAAAAAGCTTCATGCTCAAACTTAAAAACTGCAAAATAATGCCACATAACCTACATGATTTCAAAGAAGTTTCCCATAAGAAAATGAAAATACTTAATTCCAATAAGAAAATCCAAGTGCTCAAACCCAAATCCATTTTGTTAACATTGAAGGGGTCTTGATATATCAGCCCCCAAATACGCCACTTTGGCATAAGAATTATCTTGAGGTCAGGCATTTGAGTACCTCAAATCCTTTATCTGCCTGAAAACAGAGCCTACCAAAACAAACAAAATGCAAAAGAACCCAATTTTTGTAAATCCCCTCCTAAGGAAAAACTCTAATCTCTGTTTTGAGAGGAAAAAGTTGGCACCACAATCAAAGACATTGTTACAAAAACTATCACATCTCCCAACTGTTCTCCTAAGGGCCCACTTGTATTTCCAGAAAGTCACTAGTCTTTTCATAAGTGCCCTTTCACCCCCCTCCCCTTCTGAGAACTCTTTTGTTCTCCTAGTGTGGCCCTCTGCCCCCTACATCCCCTAGTCAGATGGTACGCGCATGCGTGTGTGCTCAGTCGCTTCAGTTGTGTCTGACTTTGCAACCCCATGGACTGTAGCTCGCCAGACTCCTCTGTCCATGGGATTCTCCAGGCAAGAATACTGGAGTGGGTTGCCATGCCTTCCTCCAGGGGAATCTTGCCAACCCAGGGATTGAACGTACGTCTCTCTTGTCTCCTGCATTGACAGGCAGGTTCTTTACCACTATGCCACCTGGGAAAGCCACAGATACATACACATACCCACACATTCTTTTTAAAAACTATTCTTTTCCATTATGGCTTATCACAGGTTATTGAATATGGTTGTCTGTGCTATATAGTAGGACCTTGTTGCTTATCCATCCTATCTATATATACAGTCACTTACATCTGCTAACCCTCCCTCCTCCATCCCCTCCCCCAACCCACTTCCCCCAGCAACCACAAGTCTACTCTTTATGTCCGTGAGTCCCTTTCTGTTTTGTGAATAGGTTCATTTGTGTCATATTTTAGATTCCACCTGGAAGTGGTATCATATGGTATTTGTCTTTCTCTTTCACCTTACTTAGCATGAGAATCTCCAGTTGCATGCATGTTGCTGCAAATGGCACTATTTTGTTCTTTTTTATGGTTGGGTAATATTCCATCGACTTCACTTTCACTTTTCACTTTCATGCCTTGGAGAAGGAAATGGCAACCCACTCCAGTGTTGTTGCCTGGAGAATCCCAGGGACGGGGGAGCCTGGTGGGCTGCCATTTATGGGGTCGCACAGAGTCAGACATGACTGAAGCAACTTAGCAGCAATATTCCATTGTATACATGTACCACCTCTTTATCCATCCACCTGTCAATGGAAACTTAGGTTGTTTTCCTCCCATCATTATTAATAATACCTCATTTCATTCTCAAAATGATCAGGTTTGTATGACAAATTATGCCGTAGAGAATCACATTGCTGAGTTGTAAGCTGCCAGAGGACAGGCTGTCATTGAATGTGAACATGTTTTATTTACATCTTGTTGGCCAGCCCCGTTCACGCTCATCAGGACCACACTCCTGCAGGGGAGACTTAGGGAGGGTGAAGATTCACCCAGTTTCAAATAGGAGACAAGGGCTGCAGGGACAGCAAGAACACCATTTTGGGGGAGTTTTATTTTGTTATTTTTCAGTCGTTAAGTTGGGTCTGACTCCTTGCCACCACCATGGACTGCAAGCCACCAGTCTTCCCTGTCCTTCATTATCTCCTGGAGTTTTGCTCAAATTCATGTACCTTGAGTCAGTAACCATCTCATCCTCTGTCACGCCTTGTCCCTCCTGCTCTCAGTCTTTCCCAGCATCAGGGTCTTTTCCAGTGAGTTGGCTCTTCACATCAGCTGGCCAAAGTATTAGAGCTTCAGCTTCGTCATCTGTTCTTCCAATGAATATTCAGAGTTGATTTCCTTTAGGATTGACTGATTTGATCTCCTTGCTGTCCAAGGGACTCTCAAGAGTCTTCTCCAACTCCAAAACATTGATTTTTTGGCTCTCAGCTTTCTTAATGGAACAACTCTCACATCCATACATGACTACTGGAACAGCCATAGCTTTGACTAGATGGACCTTTGTCGGCAAAGTGATGTCTCTGCGTTTTAATATACTGTCTAGGTTTGTCATAGCTTTCCTTCCAGGAGCAACCATCATTTAATTTCATGGCTGCAGTTCACCAGAAATTTTTCTCCTAGCTCCATGAACTTTTTATTCTACCATGAAGCCTCACTTGTGTTGGGACTCAACAAACAGTTATCGAAATAAATTTAGAGTGTCAAATCCTCAGAGAAAAAGACCAGCCTGCTGACATTTCCTAAAGCAGTTTCCTCTAGTCTGGGAGAGAAGCCTGGAAGGAATGACCTGCAACACGGTGGGAGGTCGGCCTCTCACGTTTCTCTTGCGCCTAATGAGAAAGGTGCCCTGATCATGAGTCACCAAAGGATGACACTGATCTGATGCCCTGACCTCATTTTGGAGGCTGTTTATCAGGATGAATAGAAATAGGGGAGACTTTGCGAGACATGAGAGGAGAAAAACTTCCCAGGGCGGGTCTTGGGGACCTCTGAGCCCCACCCGGCTGGTGCCTCAGCTCCTGCAGAGCATCTGCCAGCTCCTCCGCAGTGGGGACATCCATCAGCCTCTTTAGAAGCCACGCCTGAGCTCAGCCCGTTCCCCCGCAGCCTTTCTCTCTAGCCGTTTCAAACCTCACTGCGCTGACCCAAACAGGCGATTTTCTGGAGGCCAAGTGAAGTCTGAGGGCCGTTGGAACAAGGTCTTTAGCTCTCCTCCATTTCAGTCTCTCCTGTCGCTCCCAGTCTGCATCTGAGGGCATCTGTCATCCGGACTAGCTGGCCCGCTGAGCATTTCCAGGACTCTGCATAGATATTTCATCTTTCTTTGAGCTCTCATTCTTTAGAAATCATTCTCTTCCGACCGAAGGCGCTTCTGGGGATGGTGCGGGTCTGACCCTGGCCACTTGCTGGTGGGGAGACGGTGATGAGAAGTGACTGCTTGCTCAAGTGCCGTGTTCCTTTCGTAAGGCTGTTGCTTTGACATCTCAGCTACTCCAACACTTCCCCACTTCTTCCTCCAGGACATTAAAAAAAAAATTATCTTGAGGAAAACAAAGCATGACTGTTTTTCTTTCTCTCTACCTTACCCCTGCTATGGTTCATCACCTCGAATCCCTTCTATATAGGATGGTGGGGGGGGGACCTTGTTTGGGACTCCTGGGTCCTGGGTGCTTACTCCTTTATCAAGAATTCAGAACCTCGATGATAGAAGTGGATCCTTGTGATTTGAGATGCACTGTCTAGATTTTGGCTGTAAAGGGGGCTTTTGCGTGTGCTGCATTTTTTCCCCACTGCAAGATCTGAGTACACGGGGCCTTGGATGATCGGCACGTTACAAATGACTACATTACGAATTACATAACAAACAATTTGCTGGTTGATACAGATGTGAATAGCAGGCAGCAGTAAAGCAAAATGCTTTTCCACATCACATGCTTTCCTTCACGCACCCACGGTACACACACACGTGACCGTGCATGTGCCAACATACCACTAGAAAAATACTTGGAAAAAAGTGCTTTGGAGGATTTGCTCTTTGTGCCATAAGAGTGCCATTTGAGCTTCTCTGGTGGCTCAGCAGTAAAGAATCCGTCAACAATGTAGGAGATGCAGGTCTGATCCCTTGGGTCAGGAAGATCACTTGGAGTAGGAAATGCAGCCTACCCCAGTCTTCTTGCCTGGAGAATCCCATGGACAAAGGAGCCTGGTGGGCTACAGTCCATGGGGTCACAAAGAGTTGGACACAACCGAGCAACTAGACAACCACAACAGTCTGTGTGCCACACTGAAAAGGCAAACAAAAAGAAAACTGTTCTCAGTTAACTTTTATTGTTGAAGACAGATGACAAAGGGAAACAAACTTAAAAAAAAAAAGAGAGATCTTACTATTTATTTTCAGTGAAAAGAAGGTTACAATCTAAGAGAAGGATGCTGGCAACTGACAGAAATACTCCCCTTTACTTTCTGCAACTGTTTCTAGGGAAGTTACCCAGTTGAGTTAAGCACAATGAGATACTGTTACACTTACAAAGACTTTTAATTAAACTTGCAGCATTTTTAAAAGATGAGAGGAACCATAGCTCATTCATATCAGCACAATGTTTTTGAAAAGATCCTGGCCAGAGGTTTACCACCAAAAGGTGTGATTTTTTTTTTTTTTTTTAATGCCTCAGGATGTAACTCAAGAAAAATATGGTCTAGGCTAGATAGGCTGATATACTGAAAAACAAGGTTAAGCAAATTATTTAACCATACTATACCTTCTTTTAATTTTCAATATTATTCTATAGTAGCATGAAGTTCACTGACAGGGGAAGGAGCAATAATAATACAACTGTTAATGCAGTGCTTAATGCCTGGCACTTAATGGTAGGGGCCTTGACTTAATTACTACAGGTAGTGGAGAAATGTAAATGATTAAAAAAGATATTTGCTATGATACTATAATACTGCCTATTTTTGGTCTTCCAGCTCTGTGATCTTGACTTAAAGAGCTTTAAAATTAAGAGGTTGGGATTAACAGATACACTCTACTGTGTGTTTTTGTTATTCTGTCACTAAGTCATGTCCCTTCCTCTGCAACCCCATGGGCTGAAACACTCCAGGCTTCCCTGTCCTTCCGAGTCTCCTGGAGTCTGCTCAAACTCATGTCCATTGAGTCAGTGATGCCATCCAACTATCTCAATCTCTGTCTCTCACTTCTCCTCCTGCCCTCAATCTTTCCCAGCATCAGGGTCTTTTCCAATGAGTCAGCTGTTCGCATCAGGTGGCCAAAGTATTGGAGCTTCAGCTTTAGCATCAGTCCTTCCGATGAATACTCAGGGTTGATTTCCTTTAGGATTGACTGGTTGGATCTCCTCATTATCCATGGGACTCTCAAGGGTCTTCTCCAGCACCACAGTTTGAAAGCATCAGTTCTTCAGTGCTCAGCCTTCTTTATGGTCCAACTCTCATAGCCATACACGACTACTGGAAAAACCATAGCTTTGACTATACAGACCCTTATCTCTGCCTTTTAATACACTGTCTAGGTTTGTCATAGCTTTTCTTCCATGGAGCAAGCATCTTTCAATTTGTGGCTGCAGTCACCATCCACAGTGATTTTGGAGCCCAAGAAAATAAAACCTGTCACTGTTTCCACTTTTTCCCCAACCTATTTGTCACGAAGTGATGGGACTAGATGCCATGATTTTAGCTTTTTGAATGTTCAGTTTTAAGCCAGTTTTTTCACTCTCCTCTTTCACATTCATCAAGAGGCTCTTTAGTTCCTCTTCACTTTCTGCCATTAGGGTGGTATCATCTGCATATCTGAGGTTGTTGATGTTTCTCTTGGCAGTCTTGATTCCAGCTTGTGATTCATCCAGCTGGGCATTTCACATGATATACTCTGCATAGGAATTAAATAAGCGGGGTGACAATATAAAGCCTTGATGTACTCTTTTCCTAGTTTTGAACTAGTCCACTGTATATGTCTGGCTCTAACTGTTGCTCCTTGACCTGCATACAGGTTTCTCAGAAGACAGGTAAGGTGGTCTGGCATTCCTATCTCTTTAGGATTTTCCAGTTTGTCATGACCCACACAGTCAAAGGCTTTACCATAGTCAATGAAGCAGAAGTAAATATTTTTTCTGGGATTCCCTTGCTTTTTCTATGATCCAACAGATGTTGGCAACTTGATCTCTGGTTCCTCTGCCTCTTCTAAATCCAACTTGTACCTCTGGAAGTTCTCAGTTCATGTACTGCTGAAGCCTAGCTTGAAGGATTTTGAGCATTACCTTGCTAGCATGTGAAATGGGTTCAATTTTACAGTAGTTTGAACTTTCTTTGGCACTGTGGTTCTTTGGGATTGAAATTAAAACTGACCTTTTCCCGTTCCTGCTGAGTTTTCCAAATTTGCTGGCATATTGGGTGCAGCATTTTAACAGCATTATCTTTTAGGATTTTAAATACTGTTTGTAGAATAGATAAACAACAAGGACCTACTGCATAGCCCAGGGAACTATATTCAATATCTTGTAATAACTTAAAATGGAAAAAGTCTGAAATGAGTGTGTATACACATGTGTGCATGTATGTTCAGTTGTGTCTGAATCTTTGCAACATCATGGACTGTAGCCCACCAGGATCCTCTGTCCATGTATAGCCATATATAATTGAATCACTCTGCTATAGACCTGAAACAAATCAACTGTACTTCAATTAAAACATTTTTTTTAAATGAAGAGCTTTAAAGGGGGAAATTTCTTCTAGTAATAAATATTTATTAAACTGAGTTACAGTCAGTTTAGATTTTGAATGAGTTGGAATTTTTATCATTTCTAAGTGATGGCTTTTAACTCCAGTCAATCATAAAGGAAATCAGTCCTGAATATTCATTGGAAGGACTGATACTGAAGCTGAAGTTCCAATACTTTGGCCACCTGATACAAAGAACTGACTCATTGGAAAAGACCCTGATGATAGGAATAAGGCAGGAGGAGAAGGGGACGACAGAGGATGAGATGGTTGGATGGCATCACCAACTCAATGGATGTGAGTTTGAATAGGGTCCGAGAGTTGGTAATAGACAGGGAAGCCTGACGTGTGCAGTCCATAGGGTTGCAAAGAGTCGGCCACGACTGACTGAACTGAACTGAACTGATTTATTTATTTGGCTTCGTTGGGCCTTAGCTGTGGCATGTGGGATCTTTTGCGGCACACAGACTTGCTAGTTGTGGCACATAAATGTGGGCTTCAGTAGTTGATGGCACTTGGGCTAAGTAGCTCTGTGGCATGTGGGATATTAGTCCCCCAACCCAGGATCAAACCTGCATCCCCTGCATTGTAAGGTGGATTCCTAACTGTTGGACCATCAGAGAAGCCCCTAAGAGATGGCTTTTAGATGTATTACACGGTTTCTAAACACATTCAACATCAATAAAACTGGCTTTAAAAGGTATTTTCAAAATGTGAAACTGTACCAGAAAAATGAACAATCCAATCAAAAAATGCGCCAAAGAACTAAAGAGACATTTCTCCCAAGAAGACATACAGATGGCTAACAAACACATGAAAAGATGCTCAACATCACTCATTATCAGAGAAATGCAAATCAAAACCACAGGGAGGTATCATCTCAAGCCAGTCAGAATGGCTGCTATCAAAAGGTCTACAAACAATAAATGCTGGAGAGGGTGTGGAGAAAAGGGAACCCTCTTACACTGTTGGTGGGAATGCAAACTAGTACAGCCACTATGGAGAACAGTGTGGAGATTCCTTAAGAAACTGGAAATAGAACTGCCATATGATCCAGCAATCCCACTGCTGGGCATATGCACTGAGGAAACCAGAATTGAAAGAGACACATGTACCCCAATGTTCATTGCAGCACTGTTTATAATAGCCAGGACATGGAAGCAACCTAGATGTCCATTGGCAGATGAATGGATAAGAAAGCTGTGGTACATATACACAGTGGAGTATTACTCAGCTATAAAAAAGAATGCATTTGAGGCAGTTCTAATGAGGTGGATGAAACTGGAGCCTATTGTGCAGTGTAAAGTAAACCAGAAAGAGAAACATGAATACAGTATATGAATGCATATATGTGGAATTTAGAAAGATGGTAACGATGACCCTATATGTGAGACAGCAAAAGAGACACACATGTAAAGAACAGACTTTTGGACTCACGGGAGAAGGCGAGGGTGTGATGATTTGAGAGACTAGCATTGAAACATGTATATTACCATATGTGAAACAGATGACCAGTGCAAAATCAATGCATGAAGCAGGCACCCAAAACCGGTGCTCTGGGACAACCCAGAGGGATGGGTGGGGAGGGAGGTGGGAGGGGAGTTCAGGATGGTGGGACACATGTACACCCATGGCTGATTCATGTGGATGTATGGCAAAAACCACCACAATATTTTAAAGTAATTAGCCTCCAATATAATAAATAAAATTTTTAAAAAAGAATGAACAACAACAACAACAAAATTTTTTTAGTTGAAAAAATTTTTTAAATGTGAAACTGTGGATCTAAGCCAAAGGGTGGATCCCAGACCATCAGAGTTCTCATCACCTAGCAGCTTGTTAGGAATGTAACTTCTTGGACCCCACTCCAGACTGAATGAATCAGAATTTGGGGTGGGGATGTGAAGGTGGCTCAGCAATCTGTTTTTATTTTATTTTATTGTTGACACCTCATGGCTTGCAGGATCTTAGTTCCCCGATCAGGTTTCAAACCTGGGGCCCTGGTTATGAGAGCTCTGAGTCCTAACCACTGGACCACCTGGAAATCCTCAGCAATCTGTTTTGACAATCCCTTCAGGTACTATGGGGGCTTCCCTAGTGGCTTAGTGGTAAAGAATCCACCTGCTATGCAGGAGACATGGGTTCAATCCCTGGGTCAGGATGATCCCCTGGAGGAGGAAGTGGCAACCCACTCCAGTATTCTTGCCTGGGAAACCCCATGGACAGAGGAGCCTGGCGGGCTACAGTCCATGGGGGTCACAAAGAGTCAGACATGACTTAGCGACTAAACCAACAGGACCACCAGGTACTACAGTTTAATAACCACTGGCTTAATGCACGCTAGAGGATTTTTGAAATAAGGTGTTTTTGGATATGTTCCTCTCAAGGTAAATGTAGCTCTAGATTACCCCTGACCATTCTTCAGACATCTGCATCCATACACAAAAGCTTGACAACCACAGCAGAGAATTAACTTGGATTTATTAATACTAGTGCTAAGACATTAAGAGCTAGGGCACAAAGTAGTGTATTATCTCTATTTGTAGACTTTTCTGTATCTAGCAGCCTTTAGTATCCCCGAGAAATTCTGATTTAGTATCCCCAGAATAGAAAAAATTCCCACAGAGTGAGCTGACATCAGTGCATTTCAGAGTCTCACATGGCTAATAGCTGTACTTGGACAGCACTTTTCAGAAAGAATATTGAACCTATGGCTGATTCATGTTGATGTTTGGTAGAAACCAATGCAATACTGTAAAGCAATTATCTTTCAATTAAAAATAAGTAAATTAAAAAGAAAAAATATTGAGTGCTCAGTCATTTCAGTCCTGTCCAACTCTTTGCGACCCCGTAGACTGTAGTCCGAAGGGCTGAACCCATGAAGACTCCCGGAGCGCAGTGTTTGCTTGAGGGTTTCTCCTCCAGAACTAAGCACACAGCTTTAGTTGACTGCTCCTGCAGAGCACCCTGGGACATCTCAGGAGGAGGGAACAAGGCTGCACGTGGTGTGGTGCTCTCCCTTTCCCAAGCTTGTGGGGAGAAAAGCAAACATCATTACGGGTTAAAAGCAGAGCCCTCCACTCCCCACCCCTGAAGGACTGTTTACAGCATTCTGAAGTAGCTCAGAGCCTCTCATATTTGGTTTGACCGTGAACCAGTGACCCTACAGTGAGGCGCAGACACCACAGAGACGGGCAGAACTGGGACGTCAGCATCCAGGCCTGGATTCTGGGTCAGGCTATGTGTGAACTTGTTGTATGACTTTGACTTGACACACCCCTTGACCAGAGTCCTGCAGTTTCTTGTTCTCTTCCTCCTCCTCCTTTTTTTTTTTTTTTTTTTTTACCATAAGAACTAACCATTTTATTTATTTATTTTAAAATTTTTGGCCATGCCTCATGGCATGAGGGATCTTCCCCAATTAGGGGTAGAACCCCTGCCCCCACTGGAAGCAGAATCCTAACCGCTGGACCACCAGGGAAGTCCCTGTAGTTTCTTCTTAAGGATGGTAACATAATCTACCATTGGGTGTAACCACTGGGTGGTTACATCTTCAGAAGGAGATGAATGTAAAATCATTTTGAAAAACAAAAGCAATATTATAAATAGAATCTATTTATCATCTATTTGTTCACCTGTATCTGATACCATAATATTAAGAATTAATAATATGCTGCAGGTGGGGATCTACTGTTTTCAGCTTGCAAAAGTGGAAAATGACTTCAGTTCAGTCACTCAGTCGTGTCCGACTCTTTGCAACCCCATGAATCGCAGCACGCCAGGCCTCCCTGTCCAACAGGAACTCCCGGAGTTCACTCAGACTCACGTCCATCGAGTCAGTGATGCCATCCAGCCATCTCATTCTCTGTTGTCCCCTTCTTCTCCTGCCCCCAATCCCTCCCAGCATCAGAGTCTTTTCCAGTGAGTCAGCTCTTCGCATGAGGTGGCCAAAGTACTGGAGTTTCAGCTTCAGCATGATTCCCTCCAAAGAAATCCCAGGGCTGATCTCCTTCAGAATGGACTGGTTGGGTCTCTTTGCAGTCCAAGGGACTCTCAAGAGTCTTCTCCAACACCACAGTTCAAAAGCATCAATTCTTCGGCGCTCAGCCTTCTTCACAGTCTAACTCACATCTGTACATGACCGCAGGAAAAACCATAGCCTTGAATAGATGGACCTTTGTAGGCAAAGTAATGTCTCTGCTTTTCAATATGCTATCTAGGTTGGTCATAACTTTCCTTCCAAGGAGTAAGTGTCTTTTAATTTCATGGCTGCAATCACCATCTGCAGTGATTTTGGAGCCCAGAAAAATAAAGTCTGACACTGTTTCCACTGTTTCCCCATCTATTTCCCATGAAGTGATGGGACCGGATGCCATGATCTTAGTTTTCTGAACGTCGAGCTTTAAGCCAACTTTTTCACTCTCCACTTTCACTTTCATCAAGAGGCTTTTGAGTTCCTCTTCACTTTCTGCCAGAAGGGTGGTGTCATCTGCATATCTGAGGTTATTGATATTTCTCCCAGCAATCTTGATTCCAGCTTGTGTTTCTTCCAGTCCAGCGTTTCTCATGATGTACTCTGCATATAAGTTAAATAAGCAGGGTGACAATATACGGCCTTGACATACTCCTTTTCCTATTTGGAACCAGTCTGTTGTTCCATGTCCAGTTCTAACTGTTGCTTCCTGACCTGCATACAGATTTCTCAAGAGGCAGGTCAGGTGGTCTGGTATTGCCATCTCTTTCAGAATTTTCCACAGTTTATTGTGATCCACACAGTCAAAGGCTTTGGCATAGTCAATGAAGCAGAAATAGATGTTTTTCTGGAACTCTCTTGCTTTTTCGATGATCCAGCAGATGTTGGCAATTTGATCTCTGGTTCCTCTGCCTTTTCTAAAACCAGCTTGAACATCAGGAAGTTCATGGTTAACGTATTGCTGAAGCCTGGCTTGGAGAATTTTGAGCATTACTTTACTAGCATGTGAGATGAGTGCAATTGTGCGGTAGTTTGAGCATTCTTTGGCATTGCCTTTCTTTGGGATTGGAATGAAAACTGACCTTTTCCTGTCCTGTGGCCACTGCTGAGTTTTCCAAATTTGCTGGCATATTGAGTGCAGCACTTTCACAGCATCATCTTTCAGGATTTGAAATAGCTCAACTGGAATTCCATCACCTCCACTAGCTTTGTTCATAGTGATGCTTTCTAAGGCCCACTTGACTTCACATTCCAGGATGTCTGGCTCTATGTTGGTGATCACACCATCATGATTATCTGGGTCATGAAGATCTTTTTTGTACAGTTCTTCTGTGTATTCTTGCCACCTCTTCTTAATATCTTCTGCTTCTGTTAGGTCCATACCATTTCTGTCCTTTATCGAACCCATCTTTGCATGAAATGTTCCCTTGTATCTCTAATTTTCTTGAAAAGATCTCTAGTCTTTCCCATTCTGTTGTTTTCCTCTATTTCTTTGCATTGATCACTGAGGAAGGCTTTCTTATCTCTTCTTGCTATTCTTTGGAACTCTGCATTCAGATGCTTATATCTTTCCTTTTCTCCTTTGCTTTTCACTTCTCTCCTTTTCACAGCTATTTGTAAGGCCTCCCCAGAGAGCCATTTTGCTTTTTTGCATTTCTTTTCCATGGGGATGGTCTTGATCCCTGTCTCCTGTACAATGTCATGAACCTCATTCCATAGTTCATCAGGTGCTCTATCTATCAGATCTAGGCCCTTAAATCTATTTCTCACTTCTACTGTATAATCATAAGGGATTTGATTTAGGTCATACATGAATGGTCTAGTGGTTTTCCCTACTTTCTTCAATTTAAGTCTGAATTTGGTAATAAGGAGTTCATGATCTGAGCCACAGTCAGCTCCTGGTCTTGTTTTTGTTGACTGTATAGAGCTTCTCCATCTTTGGCTGCATAGAATATAATCAATCTGATTTCGATGTTGACCATCTGGTGATGTCCATGTGT
Source organism: Bos indicus x Bos taurus (assembly GCF_003369695.1). Lineage (NCBI taxonomy): Eukaryota > Metazoa > Chordata > Mammalia > Artiodactyla > Bovidae > Bos > Bos indicus x Bos taurus. The sequence goes on along the minus strand of NC_040083.1, from coordinate 5,301,921 downwards.
AGAGTCTTCTCTTGTGTTGTTGGAAGAGGGTGTTTGCAGAAAATGACTTAGTTGATTTCAAATAAATTTTTAAAATCATGAGCAAAACATTTAATCTAGAATTGTCTTGAGGCAGCAAAACTATTTAGATGGATATAAGCTTGCTCAGATGGTACATGATCCACCTGCAAAGCAGGAGACCCGGGTTTGACCCCTGGGTTGGGAAGATCCCCTGGAGAAGGGAATGGCTACCCACTCCAGTATTCTTGCCTGGAGAATTCCATGGACAGAGGAGTCTGGTGTGCTGTATAGTCCATGGGTCGCAAAGAGTCAGACACAACTAAGCTACTAACTCAAGGACTCTTAGGGGCTTCTCTGGTGACTCAGTGGTAAAGAATCTACCTGCCAATACAGGAGACTCAGGTTCGATCCCTGGGTGAGGAAGATCCCCTGGAGAAGGAAATGGCAACCCACTGCAGTATTCTTGCCTGCGAAATCCTACAGATGGAGGAGGCCTGGTGGGCTACAGTCCCTGGGGTCACAAGGAATCGAACATGACTGAGAGACTGAGCACACACATCTCATACCAAAATATTGAGAATTAATAATATGGCTGTTGATAGGGAGCTATTATTTTGAGCTTGGAAAAGTAGAAAATGACTTAGTTGATTTCAAATATATATATATTTTTCACATCGTGAAAATAAAATTCAACTAGGATTATCTTGACACGGCAAACAGATAGTTATTAGAAGCCTTAATTGAAAAGCCTCCATCAAGCAACTTGTGAAGAACCATGTGAATGCTTTAGACAATCCCCAAATAAAACTGGTTGTCATCTGGTCCTGTGTAAAGGGAAGGGGTGAGACTCATAGTTTCCTGTTGATGCTGGGCATTCTTAAGTACTGGACATTTTAACTTTCTATAGAGGAACTAGGAAGGAAACAGGCAGGTAGATTATAGAGCGACCAGATACTTTTCTATCCAAACTAGGACATTTTAAGAGTAAAAGGAAGCACTAATGATAATTGTAGCTGTTGCTCAGTTGCCCAGTCATATCTCTTTGCATTCCCATGGACTGCAGCACGCCAGGCCTCCCTGTCACTCACCATCTCCCAAAGTTTTCCCAAGTTCATGTCCATTGAGTCGGCATCCAAACATTTCATCCTCTGCCACCCCCTTCTCCTACCTTCAGTCTTTCCCTGCATCAAGGTCTTTTCTAATGGGTTGGCTGTTTGCATCAGGAGGTCAAAGTATTGGAGCTTCAGCTTCAGCATCAGTCCTTCCAATAATATTCAGGGTTGATTTCCTTTAAGATTGACTGATTTGATCTCTGTGTAATGATAATTAACCAGGTGCAAACTAGGACTGTTCCTGGTAAACCGGGACCTGTGCCTCTGAGTTACAAACTAGTAAGCTCACCCTTCACAAGGTGAGTGAGGTCAAGATAGAAGATTCTTCAGTGTCCAGGCTTTCTGTACTGAGGCTGACCTGGGCACACGTGGTGGGCAGCAGACTGTAGAAACCCTTCGGACCATCTCCTGATGTGCTGAAGGGGGCCACTTCAGGCCGTGAGGGCAGAAAAAATGAGCCCAGGTTTCTATGAAGCGCAGCATCAGACATGAACCTGAGCTGGCATCTCTGAAGCCGCAGTACCAGGCACACCAGCCTGGCATGTCGGGAGCAGAGATGCGTGACTGTGATAACAGTTCCTGGCCAGTGTCAAGTCCACCAAATAGAGTTGCCGACAGCTCCAGGGTCTCTGACAAGGGCTCCAGACATAAATCAAAGAGCAATCTTCTCATGTTGGCGGCGTGGGAGGACCGGCCACTTGTCACCTGTCAGTGTTCCTGCTCTGGTCACACACGTGGAGAGTAATTACAGCCAGCTGGTGGTGTCATCTGAGAGTTATGATGACCAGAGCAGGACCTGGGGATGCTGTGAAAGCAGGGGATGAAGGGCACCCGTGTCTGGAGGTGTGGCCCACCTGTCATTGTTGCCATCGGCTCCCAGAGTCACAGGGAATCGCTGAGAAATAGTTTCCCTTTGAGGTGTTCCCTCTCGGGATTTATAGAAAATGCCCTCTTTCTTTATCTTCAGCACCTGCTTATGAAAGAATATCTCTGCTTTATATCCGTGTCAGGAGAAGGCAGTGGCACCCCACTCCAGTGCTTTTGCCTGGAAAATCCCATGGATGAAGAAGTCTGGTGGGCTGCAGTCCATGGGGTCGCTAAGAGTTGGACACGACTGAGCGACTTCACTTTCATTTTTCACTTTCATGCCTTGGAGAAGGAAATGGCAACCCACTCCAGTGTTCTTGCCTGGAGAATCCCAGGGATGGGGGAGTCTGGTGAGCTGCCGTCTATGGGGTCACACAGAGTCGGACACGACTGAAGTGACTTAGCAGCAGCAGCAGCAGCAGCAGCAGGGGAAGAAGCCTCAGGAGATCTTCTGAAAGGGGTATCAGGGATAAATCAGTGTTCCCAGGAATCTCACGTTACTGTTGTTCAGCCACTCAGTCATGTCTGACTCCGTGGGATTTCCCAGGCAAGAATATTGGATGGGTTACAAATCCCTTCTCCAGGGGATCTTCCTGACCCAGGGATCAAACCTGCATCTCCTGTGTTTGCAGGTGGATTCTTCACCACTCAGCTTCCCCAGGAAGCCTAAAAGCTCTTCCCAGGTGGCGCTAGTGGTAAAGAACCTGATTGCCAATGCCGGAGACATAAGAGATGTGGGTTCGATCCCTGGGTTGGGAAGTTTCCCTGCAGAAGGAAATGGCAACCCACTCCAGTATTCTTGCCTGGAGAATCCCATGGACAGAGGAGCCTGGCGGACTACAGTCCATAGGGTTGCTAAGAGTCAGACACAACTGAAGTGACTGACCTCTCATGCACCAACTCACAAAAGAATCCTGGGCCTTGCATTACACACTGAGGACTCTGAGACAGTGAATGCATTTAAAAACAGTCTTGTGATCATGTGGATATTTTAAATTAAGTACTGATAGACCTAGAAGCAGCACATTGTTATTGCCATGGTATTCATCAGCCTTGGAACACATGAAAATCCCATGATTAGTTCACAACTGTTTTCCAGCACAGCCTATTCTTGGTAAATACATTAAAAAGGGGTTTGAAAAGTTAACTATTTTCTAACTTCTGGGAAAAATCATTTCTTATCCTGGAGAAGCAGCAGTTCCCGAGGCCAGATGAACTTTCTGCTTTTTTCCCTCCAATTCTGATAAAAGGGTGGGTCAGAACTCTGCTGCTCCAACTTCTAAATCCTGTTCTTTCCAGGAAAGATAATCTCTCTAGTGACCGTTCAGTCCTCTTGCCAAATAAATACACAAACATATGTAATGTTCTATGTTTCAGAACAGTCATGGTGGTGTTTGAAGGAAGCAGATTCCCACCCTCAGTGATGCTGGGAAATTGGACATGTTCATGTAAGTGCCAGGCCCTTCTGCCCAGGGGGAGGTTCTGAGACTTCCTTTTATTCTATTTGGGTGTTCGGTCTTCTCACATGTCTAACAATTACTTAGCAGTTTAAGGATTTTTTTTTTTTTTAAGTGTCTATCTATTTGAGTTGCACCGGATCTTCCTGCAGCATGTGGGATCTAGTTCTCCAACTGGGGATTGAACCCCTGCCCTCTGCATTGGCAGCAGGAAGTCTTAACCACTGGGCCACCAGGGAAGTCCCTTGAAGATCTAATTTTGGCTTTCGTGTCCCAGGCTTCTCTTGGAAAAAATCTTCTAGTTTTAATTTTTTTTTTTTTTTGTATTACATCCTTTAAGCCAAAGTAAGAGTACAAGGCCCTCTGAGATCAGGAAAGCAACCCATTGTGATCCCAGGTGTCACACCTAAAGGATGCAGTATTCAGGTTCTTTCTGGGGACAGTGCCAAGCGGGTTATGACCAGCTCCCCCCGATGACAGCATCCTCGAATGCTGCAGATCCAGGCTTTCCAGGGCACAGCCCACGGGGCTGGCTCTTTGGTGCGACTGTAAATAGCAGTCAACTGTTTAATGACCTAATGTGGGTTTTTATAGACTCATCTCCTACAACCAGGTTGCTCTCTGAACACTTGAGATAAATCTTCACCCACTCTCTGAAATTGTTCAACACACAGGTTAATTTCTCATTATCGATTTTCTCCATCATGCATCTTGAATGCTTCAAGATCTCTTGACCAACACACAAAAAAATCTCTGCGACTGTCAGTTTAAACAGAATAGTTCTTCAAAAGAACGCTTGAAACATCAGTAAGGAGAATGAAGTAACTCTTCCCCACCTATTAGCAGAGCAGTGTAACTGGATGTTGGATTAGATTTCAAGGAGAGAACACAATCAGGAACATTTATAAGAAGCGGTTTCATCTGTTTAAGCTTCTGAACGTGAGTGCTACTCTTGTAGGTGTCCCCAGGCAGCTACGTTATTGTCATCAAGGGACTGAACATTTCAAGTGAAATCAGAGTAAGGACCTGAACCTTCTTGGATGATGTAAGAGTCAATGCAACACAGGAGGAAAAGCACTGGACACTAGGCGTTGGAAGACCCTTTCGCCCTGTTAGAATTAGGACCATTTTCTCTAGGCTTTTGCTATTCATCTATAAAAACAGATTGGATTCTAAGAGTCTTCCTAGTTCTAAAATTCAATGCTTTTATATCCAAGACTATATATATATATATATATATATATATATATATATATAAAATTAATATAAAACTGAGTTAAAACAACAAAACCCACTCCAGTGTTCTTGCCTGGAGAATCCCAGGGACGGGGGAGCCTGGTGGGCTGCTGTCTATGGGGTCACACAGAGTCGGACACGACTGAAGCAACTTAGCAGCAGCAGCAGCAGCAGCAAAACAACGAAAGCAAAATAAAAACCGTTTTCTACCTGGAAGAAAAAACACTTGAGAAATGTATGTATGACAAAATATCATTCTTTCCTCTACAGGCTTATCTCCATATATTCTTCCCCTACCCCCACTGTTACTGAAGAGTAAAAAAAATTCTTTTAAGGATTAAGTGTTCCATTTAGTTTTAAAATCATCCCTGAAATACTGTCCCATGAATAGAAAATGGGGTCAGAAGCACTTTATTAATGGAAAGTCCTTCAATGTGTGTCCAAGAAAAACAAAAGCATCATTAATATCTACACTATAAAAAAAAGGAACAACAACAAAAATAAAGCCAGCCCAAAGGAACACCCAACCAAGTCTATGTCCCCAGCCCTTACCAGACATAACTGAAGTGTACCAAGTCATTTTCACACATTTCTTGGAGTGTAGATTTATTTGGATTTAAGAATCTCCTCAACAAATTACATCAGCCTCACTCCATGTCCTTCCTTAATAAAACAATGACTGAACTAACATCAGACTCTGAAAATTTTAAAAATAATAGAAAAGTAAAAATAGATTTCCCTAGTGAAATTCCTCGCCTAAACCTTACATGGTTTTGCTGCTTCCATGAAATATTTCTCTTTGGAGTAACTTGGTAGCATAGTTTTTTATTCGTGTTTGTTTTCAACTGGATTCATACAAGGGCACTGAATTAGAACTCCAGTTGGCTTATGGAGCATGAACTTTTATGACCAATAAGTTACCTCTGCTGTGAAACGAAAATGACAGACGTCAGTGAAGGCATGGAGACGCTGGAAGTCCATTTCGTGATGTAATTTAAGTCTCAGATAGCACACCCTCATGGCAAAATAACACAAGGACACAGGATGGTATGCGCACTCTAGAATCCTCTGCAGCACTCTGAGCCATTCTAGTTGGAGAACGGGCTCATTCTAAACCTGCAACAGGCTGTCAGAGGGGTCATGCCCTCCATCTCTACCCCCACCCACCCACTTAATAGGATCCATTCATAGCTACTCACTACTGCAGGATTTGACCTGAGAAATGCTAGGATTTATTAACTCAGCAGTTGTTTGGGAAGGTCCCTAAGTCATCTTTGCCCTTGGCCAGCAAGGGGACTGCTCAAAGTTCTCGGAAGCAGCTGGCGAGGTTCTCAGCCAAGTTCTTCGGGATGCAGGAAGTTCTTCAGGACGCCCTACTTGGACAAGGCATTTACAGGTCTTTCCAAACAGGCTTCCCGGATCTAGGAAAAGTTATTCCTGACTCCTTTGACCCAGAGGCTGGCTAAAGTTGAATTTTTTTTATCATCTGTAGGGAATCACTCTTTTCGTCCTTCCTTTTTTTTTCTTCCTAGGACCTGGCATGGTAGTTAAATTTTTCTAAAACAGTCATATTAATATGTTCAAAAACCCACTGCTGAGTCTCTGATAGAGGATCGCATCTGGCCATGAAGATCTTCTTCTCTGCAGGGTTACAGTCCATGCAGCTGTTACTCACAGGATGGAACAACGTTCTGTCCTGCAGGGATGGGAAAGGAAGGGAGAGATGGACATCATGTATGGTGAATGTTTGGAACCCAAAACATACAGAGGAAGTAAACTGTCCCTGCTATCTCAGTATATATAGGCAGTGTGAGAAATAAAAGTACCTCCTAAGTCCAACAGTGGGCTTCCCTGGTAGCTCAGCTGGTAAAGAATCTGCCTGCAATGGAGGTGACCTCGGTTCCATTCCTGGGTCGGGAAGAAGCCCTGGATAAGGGATGGGCTACCACTCCAGTATTTTTGGGCTTCCCTGGTGGCTCAATCAGTAAAGAATCCACCCACGATGTGGGAGACCTGGGTTTGATCCCTGGGTTGGGAAGATCCCCTGGAGGAGGGGATGACAACCCCCTCCAGTATTCCTGTCTGGGAAATACCATGGACAGAGGAGCCTGGGGGGCTATAGTCCATGGGATCGCAAAGAGTCGGACACCACTGAATGACAGGCACAGTACACGTTGGAGGTGGTGTTGCCATGGGAAACCTGGTTTCCTAGGACCCATTGGTGCCATTTGGGGCCTCCAGAAGGTTCAGCCAGAAACCATTCATTCATTCATTGATTAAAAAAAAAATGCAATCCATTCATTTCCTGCTCTGCGGTAAGCATTTTGCTATCTGCTTAGGTTTTGAAGATGAGAAGTCTACGAGAAGTTGCTAGTTAAGTACCTAGTAATCCAGCTATTTGGGGGAGAGGGATATATTCAGAAATGATAATTTAGTTCATAGTGAACACTGCCATGGGGCTTCCCAGGTCATTCAGTGGTAAAGAATCTGCCTACCAATGCAGAAGACACAGGAGATGTGGGCTCAACCCCTGGGTTGGGAAGATCCCCTGCAGGATGAAATGGCAACCTACTCCAGTATTCTTGCCTGGAGAATCCCATGGACAGAGGAGCCTGGAGGGCTACAGTCTACGTGGTTGCAAAGAGTCAGACACGACTGAAGTGACTGAGCACACATGCACAAACAGTGCCACACACATGAGCGCACACACACACACACACACACACACACAAGGACCAGAAGAGTCATCATTTCCCTACTCTTTTTGTTTCTAAATTAATTAATTTACTTGGCTTCCTCAGGTCTTAGTTGCATCATTGCAGTGCATGAACTCTCTAGTTGTGGTGTAGGCTCAGTAGTTACCATGTGGGATCTTAGTTCCCCAACCAGGGATTGAACCCGCATCCCCTGCATTGCAAGGTGGATTCTTAACCGTGAGACTACCAGGGAAGTCCCTTCCCTACCCTTGTACTGAGCCTGTAATGGGAAAGGGAAATAGCCGAGGACCAGGAACAAAGAGAGCTGGATGCAGGGTTGTGAGGGTCCCAGGATGAACACAGCGGGCTGGGGGCTCACAGTGCACAGGCAGGATCTCAAAGCACAAACTCAAAGTTGACTCGAGCTTCTGTCTCTTCCTGACCCCTTTATTGGTGTCGAAGCTCTTCCTGTGGTGTAATTGTCACTGTTTTCTGTCAAATGGAGGAGGCGGTGCTCCCTCAGTGCGTGATAAAGCTTTGGATGAAGGTGTGAGCAGGACACAGAAGTTGAGTGGCGACCAAGCCCCTGTGTGAACAGCCTCGATGAACACACACCCTCTTTCCACTGCACAAGCAGGAAGAAGGCTGTCAGTGGTATGAGAAAAGGATCTTTAACTAGTAATAAATGCTTTTGTCTCTTACAGCATCTATGCATTAAAAAAAATGTCCATACCATGTAAAAATGTCCCCAGATCACTGCTTAAAATTTTGGAACAAGGAATGTTTTATTGTTTAGCTTAGGAAAACATTTAGAGGTTCTGATGAATTTCTTTGACTGAGGAATATTAGACTTGGCATGCTTAGAATGAAAGAGTCTCTCAGTCACCCCATGTAAACAGTTCTGGGTTACCCTGCTTGTTAAGCAATATTTAATGTCCTTCAGGACCCGGATGTTTGCATACTTGGGCACCTGGGGATAGCAGGAAGATTAAGGAAGGAGGGAGGTGGCAGCCCAAAGTACCCTTTGCACGTCTCCACGTGGAGTATACACACAGAGCTCCGTCTGATACAAAGGTTCCCTTTCTCTCCTCTGTTCTCTTTTGAGTCTCCTGAGTTTATTGTGGATTTTGTTTTCGTTACAGCAAGAAGGCTGCCAAGGCCTCCTGCCCATTTTCCTCGTCCCCTGCTTCACTAGCTGCTGGTTGACCCTGTGGAGCCCTATACCAAGGTCACAGGTGTGGATCCCTGTATCAAGGTCACAGCATAAAAGTCTCTGGAACTGACCAAGCCCCATAGTAACTGTTGCCATGAGCCTCCTGATCTCAACTGTCCGGTTCCCTGACCCCCTTACTATGTAAAATGCCCACCCTACTCTCCACTCTATAGCACCCTAACCGATCATCTAATGCCACTGTTTCAGAAGGAATTTGCTCTGTCTTGAGACTATAAAAATTGGCTGCAAGCTTGCAAAAACACTTGGCTCTCCCGTGAGCTGGCCCGATGTTCTAACAGCGTCTCCCATTCTGGTAAACTTTATTCTCCTCTCATTCTGTCTCATGTCTGGAAATTCTTTTCCAACCTGTGCATGGATCATGAGAGACCCCAGGGCAGCTGGAGGGAGCTCTCCTTGCAAGGGTGAGATAGCAGATTCTTGAGGAGGAGGGCTGTGCTCTGAACTCACCGCTTCCTTCCTCCTGGGGTGGAAGACAACAGACCCCGCCTCCACACACACTGCGGCCCCCTCGGCTCCCTGGGCAGCAGGCTCCTTGCCCCCTATGTCCTCCTTTTCAGCATCCCTCCCACTCTGTTTCCTGCCCCCACTCTCTGCGAGTTTAGCTACATAGGCCTAGTGTATTTAAACCAATTTCTCAAAGAGCATCCCTAAGCTGTTATATTCATGAAAATTCTATAGGACCTGCTAAATTCTAAACTTCACTTTATTCCACATCTGTGGACTCCTCTTTCCTCTCAACCAGCCAGATTTCTTTCTATTGTCACTTTTGTCAATGTCTCAAGACAAGCAGAGGCTCACAGTTTCTCTCCCCGGACGTGTATTTCCATAAAATGTAAAAAATAAGCGGGGGTGGGGGGGTGGGAAGTAGAACATGTTTTAATTCTCTTCCTTTCTCAGCTTGTGCCTCTCAGCTAGGATACAAAAGCCAAAGCACATTTTTCTGAATATTTTATCTGAATGTTATTTTCTGAGCCACAAGGTGATCGAATTTTCCCAGCTCTCCAGCTGAAACTCAGGCTCTGGCAGATCCAGGTCTGCTCATGGGGACAGCCAGTGGGACGTGCAGACTCAGCACAAGCCTGAGCCATCCAGAGGCCATCTCTGTGACTGCTCATCAGGTTCTCATACAAGTTGAAAAGCGGAGTCCCCCAAATCTATCTGTGGCTGAGGCGCCTCATCAGTAAAACGAGGGGGTGGATAACATCCATCCCTGAGGCCTCTCCCAGCTGTGAAATTGAATGAACGTTTTATTCCAAAGTTCACTGGAGACAAAGACGAATGATGGGGCATCAAATAGACTCTCTCAGCCACATTCACTGGGCTAATAGATGACTGCTCTCTGGTTGCAGACTGAGCTTCCGTGTCTTTGGCATTTCCAGCAGATCCTAAAGGGGGGCATTCTGGAAGCATCTTTTTTTAAATTATTTTTATTTTTATTTGGCTGCTCCTGGTCTTAGTTGTGGGACATGGGGTCTTTAGTTGCAGCAAGTGGGATCTAACCACTTGCTAACTAAGTTCTCTGACCAGGGATCGAACCTGAGCCTCCTGCATTGAGAGCATGGAGTCTTAGCCACTGGACCACCAAGGAAGTCCCTGGAAGCATCTTTAGTGACCTCGGAACATACATTTTCACCTTTGACCTTGTGTGCTTGTGCTAAGTCATTTCATTTGTGTCTGACACTTTGCAAACCTGTCAACTGTAGCCCACCAGGCTCCTCTGTCCATGGAATTCTCCAGTCAAGAACACTGGAGTGGGTTGCCATTTCCTCCTCCAGGGGATCTTTATACATTATCATCATTATGTTTCTTCTCAGCTAAGCTTTTGGATCTCTGAATGTCATTGCTGATGCTTCTCCTGGCTGGTGCACCATCGTCTGTGAACGTAGTCTCTTGTCCTATGATGGTACTTCTTTAAAAAAAAAATTATTGGAGTATAGTTGATTTATACCCTAGGGTAGGAAATGGCATGCCACTCCAGTATTCTTGCCTGGAAAACCACACGGACAGAGGAGCCCATGGGCTACAGTCCACGGGGTCACAGAGTTGGACACGGCGGAGCAACTGAGCACACAGCTGATGTGCAGCGGTGTGTTAGTTTCTGCTGCACAGCAACTCGAATCAGGTGTATGAACACTTATATCCTCTGTTTGTAAACTTCTTTTCCCATATAGGCTATTACAGAGCATTGAGTAAAGTTCCCCATGCTATATAGTAGGTCCTTGTTGGCTATCCGTCTTATACCTAGTAGCATGTATGAAGTGGAATATTACTCAGCCATAAAAAAGAGCAAAACAATGCCATGTGCAGCGTGGATAGACCTGCAGCCTGTCATGCTAAGTGAAGGGAGTGGGCAGAGGACAAATATCATACGATATCCCTTACATGCAGAACCTAAAAAAGGGCACAAATGAACTTAGCTACAAAAGCCAGAGAGAGACCCGCAGATGTAGAAAACAAACTGATGGTTTCCAGAAGGCAAGGGAGCAGGGCTTAAATTGGGAGATTGGGATTGACGCCTACTTTACTCCTTTAGTCTCCTCAGTCTCGACAAGAGATGCTGGGACTGAACCAAATACAGTTTTTTTTTTTTTTTTTTTAATTTACTATCTTGACTGCACTGAGTCTTACTTGTGGCACACAGAATCTTTAGTTATGGATTTCGAACTCTTAGTTCCTGCATGTGGAATCTAGTTCCCAGACCAGGGATGGAACCCAGGTCCCCTGCATTGAGAGCGATGAGTCTTAGCTGTCAATAGATCACAAGGGAAGTCCCCCCAGTACAGTTTTTCCTCTGGGCTAGAGTTCAGAGTGCTCTGGTCAAGTCTGCTGTTCCCTAGCAGTCCTCCTTTACTTGGACTGTTCCCTTGTTCAGTTCTGAGGGAAGCAGAGCCCTCGCCCTATCTCTTCAAAAAATAACGCTGCAAACTGTCTCCTGCAACCTTCCTGCCTTCCCTGACTGCTTCCTCCCATGTTTTTTTCTGTTTTGTTTTTGCGTAAGAGAATTAGAAATCCTTGAGCAGGAAATGAAAATTTTCATATTCAGGAATATGGAAATACTCTTTGTAATCAAATCGGGTCAGGCTAAATTCCATTTGGTCCCCAGGGTGAAAGGCTGGGCAGGACTTTTCAGGTAGGTTCCAGGTAGCTCAGCAGTAAAGAATCTGCCTGCTGATGCAGGAGATGTAGGAGACGTGGGTTTGGTCCCTGGGTCGGGAAGATCCCCTAGAGAAGGAAATGGCAACCCACTCTAGTATTCTTGCTGGGATAATCCCATGGACAGAGGACCCTGGAGGGCTCCAGTCCATGTGGCCACTAAGAGTCAGCATGACTGAGTGAACACCCACACACCGGGGGGACACCTCTTGAAAGCAGGCCTGTGTGACCCTCTGAGGTATTCATAGGCCAGCAGTACATTTTGTTAGATTCTGTACTTTTATAGCGTCCAAACTTTAAAAGAACCAAGATGTTGTAGAAATCATTTCACACCATATTCAGGGTAACAAAAGCATCACACGCCAACAACGCAGACAGTAAAATAGGTGTGTGAGTTCATAACATGTAGGATGACTACCCCGAGCATAAGTGCCTGCTTGGCGGCAGGGGAGGCATCCTAGTGCTGGGCAGGGGCTAAGGGGACAGGGGCCTTTATTCCCCAGGAAATGCGGTCAGGCCAATCACTTATTACATGACCTTGGACGATTACTTAATTCTCTGAACTTCAGCTTCCTCACTTGTGAGATGCAGATAATAATATCTGTTTCCTATGTTTGTTGTGGATAAAATATACGTAAAATCACGTGTAACGTCCGACGTAACTAATAGTGATTCCACGCCTCCTCTCCTCTTATCTTTAGTTGGCCAGCATCCCTAATTCTAAAAGTCAGAACGCGATAATCATCTGGTGTGAGTCCAGCTATTCAAGATCGTTTTGCATTTTCTGAAATCCTGGCAAAACAGGATTTGCAAAAATTGGCACCTGCCTCAACCAGTTATCCAAATGGATACATCAGTATCTCCTGGATATGGAAAAGACTTATGGAGCAGAAGTAATCTACAGTTCAGGAATGAGCTCTTCTGTATTGTTATGGTCCGAGTTGCCCAAAATACAACAGGACCCAGGGCATTTTTGAGTTCAACAAATATTTATTTATACTGCCGTATGTAAAATAGACAGCTAGTGGAAATTTGCTGAATGATGCAGGGAGCTTAACCTGGGACTTTATGACCATCTAGAGGGGTGGAATGGTCTGGGAGGTGGGAAGGAGGTTCAAGAGGGAGGAGACATATCTATACCTATGGCTGATTCATGTTGATGTATGGCAGAAACCAAGACGATATTGTAAAGCAATTATTCTTCAATTAAAAATGTGTGCATGCTAAGAAAAACAATGCTCCTCTCTCAATTGTCCCTCTTCTCCCTCCCCACTGTGTCCACAAGTCTGTTCTTTACATCTGGGTCTCTACTGCTGCCCTGCAAATAGGTTCATCAGCACCATCTTTCTAGATTCCATATATATGCATTAATATATGATATTTGCTTTTATTTTTCTGACTTACTTCACTCTGTATAATAGGCTCTAGGTTCATCCACCTCATTGGGACTGACTCAAATGCATTCTTTTTTCTGGCTGAGTAGTGTTTCATTGTGCCACGACTTCTTTATCCATTCATTCATTGGTGGACATCTAGGTAACAAATATTTATTAAGTGCCTTTTATTTTCTGGTTTGTGTGTATCAGGAAGTAGGCACTGAAAGATAACTGAAGATGCCTCTCCTGGCCCTAGAAATGTGAGAGACCAGTAGGTGAACAAGACATGTTTGGAGTAAAACTTGTCAGTGAGATTGTAGTTTTGGGGGGTTAGGATGGATAGAGAAGAATGCACGAGCAGAGAGATATGAACTAACGGGTCCTTTTATGGGTTCAGTTTATTCAACAAAAATCTACAGGGCACCTTCTGTTTCTCAGGCACTATTTTAGATGGTTTGGATGTATCAATAAACTTTAAAAAGTATTTATTTATTCACTTGGCTGTGTTGTGTCTTAGTTGTGGGCTCCAGATCATGTGGACTCAGTAGGTGTATCACACAGGCTTAGTTGCTCCAAGGTATATGGGATCATAGTTCCCCAACTAGGGATCAAACCCTTGTCCTCTGCAGTGGAAGGTGGATTCTTAACCACTGGATCACCAGGGAAGTCCCAATAAACTTAATAATATAAAGATTCCTGCCCTTCTGGAGCTTACATTTAGAGATGGGGTAGGGAGTGGAGCAGTAATGATCAGCATACTCTCACTTCACGGCAAATAGATGGGGAAAAAGTGGAAACAGTAGCAGATTTTATTTTCTTGGGCTCCAAAATCGCTGTGGATGGTGACTGCAGCCACAAAATTAAAAGATGCTTGCTCCTTGGGAGAAAAGCTATGACCAACCTAGTTAGCATATTAAAAAGCAGAGAAGACATCACTTTGCCAACGAAAGTCTGTATAGTCAGTTCAGTTCAGTCGCTCAGTCGTGTCCGACTCTTTGCAACCCCGTGGACTGCAGCATGCCAGCCTCCCTGTCCATTGACAACTCCCGGAGTTTACTCAAACTCATGTCCATTGAGTTTGAGTAGCATCGGTGATGCCATCCAACCATCTCATCCTCTGTCATCCCCTTTTCTTTCTTTCTCAGCATCAGGGTCTTTTCAAATGAGTCAGGTCTTCGCATCAGGTGGCCAAAATATTGGAGTTTCAGTTTCAGCCTCAGTCCTTCCAATGAATATTCAGGACTGATTTCCTTTAGGACGGTTGGATCTCCTTGCAGTCCTAGGGACTCTCAAGAGTCTTCTCTAACACCACAGTTCAAAAGCATCAATTCTTCAGTGCTCAGCTTTCTTTATAGTCCAACTTTTACATCCATACATGACTACTGGAAAAACCATAGGTTTGACTATACAGACCTTTGTTTGCAAAGTAATGTCTCTGCTTTTTAACATGCTGTCTAGTTTGGTCATAACTTTCCTTCTAAGGAGTAAGTGTCTTTTAATTTCATGGCTGCAGTCACAATCTGCAGTGATTTTAAAGCTATGGTTTTTCCATAAAGAAGGCTGAGTGCCAAAGAATTGATGCTTTCAAATTGTGGTACTGGAGAAGACTCTTGAGAGTCCCTTGGCCTGCAAAGAGATCAAATTAGTTAATCCTACAGAAAATCAACCCTGAATACTCATTGGAAGAACTGATGCTGACACTAAAACTCCAATACTTGGGCCACCTGATATGAAGAGCTGACTTATTGGAAAAGACCCTGAAGCTGGGAAAGAGTGAGGGCTGGAGGAGAAGGGGATGACAGAGCATGAGATGGTTAGGTAGCATCGCCGACTCAAAGGACATAGGTTTGAGGAAACTCAGGGAGGTAGTTAAGGACAGGGAAGCTTGGCATGCTGCAGTCCATGGGATCTCAAAGAGCTGGACATGACTTAGTGACTCAATAGCAGCAAGAATAATATGTAAAATGTGTAGCTTGTTCAAAGGTGCCAAGGGAGGGGCTGGTGTGCGAACTTAAACAGGGAGATAAGGGTGAACCTCACCTGGAAGGTGACACTTGAGTAGGGGAAATTTGAAGAAGGTAAGGGAGTTGGCCATGAAGATATCTGGAGGCAGAGGTTTCAGGTAGGGGAACACCCAGTGCAGAGGCCCTAAGCGGGAACACCCTAAGTGTGGGTCAGAAGAACATGAGGAGGCCAGGGTGAGAGAGAGCAGTAGGAGATGAGTCAGAGGCGATGGGAGGCTCTGTCCATCATGGGGGGACAAGCAGGTCACTGGTGTGGCTGAAGCACAGAGAGCAAGCAGAGAATTCCAGAGGATGGGCTCATTCTACACTAGGAAGAGACTGGGGTGCAATGTTAAGGCCTGGGTTTTCAAGCAAGTTGTTGTGCTGCCTGGGAGCCCACAACTCACATGGACAGCAAATGTGTTTGTAAGAGATAAAAGCTTCATGTCCTCTTATTTCTAATATGGATGGGAGGGAAAGGAGGCTCAAGATGATGAATCTGATTTTAATCCTAGTTTTATCTCTGATGATAATCTTTGATGGTCATTTCATTCGGCAGTGATTTCAGTTTTCCATCTGCAAAATGAATGGAGTGGGAGGAGGAGGGAGGGATGAGAGAAGGGATAAAAAATATCTGCCTTCCCACCTCCTAAGGTTGTGGAGAAGAACCATGTTGATATATGAGTGGCCTTTGAGTTCTGGAAGAACTCTGGAGAATGCAAATAACACCCTGGTAGATAGAAGGGTGGAGAAAGCAATGGTACCCCACTCCAGTACTCTAGCCTGGAAAATCCCATGGACGAAGGAGCCTGTAGCCTGCAGTCCATGGGGTCGAGAAGAGTCGAACATGACTGTGCGACTTCAGTTTGACTTTTCACTTTCATGCATTGGAGAAGGAAATGGCAACCCACTCCAGTGTTCTTGCCTGGAGAATCCCAGGGATGGCGGAGCCTGGTGGGCTGCTGTCTATGGGGTCACACAGAGTCGGACACGACTGAAGTGACTTAGCAGCAGCAGCAGCAGGCAGAATGGGGACGATGCAGTCTTATTGTCTCTCCTTTTCCATTTCTTCTGTGACAGGTACAATTCCTCACAGGACGAGAAAACTGGTCTTCCTGCATCAGTGGGTAATTTGGCCAGTCAGAAATCATGCTTCTGGCGTCCTGACCGACTGAGGCCTCCATGTGCGCACTGAGGTGGAAGCGGTGCTGGCGGCCCCACCGTCCTCTCCATTGCTGGCTTCTGGGCTACAGGTAAATGATGGGTGTGCGTGTATCCTCAATTCTAGGAGCAGCAGAAACCTTACAGAACCAGGTGTGGTATGTTGGAGCTCTGCTCTTCACACCATTCACACTCTGGCCCGTCTCTCGGCTGAATTCTTAGCGTAGTCCTGAGGTCTTGTACACAAGGTCCTGCCCCTGGCCTCAGAGGGCATCATCTCCCCCCACACTTCACCCGGTTGCTACATGCTTCCAGAAAACAAAGCTCTTCCTCACCAGACGGCCTTTGTACAAGCTGATCCCTATATCTGGGATTTTAAAAAAACTTTTATTTTAGATTAGAGTGTATTGGAGTATATGGCTTCTCTGGTGGCTCAGATGGTAAAGAATCTGCCTACAGTGTGGGAGACCCAGGTTCCATCTCTGGGTCGGGATGGAGAAAGGAAAGACAACCCACTCCAGTTTTCTTGCCTGGGAAATCCCCAGATGGAGGAGACTGGCAGTCCATGGAGTTGCAGAGTCGGACACAAACGAACGACTATCACTATAGTTGATTTGATTTCCCTGGTGGCTTGGTTGGTGATGAATCTGCCTGTCAATGCAGCAGATGCGGGTTCGTTCACTGGGTCAGGAAGATCCCCTGGAGGAGGGCATGGCAACGCACTCCAGTATTCTTGCCTGGAGAATCCCACGGACAGTGGAGCCTGGAGGGCTACAGTCCGTGGGGTCACAAAGAGTCAGATACGACTTAGCAACTGAGCAATAGCAATAGCAACATAGTTGATTTACAATGCTGTGTTCCTTTCAGGTGCGCAGCAGCATGATTCAGTTATACACATATCCATTCTTTTTCAGATGCTTCTCTTCACTTACCTAAATCCTGTTTCCCTTTCAGGTCTCCATTTACAGGGTAGATGTCAGAGCAGCCTTGTCTGCCTCTCTGACCTAGGTTGAGCCTCATGTTGAGTTACCATATTATCCGGTACACTTAATATATTCAATTAAAAAAATTTTCAGCTTCCCTATTAGACTGAAAACTCTGAGAGTAGAGAAAACCCATCTGTTCCTGATCTTGTTTCCATCTGTCCATAGCTGTTTATCTCCCTTCCGTAAACCTGCCGGGAGTCATGTCAACATCATAATAGCTGCTCTTTGTTGAGTATGTATTTATGTGTTGGGCTTCCATAGTGTTCAATGTTCTACTTAGCTTTTCTCTCTTTATCTACTTCAACCACATAAGCAACCTAAAGAGAGAGTGAATGCGGACAACCAAGAACCTGGGTGCATTTACTTGTTTGACATCTGCTGCTGCTGCTGCTGCTAAGTCACTTCAGTCGTGTCCGACTCTGTGCGACCCCATAGACGGCAGCCCACCAGGCTCCCCCGTCCCTGGGATTCTCCAGGCAAGAACACTGGAGTGGGTTGCCATTTCCTTCTCCAATGCATGAAAGTGAAAAGTGAAACTGAAGTCGCTCAGTCGTGTCCGACTCCCAGCGACCCCACGGACTGCAGCCTACCAGGCTCCTCTGTCCGTGGGATTTTCCAGGCAAGAGTACTGGAGTGGGGTGCCCTTGCCTTCTCCAATCTACTATGTGCCAAACAGTGTTGAAGGTACTGAGGATTCTACACGAAAGAAAGCAGATAAAGCCCTGCTCTTGTGGAATTTGCATTCTAGTATTTAGTGGCAGCTACACAGCTGCAATAGTACAGGAAGATGACAGGACAGCCTGTCTTCTCCTGGATGTGAAGGTACTAGGAGAGCGAAAGTCAAATCAGAAGAGAGATTTTTGGGCATGTGGCACAGTGGTAAAGAACCTGCCTGCCAATGCAGGAAACACGAGAGACGTGGGTTCGACTGCTGGGTTGGGAAGATCCCCTGGAGGAGGGCATGGAAACCCACTCCAGGATTGTTGCCTGGAGAATCCCCGTGGACAGAGGAGCCTGGTGGGCTACAGGCCATGGGGTCACAAGGAGGCGGACGTGATTGAAACAACATAGCACACACACACAGGACAGTGAGCTAACACTCGTGAAGTGTCTCGTCCTAGGGGTATTTGCATTTTATTTCATTATCACAATAACTTTCTTTTAAAAAAAATTATTTGGCTGCATCGAGTCTGAGTTTTGGTGGGCAGGCTTAATTGCCCTTCAACATGTGGGATCTTAGCTTCCTGACTAGGGATCAAACCTGTGTCCCCTGCGTTGGCGTGCAGATTCTTAACCACTGGACCACCAGGGAAGCCCCCCATGATAATCTTCTGAGGCTGATACTGTCATTATTGCCATTTGATAATGAGGAAACAAGTTTCCCAAAATCCCAGAGGCAAGACCACTGCTGGTGGTCTCAGGGGGGACTCCCACCCTGGGTCCCCCGGGGCCTCTGCCCGCCCCGCCCCCTCTCAGCCGAGCCAGCCAGCAGTCCAGTCCCAGACCCACACCTGCCCCCAGGGAAGAGCTGTCCCGTTAGCAAATGCTGATCTCACACGCGTATAATCCCAGTTACCAAGGTCCTTTCAAGTGTGACAGTCTCTATCTTGGCCGGCATTCCCTTTAGCCGGTCTTTGTCCACATATTAGAGCCCGAGATAGAAACCGTGATGAAACCTTTCTACTGGTGACCAGAGGGTGGCAGCTGAATGTATGCAGTAGAATGGTGACCAGCAGGTGGTGGCTAAGGTATCCAAATGTGGAAGAAAAGGATGTGACCTCTAAGTGATGTCACAACTTCAGCCGGGTTAAACATATGGAATAAAAACAGAATGGGAAGGTTACCCTGGTGAAAACGTAGTTTCAAGGCAGCGGTGAAGGCCTTTACCTCCCAGGGGCTACTAGCCTCCCTCATCTTTGATTCATCTATTTGAACAGAGGATCCCAGCTTCTCAGGGCATAACACTTATGTCTCTGTTATCTTCAGGGTATAGGATATGATATAGACATTGTGTACCTGGTATTCAGCAAGACATTTGAAAATCCTCCTTTTTTCCCCTGTGGGTCAGCTGGAGAAATGTGGGCTAGAAGGTGATTCGCTGTTAGTTGAGCTTGTATCTGGTTGAATGACTACTGCCTGTGGATCAGCGTCAGCTCCATTATGTGATGGGAGGCTCAGTTCTGGGCCTTGTTCACTGGGATCAGGGCCTTGGATGAGGGCCTGCATGCCCACTGATCTGCTCTAATTCATGGCTGGAATAAAACTAGTTCACTTGTTAATAACTTGGACCAAAGTCCAGGCAGGGGTAAATCTGGCGAGGGAGAATTTAACAGAAACCAGTGGATGGCTTACACAGGAATGAAAGGAGCTCCACACAGGTGTAAGACTGAAGTGACATGTCTGTGTAGCAAAGCGAACGTGGTCTTTTAAATACTGAAAACTCATTAAGAAGCTAAGTATGTGAAGTGAAGGCCGAAAACCAATCAGCTCGAGCTAATTTAACAGACATTTCTCATGACAAAAAGGCGCTAGACAGGACTTCCCTGGTAGTCCAGTGGCTAAGACTCCGAGCTCCCAATGCCGGGGGCCTGGGGTTCAATCCCTGGTCAGGGAACTAGATCCCATATGCTGCAACTAAGAGTTCACGTGCCACGGCTAGAAGATCCTGAATGCTACAACTAAGTAACCTGGGGCAGCCGAATAAAGAAATAAATTATTTTTTAAAAAATTCCCAACAAAAGGGTGCTAGAAACTCATTCTCGTCCTTGGTTAAACACGCCTAGGATACTGTGTTCCATTCTGGGCATCATGCCAACCTCTAGGACCATCTGGAGTGTGTTAAGAATCAGTGTCCAGGAGGCTGAGGTGAGCCCAGTGAAGTCATCTCAAGAACAGTGGCAGGAAATTGGGCCATTTAATTGGAAGTAAGGAGTAAAGGTCAGACAAGCTTTGTTTAAGTATTAGGAATCTGTCTTGACCAAAATGGATTAAATTTAATCTGTGTGGTACCAAAAGCTTCACAGGTGGCTCAGCAATAAGGAATCTACCAGCAATTCAGGATCCACTGGACATGTGGGTTTGATCCCTGGATCAGGAAGATC
Source organism: Bos indicus x Bos taurus (assembly GCF_003369695.1). Taxonomy (NCBI): domain Eukaryota; kingdom Metazoa; phylum Chordata; class Mammalia; order Artiodactyla; family Bovidae; genus Bos; species Bos indicus x Bos taurus. Next base: position 5,281,539 of record NC_040083.1, on the reverse strand, counting down.
CCCTGGAGAAGGAAATGGCAACCTACTTGCCATTTTTTTCAGTATGAAAAATTCCACTGACAGAGAAGACTGGCAGATTATAGTCCATGGGGTCACGAGGAGTCAGACACAACTGAGGGACTGAGCACGCATGCACCCCGAAGGCCTTGGAGCTTTGTAATACTTGGGACTATCCAGAAATAACTGGGCTGACTGGGGGTAGGCTGACTGTCTAAATGTGACCACAAGTCCAGAACTCTGTAGTGGGGCTTCGTTTATCAGAACCAGAGTCAAATTCCATGCCTTTTAATTAAACTCTTCATTTCCTCATTTTGGGCTCTAAATCAATACATAACCGGAATAATTTAAAAATAACAACGTGTGGCCGTCCATCTGGCATCTTTGTGGGCCAGAAGGAGTTTATGGGCTGAGCGGCCAAAGCCCTGGCTTGTATCATAGGGTCCCATAAATAGTCAGATGCAGACATATGCCAAGAATTCCACCCACTCACTTTCTAAAGTAATGTGACTGTTTCAATGTTATCAGTTTAGCCTGACGTGTACCTTTTAATCTGTATTTTCTAATTTGATGATATTTTTTAAAATATTTAATTTTATTTATTTATTTGGCCGCACCAGGTCTTAGCATCACTGGTTGGATGGCATCACCAACTGAATGGACTGGGACTTGGGCAAACTTTGGGAGATAGTGAAGGACAGGGAGGCCTGGCGTGCTGTAGTCCATGGGGTCACAAAGAGTCAAACAGGACTTAGTGACTGAACAATGGAGTCTTAGTTGCAGTATGCAGAATCTTAGTTGCTGCACGTGGGATCTCATTCCCTGACTAGGAATTGAACTTAGGCCCTCTGCATTGGGAGTGCAGAGTCTTAGCCATTGGACCACCAGGGAAGTCCCCTGTTGATGTTATTTTTAAGCCCTTTCTTGTGGAAGTTAAACTGTACGAAGGCCTCCAGAGAGCAACTCAGAAACGTGATGCACACTTTTCACTGTCATACTTTGGGGAGGCCTGGTAGTGGTTCTGAGACCACGAGATGTGTTACGTTGTATCCAGCGCAGCTTGGGGTTCATAAGGACAGGGTCAGATCAATAACTGAGTCCATTCAACAAATGCTTATTTAGGAATGTCTGTGTAGTAGGTGGGGCTTCCCAGGTGGCACTAGTGGTAAAGAATCTGTCTGCCAATGCAGGAGATGTAAGAGATGTGGGTTCGAACCCTGGGTTGGGAAGATCCCCTGGAGGTGGGCATAGCAACCCACTCCAGTATTCCTGCCTGGAAAATCCCATGGACAGAGGAACCTGACGGGCTACAGTCCATAGTGTCGAAGAGCTGGACGCAACTGAAACGACTTAGCCTGCACACATGTAGTAGGTATTAGGCAGGCTATACAAGAATCAGAGAAAAAGTTCCTGCCCTCAAGTGGTTAACTAAGGGGAGACTAGCTGTGAATCACACATGTGCTAAGTACAAAGAAAGGAACAGAATGGGATAGGAATACACGCAGGGGGCAATTCCAGCGGAAGCAGGAGAGAGGAGTAGTGTAAGGAAAGTAGCTGAAAGCTGGAACAAGAAAAGTGATTCTCGGCTGCCCCATCAGAACCTTTTAGGCCTCCCCTTCTAGATCATCAGTCTGTCCTTACGCCAACAACAGACTACACTAATAAGTGCATTTCTTATAACGTTTGATACTTGTTCTTGTTCTTCTTCAGTGTTTTCTTGGCTATTCTTGACCGTTTCATCTCCATGTAAATTTCAGACTCTGCTCATCAGTGTCCACAAATAAACCTGCTGGGATTTGAATGGTTTTGCATGAAATTTAAACACCTGGTTAAGAACAGCTACCTTCACAATGTTGTCTTATTAGCCTTTTTTTTTTTTTTCAGGTAATTTTACTTTCTTTAATATCTTGATTGAATTTTTGTATGTGCGTGCTGACTCTCATCTGACTCTTTGCAACCCTATGGACTATAGCCCATCAGACTCCTCCACCCATGGGATTCTCCAGACAAGATCACTGAAGTTGGTTGCTATGCCCTCCTCCAGGGGATGTTCCCGACCCAGGGATTGAACTCAGGTCTCCTTAAGTGCAGGCAGATTCTTTCCTGTTTGAGCCACTAGGGATGCCCCCAGTTTCCAAAGGGAAGCTGAAACATTTCACCACTAACAGGTTAGTGGGGTTTTAGTTCTTATTAGATTGTTAGTTTCTATCAGTTTACTTTCTGTATGGCTAAGACTTACTGGTCAGAGGGTTAAAAACATGAGGATTCATAAATAGACCAGGTATATAAGGTCCCTTGACTTATGACAAAGGCTCCACTTTCTTGCAGTAGGAAATTTTTTTTTAGTAAATTATGATTGATAATTGAATATAAATATGAAACAAATAATCACCCCCCTCTTACACTGTACACAAAAACTATTCAGGAATATGTACCACAATGCGGAAGATTAAACCACAAAGCTGCCAAAGATGCCTTAGAACACTGGCTTCATGTGTTTGGTGTGGGCAAAGATTTCCTAAACAGGACACAGAAGACACTAATCATAAAGAACAGCTCTTCACCAAGGAGGGAGAAAAGGCTAGATACTGACTGGAGTCAGATATTTACAAATATCCAACAAAGCACTATACCTAGATACACCAAAAAAGCTTCCAAATCTGTTAACAACAACAAAAAAATCCAGACAACCCATGTTAAAACATGGTCGACAGATTTGAACCGGTTCTTCTCAAAGAAGCTATCCCAAAAGGCTAACAGACCTGTGTGTGATCTCACTCTATAACCACAGAACTGAGAAAGGAAAAGAAAAAGAAACTGACGTGCTGTGTGTTGTTGGCAAGGATGGATGGGTAGGGCAGGGTTCTCACAGTGTTCGCCCACAGCTCTTCAGGCCCCAGGACTTGGGTGCCTGCTGACCTGACCTCTGAAGCTGGTCACTGTCTCTCTCTCTGTTAGGCTGTTCTCTGGACTCTAGAACGACTCTGCCTGCAAGAGCAGCAGCCCGCACAGAGGTGTCAGGAATGGACACCACACCCCCAACCAGGAGTAGCCCTAGGCCAAGACCAGCTGTGCTGGTGTGTGAATATCCCCTCCCCCTTGCCTCTGGGGTTGGGGACTTGAGCTCCCCCCTACAGGTGGCGCAAGGGGTAAGGAACCCACCTGCCAATGCAGGAGACGAGAGAGATGTGGGTTCGATCCCTGGATCAGGAAGATCCCCTAGAGTAGGAAACAGCCACCCACACTAGTACTCTTGGCTGGAGAATCCCATGGACAGAGGAGCCCGATCATGCACAGAGGAGCCCGATGGGCTATAGTACGGGGTCGCAGGGTCAGACATGACTGAACGACTTAGTAGGCACACATGCCCGCAGTGGTACTATCTTCATCACATACCCTGTACTGGCTCTCCTCCCTTTCATGTTTCATGTTTCACTTCCCTGCCATGATTTTTGGGGACATCTCCCAAATAAACTACTGGCATTCAAATCCTCACTTCAGGGTCTACATCTGGGGAAACCCCAATGAAGATATGTGTTATAGTCCCATAAAAACGTTTCCTTGCAAGAAAAGGACATGGGAGGTCGCTTTTACTCTGCAAGGATAACAGGAGTTAATATTTCTTAGCATCGTTGTCGTTGTTATTTAGTCACTCAGTCGTGTCTGACTCTTTGAGACTCATGACTCATGGACTGTAGCTCACCAGGCTCCTCTGTCCATGAAATTCTCCAGGCAAGAATACTGGAGTGGTTGTCATTCCCTTCTCCAGGGGATCGAACCCGTGTCTCCTGCATTGGCAGGCAGATTCTTTACCACTGAACCACCAGGAAAGGTCCATTTCATGGCATAGATTGCTGTATATCAGGACTCACCACCATTTTCCATGTAAAATTTATACTTGTTACCCACTTGGGTGGAAATCTGATCATATACGGTCAGAAATCGTGCTGGAAATTTTCCACAGTTTATCTCACCAAATTGTTGTCTGTATTATATTGATGTGGAAGTTGAAAATTACACGTGAAATAGCTTCTTCAAGATTACAGGGACTTCCCTGGTGGTCCGGTGGCTAAGACTGCAAGCTCCCAATGCAGGAGGCTTGGGTTGGATCTCTGGTTGGGGAACTAGATCCCACATGCCACAACTTAGAGTTTGTAGCAACTAAGGCCTGATGCAGCAAAATTAAAAAAAAAATCACATTTCAGTTTTAGGATGAATTAGGATGTCTTAGCTTGACAAGCAACCGGGACGTTGACCAGATTGTGAAGCGTCAGGATGAGAATTTGGGAGAAGGCACTTTATCCTCTCAGTGGGAAACCAGATGGTGTATAAACCAGAGGAATGTAGTGACCAGAGTTTGTGGGTACCCCTCTGACTTCAGGATGGAAGGTGGGTCGGGGGAAAGGGTGGCAGGGTGGCCCTTTGGGCAGTTGTTCCACTCATCCAGGGCTGAGATGGGCAGGTCTGAAATCAGGGTCTGCAGCCACAGAAATGGCAGGCAGGGTGGGGTCACGTGTCTTAGTGACAAACTAGACGTAGGGGCTGAAGGGGAGGGAAAGCAGCTTCTCCTTTCAGATGTCTTTGGAATGTGGGTGATAATTTGAGTGTTTTCATTGAAGGCGCTTCAGCAAGTCACTGTTCTTGTCGCAGGGCTCCCCCTGGTGGTGATAATAACCACAAACGGGGCTCACCCTGGGTGCCTGCTGTGGTGGTAGACACAAGGGAACCTAGTTACACGAGCTCCTCCTCTTCTAATGGTGGCCCCATAAAGAGAAACTGACAGCTGGGGAGAAGGGTCGGGGAGGGTGGTCCAGTTCTGAGATGGGTACGTTTCTGGGCATGTTATGTTCAGCATGGAGACCACAGTGAATAATTCTGTATCATATACTTGAAAGTTCCTAAGAGACTGGATTTTTTTTTTTTTTTTTTATGTATAATGTGGTTTTACTTATTTGCTTTTAGTTGCCTGCGTCTGGTCTTAGCTGTAGCACGCAAGCTTAGTGGCCCTGCCACATGTGGGATCTTAGTTCCCCGACCAGGGATTGAAACTTCATTGAAGAGTCCCCTGCATTGCAAAGCGGGGTCTTAACCCCTGGGCCACCAGGGAAGTCTCAAGAGAGTAAATCTTAAATGTTCTCATCACACATGAGACTGTAACTGCTCAGCGATGGATTTGTTAACTATACTTGTGCCGATTCTTTCTCAATTCATGCATATATCAAATTATTACGTTTTACACCTTGAACTTATAAAGTGTCCTGCATAAACTTGCTGTTTAGTCTCTCAGTCATGTCTCTTTGTGACCCCACAGACTGTAGCCCGCCAGGCTCCTCTGTCTTCCAGGCAAGAATACTGGAGTGGCTTGCCATGCCCTCTTCCAGGGGAATCTTCCCGACCTAAGGATCCAACCTGTGTCTCTTACGTCTCCTGCGTTGGCAGGTAGGTTCTTTACCAACATAAGTGAAGTCGCTCAGTCGTGTCCGACTCTTTGTGACCCCATGAACTGTAGCCTACCAGGATCCTCCATCCATGGGATTTTCCAGGCAAGAGTACTGGAGTGGGGTGCCATTTCCTTCTCATGTGGCAATTTAAATGAAAGCAATGTGTTAAACAAAACAAATCTTTGCGTTAGAGAACCCCAAGCCGAGTAGCGGAGGATGCCCTGCCCACAGGACGCCGGCCCTTACCTTCCTATGGCCCCAGAGCTGGTTCCCCTTCATGCCGTGACAGTCGTACAGAGTGACGGGGCTGCTGTGGGACACGGCATCGAAGCAGAACTTCCGAGTGTGCAGGGGCTCGCCTGGCCGGATATCCTCTCTCCAGCCGAAGGTGAAGAGCTGATAGAGTGACAACAGCAGAAAAGCAACGGTAAGCGCAACTCGGAGAGATTCGCGAGCAGGGAGAAGTGTGTCTGTCAGCAGTGAAGAACTCCTGGCTCCTGTTTTACAGGAAAATAGCTTGGTGTGGGGGTGACAGAGGTGTTGAGCAAGCCAGGATCCTTGCGCTCTGTGGCTGCACAGGGAGCACCGTTGGCCCAGGCTGGCCAAAAAAACAAGTTTCCAGTTAGAGAGAGAGACACAGAGGGACAGAAGGAGGGGAGAAGGTATTTAATGATGCTCTTTATCATTCTTTTCTGTTTAAATTGTTTTTTTGTTTGCACCAGGTCTTAGTTATAGCACGTTAATTCTTAGTTGCTGCATGCAGGATCTAGTTCCCTGACCAGGGATTGAACCCGGGTCCCCTGCATTGGGGTCATGGAGTCCTAACCACTGGACCATCAGGGACATCCTTTTACATTTCTCATTTAGGTAAAAAATTAGTGGATTAAATGTTCCACGTTCGTGCGTGCTATGTCGCTTTAGTCGTATTCAGCTCTTTGCAGTCCATGGACTTTAGTCCACAGCTTCTCTGTCCATGGGATTCTCCAGGTAAGAATACTAAAGTGGGTTGCCATTTCATCTTCCAGGGGATCTTCCCAACACAGGGATCAAACCTGTGCCTCATATGTCTCCTGCATTGGCAAGAAGGTTATCACTAGGGCCACCTGAAAAGCCCCAAATGCTACACATTGAGCCTAACTGAGCAGATTAACTGAAAAAAGACTAGGAGTAGGATTGCGCTGGATGGATGCTAGCAAGTTGACAATTTTGATTTAAATGAAAGCTAAGTTTGATGTAGTAACTGATAAGCAAATTGATTTCCTGGGGTTGATAAGAGTAATCCTGCCGGGCAGTGTCAGAAGTTTGGGACTGTGACTCCCAGTAAGAGATACAGTTTACTCACACACGGACCGCTCCCCTCATCCCCAACCCCCAGCTGAATAGAAGTTTCATGGAACATTTATCCTCTTTGCATTTAATAGATTTTTAATTGCATTTAATTGTGTCTGACTCTGTGACCCCATGGACTTTTGCACACCAGGTTCCTCTGTCCTCCACTATCTCCTGGAGTTTCCTCAAACTCATATCCTTTGAGTTGGTGATGCCATCAAACAGTCTCATCCTCTGTCATCCCCTTCTCCTCCTACCCTTGGTCTTTCCCAGCATCAGGGTCTTTTCCAGTGAGTTGGCTCTTCATATCAGGTGGCCAGAGTATTAGAGCTTCAGCTTCAGCATCAGTCGTTCCAATGAATATTCAGGGTTGATTTCCTTTAGGATTGACTGGTTTGTTCTCCTTGCTGTCCAAGGGACTCTCAAGAGTTTTCTCCAACACCACAGTTTGAAAACATCAGTTCTTCAGTGTTCGGCCTTTTTTATGGTCCAACTCTCACATCTGTACATGACTACCAGAAAAACCATAGCTTTGACCATACAGACTAAATTGACTAAAATTTGATTTTACAACGTGTAGATTGAAAAGTACAATTTCTGTTTCTATAAGGAAAGGGTATTTTCTTGAGTTTGAGCTGAACAACCATTTGAAGGGTTCAGTGGGAGAAATCCTTAAGTAAGTAGGAACATGGACTAGATCAGCCCTTGGGCTTCTTCCAGTTGTAACATCTCAGTGAGTTTGTGTCATTTTTATGACAGGACTTGTATCGGCCTCACTGTGAGGCCAAGCTGTGAGTCCAAAACGGAGAGCTGTCAGAAGGCCCTGTGGATGTAAAAACAAGCACAGTGCTGAATTCCGTGCAGACAGTAAGTACACTTGGCTGAGACCAGGCTCTGAGATTATCCCAGTTTTGGGGTCCTACCTGGGCGAGAAAATGCAGAGAATCTGGCAAAACTCCAGGGATGGCACACAAAAACAGTTACCTGGTGGGGAAATGGCAGGTGTCCAGCACAATGATCCAGTGTTACAGGTACATCTATTCTTTTTCAGATTCTTTTCCATTATAGGTTATTAAAAATATTGAACTTATTTCCTTGTTGGTTATCTATTTTAATTTATAGTAGTGTTTATATGTTAATCCCAAACTCCTAATTTATACCTTCCCTCACATTTAACTATAAGTTTTCTTTCTGTCTGTGAGTCTATTACCATCTTGTCAGTCAGTCATTTCAGTTGTTCAGTCGTGTCTGACTCTTTTCAACCTCATGAACCACAGCACGCCAGGCTTCCCTGTCCATCGCAACTCCCTGAGTTTACTCAAACTCATGTCCATTGAGTTGGTGATGTCATCCAACTATCTCATCTTCTGTCGTCCCCTTCTCCTCCTGCCTTCAATCTTTCCCAGCATCAGGGTCTTTTCAAATGAGTCAGTTCTTTGCATCAGGTGGCCAAAGTATTGGAGTTTCAGCTTCAGCATCAGTCCTTCCAATGAACATCCAGGACTGATCTCCTTTAGGATGGACTGGTTGGATCTCCTTCCAGTCCAAGGGACTCTCAAGAGTCTTCTCCAACACCACAGTTCAAAAACATCAATTCTTCTGCACTCAGCTTTCTATATAGTCCAACTCTCACATCCATACATGACTACTGGAAAAACCAGAACTTTGACTAGATGGACATTTGTTGGCAAAGTAATGTCTCTGCTTTTTAATATGCTGTCTAGGTTGGGCATAAATTTTCTTCCAAGGAGCAAACATCTTTTAATTTCATGGCTGCAGTTACCATCTGCAGTGATTTTGGAGCTCCCCCAAAATAAAGTCTGTCATTGTTTCCATTGTTTCCCCATCTATTTGCCATGAAGTGATGGGACCAGATGCCTTGATCTTAGCTTTGTGAATGCTGAGTTTTAAGCCACCTTTTTCACTCTCCTCTTTCTCTTGCATCAATAGGTTCTTTAGTTCTTCACTTTCTGCCATAAGGGTGGTATCATCTGCATATCTGAGGTCATTGATATTTCTCCCAGCAATCTTGATTCCAGCTGTAATTCTTCCAGCCCAGCATTTCTCATGATGTACTCTGCATATAAGTTAAATAAGCAGGGTGACAATATACAGCCTTGATGTACTCCTTTCTCTATTTGGAACCAGTCTGTTGTTCCATGTCCAGTTCTAACTGTTGCTTCCTGACCTGCATACAGGTTTCTCAAGAGGCAGGTCAGGTGATCTGGTATTCCCATCTTTTTAAGAATTTTCCAGAGTTTGTTGTTTCCCACATAGTCAAAGGCTTTGGCATAGTCAATAAAGCAGAAGTAGATATTTTTCTGGAACTCTTTTGCTTTTTTGATAATCCAGAGAATGTTGGCAATTTGATCTCTGGTTCCTCTGTCTTTTCTAAATCCAGCTTGAACATCTGGAAGTTCACGGTTCAGGTATTGCTGAAGCCTGGCTTGGAGAATTTTGAGCATTACTTTACTAGCATGTGAGATGAGTGCAATTGTGCGGTAGTTTGAGCATTCTTTGGCATTGCCTTTCTTTGGGATTGGAATGAAAACTGACCTTTTCTGGTCCTGGGGCCACTGCTGAGTTTTCCAAATTTGCTGGCATATTGAGTGCAGCACTTTCACAGCATCATCTTTCAGGATTTGAAATAGCTCAACTGGAATTCCATCACCTCCACTAGCTTCATTTTTAGTGATACTTCCTACGACCCACTTGAGTTTGCATTCCAGGATGTCTGGCTCTAGGCTGGTGATCACACCATCGTGATTATCTGGGTCATGAAGATCTTTTTTGTATAGTTCTTCTGTGTATTCTTGCCACCTTTCTTAATATCTTCTGCTTCTGTTGGGTCCATACCATTTCTTTCCTTTATTGTGCCCATCTTTGCATGAAATGTTCCCTTGGTATCTCTGATTTTCTTGAAGAGATTTCTAGTCTTTCCCATTCTGTTGTTTTCCTCTATTTCTTTGCATTGATCTCTGAGGAAGGCTTTCTTATCTCTCTTTGCTATTTTTTGGAACTCTGGAACCCTTTTCTCCTTTGCCTTTAGCTTCTCTTGTTTTCTCAACTATTTGTAAGGCCTCCTCATACAACCATTTTGCCTTTTTGCATTTCTGTTATTGGGGGATGGTCTTGATCCCTGCCTCCTGTACAAAGTCACAAACCTCCATCCATACTTCTTCAGGCACTCTGTCTACCAGATCTAATCCCTTGAATCTATTTGTCACTTCCACTGTATAATCGTAAGGGATTTGATATATAATTGTAAGGTCATACCTGAATGGTCTAGCGGTTTTCCCTACTTTCTTCAACTTAAGTCTGAATTTTGCAATAAGGGGTTCATGATCTGAGCCAGTCAGCTCCTGGTCTTGTTTTTGCTGACTGTATAGAGCTTCTCCATCTTTGACTGCAAAGAATATAATCATTCTGATTTCGGTATTAACCATCTGGTGTTGTCCATGTGTAGAGTCTTGTGTTGTTGGAAGAGGGTGTTTGCTATGACCAGTACGTTCTCTTGGCAAAACTCTATTAGTCTTTGCCCTGCTTCATTCTGTACTCCAAGGCCAAATCTGCCTGTTAATCCAGGCGTCTCTTGACTCCCTACTTTTGCATTGCTATCTTGTTCATGAGTATATTTGTATCAGTTTTTTCAGATTCCACATATAAGTGACATCATGTGATATTTGTCTTTCTCTGTCTTACTTCACTTAGTATGATGATCTCTAGGTCCATCCATGTTGGTATAAACGGCATTATTTCATTCCTTTTTATGGCTGAATAATATTCCATTGTATATATGTACCACATCTTCTTTATCCATTCCTCTGCCAGTGGACCTTTAGCTTGCTTCCATGTCTTGTCTATTATAAAAAATGCTGCTATGAACATTGGGGTGAGTGTATTTTTTTGAATTAGAGTTTTGAAATACCCACATGACCATGTTGGCTCTTAACCTGAAAGCTCATCATATTTTCACATAACCCTTAGAGGATGGAGTTCAAACGCTTTAAAACATAAAGAACTTTCCACCTTCTGACCTTTACCATGTTTTCCAACTGCATCCCTTCCCCTTTAGTTTATGTTCTAGCAATAGTAAAATATTTATAAGTTGCTAAGAGAGTAAATCTTAAAAGTTCTCATCACAAGGAAGAAATTCAGTAACTATGTTTACTTGCAGAGGTCAGGAAGATCCTCTGGAGAAGGAAATGGCAACCTGCTCCAGTACTCTCGGCTGGAAAATCCCATGGACAGAGGAGCGTAGTAGGCTACAGTCCGTGGGGTTGCAGAGTCGGACACGACTGAGCGACTTCACTTCACTTTATGTTTGGTCCCTTGTATAGCAAGGAGATTAAACCATTCAATCTGAAAGGAAACCTGAATTTTCATTGGAAGGACTGATGCTGAAGCTGAAGCTCCAAAACTTTGGCCACCTGATGGAAAAGACCCTGATGCTGGGAAAGATTGAGGGCAGGCAGAGAGGGGGATGACAGAAGATGAGATGCTTGGATGGCATCACTGACTCAGTGAACATGAGTCTGGGCAAACTCTGGAAGACAGTGATGGACAGGGGAGCCTGGTGTGCTGCAATCCGTGGGGTTGTAAAGACTTGGAGACAACTGAGCAACTGAAGAACAACAACAACAAACTATGTTTGGTGATGAATATTAACTAAACTTATTGGGGTTATCATTTCATAATAGATACAAATGGTGAGCCAACATGTTGTATAACTGAAACAAATCTTACTGTATGTCCGTTAGACCTCAATGTAAAAAACTGTAGTTCCTTGCACTAATCAGGTTGTATGTATTTTCTCGTCTATGGCTTTGTTCATGAGAGGCCCTCTGGCTGCAAGGCCCACATTCACCAGCCAGCTCACCTAAGAAGCCATCTCTCTGAACCCCTCCTTCCCTCCCACCCCCACCTTATTTCATCATGCTTGTCCGTTTATGTTTCTGTAACCTTTACTGGTCAGTGAGACCCCAGATGGCAGGAGCCATATCTTCATCTTTGTGTTTCCCGCACCCAGAACAATTCATGACATTTAATTCATGTCCAATAAAATTTCTATTGCATAAATAAAAACTTGAACTCATTATATAACAGAAAGTGCACTGGAATAACTGTCAAGAGGAACTAATTATAATTAGTCTTTTCGGTTTCTCAAATAAATTTGTTTTGTTTGTGTCTAATTATTAATACAGCAATATCACCAATAATTCATTTTTTGAGCTTTCAATTTCAATGATTCTCAGCTCAGTTACCTATTATTAGAATAACAGTGTCCTGGCCTATAAACCTGTCATGGATTAAATTTTATGTTATTTAAACTTCACAAATCTTGGTCCCGTAAGCAGTGCGGGTACCGGTGGCTGTGACTGGTTTATCCATTTCCCACTTTGTCGCTTTCCTGATTCTATACCTGTAGAAGGCAGAGCTGAAGGGCGCTGTGGTCCTTGCCTTGCCTTTCAGTACCCAGCTGGCCTGCAGAAGTGGGTGGGCTGGCCGCTGCCATGCTTCAAGAGTCCAGGCTTGTGTGTGCTTCCATAGACAGTGATTTCTTTTTACTTTCTTACCGTTTCCTTTCCTCTGGTTGTTGTTTAGTCGCTAAGTCCTGTCCCATTCATTTTTGATCCCACGGACTGTAGCCTGCCAGGCTTCTCTGTCCATGGGATTCCCCAGGCAAGAACACTGAAGTGGGTTGCCATTTCCTTCTCCAGGGGATCTTCCCAGACCAGGGATTGAACCCACATGTCTGGCATTGGCAGGTGGATTCTTAACCACTAGACCACCAGGAAAGCCCTCTCCAGGGTCTTTGAAATGCTCTCTCCTGCCGCATAACTTATCCTAATTGTCACACGGAACCAATCAGCCACTGACTGGTCTCATTTCTGAGACCTGCAATCCTGTGCAGTCGTGTCAAAGCAGAAACAGGCACACATCATGCAGGTACCTGACGGTTTGGAAAGCTTTGGGCTGCTCCTCACTGACAAGAAATATTCAGATTTTATTCAGGTTCCCTGCACAGTACCTCCTGAGTTGTTTTCAGCCTCAAAGTCCTCATTCTTGAAGTACATTGATGTTAGTTTCTCCACTTTCTTCTTTGAAGTGAGACTTTAAAACAGATTCGTAATGATATATAAATTAGACTTCTTGGTTCTGATGTTAACGTGGTGTGCACAATGTTGCCCGAGTCTGTATTGTATTACTCAAAACACAAAGCCTTGGTTGTCGCTAAGTCATGTCTGACTCTTGGTGACCGCATGGACTGTAGCCCTCCAGGCTCCTCTGTCCACGGGATGCTCCAGGCAAGAATACTGGAGTGGGTTGCCATTCCCTTCTCCAGGGGATCTTCCTTCATTGAGTAATAAATATATATTGAGTATAAATCGAATAAAATGAAGAGTTAATTACTGGAAAAGAGGCAGTTTGTGATGTTTGAACCTCTACGTCAATATACAGTGATACGTGTTTCAAATAAGATTGACTTTCACCTCCTTTCAACCTTGTTTGATCGCCTTGTTTTTGGAGACTATGGGGAATGGAAATCTTTTTAAAGAGCTGGGACAACCCTGAGGGATGGGATGGGGAGGGAGGTGGGAGGGGGGTTCAGGATGGGGGACACATGTACACCCATGGCTGATTCACGTCCATGTATCCCAAAACCCAGCACAATATTGGAAAGTAATTAGCCTCCAATTAAAATTTTAAAAAAAGAAAGAGAAAGAGCTGTGTTAAGTGGTCTTTTGTTCCTCTTAGATAGCTGTCTGCTTATCTAGTGCTGCCCTCTGGTGACTACTTCTTGAGTTACATGCCACAGGTTTTTGCAGTTTGGCCTGGCCCTCGTGGCTCAGCAGTAAAGAATCCACCTGCCAATGCAGGAGACGGGGGTTCCATCCCGGGGTAGGGACGATCCCCTGGAGAAGGAAACGGAAACCTACCCTAGTGTTCTTGCCTAGGAAATCCCATGGACAGAGGAGCCTGGTGGGCTACAGTCTATGGGGTTGCAAAAGGGTCAGACATGACTTAGTGACTAAAGGACAAGGGAGGACTGAGTATGCAGTATAGCTGGCTTTATTTATATTTATTGTCACCCATCAGATAAAGTTGCAGCCCATATTTCACTCTAGCACATTCCCTGGGATGGAGATGTTAAACCTGATCCGGTCATTCAGGTATGTCTGTGTCCTTCACAACCAGCTGGACAGGCGTGTCTCCTGGTCAGGCTGAACAGACACAGTAGAGAGGAACTGAACTCAACAGAGACAGGGGGCATTTCCTTCTGGCACCCTCCTTTTCCTTTTTGAAAATGTCCTTTCTCCTCTAGACGCCAGCCTTACCAAGTGGCCGTGAAGCCTTCTCTCTTGCTCCCAGACTGCAATCAGAATTGCTTCATGGAGGAAACGGGTGGACACGGTCCCCTGCCCTGGTCACAGAGGATACAGATCCCCTGGAGAAGGGGATGGCTACCCACTCTGGCATTGTTGCCTGAAAAATTCGATGGACAGCGGAGCCTGGAGGGCTACAGTCCGCGGGGTCGCAAAGAGTCGGACACGACTGAGCGCTAACACACGCAGAGGATAAAGAAGGCAAGTCAGCTTCTACTGAGGGTCCACAGCTGCCAGTGAACCTCAAGCTGCAGGGCCTTCCTTAAAACCCACCTGACACTGTCCGTAGATGCAGGGTGTATTTGCGAGCGTGTGTGCTCAGTCGTGTCTGATCCATTGCGACCCCATGGACGGTAGCCCGCCAGGCTCCTCTGTCTGTGGATTCTCCAGGCAAGGATACCGGAGTGGGTTGCCATTCCCTTCCCCGGACAACCTTCCCCACCCAAGGATGGAACCTGGGTCTCTGGAGTTTCATGCATTGGATTCTTCACCACCGAGCCCCCCGGGGAAGCTCCCCTCAGCACAGTCCCTGGTTTAGGCGTTGATGGACTTGATTCTGGGCTGTGCTCTGGACTTGGCTTAGAGCAACTGTTTTCCTAGATCGGCTGCTCTGCACTGGGGCGGGGCAGGAGAGGGTGCACAGTGGGGAGAGGGGAAGGACGACATGTTCAGCCTCATCACACCCAATAACTCTTGGAGATCCCAGGCTGGGCGAGGTGGGGGCTTCTACTAACTTAGCATTAGTTAGTTACCAGACGTACTCCTTCAGTCTGTGTGATGAGTACATGAGGGTGTGCGGTTTAATTTCTTATAGTTTTCTGTTTGAAAGATTTTATAATTTAAAAACAATAAAAAGGGGCAGGCACAATTCTTCCCCTGTCTTTCCTCTTTTACAGGTGACTCGGGGTGAGGGAAGCCCCTTACCAGGACTGTCACGTTTCAGAGGTGGTCAGGAACCACACCTCACTTAATAAACTGAGTTGCTCTGGAATATTGTTTTCAAGCACAAGCAGTAAATAGTCTTAAAGCAGGGCTTCCCTGCTTGCTTGGTGGCTCGGTGGTAAGGAATCTGCCTGCCAGTGCAGGAGATTCACGTGTGACTCTTGGGTCAGGAAGATCCCCTGGAGGAGCAATGGCAACCGACTCCAGTATTCTTGCCTGGAGATGCCCATGGACAGAGGAGCCTGGTGGGCTACAGTCCACGGGGTTGGGTCGGACACAACTGAGTGACTAAACAACAGCAAGTCTTAAAGCATCCCATGTGGTCCACGCTGGGGTGTTCCTGCCTCTGAGTTATCCTTTGTGTGTAAGATCACAGATTGCTGCTAGTGACAGGTGTATGTAAAGTAAGCTGTCCACGCAGCCAAAGGGGGAGATAAGATTAGAGAAAGTCACAAAAACGGATAGAATCACCAAGAGTCCTTCCATAAAACCATGAAATCTGCTCGGGAGAGTTGTATAAACACTCTACAAACTTTTCATGGTTTGAAAGCTATCGTTCCGGGAAAGGAAAGAGAAGACTAGGGTCACCATTAACATCTCTTTACCATCCTTTCTATTCTTTTCTTTTTTTTGAAACCATGTGGCACGCGGGATTTTCATTCCTCGACCAGAGATTGCACCTGTACTGGCAGCAGTGGGAGCATGGAGTCTTAACGACTGCACCACCGTGAAATGCCAGCATCCTTTCTTTAAAGCCCATTTGAATACCTGATCTCAATGGATGACCATGACTGTCCTGAGAGTACGTGGAAGCCAAGAAGGGGTTCCCTTGACTGCAGAGCTAGGTGGTGACCTCCCAGGCCCCTGTAGAGACTTATTCCCACACTGTCCCATGCCTGTACAAGCCCCCCACCCCAGTCCCAGGACGCACCTGCTCATGAGACCAGGTCCTCTCAGAACCGTCCTTGACACACACGTCCAGCCTTAGCTCGGTCCCCGTGGCTCCATGCTTGCTGTCCACGCAGAGGTTTGCTGCCACGTTTCGAAGCTGTGGAGAGAAGGAAGGATGAGGATGCAGCTGTTCCTGACAATCCTGGTGGAGATTCAGCAGGGATTTTTTTTTTTTTTATTCCACGATGATTGGATGGTGCCTTAAATTCATATGGAGAGAAACTGGAGAATTAAATATCACATGGGCCAGTCTACATGTCAAAGAACATGAGAAGATTGGACTGCAAACCGCAGTGAGACTCTGGGTGAAACTGCAGTCTAGAAACAAGGACACAGAGTTCATGACTTCTGTAAGATGGGAGATTTTTCCTTTCAGGTGGTTCTTTAGCTCATAACTGGTCATCTTCCTGCTTCAAAGCATTGTCTCCTATCGCCACGTTAGCTAGGTTAGCTAGGACAGAGCTCCAGAATGAGGCAAGTGTCACAGGTAGAAGGTGTGAGGAGGAGGTCACTGTGTAGGGGTTCACCTGACGCCCCCTGGTGGCCTGGGATGGACGTGCCATCCAGTGAGAGTTGGACCAAAAAAAGGCTGAGCACCAAAAAAATCGATGCTTTTGAACTGTGGTGCTGGAGAAGACTCTTGGGAGTCCCTTAGATAGCAAGGAGATCAAACTAGTCAATCCTAAAGGAAATCAACCCTGAATATTCATTGGAAGGACTGATGCTAAAGCTGAAGCTCCAGTTCTTTGGTCACCTGATGAGAAGAACTGACCTATTGGAAAAGACCCTGATGCTGGGAAAGATTGAAGGCAGGAGGAGAAGGGGTGACAGAGGAATAAGATGGTTGGATGGCATCACCAACTCAATGGATATGAGTTTGAGCAAGCTCTGGGAGATAGCGAAGGACAGGGAAGCTTGGAGTGCTGCGGTCCATGGGGTCACAGAGTCGGACACAACTTAGTGACTGAAGAGAGACAACAAGAGAGTATTAGGAAAATGGGAAAGACAGTGACTATTGGTGCACTCCTTGACTGGATGAAGATTCTCTACCCCAGGGGTCCCCAACCTCCAGGGTCTAGTGCCTGATGATCGGAGGTGGAGCTGATGTAGATAATAGAAATAAAGCGCACGATACATGCACTGTGCTTGAATCATCCCCAACCACCTCCCCACCGGTCTGTGTAAAAACCATCTTCCACGAAACTGGGGCCAAAGAGTTTGGGGACCGCTGCTCTACATCATGTAGAGGGACTTTGAAAAGTTATAGCATGAGAAAAAAAATGACTTAATCATTCTTTGCAAATATTGTAGTAAAGAACTGAATGGACTTTCCTGGTAGCTCAGCTGGTAGAGAATCTGCCTGCAATGTGGGAGCAAGATCCACTGGAGAAGGGATAGGCTACCCACTCCAGTATTCTTGAGCTTCCCTGGTGGCTCAGACAGTAAAGAATCCATCTACAATGCAGGAGACTTGGGTTCAATCCCTGGGTCAGGAAGATCCTCTGGGCATGGCAACCCACTGCAGTGTTCTTGCCTGGAGAATCCCCATGGATGGAGGAGCCTGGCAAGCTACAGTCCATGGGTTCGTAAAGAGTCTGACACAACTGAGCGACTAAGCACAGCACTAAGAACTGAATAGTTAGGGGTGGGAAAATGGTGAAAAGTATCAACAGCAGAAACGGTAACAGAAAAAAGTTTGGACATGGATGCATCCCCACATCAAATCTTCCCACCCAGAGCCTCCACTGGTCCTCCTGCCGCCAGCAGGACCACCTCCTGTAGCACAGCTGGTCAGTGTGTATAGCCACTGAGGTGTGTGTGCTTAGACGAGTGCGAGGACCTTGGTCCTTTTCACGTCTTTACAGGGTCCTGCATTATAACAGTCCCTTTAGGTCCTGCTAAGAATGGAAACAAGAACAGGATCTACCCGAGGCATCATTTTAGTCACAATTCTTTTGCCCAGAATGAGTAGATAGGGAGTCTCTCCAGTAGAGAATGATGCCTGAATGGGGCCTGATCCTACTGGGCTGGGGCAGTGAGGCAGAGAGGAGGTTATGTGATGTACTGGATATCACAATCAAATAAGTGATGCTGGGACACAGTGTGGTAGGCACATGGGCTGTTTCATTTCCACTTACTTAATTTTTTTAGTTTTTATTTATTTAAATTTGGCTTCCTTGGGTCTTTGTTGTTTTGTGCGTGGGCTTTCTCTAGTCTCAGTGCACAGGCTTCTTACTGCAGTGGCTTCTCTTGTGGCTTCCAGGCTCTAGAGCTCAGGCTCAGTAGTTGTGGCACACGGGCTTAGTTGCATGTGGATCTTCCTTGACCAGGGATGGAACCCGTGTCCCCTGCACTGGCAGCCAGATTCTTAACTGCTGAACCACCAGAGAAGTCCTCCACTTACTATAGGAGTCAGTTTAGTTCAGTTCAGTTGCTCAGTTGTGTCTGACTCTTTACGACCCCATGGACTGTATATAACACGCCAGGCCTCCCTGTCCATCACCAACTCCCAGAGTTTACTCAAATTCATGTCCAGTGAGTTGGTGATGCCATCCAACCATCTCATCCTCTGTCATCCCCTTCTCCTCCCACCTTCAATCTTTCCCAGCATCAGGGTCTTCTCAAATGAGTCAGTTCTTCGCATCAGGTGGCCAAAGTATTGGAGTTTCAGCTTCAGCATCAGTCCTTCCAATGAAAACCCAGGACTGATCTCCTTTAGGATGGACTGGTTGGATCTCCTTGCAGTCCAAGGGACTCTCAAGAGTCTTCTCCAACACCACAGTTCAAGAGCATCAATTCTTCAGTGCTCAGCATTTTTTATAGTCCAACTCTCACATCCATACATGACTACTGGAAAAACCATAGCTTTGACTAGACAGACCTTTGTTGGTAAGGTAATGTCTCTGCTTTTTAATATGCTGTCTAGGTTGGTCATAACTTTCCTTCCAAGGAGTAAGCATCTTTTAATTTCATGGCTGCAATCACCTCTGCAGTGATTTTGGAGCCCCCCAAAATAAAGTCAGCCACTGTTTCCACTGTTTCTCCATCTATTTGCCATGAAGTGATGGGACCGGATGCCATGATCTTAGTTTTCTGAATGTTGAGTTTTAAACCAACTTTTTCACTCTCCTCTTCCTCTTGCATCAAGAGGCTCTTTAGTTCTTCTTTGCTTTCTGCCACTATAGGAGTAGAGGCTGGTATAGGGTTGTCAGGAGGGAATCAAAGCGGTGGATACCAGATTCCTTATTCAGGAAATTTGGCCACAGTTGGGGTTCACCCTCTGCTGCTGGACCGGTGCTCTCAGGTGTCTGTCCATGCTGACAGGGGATGTAAAATCATGGAGGACACAGGTGACAGTTCTGAACCTGGTTTGGCCTACAGACTTCTCCAAGAAGCCACGGAGAGCTATGGACACTCTTGCAAAAACAAAGGAACTGGAAGTGGACACACACAAGCACTTTGTATTCACTTTTCTGGCTGCCATAGACTCCACATTTGAACCCGGATGACAGAAAATGCATGCCACCTCCACATACATTCCACAAAGGAATTGCCTCCCTTTTTTTCTTCTTTTTTTGGCTGCGCCACACTCATGGTTGGCTTTCCCAGTGGCTCAGTGATTAAGAATCCGTCTGCAATGCAGGAGACTTGGGTTCCATCCCTGGGTCAGGAAGATCCCCTGGAATGGCAACCCACCACAGTGTTTTTGCCTGAAGAACCCCTTGGACAGGGGAGTCTGGGAGGCTGAAGTCCACAGGGTTGAAAAGAGTTGGAAATGACTGAAGTGACTTAGCACACTTGCATGCCTACAACATGTGGGATCTGAGCTCCCTGGCCACGGATTGAACCTGAGCCCCTTGCAGTAGAAGCATAGGGTCTTAAGCACTGGACCACCAGGGAAGTCCCACCCACTTCCTCTTAGTTTCCTGGGAGATCCGGACGGGCAGGACATGAACTTGGCCATGTCAGCGAGTGCCCCAGTCAGTCCCAATTCCTTCACCTTTTCTCCACCTCCTCAATCAAGAGCCAGGGAGGAATTTCACTGTGGAATTTGGGGACCCAAGCTTAAAAGAGGCATTTTGGGGGATCAGTTCCCAGGTGTGTGATTGAGTTTATTGGGTGAAAGAGAAGCAGCCCGAAAGGTGGAAGTCTGAGCTTGCATCACTCTCTGGGGTCCAGCATCCATTAATGCCTGTCTGATCTCAACCAGGACCGGGGTTTCAGTTTCTTAAAGCTGCTCCACCGGGGGTTGCCAGACAGAACGCTGGGAAGAGCTTTCTTTTTATTCTTGGCCACTGAACTCACAGCCTCTCTATTCTTAGAGCTCTGCTGTCTGCTCAGTCATGTCCAACTCTTTGTGACCCCATGGACTGTAGCCCACCAGGCTCCTCTGTCCATGGGATTCTCTAGGCAGGAATACTGGAGTGGGTTGCCATGCCCTCCTGCAGGGCATCTTCCCACCCTGGGATCTTCTACCCTGTGTCTCCTACAGTGTCAGGTGGATTCTTTACCCACTGAGCCATTTGGAAAGCCCAGTGTCAACTGATGGCAAAGGCTCCTTCAGGGCACTCCTGTTCCCACTCCTGAGTCCAGGTGGAGGGAACAGCAGCTGCTGTTGGTTTATGGCCACGTGGCTGCAGAGGGACCAGCTGCACGGGCTCTGCTCTTGGAAGAGGAGGATGTGAGGCAAAAAAGGACGTGGGCCACCCAGCGAGGCTGGGCAGTGGATGTGCCAGTCCTGCCCAAAGCTGTCAGAGTGCCTGGTTCTCTTTCTAAATGCTGTGAATGTGTAAGGGCTCTGGCAAGGGGTAGAGGAAACCATCGTCTGAACTCTCAAACGTTCTAAACTCTCATCCAAATGGCATCTGTGTAGACACTGGGATAAATGGCTTTGGAAACCAAATTTCAAGTTCCAAAGGCATAATTGTCCACATCTGTGTAAATTCCAGCCCCTCGCTGTGCCAGAGAAGAGCCACCGAGAGTCCAGCACAGGATGAGGTGGGCACCTGCACTCCAGCCTGTCCATCCACTCTGCTCACGCCCACCTCTTCAATTCACACCCCATCCTCAGCTCACAAACATGGCTCCGTCACAGCGAGCTGGTGAGTACAATCGCAACAGAACAGACCCTAATGCTTGCTTATACTTTTGAATAAAGTTTTCTTTCTAAGGGAAAGTAGACAAGAAAAGAATGCAGATGATTTCAACTTTTCCACCATGGGCTCGTGTATCTGCAGCTAAAGGAAAAGCAGTTCACACAAGCACACACGAACACACACACATCTAGGACAGGGTCACTGATTCATCTGGGGCAGAAAAGGGCATTTTCCTGCTCTGTTCCTCCAACATCCAGCGTGGAGACTCAGCAGGACGAAAATCACCTCAAAAGACCAAGAGACTTGGAGCAGGATTAGAAAGTGAGGCGGTGCTTGACTAGGAACAGGAGAAAAATGGGGCCAAAGGGACTCGGGACGCGAGACAGGATTACAGAGATCTCCTGGGGCGAGGATTAGGAGGTCTGGCAGAGTGAAGGCTGTTTTAGGTCAGCAGGAGAATGCTGGCTCATCTGAAACGTGCGCTTTCCCTCCCTGACAAGGGAGGTTTTATGAAGAGGCTGGAAGAAGGGGCACAGGGAATAAACATCGAGGTGGCTGGCAAGTGGGGACAGATAATTCAGTGGGTAGTCAAAGAGAGACCAGCTCAGCAGGAGTGGGATTTGCTATCGCCCTTTCATAGACTTGGGGTTTTTAAGTGAGAAGTAATGGGTTCATGATTCATTCAACAAACATTAGGTAAGTACCTGGATGTCCCAGGGACTATGCTAGACATTGTATACAGTGGAAAATAAAAGAGGATTTGTGGATGAAATGGTATAGATGGTGAAAAGGTACAATCTTCCAGTTATACAATGAAAAGCTTCTGGGAATGTGACCTATAGCATGGTCACGACGGTTACCCATTCTGTGTTGTATGCGCTAAGACAGTGGGTCTTAAATGCTTGCATTGCAAGAAAATTAGTAATTCCACGGTGACAGATGGTAACCAGACTTATTGCGGTGATTGTTTTGTAATAGGTACAAATATCAAATCATTATGTGGACACCCGGAGGTAAATAGATTATGTTGTTGCTGTTCAGTAGCTCAGTCATGTCTAAATCTTTGCGACCCCATGGACTGCAGCACACCAGGCTTCCTTGTCCTCCACTATCTACCAAAGTTTGCTCAAACTCATGTCCATTGAGTCAGTGATGCCACCCAACCATCTTGTCCTCTGTTGCTCCCTTCTCCTCCTGCCCTTGATCTTTCCCAGCATCTCTTCTCCAATGAGTCAGCTCTTTGCAACAGGTGCCTAAAGTATTGGAGCTTCAGCTTCAGCATCATTCCTTCTAATGAATATTAAGTATTGATTTCCTTTAGGATTGACTGGTTTGATCTTCTTGCTGTCCAAGGAACTCTCAAGAGCCTTCTCTAGCACTACAATTCAAAAGCATCAATTCTTCGGCACTCCTTATGGCCCAATTTTCACATCCATACATGACTACTGAAAAAACCATAGCCTTGACTATACAGACCTTTGTCGGCAAAGTGATGTCTCTGCTTTTCAATACACTGACTAGGTTATAGGTCAATTATATCTCAGT
This sequence comes from Bos indicus x Bos taurus, assembly GCF_003369695.1. Classification (NCBI taxonomy): domain Eukaryota; kingdom Metazoa; phylum Chordata; class Mammalia; order Artiodactyla; family Bovidae; genus Bos; species Bos indicus x Bos taurus. The sequence continues at coordinate 5,258,850 of NC_040083.1, read as the reverse complement.
TTTAAAAATTCAGAAAAATACATTTGAATTCAACCTCCTCAGAAAAGTCTGTCCCCTCCTTTGAAAGCACATCTAGTCCTTTGTCATTCCCAAAGTTCTGACACGTGAGGACCAGTGGTTTCTAAGCCTTCTTCTGGCAGGGTGTCCTCACTGGGCTGGGTGGGTCTAGGGGAGATGAAGGTCCCCAGGTGGGGTCAGGCAGAGACGTCCATAGCTTGACTGATGGGCTCCAAAAACTGTTGCTTCGTGATTCTCATTCCTCAGTGATTGACAGCATTTCTTTAGATCCCATGGTGCTGTGATCATTTATTTTTCTCAGTCTCGGAAAGCTGTGATCTTTTTTGGTCCCCACAGCATGCTGTAGCACAGAGAGAATTTTGCAGGCACCTCTGCTGCCAATTGAAGAAGGTGATGGCACCCCACTCCAGTACTCTTGCCTGGAAAATCCCATGGATGGAGGAGCCTGGTAGGCTGCAGTCATGGGGTCGCAAAGAGTCGGACACGACTGAGCGACTTCACTTTCACTTTTCACTTTCCTGCATTGGAGAAGGAAATGGCAACCCACTCCAGTGTTCTTGCCTGGAGAATCCCAGGGACGGGGGAGCCTGCTGGGCTGCCGTCTGTGGGGTCGCACAGAGTCGGACACGACTGAAGCGACTTAGCAGCAGCCGCAGCACTGCTGCCAATGCACTGGACAGGACCAATTTTCTTTCAGGGTCTTGCAACTTTTTTGATTTTTACTAGAAAAGCGGGAAAAGGATTTGTCTTCTGAGAGCTCATGAATCTCTCTCTTTTTTTTTAAATTCAGCTTTTGTCGAGGTATAATTGACATAAAAAATTAGATATTTACCATATACATTGTGGTGAGTTAATACATGTATACTTTGTGAAATGATTTTTCTCGTTAATTAACACAATTATCACCTCACATATTTATCTTTTTTTTTTTTTCCTGATGAGAACATTTCAGTTCTCCTTGCTGCTTCTTGTTGTTTAGTTGCTCAGTTGTATGTGACTCTTTTTGACCCTATGGACTGTAGCCCACCAGGCTCCTCTGTCCATGGGATTCTCTAGGCAAGAATACTGGAGGGGGTTGCCATTTCCTTCTCCAGGGGATCTTCCTGATGCAGGGGTTGAACCCATGTCTCCTGCACTGGCAGGTCGATTCTTTACCACTGAACCACATCGGAAGCCTCTCCTTGCTTAGCTAGTGTCAGTTATACAATTCGGTGTCAACTGTAGTCAGTATGTTTTACATGAGACCCTCAGACTGCTGCTGCTAAGTCGCTTCAGTCGCGTCCGACTCTGCGACCCCATAGACAGCAGCCCACCAGGAACCCCCGTCCCTGGGATTCTCCAGGCAAGAACACTGGAGTGGGTTGCCGTTTCCTTCTCCAATGCAGGAAAGTGAAAAGTGAAAGTGAAGTCGCTCAGTCGTGTCTGACTCTTAGCGACCCCATGGACTGCAGCCCACCAGGCTCCTCCGTCCATGGGATTTTCCAGGCAAGAGTACTGGAGTGGGGTGCCATTGCCTTACCTGGACCCTCAGACTGGGTTTGTCTTATTCCAGCCTTGAATGAGTGCTTCATTCTACTCACAGTGAAGCCCAGCACACATTAGGAGTGACCCACCAGTTGAACAATCTCTGCTACCGGACTCACATGACTGACCTCCGTACACACCTGCCCCAGATTGTTCTCACGTTGAGATCAGAAATCTCCACCTGGATGGCTCATCAAAGGGGCCGTGAGGGGCGTGGCCCTCTGCTGGTTGCCCTGGTAACCCCGGTGCAGACCAGGTGTCAATCCCCCTATAAGGGGCGATCTCCCCCAGTCCCCACCCCCACGCCCACCCCCACCCCGCCCACCCTGCCCCGGGGCGGAGGCGGCCGCCCTGTCATGCCTGCGCTCCGCTGCATACAGTGCGGCTGTCTGTTGTCCCGGGACCCTGCTTCAGACAGGTAAGTGCCCCCTTCCATGAACCGCTGATGTCTCTGTCGCTGACCCCGGCTCTTCCTTCGGTCTTAAAGCTAAGCTTCTGGGTGCAGTCCAACAAATTGGCGGAGCAGCCAGGGGACTGAGGAAATGCCCACGAGCACCAAAATGTTGGGAAATGAGGACGGGGGCTGGCAGATTACCGTTGTAATCCCGCTGTGGTCATCCACTGACACGGGTCTCGAAAGCCAGGGGTGAGGGGGGACCCCAGGGTGCCATCCGCCAGTACTGGGGTCCTATGGTGGCTCTCCATGACGGCTGGGCACTGCCAAGAGTACAGAGAACCCCTAGACACCCTCAGGCTTGTGGAGATTCTGGCCGCCATGACAGTGGGGAAAGCGAAGTTAGACCGTAAGGCAGTGGACGCACCTCTGGGCATTTCTTTTAAAACTTTATTTATGGTTGCGCTGGGTCTTCCTTTGCTGCTCGGGCTTTCTCTAGTTGAGACAAGTGGGGGCTACCCTCTAGATGTGGTGCCCAGGCTTCTCACGACAGTGACTTCTCTTGTGGCAGAACAGGGGCTCTAGGGCATGTGGGCGTATGTATTTGCGGCTCCCAGACTCTGGAGAACCGGCTCAGTATTCTGGTGCACCGGCTTACTTGCTCCGCAGCCTGTGGGATCTTCCCAGATGAGGGATCAAACCTGTGTCTCCTGTGGTGGCAGGCAGATGCTTATTCACTAAGCCACCTGGGAAATCCAATTGCCTTTTTTTTTTTCCACTTGCTGTGCCAAGTCTTAGTTGCAACATGCAGGATCTAGTTCCCTGACCAGGGATCGAACCTGGGCTCCCTGCACTGGGAGTGAGGAGTCTTCGCCACTGGACCACCAGGGAAGTCCCAGGCCATTGCTTTTTATTTTAAGAACGGCCACAGGTGCTGAGCAAAGGTTAACTTAAATGTGTATTCCTGTTTCTCTGAAAGTGAGGCATATGTATTAATGATGCTAGGAAAGAGTAGGGTAGGAGGAGAAGCGGGTGACAGATGTTTAGATGGTATTACCAACTCAATGAACATGAGTTTGAGCAAACTCCAGGAGATGGTGAAGCACAGGGAAGCCTGGCGTGCTGCAGTCCATGGGGTCACAAAGAATCGCACACGATATAGCGACTGAACCACAACAAATGTATTAATATACAGTGGATGATACGTATTATTATTACTGTTATTTGTTTAAACTGAACTGGCTATTTAGAAAGTAAAAACAGTACCTGAAAATGGCCAAAATAGGAATCTTTGGCATTCTGAAACTGGTTTTTGCATATGCCCTTAGAGGAAGTTGGCTTTCTGGAAGGAATGGGTGTTTGTCTTCATGTGCCTTTGAGATGTAAATGATCTACCTGTGCTCTAGGTAACTTTAATCCCTGAGAGTGAAGAAGAAGAAAGAAGAAAATAAAAAAGGCCTCTTAAAACTCTAGCTGGAAAACTGTGAGATGTCTTTGTCTGTAAAGATATACGCATGTCTATGTGTCCCTTCTAATTATGAGGTATCTCTGCCTCCAAATGGCATTGCCAAGATTGCTTTGTGTCTGAGCTCTGTTTATTTGCTTGACAGAAATTGCATGCTTACATGAATTCTCAGAAATAGAGTGAATTTCAGATTCATGTGATCTGAGAAATACTCAGTACTGAATCGATATCTGGTATTGAAGCTACTTAAGCTTGTTGGTTTGATTAATATAGACATATCTTTTTCTAGTCATCAGTGTTAACACTTTCGTTCAAATGAAGATTTCCCTGTTCAAATTACTGGCATTCTTTCTTTCTCCTGGCTGGACTCTGATGCAACCACTTTTGAGTAATAGTTGAAGGACCGGATATCACAGAAGCAAAGAGGATGAGGAGGGTTGAGGGTGGAAGTCCCAGGAATGGTTTCTTCTGGAAGCGGTCAAAGGAGGAGTAGTCAGGAAAATAAGAGGAAAACCAGAGAGGTTTTCCAGAAGTGGACAGGGCTGGGGGTCAGCAGGGTCAAATTCCTTAGTGAGGTCAAGCAGGCTGAAGGTCTGGGAGGGGCTGTTGAATTTGGCAGCTAGGAAATTTTCAAGATCAGTAAAGGAGGAAAAGGGAGGTCAACCAATGGAAGCTTCTCTTCCAAGAAACTGGACTTCGATGGGAACGAGAAAAAGCAGAATTAAAACAAAACAACCTTTCAGGGTGAGTAGACTTGAGGATAGAAATATAAACAAGCCCCGCCCCAGTTCATCTGAGATGGGTTAAAAAAGTGAGGTGCTTTTAGAAATTAAAAGTGGCAGATGGTGGGGAGGGATAAAATAGGATTGGGATTAAAATATACACGCTGCTTCCTTGGTGGCTCAGACAGTAAAGAATCTGCCTGCAATGTGGGTTCGATCCCTGGGCTGGGAAGATCCCCTGGAGAAGGAAATGGCAACCCACTCCAGCACTCTTGCCTGGAATAGCCCATGGACAGAGGAGCCTGGTGGGCTACAATGCATGGGGTTGCAAAGAGTCAGACACGACTTAGTGACTTTCATTTTGATTTTAGAAATTAAAAATGGCAGATGGCGGGGAGGGATAAAGTAGGAGTTTGGGATTAAAATGTACATATTACTGTGTATTGAAGAGATAATCAATAAGGACCAACTGTAAAGCACAGGGAAAACTCTACTCAATATCTTGTAATATCCTATAATGAAAAGAATCTGAAAGAGTGTGTGTATGTATGTGTGTATATATATATATATATGAGAGGTGGGAATACATGTGTATGTATATATATCTGAATCCCCTTGCTGTACACCCAAAACTAATATTGTCAATAAACTACACTCCAACACAAAATTTTAGAAAACAGCTTATAAATTCAAAGCACTGACGACGCCCTCATTATCCTTCTAGGACCTTCACTATGGAAGGTTCTGCCTCGTGGTCATGACACCATTTATGCTCTCGAGGATCATCCCCACTAATTGCTCCATGCCAGTGGCATACAGTGGCTGCTGGCAGAGATGACTGTCTCCTTTCCTAGAAATTAAGCCCGCAGAGATCATCTTCCCATTGCACGCACATTTTCCTCTTCTGAATTCACCATAAATGTAATTGCTTTGGCATCTCTCTCGTGCCCTGGGACCTACTAGAACCACTTGTTTCGGAAGCCTAGCTTACATTACACAAGGAATTGAAGAGCCCACAGCACAAACACCACCATAGGGCTTTCAGATTTAATGTATGTGCTCTGCTCCAAATAGTCTATTTCTAAAACTGTGTCTTGCGACTTGAAGTGAGGGACTGTGAATATTGTTTGTGAAATATATCTAGTGTCAGAACTTTCAGACGACGGGTTAGTTGCCAAAAATGATTCGATTTGCACAAATAGATGAGGAAAATTTGTGTAAATTAGCCACTTCTAATTAAGCAACATTCTCGGACAGAAGGAAAAGAAATGAGAATACCTATACTTCATACTGGGCTTCCCTGGTGGCTCAGTGGTAAAGAATCTGCCTGCCAATGCAGGAGCCACGGGTTTCATCCCTGATTTGGGAAGATCCCTTGGAGAATCAAATGGTAACCCACTCCCATGTTCTTGTCTAGAGAATCCCATGGACAGAGGAGCCTGGCAGGCAACAGCCCATGGGATCACAGAGAGTCAGATATGACTGAAGCAACTTAGCACGCATCAGTGTTTTTGCCTGGGAAATTCCATGGACAGAGGAGCCTGGTGGGCTACAGTCCATGGGGTCACAAAGAGTTGGACACAACTTCACAACTAAACAACAACAATGCTTCATACTGAATTGGGAGCTTTCACAACTGTCATTTCACTTCTTCATCTGCACCACTGCCGTGAAGTGCGTGTGCTTCCAGTTGTTACTGAGATTCTGGGAAATTACATGATTTGTCCAAGATGATGCAACAGGTAGATGGCAAGCAGGATTGGTACCCTCATCTCTGATCCTAGATCCTTGCTCTACCCACGCAATGGGAATGGAGAGAATTAATTCACCAGAACAGTGCAATTTGGGGTGGTATGTTGGTGGCAAATGCTTTACTGAGCCCAAGGGATGCATGGAGATGAGAGATGGTTGTGAACCCTTGGGTTTAGAAGAGAGCTCCGTCCTGGGTGGGGTTGGAGTCTGACCAAGGAATAGAGGCTGAAGCAGGGTCAGCAATAAGACCCCTGTAATGATTGCTTGGTTAAAGTGCTGGCAGCCCAGGGATGGACAAGTGACCATTAAATCATCTAGGCCCAGGGCTGAAGGGGACAGCTGTTGGCCCGCGATGCCTGGACTCTGGGCAGGGGTTAAGGGGCTTCGGGAATCAGAGGAGTCACAGATTATGGGGAGGAAGCATTTCCTGACCTCTGCACGAGACTCTAGATTTCGAACCTAGACTCTTAAAATATAACATTTTCCAAAAAGAAAACTTAGAAAGCTGCACAACTGTGGTGACTTTATCCTGATCTACACCGTCAATGAGGAAATACCTCCTTTTGTGTCCAATGAAGCTGGGTGTATCCTTTGTAAAGCAGAGAAGATGGAACAATTTTGATCTTTTGTACACCAGAAATGTGAAGGCAGACTTTTTGTTAAAGTCTAAAGAATAGCTTAGGAGATGAAAGGACTCACGTGTGCCCTGGTTTTCTCCCTGCAATATACAAAACTCAGATGAGTAAACTAAAGCTGAACAGAAAGAGGGCAAATGAGACTTGAAGGAAAATTTTTTTGGAGAGTTCAAGACTTTCTACAGGAAAACTCAGGCTTCCCAGGTGGCTCAATGATAAAGAATCTGCCTACCAGTGCAAGAGCCACAGGCCAATCCGTGGAAGATCCCCTGGAAAAGGAAGTGGCAACCCACTCCAGTATTCTTGCCTGGAGAATCCCATGGACACAGGAGCCTGTCAGGCTACAGTCCTGGGGTCACAAAGAGTCAGATACAGCAACTAAGCAACAACAAGGAGTCGCTTGGGAGATGCACAGATTCTCTTGTGCCCCGGTTCTCTCCCTGCAATATACAAAACTCAGAAGAGTAAATTAAAGCTGCATAGGAGGAGGGGAAATGAGACCTGAAGGAAAGTTTTACAGGGAGAGTTCAAGACTATCTACAGGAAAAACTGCCTAAAGAAGATCTGAAAGTCAGCAGGGAGTCAGAGTATTCTGCAGGGAGGAGGAGTCTACAGGAAGACCACGTCCCACGCTGTCAGCCGCACCATCCGTGCCTGTGAGGGGCTTCTAAGCGGAGATGCTGCACTGAAGGCAGTGCCTTCTGGAGAAGGTGGTTTGTGTGCCCTGGAGGCATCATGGCCCCGTGTCAGCTGAGACTGTGGGAGGAAACTGCAGACTGGTTATCACCATGCCTGCTGCACCGCTGCTCAGAGCGCACACAGGGCCATCTCCCCAGACCTGGCCCCTAATCCCTTGACATTTCCCATCCCTGTTGTTTCCCCTGGAGTGATATTCTGCTAATAAAAACACTCCCGTCAAGGCCGCTTTCATCTGAGAACTGCCAGTAAATCTCAGATTTGCTCCAACTCTGTTGTAATCTTGAAAACTTTCAACATTATTCTTGAGAATCCAGGTCACTATAGGCAGTGAAAATAAAACAAGTTTTTAGTGCTTGAGAAATGACTCACGGAGCATGGTGTCTAGATAAAACAGTTCTTCCTTTGAATTCAGTTCAGATCATGGAAATGTGGACAGGTTTAAAAACTTGTCTAATAAAGGGATGCTAGGCTTTTGTGTAAAATTCAGTACCGTTAGTTAATGAAAATCTGCAGTCAAGAATCATAAGGTTGATTCTGAGAAGTACGTGTCCTGCTGAATTGGAGAGGATTAAAGCAAAGTCCTTGAGATGTATGGACATCTGTGGGCTCTTAAAGTTCTCCAGGGAAGTTGGTTCTCTTGAACTCATTCTTGAGTTTAACAGTCATCCTTCCAAGGAAGGTCAGCAAATTGTCTTTATTTTCAAGTAAGATAATTCAAGGTCTGAGCTTTCTACTGTAAATTTCATCACTGTTAAACACACCATAGTACAAGAGGTGACTTGGAGAACTACCATATGACCCAGCAATCCTACTGCTGGGCATATACCCAGAGAACACCATAACTCAAGAAGACACCTGTAGACCAGTGTTCATTGCAGCACTGTTTACAATAGCCAGGACATGGAAGTAATCTGTCCATCAACAGAGGAATGGATAAAGAAGATGTGCTACATAAATACAATGGAATCTTATTCAACCATAAAAAGAAATGAAATTGTGCCATTTGCAGAGACAGGGATGAACCTGGGAACTGTCATACAGAGTGAAGTAATCAGAAAAAAACAAATATTGCATATTGACACATATATGTGGAATCTAGAAAAAACATATGTGTGCATGCTAAGTTGCTTCTTTAGTATCTGACTCTTTGTGACCCTATGGACTGTAGCCTGTCAGGCTCCTCTGTCCATGGGATTCTTCAGGCAAGAGTATTGGAATGGGTTGCCATGCCATCCTCCAGGGGATCTTTTCGACCCAGGGATCAAATCTGTGTCTCTTAGGTTTCCTGCATTGGTAGGCAGGTTCTTTACCACTAGCCCCACCTAGGAAGCCCAGAAAAATGATACAGATGGTCTTATTTGCAAAGAAGAAATAGACACACAGACATAGAGAATAAACATATGGAAACCAAGAGGGGAAGGAGGGAGTTGGGGCAAATTGAAGGGTTGCGGTTGACACATATACACCATTGACACTATGTATAAAATAATGAGAACCTACTGTATAGCACAGGAAACTCCTCCTCCTCACCTCCTGACACAAATCAAACAGATGAGGAGCAGAAATAGTGAACTCTGGAGGTCTAGCCTTAAAATTTTGTGTCACACTGACCAGTATTCTACCTCTATGTCCTGAATCAAGAGAAATTCATGCAAAACTAGTAGGGAAAACTGATTAATATTTCCTATGAAAAAAGCAAATATTCTCCTTTTAAACCAGTGACACCAGAAATCCCACACTGGGCCATCATCTCATGCAACAACCAGTGCAGTAATCTCAGAATGCTTGAATGTTCCAGTCAGCTTTCTGGACAATAATCCCACACTTTCTCCTAATTTGAGCATTTTGGATAGTCTTCCTCACAATTTTCTTAATTGTATGTGTATTGTAAGTTGCTTCAGTTGTGTCCGACTCTTTGCAACCCCATGGACTGCAGCCCACCAGGCTCCTCTGTCCATAGGATTCTCCAGGCAAAAATACTGGGGTGGGTTGCTATGCCCTCCTCTAGGATATCTTCCTGACCCAGGGGTCACACTTGAGCCTCTTCTATCTCCGGCATTGGCAGGTAGGTGGGTTCTTTACTACTAGCACCACCTGTGAAGCCCAGCTGTGGATGTAGTTAATCACAACAGACTCAATGGAGAGATAGTTCCCAGAACGAGCTAATCAGAGTTCGATGAGATTATGATTGAAATGGTGGGTGTCAAAAGCTGACTGTTGTCCTTTCTCTGGGAGAGAGTGAAACTTTATTTCTCCCTGGAAATAGAGCAGAACAGAACCACAAAACTATGCAGGACAAAACAAAAGAGGTCTTAAAGACAGCCTGCAGAAGTCTGGTTCCAGTCTAGTGAGTCTGGGTCCATGTACAACTTAAACAGCTGGTCCAGGCAAGTTCACGTGCAAGTTCAGCAAACCCGCTGAGTTTCAGGTGGCTTTGAGAGATCAAGGGCTGGCTTCTGTGTCTTGCAGGAGCCTGTAGTATTCCCTCAAGCCAGTGACCCTGGGGAGAAGCTATGCATTCATCATCTCCAACTCCAACATCTGGCATAGTTTTTGGTGTTTAATGAATTCACCAGCTGGGCTACCATAGCAAAATACCACACACGGGGCGGCTTAAGGGAGTCCCAGATGACTCAAACGGTAAAGAAGCTGCCTGCAGTGCAGGAGACCAAGGTTCGACCTCTGGGTCGTGAAGATCCCCTGGGGAAGGGAAAGGCTACCCACTTCAGTTTTCTTGCCTGGAGAATTCCAAGGACAGAGGAGGCTGGGGGCTATAGTCCAGGGGGTCACAAAAAAGTCAGACACATCTGAGCATGCACTCAAGTCCTGACTCCTCTTGTTGCTGGAATTAGGTCACAGGCTAAGCTCCAGCGATGACTTTTTGAGCCTCAGGTGGCCCTCCAGCTGAATGGGACAGTTACTTGTTTTATATTTTTGAGCCTGGTCTTAATCTTATTATTCAAGGCTGTTAATATCACTTTATGTAAGTGATACTAAACTCTTTTTGGAATCTGATGAAAGCCATGGGCTCTCCAGAAAAACGTACACACACACGAAGTTTTCTCACTTTGTATCTCTGTTGGCCCATAAAGACTATTTCACGTGATTATTACATACAACTCCCCCCCAGCCCCAACACATAGACACATGGAAACTTAGACTTTGCTCTCTGGAATTCAGGATCTGAAAATCTCCCTGTACCCATGGGCACTGGTAGACAAGACAATGACTATGGGACCACTCTCTTGAACCACTGCCTCGTGTATGACTTAGGTACTGCATTGCCTCCGCCATCCATTTGTTATGCAAACGGGGTTTCCATTGCAGTAAATAACAGCCAGCATTTCACTAAGAACATGCTGTTGGCCCTAGGCTAGGTGCTTTTTGTGGATTATTTCATTTTATCATCAAAACTACTCTATGAAGGAGGTATGGTTGCATTTCTATTTTGCAATGAGGAAACCAAGCTGTATTAGTTTCCTGTAGCTGCTGTAACAAATTACCACAAACTTGGTAGGGTAAAGCACTGAAATGTGGTCTCTCAGAGTTTTGGAGGCCAAAAGTTCAAAATCAAGGTGTCAGCTGGGTTGTGCTCCCTCCAAAGGCTTGAGGAGAAATATCATTCCTTGCTTCTCCCAGCTTCTGGGAGACCCCAGCATTCCTTAGTGTGCGCCTACTTTCCCATTTCTGCCTCTGTCTGCACATGGCCTTCCCCTCTCTTCTCTTCCCTTCCCCATTCCTCTGTGTGTCTCTTCTAAGGACACTTGCCACTGGATTTGGCTCCACTCAGATAGTCTAGTGGAGAAGGAAATGGCAACCTACTCCAGTATTCTTGCCTGGAGAATCCCATGGGCAAAGGAGCCCAGGATGGTACAGTCCATGGGGTCACAAGAGTCTGACAAGACTTAGTGACTAAACCAACCAACCAACAGATAGTCTAGCATGATCTCATCTTGAGATCCTTAATTTAATTCCATCCACAAAGACCCTTTCCCCAAATACTATCACGTTCACAGGCTCAGGAATTTGGATCTGGACATAGCTTTCTGCTGGCCAGCATTTACCCTGTTAAACAAGGCATAGCGAGGTTGAGGTTACAGTAAGTCTGTGGTGGGCTTGGGATTCCAACTTTGATTTGAGGGCCCTGAGAAGCTGCGAAAGCCCCACTCTTGCTAGTCGTAGACTTCAGCACCTCCCCTTGGCTTACTCTAGTTCAAGGGACAATTGCACCACCTGCTGATGGCCATGTAGCAGTTCCCCTTTAGGGTATACAGTAATTCTCCCTGGTGGCTCAGACGGTAAAGCGTCTGCCTGCAATGCGGGAGAGCCGGATTCGATTCCTGGGTCGGGAAGATCCCCTGAAGAAGGAACTGGCAATCCACACCAGCACTCTTGCCTGGAAAATCCCATGGACGGAGGAGCCTGATAGGCTACAGTCCATGGAGTGACTTCACTTTCACTTTCTTTCTTTAGGGTATACACACAAAATAATTGGTAGCAAAGACTTGAACAGGTATTTGTACACCCATGTTCATGGCAACGTTATCTGAATAGCCAAAATGTGGAAACAACCCAAAGTTGCATTAATGGATGAATGGATAAACAAAATGTGATATATATGTACAACGTACAAATGTGATATATATATACACACACACACACATACACAATGGAGTATTATCTTGCCTTAAAAAGATGAAATTCTGATACATGCCTCAACATGAATGAATCTTGAAGACATTATACTAAGTGAAAAAAGCCAGTCCCCGAAAGGACAAACACTGTAGGGTTCTTCTGAACTTCTTATGAATTACCTGGAACAGTCAAATCCATAGAAACAAGGAGCAAAATAGAAGCTACCAGGGGCTGCAGAGACAGGAATGTGGAGTTGTTCAACGGGGACAGAGTTTCAGGTTGGGATGATGGAAAAGTTCTGGAGATGGTGGTGATAATTACACAACAGTGTGAATGTATTTAATGCCACTGACCTGTTTATTTAAAAATACCTATAAAAGTAAATTTTATATGCATATTTCACAGTAATAAAAAAGGACAGTGCTTACTTGATGGTGATTGGGGAATTTGCTTTGTTTATAAAGCCATGAAAGAAAAGAAGCCAAGCGCAAAGGGTCTGGACATAACGGCAGGTCATGTGAGGCAGCACGGCATTCCTTTGCTTTGGGGTGGAATTTGGAAGAGATTTGTGCTTAATAGGATGTCTGAATGAATACACTTTTCTCAATGTATTTAGAACTCAATCTATCACGCACCAACAACATATTCACCTCCACTTTGTTTGTTGTTGTTCAGTTGCTAAGTCATGTCCAGCTCTTTGTGACCCCATGGACGGCAGCATGGCAAGTTTCTCTGTCCTTCACCATCTCCTGCAGTTTGCTCAAACTCATGTCCATTGAGTCGGTGATGCCATGCAACCATCTCATCCTCTGATGCTTCTTTCTCCTTCTGACCTCAGTCTTTCCCAGCATCAGGATCTTTTCCAGCGAGTTGGCTCTTCAAATCAGGTGGTGACAGTATTGGAACTTCAGCATCAGCCCTTCCAATGACTCTTCAGGACTGACTTCCTTTAGGGTTGACTGGTTTGACCTCCTTGCAGTCCAAAGAACTCTCAAGTCTTCTCTAGCACCACAATTTGAAAGCATTAATTCTTTGGTGCTCAGCCTTCTTTATGGTCCAACTCTCACATCCATACATGACTACTGGAAAAACCATAGCTTTGACTATATGGACCTTTGTCGGCATAGTGATATCTCTGCTTTTTAATACACAATCTAGGTTTGTCATAGCTTTTCTTCCAAAGAGCAAGTGATTTTTAATTTCATGGCTGCAGTCACTGTCTGCAGTGACTGCACCTCCACTTACTCATAAGGAAAAAGTTACAAGGAGATATAGCATGATCTCTTCTTATGTGATGGCACATAATCGTTTCAGGAGAGAGCTGTCTGGAAATCCCCCCAAAGGACCAGGATTCCTTCCAGTTGCAAGGAGAAAACTAAAAACAGCTGAAGGAAGTTGCAAGGGATAAGCATTTTGATTTTTATCTTCCCCTCTCTAATCCTGCTTTATCTGAGACTCACTCTCTTCCAATCCATACTGTCATCTTTAGAGACTAACCAAGATTGTTTTCTTAATGAATAGCTCAAGTAGTCATGGCCAAGCTTTCTAGCTCTAGTGCTCCCGTTTTGTAACCAAGCAGGACAACTCAGTGGGGGTTCCTAAAACCAAAGAAAACATACTAGTAAGCTATAAGGGGGGGGGGGTTCCTTGGTGGCTCAGATGGTAAAGAATCCACCTGCAATATGGGAGACCCAGGTTCAATCCCTGGGTCAGGAAGATCCCCTGGAGGAGGAAATGGCAACCCACTCCAGCATTCTTCCCTGGGAAATCCCATGGACAGAGGAACCTGGTGGGCTACAGTCTATGGGGTCACATGACTGAGCATCTAACACACACATACACAAGCTAGAAGAGGCAAACTCTGCTTCTAAAGTTTTAGTGATTTTATAATTCATTTGCAGAGGAAGAGAGAGGAAATAAAGGAGTCCTTGAACGGTGGAAGACTCTTGCCTGTTTCTGCTCAATGTAACCCAGGTGTAGACTCACAATGAACTTGAACTTCCCCCCACCATCCACCCATTCAGAATGTCAGTATTGGGTCTGACACTGTCAAAAGAAACTGCTCTTTCCATATTCAGTTTTCTTTGTTTTATTTAGTTGGCATCTTCTATCCCAAACATTTGTTGACAATTAGATCTTTTAGGGGAGACAAAACTGATTACCTTCAGGAGAAAATTCGCTCAGTTCACTTTGGCATGAAAGAGAGTTAAATGTAATTTTCTCTTTTAAATATGAGAATTAGATGTTTAATTACCAATAACTATAGCATATGTGAAATGATTATCTTTGGGTTATTCTGCATTCCTTTGGCTTTGAGATGGCCAGACTGTTAAAGACTCCTGTTACTGTAGCCATAAACTTGGATGTGCAGATACTGTGGGTACCACTGCTACTGCCCGAGCAGACAGGCGGCTTCTGTTGCTCATGTCCCATAGGCCAGACCTTGAGATGAGAGCTTTACATGCATCGTGACAGTTAATACTCAACTCACTCTGGAACATAGGGACTACTATTCTCATTTTACTACTGTGGAACCTGAGAGATTAACTCGCTGGATTCTAGAATATCCCATAAACGTTGGACATGGAATTTGAACAAACAGAGGTGCCTGGGAGCTCAGCAGGACTCAGGGCGTGTTCTGAACTTTGAGAACAATGATTGTTTGCTATTATTCTCATATTTGTCACGACTTTGCACATGGAGCGTTTTGTGCGGCAGAGTGAGATCAGTCGGGTTTGCAGAACAGACGAACAGGGAAAGCTGAGGGGTATTTAGCATTTTGTCAATTCCCGTGTTTTCACTGGGAAGCTGCTGCATTGTGGGATTTTCTTGCTCATTTGTATGCACTTAGGTAGCCTGTGAATCTAAGGGGGTGTGTTGGGTTTGTTATTTTGGGAGGTGCAGAGGCTTGTCCTTGGGAATACTGAGTAGCAACAATTCTGTCATGACCTTTGTGGTTTGAGGAGAAACGGTCTCATTTGAGGTTGTTCTGAACTGCAAGGAGGATTTCAAGAACTTTAGGGTTTAGTCCGCGTGCTGCGGGTGAGGTGTTTATCCCTCAGAATGATGAAAACAGTTCACCCTCATCACGGTCACTAGTCCTTAAGACACATGAGAGCAAAACTCAGAACCCTAACTGTCTCACGTGCTCACAGTCCATCCGCTGTGATGGCTGCGGGGTTGGCCCATTAATACTGAGGAGTGACGCCAGAGGAATGAAAGTGAACGCTCGATGGGTCCAATGACAGCTATGGAAGGACTCCTGGGGGAGGCAGGGTGGCCAGCAGAAGTCCACAGTCACCCACTCGGTGGATCAGCACAAAAAAGAATGTGTTGGTCTCTGTGAGGTCCCGTTCTGTTTTTTAAGTAAGTTCATCTGTATTGTTTCTTTTTAGATTCCACATATAAAGGACGTCATATGGTATTTCTTCTTCTCTCTCTGACTTACTTCAAATGAACTTATGGTTGCCAGGAGCAACGTTTCTGGATCTTCAAAGAGGAGGGTCAGTTTCATCCATCTAGCCCTTTCCTTAGGCCGGCACCCTGCAAACCTTTCCCCGAGAACCAGGCTGATGGTAGGTGCTCGTGTGTGGGGAATCGGCAGTCTCAGATTGAAGTACAGCATCTTCTTGAAACTTTCATTTAAGCAAGTGTTCTGTATGGTGCATTCTATTCTCTAACAGGCCATTTCGTATCAGTGCTATTTTTCATGGTGTTATTTTCCTCCCCACCTTTAAACCCGATGCTGTGGGGAGACGTGCAGTGCTCTTCCGTGGCTCTGGCTGCCGTGGGCTCAGGGCTGAGTGCTGCCGGGTGTGCCTTGGACAAGCTCTGCCTCTTCATCACGGAACACGGGCAGTTACGTGACTTCTGTGTCTCAGTGCTTTTTAGGTCTATCATCTTGGTCTCCTTTGTGTGTGTGTGTGCATGTGTGTGTGCCATGCTCAGTCATGTTCGACTCTTTGGCACCCCAGGGACTGTAGCCCACCAGGCTCCTCTGTCCATGGGATTTCCCAGGCAAGAGTACTGGAGTGGGTTGCCTTTCCCTTCTCCAGGGAATCTTCCTGACCTAAGGATTGAACCTGAGTCTCCTGCATTGCAGGCAGATTCTTTACTGTCTGAGTTCCCCTCCTTTACTTCCTCTGAATAGGATTATTTTGACCCAGATTGCTACATGGTGATTTTGGTTGTGGAAGCTGGCATCTCCTGTAAACATGGTGGTTTTTCCCCCTCATTCTTTCTTTTAAAATCAGTGTGATCTCTGTTGCTATCTGGTTAAATGGTGGATAACTAGATTCTATGTTTCATGTATGTTTGGAGGACTAACCTATCTAGAGTAAGCATTTTGAAAACATGAACTATTCTTTGAAGTTTACTAATCATAACATGGTTTTGAAAGATAATTGTATGTTACTGATAAGAAAGAAGGAAGTTCTCTAGACAACTAATAACCAGTAGTCCAACATTTAGAAATGAGAGAGAGATTCTGGCAGACAAAAAGGTGACATTTACCAAGAAAGATCTTTGTCTTAGCTGTTGAAAGCCTCAATAAAGTTAAAAAATAAAAAAAAGCACAGAGAGTGATAATAGAGAAGAAAGCATTTAAATGAGAAATTAGTATCAAAATAAGAAATTAATGTCAAGGGTACTTAAGAAAACCCCATGTATTTGGAAATTAAATGTCCACTTTTAAATGATGGGTGTATCTAAGAAGCCATAACAAGGAAAATCAGAAAATATAATTTTCTAATGATAACAATAAAAATGAAAAGAGAATTTATCAGAATTTGTTGCATGTAACTGAAGCTGCTCAGTGCGATCAAATGCAATGTGAAATCTTCAATAAGGTATGAAAACAAATAATGGACACTAGCATAAAATTTTGTGAAATTCGAACAAATAATGGACACTAGCAAAATCTGTACTTTAGTTAATAATAAATACCATGGGGCTTCCCTGGTGGCTCAGATGGTACAGAGTCTGCCTGCAATGAAGGAGACCCAGGTTTGATCCCTGTGTCTATCACATATTAATTTCTTTTTTAAAACAATGTAGCATTTCTTTATATTCTCAGAATTGGACTAGAAGTTTCAAGCCTCAGTCAAATTTTTTTTTCTGTTTCCTAGTTTATTGTCTATGGGAATTTGAAGGGAATTTGTGTCCTGCTGTTGTGTGAAAATTGTGTAAATCTTAATTATGTTAAGCTAGTTCATAGTGCTTTTCAGGTCAAGTATATCTTTATACTTTTCTGTATATTCTATTAATTTTTAATAGTTTGATATTGAAACTGCAACTAAAAATCTTAATTTATCTACTTAAAAATAATTGTAATATATAGTGGAAGTATATGTAACTTTGCTCTGTATTCTCCAGGTCTCCAGTAAGTGTGCTACCATACTTCCATAATTTAAAAAAAATAAGGGGGGGAAAAACAGTCCTTGAGGGGAGGTGGGGGAGAGAAGGACTGGGAGGTTGGGATTAGCAGATGCAAACTATTATATATAGGATGATAAACAACAAGGCCCTACTGTCCAGCACAGGGACCTATGTTCAATGTCCTGTGACAAACCATAATGGAAAAGAATATATTAAAAAAGAACGTATGTATGTGTATAACTGAGTCACTTTGCTGTACAGAGGAGACTGGCACAGCATTGCAAATCAGCTATACTTCAATAATAAACCCTCCTCCCCACAAAGATGCCATCTGCTCATATATTTATGGTGTCTTCTTTCATGTTATTCTACACCAGTTCTCAGACGGAGCTAATAAATATCCTAAATATAAAACCTGAGTAAAATATTATATTATTGAGGCATTCTGCCATTCAAACATGAGAGATATGATGATGATTCCAATATAATGATTTTAGCTCCAGGGGAGAAATAAAATAAAATGCTGATGACTAGCTGTGACTACACTGTCACCAACATGTAGCTATTTCCCTATTGTTACTGAGTTCCCACATCCCTTTAAAGCCAATGCATTAAAAAATCTTATTATGAAAATTTCTATATACCAATCATGGATGTTTGTAAACTGTTGGCATCTTGCCATACTTGTTCATCTTCCCAACCTCCTCCTGCTGTTGCTGAATAATTTTCTATGTATCTTGTCATTTCACCCCTAAATGGTTTAGCAATCTTCTCTAGGAGAAAAAGAGAGAGAAAAGAGCAAGAGAGAGAGAGAGAGAGAGAGAAACATTTCCCCACATAGCCACAAATTAACAATAATTAATGTCATCAATACATAACCCAGATTGAGATTTCCTTAATTGTCTAAAAATGCCTCTTTTCAGTTAGTTTATTATATTCTATTCAGGATCCAAGCAAGTTCCATTTCATGATGTGTGGTTCTTAAGCTGTACAAAACTTTTGTGAATATTTCATAATCTAGACCCCACCCCTACCCTGCATGGACTTAGTGAAGAAATTAGATTCTTAAATTCTAGATTTGGTTTCAGATGTCATTTAACTTTCTCTTCTACCGCCCAAGTTTCCTGTGGACTGAAGTTTCGTTTAAAAGCTTAATTAAATTCAGATTTGATCTTGTTGGTATTGCTGTTGCTGTTTTTAAAAGATTATATCAGACCTAGTTCTTGATTTTTCAGCTTGGTTTCTCTTTTTCTCACCTCCCTTTCTTTTATGAATTTACAACTTTTTGTTTATTTGTTCTTGTTCAGTCACTCAGTTATGTCCGGCTCTTTGTGACCCCATGGACTACAGCACACCAGGCTTCCATGTCCTTCACTATCTCCTGGAGTTTGTTCAAGTTCTTATGCATTAAACACCAACCTTTGTCAGCAAAGTGATATTTCTGCTTTAATATGCTATCTAGGTTTGTCATAGCTTTCCTTCTGAGAACCAAGCATCTTCTGATTTCGTGACTGCAGTCACCATCTGCAGTGATTTTGGAACCCAATATATTTAGTGTATTTTAATTTATTGGGTCAACTTTTTGGGTATTCATAGTGCTCTTGCCTGGAGAATCCCAGGGATGGGGGAGCCTGGTCGGCTGCTGTCTATGGGGTCGCACAGAGTCGGACACGACTGACTGGACTTAGCAGCAGCAGCAGCAGTGTCTTGTCTATGGCAAGTGGTTTTAAACTGTTAGCTGACTCCTAGGTCCGTTTTTGTTTTTTACAAGAATGAGACTTTAATCATTTTTATGTGGAGTTTATAATATTAAGAGATAAAGCATTGTTAACCAACACAATAATGACTAGATATCTGATTGGTATGAGGCTTTTGAGTCCTAATTAAAACTTAATTTATAAGAGTATTCATGATCAGTCTGAAATGCATTCTGTAGGTAATCTCTTGAGTTTCTATAGTATTTTCTTAGACTGCAACTGTTTACATGTCTGAAGTTACTTGAAGGCATTACTTTTAAGAAAGCTTACAAGTCTGTTCTCTATAACTGCAGCTCCATTCTTTCCCTACAAATAGGTTCACCAATACTATTTTTCTAGATTCCATATATATGCATCAATATGATATTTTTTTCTTCCTGTCTTACTTCACTCTGTCCAGCAGGTTCTTGGTTCATCCACCTCACTACAACAGATTTGTTCCTTTTTACAGCTGAGTAATAGCCCATTGTGTACATGTAGCACATCTTCTTCATCCACTCATCTGCTGGTGGACATCTATGTTAGTAGGGGAAGGAAAGGGAAGGATGAATTACAAAAGTGGGATTGACGGATATATATACAGTACCATGTGTGAAACAGGTGTGTGCACGTGTTAGTCACTCAGTCGTGTCCCACTCTTTGCGACCCCATGGACTGTAGCCTCCAAGGCTCCTCTGTCCATGGAATTCTCCAGGCAAGAATACTGAATTGGGTTGCCAATTCCTTCTCCAGTGTAAGGGAAATAGCTGGTGGGAAACTGCTATATAACACAGGAAGCCCAGCCTGGTGCTCTGTGATGATCTAGAGGTGTGGGATGGGATGGGGGAGGGAGGCTCACAGGGAGGGTATAGATATATATAATACCTATACAGATATAGAACCAAGCATATTGGTAGGTTCTAGAAACAACCAAGCATATATCTATACATATATAGATATTATATCTATATAATTATGACTGATTTGTGCTGTTGTGTGTCAAAAACCAACACAATATTGTAAAACAGTTATCCTCCAATTAAAAAATAAATTAAAAAAGAAAAGAAGGCTTACTACTGAGCTTTGTACCGTCGTAGGTCCTCTGTAGCTCCTCTTGAACATTTTCGTCGTAATTATTAAAGGTTTTTGGGACTTCCCAGGTGGCGCTAGTGGTAGAGAACCTGCCTGCAATGCTGGAGACACACAGGAGACACAGGTTTGATCCCTGGGTTGGGAAAATCCCCTGGAGGAGGAAATGGCAACCCACTCCAGTATTCTTGCCTGGAGAATTCCATGGACAGAGGAGCCTGATAGGCTGCAGTCCACGGGGTCACAAAAGAATTGAACATGACTGAGAGTCTAAGCAGCAGCAGCACTTGAATAAACAGCATCCCGACCTGTGTCCTCTTGATCAGACCCTCGTTGCTTCCTTCCCTTCCTTATTTTCTGGGGCAAAATATCCCAGCCCATTTTCCTACATTTCCTGCCCACACCTAGGATCAATCATTTCTTCAAGGAACCTTAGTTCCAGTGAGTGGAGAATCCAGTTTAGAGACCACATTGAGAGTTAGATGTGCCTGTGAGATTGGAGTGGAGTTGTTTCTAGTCCTTCTCAGTGAACAGAACTGAAAATTTGTATTTTAGAAAGCAAGGGGAAAAAAAATCCCGATCCACCTTGCCATTTCCAATTCAAATTTAAAATCCTCTAAGTGTTTATTCTGTTAATTTTGTGTTTAGATTTCTTTTTATATGTAGATCTCTGAGGCAAACCTGGTTTCTTTATAACAGGAACATACATTCAAACTTGTGTACTTGAAAATAATGTGAATTTAAAAAAATGTTTCAGAGTTAAAGAGGTCTATTCTATTTACAGTGCTGATTACATGTTTTATTATTATTTTTTTCCAGGTTTATATTTATTCTTGGCTATGCTGTTCGGCTTGCAGGATCCTAGTTCCCCAATTAGGGACTGAACCCAGCCCCTGGCAATAGGCGCTTGGAGTCCTAGCCACTGGAGTGCAGGGAATTCCGAATTACATGGTTTCGATTATATGGAATCTTATTAAGTTTGGTTTACCTGCTGTGTCTTGGACTGAGAGATGTTTGTTGTCCCATTTTTGGTACATTTCAGTCCTTTTCTTCTTCATTTACAACAGTTTCTACCTCATAAAAGTTGCTTCTCTACAGATTGTAGTCTTTGTCATTTATAATGTCTTTTTTGGCTTTCTTTAACTTTTTAGTGTGTTTTCCCCTCATTCTACCATGTTTTATATTAAAATATGAACTTGTGCTTTCTTACTACATGAGTTTCCCTGGTGTATCTATGCTTCTTCTTTAATCCTTAATCTTTGTGTCTTTTTTGACTGTGGTATGTATCATACCACAGAGAGTTAGATTGGCTTCATTAGTTGATCTGAATTTTCTTCTTTTAACACATTTCTTTGTTGTTTGATCTCAGCTATGACATGCTGATTTATTATTTATTTACTGTATCTAGTAAATCTTTCACTGTGCGATTCATTTTCTTTTCTCTTTGTAATCTTTGGCATTTCATATGGTTTCTGATTTTTTTCTTGTTGTTCTACCAGTTACCTTTACTCTAATATTGTATATAATATCTGAAGGTTCTTTTTTTTGGTTAATGCCTAATCCTGCTCTTTTCTCAGCAGTACTAATTATCTACAGTCGTTTCCTTTTTATTCCCTCTCCTCAGTGTCTAAATCTAGATGAAAGTGAAAGTGTTAGTTGCTCAGTCCCGTCTGACTCTTTGCGACCCCATGGGCTATAACGTCTATCCATGGAATTCTCCAAGTAAGAATACTGGAGCGGGTAGCTATTCCTTTCTCCAGGAGAATCGTCCCAACCCAGGGAACGAACCCAGGTCTCCCAAATTGCAGGCAGATTCTTTACCTTCTGAGCCATCTTTTCAAATGCAGGTGGTATTGTTTTAATCCTAGTTAATGCCTGAGGGAATTTATTCTGCTTTCTGCTTACTTTCTGTATTTGTATGTTGTGTTATTTCTGTTACGCGTTGTCTGACCATATGACATTTACATATCCTTTTATCCTTATAGCCAGTCTCTGCCAGACTGCAGGCCAAGCTAATCTAAACATCTCTTGGTTTTCTGAAGCTCATTCTCAAGTAGGGTTCCTCAGAAAGACTCTTGGGAAAATTAATCTCTGAGTTCTGGAATGTTTATAACCTTCTTTTTTTGAAAGCCTTCATACTTGAAGCACAGCTTGGTTGGATATAAAATCTTTTGCTCATGTTTTAATTTCTAACGGATCTTTACACTGTTCTATTGTTTTCTGGCACAAAATGTTTGTGATTCAAAGTGTAACTTAGGTTTGTTTGCTTTTCCTTTGCATGCACTGTTGTTTTTTGGTTGCTAAGTTGTGTCCGACTCCTTGCGACCCTATGAACTGCAGCACACCAGGCTTCCCTGTCCTTCACTATCTCCCAGAGTATGCTCAAACTCATGTCCATTGAGTCAGTGATGCCATCCAACCATCTCACCCTCTTTCGCCTCCTCCTCCTGGCTTCAATCTTTCCCAGGATCAGGGTCTTTTCCAATGAGTTGCCTGTTTGCATCGGGTGGCCAAAGTACTGGAACTTTAGCTCTAGCATCAGTCCTTCCAATGAATATTCAGGGTTGATTTCGTTTAGGATTGACTGGTTTGACCTCCTTGCTGTCCAAGGGTCTCTAAAGAGTCTTCTCCAGCACCACAGTTTGAAAGCATCAATTGTTGGGCACTCAGCCTTCTTTATGGTCCATCTCTCACATCCATACATGACTGCTGGAAAAACCATAGCTTTGATTATACGGACCTTGGTTGGCAAAGTGATGTTGCTTTTCATCATTTAAAAACTGCAACTGTTTTACTAGAAATGTTCCAGTCTTAATGGTCCTCGATTGATTTTCTGAGCTTGTTGTTGTTCAGTCTCTCAGTCATGTCTGACTCTTTGCAACCCCATGGACTGCAGCATGCCAGACTTTCACTGTCTCCCAGAGCTTGCTCAAACTCATGTCCATTGAGTTGGTGATGCCATCCAATCATCTTGTCCTCTGTCGTCTCCTTCTCCTCCTGCCTTCAGTCTTTCCCAGCATCAGTCTTTTCTAATGAGTCAGATCTTTGTTGCCAAAGTAATGTCTCTGCTTTTTAACATGCTGTCTAGGTTTGTCACAGCTTTTCTTCCAAGGAGCAAGCATCTTTTAATTTCATTGTCTGCAGTCACCATCTGCAGTGATTTTGGAGCCCGAGAAAATAAAGTCTGTCACTGTTTCCATTGTTCCCCATCTATTTCCCATGAAGTGATGGGACCAGATGCCATGATCTTCATTTTCTGAATGTTGAGCTTTAAGCCAACTTTTTCACTCTCCTCTTTCACTTTCATCAAAAGGCTCTTTAGTTCTTCACTTTCTGCCATAAGGGTGGTGTCATCTGCATATCTGAGGTTATTGATATTTCTCCCAGCAATCTTGATTCCAGCTTGTGTTTCTTCCAGTCCAGCGTTTCTCATGATGTACTCTGCATATAAGTTTAATAAGCAGGGTGACAATCTACAGCCTTGTCGTACTCCTTTCCCAATTTGGAACCAGTCCATTGTTCCATGTCTGGTTCTAACTGTTGCTTCTTGACTGGCACACAGATTTCTCAGGAGGCAGGTAAGGTGTTCTGGTACTTCCATCTCTTTAAGAATTTTCCACAGTTTGTTATGATCCACACAGTCAAAGGCTTTTGGCATAGTCAATGAAGCAGAAGTAGATGTTTTTCTGGAACTCTCTTCCTTTTTTGATGATCCGATGGATGTTGGCAATTTGATCTCTGGTTCCTCTTCCTTTTCTAAATCCAGTTTGAACATCTAAAAGTTCTCAGTTCATGTACTGTTGAAGCCTGGCTTGGAGAATTTTGAGCATTACTTTGCTAGTATGTGAGATGAGTGCAATTGTGCAGTAGTTTGAACATTCTTTGGCATTGCCTTTTTTTGCGATTGGAATGAAAACTGATCTTTCCCAGTCCTATGGCCACTGCTGAGTTTTCCAGATTTGCTGGCATCTTGAGTGCAGCACTTTCACAGAATCATCTTTTAGGATGTGAAAGAGCTCAACTGGAATTCTATCACTTCCACTAGCTTTGTTCATAGTGACGCTTCCTAAGGCTCACTTGACTTCACACTCCAGGATGGAGTCTGGCTCTAGATGGGTGATCATACCATCATGGTTATCTGGGTCATTAAGATCTTTTTGTACAGTTCTTCTGTGATTTCTTGCCACCTCTTCTTAACATATTCTGCTTCTGTTAGGTCCATACCATTTCTGTCCTTTATTGTGCCCATCTTTGCATGAAATGTTCCCTTGGTATCTCTAATTTTATCAAAGAGATCTGTAGTTCTCAGCTACAGTCCCTTTAATATGTAGATTCATGTATCTTTTTGAAGATTTTCTTGACTATAGCTTTATGTCTTTGGTGTCTTTTATTTTTTGGAGGTTCTGCGTTCTTCTTTCAGAATTGATGTTAAATCTTCATTAAATTTCTGTTGTTTCAAATCTTTGGTAGAATCTTCTGTCTCTTCTTTATTTCTGCTATTAATTTCAGTCTCCTCCCTTCCAGCCTTGGTTTCTCTTACTGGACCTCCCATGGCTCTATTTGTTTCTTTGTTTCTTCTAATTCTGCCTTTGTTTCTGAGATATTTTTTCCTTCTTTCATTTTCTTCTCTTTTCATTCTTGAGTTTTCAGCTCTGTTTGTATCTCATCACATTTCACATCAATCCTACTGTCTTTTTTTGTTTACTTTTAATTTTTTTGGAGTATAGTTAATTTACAATGTTGTGTTAGTTTCTGGTATAGCAAGTGACTCAGTTATATATGTAAATATATACACACATACATGATGCATGTGCACACACACGCATATATACACATACACACACACACATATATATAGATATAAAACTTTTTTTTTTTAAACAAATGGCACCACCTGGAAAGCCCAGAGTGTTAGTCATTCAGTTGTGTCCAACTCTTTGTGACCCTATGGACTGTAGCCCACTAGGTTCCTCTGTCCATGGGATTCACGAGGCAAGAATACTAGAGTGAGTTTACATTTCCTTCTCCAAGGGATCTTCCCAACCCAGGGATTGAACCTGGGTCTCCTGTATTGCAGGTGGACTCTGTACTGCCTGAGCTACCAGGGAAGCTCATGTGTGTGTGTGTATATGTAAATCCTTTCTCACATTGTTTTCCATTATGGTTTATCACAAAATATTGAATATAGTTCTCTGTGCTCTACAGTAGGACTTTATTGTTCAAGTGTTTTCTTTCTGAGCTGTTTTAATTCTAACTTGTATGATTCTTCCAAGTGTAGATTGTTTTTATGTTTCTTTCAGTTCATTTAGAAATCTGTTACACTTGTCATCCTCTTTGTGGCCACATTTGTGGGATGTTGTCATCATCTCTGGGAACTTTATCTGGTTCATTTAAATCTTTGTATGGGGTTTTATTGTAATCTGGTTTTATTTTGCACATACAAATTAGCCATTCTCTTGGGAAGTTCCTCTGTAGGGTTCTCTTCTGTGTCATTACTGTGATGGATTAAAACATACCTCTTTATATCTTTGATGACTTCTCTATCAGGGAGAGCCTGATTCATAGGAGCTTCTGCTTGTAACTCTGTGTCATCTAGAGTCTGAGGGTCTTTCCCTCCAGAAAAGTGAGGCTGCCTTTCTAGGTGCTTGTCCAGCATATCCTGAGGCCCAGCTCAGACCCCCCCTTCTCTGGTGTTAGAAGCCTTTGTCTTTCTGGGGTCCCCGGTGTTTCTTTCTGGACCCCACTAGCAGCAGGTTCTTTTCTTTCCTTTTTTTTTTTTTTTTCAGCAAGGTGAGGGAAAGGGAACTGGAAAGCCTGAGTCTCTGTCTTTCCAAGAGGGCATATTTCACAGCACTTCTGAGATGCTGCAGAGAGAGATCTAGGGCAGAGGACGGACTCGGCTCCTTTGAATTCTGGGCCCCTTACTAGTTGCCTATGGTTTCTTTGCTCTTGTCCTCAGCGTGGAGCCTTTGAGGGAATCTTTGACTTTCACTGGCTCATTTGCAGAGTTGAGGCTTTTGTTCCTGTTTCGTAAAGGATGGGTTCCTTTTGGGGGTGAATACTTGCTGGTTTCTGAGTTGCAGCTCATAGCACCGTCCACACTCTCCTACTTCTTCCCTACCAACATTCCCTACCATCATTCCTGCTGATCCCACACACCTGCTGCCGCCTGATGTAGCGTTTCCACTAACGCTGCTCCGGGGTTCCTGGTCACCAGTTTTATGTAAGATGACATCCATGTTGTGTGTGGTTTTTCCCTCGTGATCTTATATATTTCGTCTGGGCTGTGATTTAACCAAACCATGCTGTTGCCCATGTTTTTAACATCAGAAATCCCAGTACATTTTAAAACAAGAATATAGTAGAAGTGTTAGCTTTCTGACATCACATCCTATGGTTTTTCATTATTTCCAGTAGAATAGCAGTATTTGATGTTAGGATCTGGAACCAAACTGTTTGCTGCCAACTGGTATGCAATTCCGGCTTAAAAAAAGTGTGGCCAAAGATCTTGAATATGTGTAACCAGTTCTACATTATTTGGGTCTAGAGCAAGACTAAGAAAAATTGACTTGTCCTTCCTGTTTTAGGGATTGTCTAGAAAGTTAAGCTACTCTTGAGATTACCTTGTTAGTTTCTCTTTGTAATGTACCTAATAGATGGGTCACCTTATCTAGACACTGACCAACTAACAGACAGCACATTGGCAGTAGAAGCTCAAGAGAAGGGCCTTTCATGTCACCATAAATGGGAGAGATCTAAGAGTTTGTTATTGATGGGATAAAAAGAGAGTTTTAGAAATCTAAAGGTGGTCAAAGTCAATTCCTTGGAATCTACTCAAGTGGATAAAAACCCATAAAGAGATAGTTGTGAGAAAACAAAATGTGCAGAAAGAATGGAGGCTTCAGGCGAGCCCACACACGCTGATTTTCCCATCTCTCAACCCAAGACAGGGACAGTTATGTTTCAGACCCCTCACAAAATCTCAGACTGACTGATGACCTTTAAGCTGCAAATGGAAGGGATGACTTACGTCTAAGCAGTGCAGTAACTGCACGTCCTGGAGTTTGGAACAGGGCCAGCCAAGACCTACTGCTAATAGCTCAATTCATAGCAAGCCACTCGGAGGAATATTTGCTCTTGTTCTTAACTACTGTCTGCCTGCAAGTGATAAAACCAGTTCTAAGCCCAATGATGTACCCTGGCATCTGTCTTCATCT
The DNA here is from genome assembly GCF_003369695.1 of Bos indicus x Bos taurus. NCBI lineage: Eukaryota > Metazoa > Chordata > Mammalia > Artiodactyla > Bovidae > Bos > Bos indicus x Bos taurus. The sequence continues at coordinate 5,231,588 of NC_040083.1, read as the reverse complement.
CTAGCATGACACTCAGTATTTTCTCAGTGTTCTTCCAGGACCCCAAGAATCTTTCCCAGTGTTTGCCTGTTTTTTTTTTGTTGTTGTTGTTTGTTTGTTTTCCATCAATGTGTGGAAGGTCACTGGACTTTCAAGGCAAGTTAAGGGCAGTTGTTCCCGCAGGGGCCACTCTGAGTTCTCTCCCAGAAGCCAGCTGGGCTTTCTGTGAAAGAATGGGTGGGGAAGGGGTGTTCTTATGTTCCTGGCTGGAGAAATTATATTGATTTTTCCATCTGCGCCAATCTCCTGAGGCTGTGGATTGGAAATTCTGCTATAATAATTGAGTGATCCTCAAATTCTGTTAATGTTATATCATTCTTGAAATGAGAAAGGTACCAATCATTGATAATTTAACATTAAAATGAATTCACAATTAGGCTAACATACACTTAAAATTGCATCTACTCCTGTCACATGGCCCTAAATAGAAAACACAAAGTTTTGTTTGGCATATTTATAGAAAAGAAGAAAAAAAACCTATCTCTGATTCTATTAGGACGTGGATCATATTGCTAATGTGGAGAGATTAGGATGTCCAATTTGCTCAGCAGGTGATATGAAACTAAAATCACATTGATTGGGCTTCCCTGATGCTTCAGTGGTAGAGAATCTGCCTGCAGCGCAGGAGACACAGGTTCAATCCCTGATCTGGAAAGATCCCACATGAATGCAGAGCAGTTAAGCCTGTGCTCTACAGCCCAGGAGCCACAACTACTGAAGCCAGAGCACCCTTGAGCCTTTGCTCCACAAGAGAAACCACCGCTATGAGAAGCCCACACACCACAACTAGAGAATGGGCCCGGCTTGCTGCAACTAGAGAAAAGACTGTGTAGCAACAAAGACCCAGCACAGCCAAAAATGAAACATTAAAAAAAAATCACATTTATCCTGAAACACCAAGTTTGTCTTCAACTGGAGAGAACTGAGAAAGCACACAGTAGATTCTGAAAGGACAATGTACTTCTTTATATAGTCTTAGATTTTTCTCAGCCTGGGTGCAGGGCCCCAGAGAGATGAACTAGCACAGTATGCTGGGATTCTCTCTGCCTGAGAAAATAAACGACAGCTCAAGTTTCATACACTCAGAGAATGACAGGCCATCTCTGAACAGCTGCTCAGTTTACAGATCTGGTTTAGACAGAGAGCAGTTGAATGGTAGGGATGGTACTGGGACGGTTGCCAAGAAAGTAGTAAGACCAGTCCTCTGCAGGTTACTCGGCTGCCAGTGGAGGTTGCGGAGGTGAGAACACTGGCCATGACTCTCCCCAGAGGAGCCAGACCCCGGCTTTCCCCTCTGTCTCAGCAGCCAAGCTTGCATAGAATTTTTTTGAAAGAGACAGCACATATTATCAGATAATGCACCCCTAGTGTCAAGCTTCGTTTCCTGGAAGCTGAATGGAGAAATCTAAAGACCTCATGTACCATGAGAGTATCAGAAGAAAGAGAAAGTGAAAGGAAGCCAAGAGCAGCTGGAGCCGAGCAGGAGAGCTGGAACGACTCCGGGGGCCTGTCTGTGTGAAGATGCCACCACTCAGGGTGACTTGAATCTTGAGCGAGGAGTTTAAATAGCAGCAGAAGGAGTTCGGCATTGAAATGAATTTTTAAAATAAAGGTTTTTTTTTTTTTTTTTTTTAAAGTTTTGCACAATGGCAAGATGACAGACGGCTGTGCCAAGACTGGCACATTGAGGACAGCTGGAGGACACCTGAGTGGGAAAGACACGCCTGTCTCTTTTACGTCTTTTAGTCCTTCATGCATGTGAAGATGTGAGATTCTGCACAACTCTTTTTTTTTTAATAGTGAAGGAGTACTATAAATGGCTATAGTGAATTCATGAATTCTAAGGAGGGGAAGAAATAAGGCGAAACATAATAGGAAATTCTATTTTGTCCATTTAGCATCTTGACATAAAAAAGAGACACTCACTTCCTCTGTGCCTGGTTTAAGAACAGCTTTCTGAATTAAACCCATTCTCACCCAGGTTTCTTCTCTGGCACATCGTGGAAAGTGCATTGCTTCTATCTGAAGAGCACCAAGGGATGCTCAACTTACTACATGACTCAGAATCCCATTTATTTTCTCAGGGTGTGTCGCCTCCTCACTCCACCCACTACCCTGGTGACCGGAGGGCAGAATGATGCCTCCATCAGAGGTGACTTTAATCTCTTCTTGCCTTTGGAGTAGGAAGCTGGCAGGGGGAATTTGGAAATTGTTCATACAGAGGATTTTTGCTTTTGGAGGTTTTTCTTCCCCTTAGGATGTCAGAAGAGAAGGTTTCATATCTTGTTGGACTATGGTTTGGAATGTGGACCTGTCAGTCCACTGGAATCAGTCACCTGAGATTCATCACTCATACCATCTCTTCCCGGGCAGGCTTCCCAGAGAGGCGGACTCTGCAGACTGGCCAGGGGGTGGTGTGGAGACCCTTCCCATGTGGTGAGGTGGGTCAGAGTCTGGCTTCCTGTGGGGGCCTGCAAACAGCCGTGCATGCAGAGATGACAAGGTGTCAGGATCCTCCATTCCTTTGCTGTTTATTCACTTAGTAAGCATTTACTGAGCATATACTATATGTGAACTGTGGTGTTGGAGAAGACTCTTGAGAGTCCCTTGGACTGCAAGGAGATCCAACCAGTCAATCCTAGAGGAAATCAACCTGAATATTCATTGGAAGGACTGAAGCTGAAGCCCCAGTACTTTGGCCACCTGATGCAAAGAGCCGACTCATTGGAAAAGACCCTGATGCTGGGAAAGATTGAAGGTGGGAGGAGAAGGGGACAACAGAGGAAGAAATGGTTGGATGGCATCACTGACTCAATGGACATGAGTTTGAGCAAGCTCTGGGAGATAGTGAAGGACAGGGAGGCCTGGTGTGCTGTAGTCCATGGGGTCACAAAGAGTCAGACACGACTTAGTGACTGAACAACAAAATATGCCAAATCCTGCTTCTAGCTGCTGAAAGGCAGTCATAACTTAACAAATCAACAGAATCCCTTTGCCCTGGAAGTGGCTCTCTAGATAGATGAGAAACACAAGAAATAAGTAGATGGCAGAGCTTGCTGCATAGTGAGGGATGCTGATGAGAAGGAAAGAGCAGGGCAGGGGGTTAGGAGCATATGAGGTGAGCAACCCCATGTGCATTGCTGCATCATGACAGGGGGGACAGTTGGGGAGGGCCCTTGAGAAGACAGTGCTTTTGAGGAAGTGCCTGAAGGAAGTGAGGGAAGCACCTTGGGGTCTAAGGTGGGGGAACAGCAGGTGACAGGGCCCTAAGGTGGGCTTGTGCCCAGCCTGATGGGGAGCAGCACTGAGGTCCTGGAGAAAGGAAGCTGGGGGCCACCAGGGAGGGATGAGGTTGGAGGGGCACAAAAGGGGCCAGGTGATTCCGGTACAGTGAGGACTTTGACCCCGAGAGAGCTGTTGGAAGGTCCTGAGTGAGGCAGTGGCCTGATCTCCCATCTCAGTGGAGAATGAGCCTCAGGAAGGAGGGTGGAAGCGGACAGATGAGCTTGGAGACACACGTGACAACCGGCGGATTCTGTTGTTTATGGTCTGTAATGCACACATCCTTTCCGAGCTGGGTTCCAACGACCAGAGCCTGAAACTGCCTTGGCACTTCATTGTTTACCTGGAGTTGTGTTGGCACGGACAAGCAAGTGGAAGCCGTTCCAAGTACAAGCGAATAAGACAGCAAGCTACCTGCTTCCTGCCACAGGGCGCCCACCAAGGATGCTGTGTTTTTGTTGCTGGAGCTTTGTGGTTCCTTGCTACCACTGCTTTAAAACACACACACACACACACACACACACACACAATGTGTGTTTCCCTTTTCACTTTCTTATCAAAACAGCAAGTGACCTATTACATTTATGTAGGAGTGTGGCCCATGCGGAAAATTCAAGTTTATAGGGAATAAAATAGCCTTTTCATATACTGGATTGGGCCCTGCAACAGAAAAGGGACATTGGTGAAAAGTAAAACTGGTGAAATCTGAATAAAGTCTGTAGTTGAGATTCATTTGTACGGATACTAATTGTGTACTCTGTGCTCTGTGCTAAGTCGCTTCAGTTGCGTCTGACTCTTTGTGACGGCATGGACTGCAGCTCTGCCAGGCTCCTCTGTCATGGGATTCTCCAGGCAAGAATACTGGAGTAGGTTGCCATGCCCTCCTCCAGGGGATCTTCCCAACTCAGGGATCGAACCTGCGTCTCTTAACATCTCCAGCTTTGGCAGGTAATGCTTAAACACTAGTGCTGCCTGGGAAGCCCACCAGTACTAATTACTGGGTTTAAATGTGCCGTGGTTAATGTCACAAACATATGATGCTAACATTAGGAGCGGATGAAAGATGTACGTCAGCCTTCTGTACCTTCTTTGGCAAATTTTCTGTACATTTAAAATCATTCCAAAATAAAGTAATAAACAAAAGCACCCCACTTAGAGGGAAAAGAAAAACATGAGTGAAAACTTTGAATTTCTTTCAGAGATGAAATGGGTCCACAGATATGTTCTGCACATTTAGAATTTTTACCTACCATTAATACCAGGTCGCTATTATGAATATAGAGCTAGACAATGGTCTTTCCTCTTCATCACTTCATTTCAGTTAAGCTACATTGCAAATATTGGGTTTTCCACGTTATTGAAAAACCCAAACAAACTTCTTGGCTGACCATGGCCTCGCCCCCTGCATTAAATGTCCAGGCATGACTCTTACTCCCCTCTGCTTGGGAAATGGGTGTTTTCCAGTGTGGTTTACACCCACACCCTGTCATTTGTTGGTTTCCCTTCCCTCTGCCTTCCTCCCATCTTGACTCTTCATCCTTGCTGTATGTCACCCCTTCACTGAATAAATGTCACTAAATGTAACTGGTCCTAGAACTACTTTGCCACCGTCTTCTTTTCCTAAACCTAAACATGACCTTTCTTGGTTTGCTGTTCTAAAGCTTTGGGGAAAAAAATTTGCCATTATATTAAAAAAAAAAAAATCTGACATTCTCCATGTCTGATTGTATAGACCAAGAATGATGATCTCAAATGTCTCTAGGGCCCAGGCAAACCATGCAGCAATATGAGACAGTTGAGACTAACAGATAACACTAGATAACCAATGGGAATTTGCTGTGTGATGCTGGGAGCTCAAATCTGGTGCTCTGTGACAACCTAGAGGGGTGGGAGGGAGGTTCTTGAGGGAGGGGACATGTGTATACCTATGGCTGATTCATGTTGATGTACGGCAGAAACCAACACAATACTGTAAAGCAATTAACCTCCCATTAAAGATAAAATTAAAAAAACTCAAAAAAACACCCCAAGACAAAGAGTAATAGATACAGAAACTGGCATCGCCTACCTGGTTGTAAGATGGTTCTCATTTGATTATTCTGGCAAAGTTGTATCTTTTCTAGAACCTCAGGGAAATTTCAAATCTGTTTCCAAGCAAGATGCATTTTTTCCCCCCAAGGTGCTTTATAAATGCAAGTTATTATTTAGTCAGGCAATGTGGGAAAATGTGATCAGTTGCAGTTTAGGTAGTAACGGGAAGGAATAAAAAATTATATGACTCCACAGAGGGAGAAGATGGATGAGATTTTAACCCAGCTGTGAATGAACACAGCGATACTGTGAGGTCTTAGAGGATGTTCTTAGTCACTAAGGCAGGACCATTTTTAGATCATTATAGAAAGACGACAGACATAACCTCAACCAAAAAAAAAAAACCTCGAGGAAGAAACTTACCTACTTTTTGGGTAACAAATTCTTATGTCTTACAATGGGTTAGACATTGCTCTCTCTGGATTGTACCTTAAATTTCTGTGGCTGTAAATTAAGCCCCTGGTAGATAACAAAAAGAATACTAGCAGCATAATATTATTAATATCCCAGGGATGCATTAATGAAATGTTTAAGATGCACTGGAAAGAAAGTGAAAGTGTTAGTCACTCAGTTATGTCTGACTCTTTGCGACCCCATGGACTATAGTCCACTAGGCTCCTCTGTCCATAGAATTCTCCAGGCAAGAATACTGGGTTGCCATTCCTTTCTCCAAAGGATCTTCCCAACCCCAGGATAAAACCTGGGTCTCCCGCATTGCAGGCAGATTCTTTACCATCTGAACTGCAAAGCCCCAAGATGCACTGGATTAAAGACCGAAGAACTCACTGACTTAAGCATCCATGGTCAGGACCACAGGATGTAGGAAAAAACATTAGGAGATGGAGCGTGTGGTGCTGGCCTTGGCGCCATCCTTCTTGCGGGTGGTATCCCAGGTCTATAGGGAACCACATATCTTTGGGCCTCTCAGCAAAACAAGCAGCACGCAGGTGACTCCCTGAAGGAGTTTCCCCAGGGAGCCTGGGCTCATCCCAGGACACCCCCCCACCTCCCCTCCCCCCCACCCCTCCTTGCCACATGCAGGCCTCTCCTGTTTTCAGAGCTCCGCGAAGTCACAGACGCTAACCAGGCAGAGACATGTTCTCCCCACACCACGAAGCCAAGGACAACGATGGGAAGGCTCCTCCATGAGGCGAGACAGTCCACACCTGGCTTCCGAAAGCCCAGAGCCTTGGAATGGCGAGAACGTCCTGCCCAGTCCGCTGCCATGAGCAGATGAGACCACGGCTAAATCCACACCATTCCATTTGAATCCCTGCTCTAGCATGCTCTTTCCTAAGGGAACGAGCAGGGCTGAATGGAACTGAACCCGTCACAAGAGTCCTTTACATGCCCAAAGGTACGTGCTTTGGATTTGCCAACGGAGGCTTTCCAGCTGTTTCCATTTTAGATCACGAAATAAAATTAAAAAGCAGCACTCAGAGGTGGGAAGCTTAGTCCTTATTTAAGGAGCCAATGGGGCTTCCCTGGTGACTCAGCCGGTAAAGAACCCACCTGGCAATGTGGGAGACACAAGAAAGGCTGCTTCAGTGCCTTAGTCAGGAAGACCCCCTGGAGAAGGAAATGACAACCCACTCTAGTATTCTTGCCTGGGAAATCCCATGGACAGAGGAGCCTGGCAGGCTACAGTCTAGATGGTTGCAAGAAGTTGGACACCACTGAGCAACCAAACCATCACCAAGGAACCGATGAGGTTCCACACGTGCCTCTGTGCTGGGTATTCTGGAAAAGTCTGTCCTTGTGATTCTGCCTGGCATACCTGGTTAGGAAAGCTGCCAAGCCCCTGGACACCTTATCCTTGCTCTGACAAATAGCAGTCAGGCTGTGTGAGGAGGAGGGAGGGATTTTATCTTGGACATCACGGCACGTTTATGTACACAGCAGCACCAGAGACATTTTCATTCTCTGCCAGCTCTTATGGCACTTTCACAAATCTCAAATCAAAATATTTTCCAGGTGCGCTAAAAAAAATCAATTTTCAGAGTCAACAGTGGCCAAGGGCTCCAGGGGTGAGCTCACTGTCCTTCCCCAGCAGCTCCTAGAGAGGCTGAACAGATGCTTATCAGAGATGGTTTCAGCCAACCTTTACTGACTGCTGGGCAAGGGAGCAGAGGGCTTCAGCAGCCCCCATCTGGGGACGGGGCGTGGGGGATAAATTCTTTGTTTTTCACAGGGGGCTGGAGAGCCGGGCGCCTCACCTCACCCCAGGCCGCAGGCGGGGGCTCCACCGGAGGGTAGTACTTGGGCACGTCCCAGGCCACGGCTGCCATGAACCACTTGAAGTCCTTGCACTTGAGCTGCCTGCGCAGCTCCTTCTGCGCTGAGAGGTCCCCAGTGGACAGGTGCCGGTACTCCGGGCGCCGCTGGTAAATGTACTCGGCGAACTCGTCCATCCAGGTCTCTGCCACCCGCTTCAGGTTCTGCACAGGACAGAAGAGCATCAGTGACTGGCCCGTGTCCGCCACGGTGCATCTCAGTTGCCCTCGAAATGGGGAAAAAAAAAAAAAAAAGGAATTAGACAACCTCAGGCAGCTCTGGTGGTGAGTTTTCCTCACTGCCAGAGGTGTGAGACAGTTAGCCTGAGGCCACGCGTGCATTTCTGCTTCTGGCATGGGGTTCGACTGCCAATTAGCCCAAATAAATGAGACAGAGTGAAACACCCCGCGGACAAGCTGATCAGCGTTCTCATTCCTGCTGTTACTGCCCAATGATGAATTCTTTATTTTTCACCCAGAATTGTAGGAGTTGGAGCTGGAGGTAACAATGTTGCTCTTAGGCATCTGATTGCTTAAACTGGTTCAGGGATCAATGAGGGATCTTGGCAAGAGTGAGGAAGAACCGGCTGTTGTTTTCCCAGTCACAGTGAGAGAGCCCAGCAGGACTGAAACAAAGACCTTGTGTTCTGATGGTGTTTTGTGCCACCTGGAAGCCCAGGGAAACTCGTAATTCACGGCACAGTGAAGTTGGCTAAGGAGGCACCAAGGGGCCTCTGCAGGTGGAGCCGTGGGGGCAGAGAGCAAGGAGGCCGGCCCCTTAGAGGAAGGAGCATGGAGGCTCAGGGTAGGAGGCTCTGCGCGTTTGCCAGTTTTGAGGTTCAACAGGAAACGTCTATGCTCTGGGTCTCAGATTCCTCACCTGAAAAAGGGACATAGAGTCATCTGTCCCTCCATCATGGGAGTGGTTTCAGGATTAAGTAACACCTGGGTTTCAGTATTCTCCCCTGGGAAATCCCATGGACAGAGGAGCCTGGTGGGCTGCAGTCCATGGGCTCACAAAAGAGTCTGAGCGGGTAACACTTTCACTTTTCGCTTGCCTTATTTTAAACACCCAACTGGTGTGAATATTGACCCTTTCCAGCTTCTCATTTGCACTGAGAAGATAAAATGAGCAGAAAGGCTGGGAACTCCACTAAGACCCAGAGACAAGTGACTCAAGTAACTAGGAATGTTTAGGAAAATTGTTTATCTTAAAAATTGCTACACTGTCCTAAATGAGACTATTCCTAATGGAATTGTACCTTTTTTTTGTTTTGTTTTCTCAGTATGCACACCTCCAGCCTCCCTGGAGGGCCTCTCCCATCTGACTTTGTTTCCAACACTTGCCAACTCATCCTCCCTGGTCTCCTTGGTTAGCATGGGTAGTGCTCAGTTAAGTCAGCAAGAGACAGAGAAGACATGATGCCATAAAGACTACTCTGATTTCTTTTTTTTTTAAGGTTTTTTTTTTTTGTTTTTTGTTTTTAGATGGACCATTTTTAAGGTCTTTATTGAATTTGTTACAATATTACTTGTTTTATGTTTTTTGTTCATGAGGCATGTGGGCTCTTAACTCCCTGAAAGGAGTCACTGTTAGTTGCTCAGTCTTGTCTGACTCTTTGCCACCCCATGGACTAGGTAGCCCATCAGGCTCTTCTGTCCATGGGATTCTCCAGGCAAGAAAACTGAAGTGGGTAGCCATTCCCTTCTGCAGGGGATCTTCCTGACCCAGGGATCAAACCAGGATCTCCTGCATTGTAGGTGGATTCTTTATCACTGAGCCACCAGGGAAGCCCCTTCACTCCCTGATCAGGGAGCAAACCTTCACCTCCTGCATTGAAAGGTGAAGTCTTAACCACTGGACCACCAGGGAAGTCCCGGGACTACTTTGATTTCTTGGTTGCCTCTGTGTTCCTTTCTAAGATTCCTGGCGTGGAGGGCTTAAGAATTTCTCTCTGAGGGGTTATTATTTGCTATCATTGTGCTGCTTGCCACCTCATCAGCATTGCCTGGCCAAGAACATTTTCTTCTCCTCTGACTTCAGTTTACTTTGACAAATGATCAGAGTCAACATTATTTTGTAATAATCTAACCCACTCCAGTATTCTTGCCTAGAAAATCCCATGGACAGAGGGGCCCAGCAGGCTACAGTCTATGGGGTCACAAAGTGTCAGACACGACTGAATGACTGAACATGCATGTGCACACACACACACACACACATGCATGCACACATGCACACACACACGCATGCACATGCGCACACACGCACGCACGCATGCACATGTGCACACGGCCCTCACCACGGACTCTGAACTGCCTGATTTGTGAGGAGGCTCCTGCTGTGTTCTGGGACCAGGAAGCACAGGCACACGTGATACCCAAGTATGAGTCTTCAGTGTCACCTTGCCATTTACCATTCATTCTGACAAATGTTCTGCCTGAAATGCATTCTATTTTCATTTGTCCTTGGACAAGCAATTTTTATGATTAGCAACAAAGGCTCACAGATAGGATGGAAAAAAATCAGTTGGTAATATTAAAACTTTATTTATATTCTACTTTGATTTTTGGCTGTAGTTTCATTCTTTCTCCTAAACTTCAATTATTATGTAAAGTGAAAATATTTAATTTTTACCTACTTTGTGCTTCTCAGATAAACAAGTATGAATAAAGGCAAGAAAATAGCAAAGACCAGAGATGAAGAGGTAAATTACCCAGGAGTAACAAGGAAATGTTATGCATTCGTGCTCTGCTGCTGCTGCTGCTAAGTCGCTTCAGTCGTGTCCGACTCTGTGCAACCCCATAGACGGCAGCCCACCAGGCTCCCCCGTCCCTGGGGGAGCAAGAACACCCAGGCAAGAACACTGGAGTGGGTTGCCATTTCCTTTTCCAATGCATGAAAGTGAAAAAATAAGGTGAAGTCACTTAGTCGTGTCAGACTCCTAGTGACCTCATGGACTGCAGCTTACCAGACCCCTCCGTCCAGGCAAGAGTACTGGAGTGGGTTGCCATTGCCTCCGCCAGGGGATCTTCCCAACCCAAGAATCAAACCTCTATCTCCTGCGTCTCCTGCGTTGCTGGTGGATTCTTTACAACTGAGCCTCCTAGGAAGCCCTTTTATTAAGTGGATGCATGCCTTAGAAATTCTGATAGCTTGCAACAAAGATGTGTCACTAAGTAATCTGTTGGACTTGGGTAAATAAACACTTTTAGACTACAGATTCTGTGAAGTTAGGGGTAGATAGTGTTTTTGTTTTAAATTAAAAGGCCCTGGCATGCTGCGATTCATGGGGTCATAAAGAGTCGGACACGACTGAGTGACTGAACTGAACTGAACTGAGTACATGTGTGTGCTCATCTGAGCTTGCTAACTGTGGAGTTATTAAAAGACCATTTATAAAATGAACATGAGTAAACTCCTAGCTCATGCATGTATCTGTTGATAAAGGCACTGAAATAGAAACAGTAGTTTAAAAAGCACTACTGCTAAAGGGTTTGCTGCTTTGGGTTTTTGAAATAGAAATAGGAATTCTTGTGAAAACTCTAAGAGGAATTGACCAGTTATATGCGTTCAATTGGGAATGGCTGTAAGGGTCAGGATGAACGTTTGCCAGAAACAGCAGCACAAATAGTGAAAGAGGCAGGCGATGGCAGGTTGGAAGATGGTCCGCAACCTCAGGGAGGCTGCAGGCTCACTGACCTTGGAACCAGGCAGGTTGCTTTGGCATTATCACATCCTTTTCAAATGGAAATACTTGGTTGCAGATTAGGTTTGCTGCTTTCCCAAGCACTCCAAAGAAAGCCAGAAGATCATTGACATACTCCAGGGATAAGGTCAAATCACTGAGCCCTTTTTGGTTGCCTTTTCAGGAGATGGGAAAAGAGAACCAGCACAATAATTGCAAAAACTAATTGCCAGTGTCTCTCTAGCAATGAGTGTTATGTAACCATTTAGACAAACATATGAATCCTGACTGTTCTCTAATGTTCCGATGACTCATCAGACAGCCTCCACTGGAGACGCTCTGTTCTGAGTGCAGTTTTCCATCAGGAGGAAACTTTCTGAAGTGTCAACTATTGTAGTCAAGGAGCAGTCTAGAACAGTCCAGGTGACAGGTGAAATCATGTTGTTCTGAAGGCGTCATTCTGAAAATAACAAGACGCCATGTGACTCTTACACTGTCGTTTTGAATTTGTAGTTAGTTTTGGGGAAAAGATTGGACCCTCAGCTGAGGAATATTTTAAGCAGTTGCAAGAAGCATTACATTGGCCTTTCATAGATTGTGGAATAAGTTCACCCACTATAGAAAATGGAATAATCACGTACACATTTGAGCTCATCAGAATATTTGCATAGAAGCACATGTATTTAGGGGCTTCCCTGGTGGTGGCACAGTGGTAAAGAATCCACCTGCCAATGCAGGAGATGCAAGAGACAGGGGTTCAATCCCTGGGTAGGGAAGTTGCCCTGGAGGAGGGCATGGCAACCCATGTTAGTATTCTTGCCTGTGGAGAACCCCATAGACAGAGGAGCCTGGTAGACTATAGTCCATGGAGTCCACAGAGTCAGACACAGGTGGGTGCACACACACACACACCTACTTTCAAACACATGGAGGTGATGGAGTAGCAGCAGAGCGGTATTTCTCACTTAACACCGCTGGGAACACATGGACAGAATGGTGAAACTGACATCCCCAAATACATCTTGCCCGAGATGGTAATGAAGAGAATAGGGAATCAGTCTGGGCCCATCTGTCCTGAGATTACATAAGCATTGGTGGTGGTGCTAAGATGTTAAAAATTAGTTATAAACAGGAAGAAGGAGGACAGTATGGACACTGGGCGATCTATGCATGCCATCATTCTTTCCCAAACTATCAGGAGTTGGATGTAAAGGTTGCTTATATATGTGGGGCCACAATGATGTTGGGAAAGATTGAGGGCAGGAGGAGAAGGGGGCAACAGAGGTTGAGATGGCTGGATGGCATCACAGACTCAATGGATATGAGCCTGAGCAAATTCTTGGAGATAGTGAAGGACCGGGAAACCTGGTGTGCTGCAGTCCCTGGGGCTGCAAAGAGTCAGACTGAACAACAACAAGGTGTTAGGTGGGATTCCTGGTTTTTGAGACGTAAGTGAAATTGCGTTAATGTATTCCTGTCTTAGAAATTTGCATGGCTTCCCAGGTAAGCCAGTTTACATGTTCGTCCTTCACTTGGATGTCCTGTCTGGGATCCCTCCTTCCTTCCCTGGTGGCGTCCTGCCCAGGCTTGCTCTCTGCCCTGGCCATGTGAGCTTCGTGGGTCCACATGCACTGTTCCTCACCTCTCAGACATGTATCTGACAGATAGCGGTTCTAGACTTGGGAGATGTGAGGGAGAGGCAGGCACGTAGCTGCCAATAGTAGGTTGGAAGCTTGGGCTTGTTTCATATTCTTTTTGTTTTAAAAAATACACATATTTGTTTATTTGGCTGGAATTGGTCTTAGTTGCTGCGTGTGGGATCTAGTTCCCTGACCAGAGGTTAAACCCAGTCCCCCTTCAGTGGGAGCATGGTCTTAGCCACTGGGCCACCAGGGAAGTCCCTTCCTCCATATGCTTTAGCTCCTATAGAGAATTTCGTCCCGGACAAGATTTCCTCCCTGTCCTTTGCCCTCCTGACATGCTGTTTTCAAAACTTTCCTCGTGTCTCCTTTGCAGACAGAATATGGCATTTCTTCCTACTTTTATTACTGAGCACGTCAGCTTTCTCACTGTCTGTCTTGGTCTGTTCTGGCCTGATGCTGAGGTTTCCCTTTCCAGAACCAACACGTCCTTTCTAGGTGTTTTGTCTAACAAAGGTCCTTCCCCCACAAGAAGTCACACGGCCAGCTCTTGAATTACGCCCCCCTTACTTTTGGTTGCGTAAAGAGTTGGCTGCCCATCATCGAAGACATTCCACAGCAGGTCCCTAACTGTCCTCCCCAGTTTTATTCTCCTGCCTGGAACTCTGCTCAGGAGAGCTGCTCTGGCCCTTGCCCCTGTCTTTAATTAAACAAGGAGGCCCCTGTCCAGAGGTGGCTCTGATGCCTCAGTGGTCTGTGTGAGCCAACTGAAATATGGCCTGTAAACGCCTCCAGTTTACAGAATCAACGCCTAATCAACGTGTGCGCACCGCGAACAACCAACCAGCTTTCAGCTATCACCCATCAGATTCTTCCTCTGCTTCCGCTGTTTCTCTGCCCCGTTTAAGTCTTTCCCCAGCTCCAGGGGGTGGACCCCTCCTAACCCCTTCCCATCTGGCGCTGCTTGATTGGAACTGATTTTTGCTCAGCTAAACTCTGAAAATTTGTTAATTCTTTGGCTATGCTGGGTCTTTGTTGCTGCGTGGACTTTTCCCTAGTTGCAGTGCACAGGCCTCTCGTTGCAGTGGCTTCTCTTGTTGCGGAAGACAGGCCGTAGGGCACACAGGGGTTCAGTGGTTGCGGCTCCCGGGCCCTGGAGCACAGGTTCGGTGGTTGTGGCTCATGGGCTTATTTGCTTCTCTGTGTGTGGAATCTTCTTGGATCAGGTATCAATCCCGTGTCTCCTGCATTGGCAGGCAGATTGTTTACCCCTGATCCACCAGGGAAGCCCTTAGATAAACTCTTAAACATTTTAATTTATCTCAGTTTCTCTTTTTACACACAGAAACTGCTAATACTAAAAAATGTGTCTGGAATTCAGATTTCACCAGGCGCTTTGTGTTTTTGTTGGCAACCCTCCTCTTGATACTCATAATCTGCATGTACTGTGTACTCTGTGAATGTTTTTAAGTTGATTATGTGGTGGTGTCTGCAGAGTCTGGCATGTCTTGATGCTGTTGCCAGTACATAGTGAATGCTTTGCTTCCATGGAAGTTATTCTAGAGAGACTCCGAGTTCTTTCCAAGAGAAGCCTGCGATCACATAGCGGTGATCTGAATGTGCTTCCCAGTCCCACTGCTTTTCTGATGTGGGTCGGGGTGGGGTCCTGCTGGCCCTCTGTCAGTGGCTTCAGATAACAGCAGTGGGATAGGAGGGTCCCCTGGAGAAGGGAACAGCTACCCACTCCATGAAAACCTCTGGGACCCACTTTGAATGGGTGGGCCCCCTCCCCCATTGCCCCCTTGTCCACAGCACACTCAGAGCTAGCGTGGAGCCCAACCCTGAGGTCCAGAGACAGAGACCTCCACCTACTTATTTTTCAGACTCAAGTTAACCAACAAGTTAATTCAGCTTAGCCATGTGGCGCCCTCACCTCTCGCTGCCAATTAGCACTGCCATTATCTGAAAGCGAAAGTCGCTCAGCCGTGTCCCATGCTTTGTGACCCCGTGGACTGTAGTCTGCCAGGCTCCTCTGTCCAGGGGATTCTCCAGACCAGAATACTGGAGTGGGTTGCCATTTCCTTCTCATACTTGTTGAATGACATGTGAAATAAAAGCTGTTATTTTGAGCACCTTCTGTGCATACAGCATTAAGAGTCTGCACGTTTTTTATGTCACCCCAATGGTTCCTTGTGTAACAACATGCCCCCCCGCTATTCAACACAAAGTGCTGTTCATCTCTTCCTTCTTTGTGTTGCTCAAATATTTATTTTTAAAAATATTTATTTGGTTACACTGGGTCTTTTGGGGTCTGATGGCTCAGATGGTAAAAAAATCTGCCTGCAATGCAGGAGGCCCGGGTTTGATCCCTGGGTTGGGAAGATCCCCTGGAGAAGGGAATGGCAACCCACTCCAGTGTTCTTGCCTGGGGAATCCTTTGGAGTCCATGGGATCACAGGGTGTTGGACACGACTGACAGAATAACACTTTTCACTTTCAATGGGCCTTTAGTTGTGGCATGTGGGATCTAGTTCCCTGACCAAGGGTCAAACCTGGGCCCCCTGCATTGGGAACATGGGGTTTTAGCCTCTGGACCACCAGGGAGGTCCCTGTTCAAATATTTATTAACTCACTTAACACAGTCAGCCCTGTATTAGAGGTCTTTAGAATTCAAGTCTTGTTTTTGGTGTGTTCTCCAGGACTACGTCTTTCCTTAATTCTAATGCTCATCAGGTCTTGGAATTGATATTTTCAGAGGAACACTTAATCACGTTGCAATCTCAGTTCATAAGAACGGATTTCACCTTTGACTGATCATTTTCATTGTGAGGCATGAGGAAAGTAGATATTTCTGTTACACCTGCTGCTTCACCAAATGCCATAAGTCTATCCACTAATTATTATTATTATTATTATTTGCCAGCAACAGTTTAGACCCTATGGCTCCCTCATCCTGAAAACTTGATCCCTATTCAGTTTCTGAACATACTAAGTGGGGGCTGATTATTTCCCTGGCTGAGACGCTGACCCACACATGTGAGTTACCTGGGCCACCTGACTGCAGCTGCTCGTTTCTTTATGGTGGTGCAATCCTGTGTGCCCACTGGTGGGACTCCCGCTGCACAGGCTGCGCTAGTGTCCATGTTAATCTATTGTATTATGGCGGGCTTAGTAATAGGTTTCTCTATCACTGGTTATTTTTTCCCAGTGATTTTTCCCAGAAACTGCTGGGTAGCCAGCAAAGCCAGCCTCACCCAGAGTTTATTTGTCACAGTCACTCCTCCAGCAAGGAACCACATCACTCTTCCAGAACGTTAAAAATTCTACTTAGATTTAAAGGCGTTTTTTTCCTCCCCTTTGAAGCCTAAAACACTTCAGTAGCTTCCACGTCCCGCCCCAAAACCCTCTTATCATTGATGATGTGATAAATGTCATCATGGCTGCAGCTCAGAAGAGGATCTCTTTACAAGAGCCTCAACTCACTACAATTATTTAGCCCAGCGCTATTTTTCCTCTGATCTAAAGACTTCTTTGAAGTCGGTGGGACGCCTCCAGCATAAGGAGAGGATGGTTAATCCAGTCCTCAAAAAGAGACTTTTCCGACAGGCAGTTTCCTCTCTTTTCTTTACTAAGCCTGCATGAGCTGTTTGCAAGTGATTGCCTTCTCTTGACTGTCTTGATATAATTTAATTATACCTCTATTGTGATTTTTGGCTGAATATTTTGGATTATATGTTTCTGATAGCATTTAATATGGCCTTTAGATATAGAACAAACAACTCTCCAAATTGTTTAGCTGCCTACCTTATTAAAAATGCATGTAAACCTAATT
This sequence comes from Bos indicus x Bos taurus, assembly GCF_003369695.1. Lineage (NCBI taxonomy): Eukaryota > Metazoa > Chordata > Mammalia > Artiodactyla > Bovidae > Bos > Bos indicus x Bos taurus. The sequence continues at coordinate 5,214,742 of NC_040083.1, read as the reverse complement.
GAAAATAGTTTTGTTGAGGAATAATTGATAGGCAATAAATTACTCATATTTTAAATTTTATTATTGTTTTTTAAATTATTTATTTATTGGCTGTGCTGGGTCTCTGTTGCTATGTGGACTTTTCTCTAGTCATGTTGAGTGGTGGCTCCTCTCTGGTTGCAGTGCATGGGGCTTCTCATTGAGCTGGTTTCTCTTGCTGTGGCTCATGGGCTCTAGAGCACAGGCTCAGCAGTTGTGTGGTACATGGACTTAGTTGCTCAGTGGAATGTGGGATCTTCCTGGACCAGGGGTCGAACCCATGTCTCTTGCATTGACAAGCGAATACTTTACTGTTGAGCCACCAGAGAAGCCCTAACTTTATTATTATTTAAAAAATTTATTTATTTATTTTGGCCACACCAGACAGGGATGCTAGTTCCCTGACCAGAGATTGAACCCATGCCCCCTGCAGTGGAAGCATGGGGTCTTAACCACTGGGTCTCCAGGGACATCCCAGCTACTCATATTTAAAGTGTACAGTTGACATGTGTGTTCCTGAAACCATCATTGCAAGCAAGATAATGAATATACCTATCACCTTCAATCATTTCCATATGTCACTTTAAAATCTCCCCATCTCCTTTCTTAAGTGCTTCTTCCATCCCCAGGCAACCACCGATCTATTTGAAAATTTTAAATTAAGCCTTCATATCTGTAAAACAGTTTTAGGTTCACAGCAAAGTTGGGGGGGCAGGGACAAAGATTTCCCATTTATCCCTGGCCCCCTCCCATGCACAGCCTCCCCCACTATCCACACTCCCGCAGAGTGGGTTGTGTGTTACAGTGACACCCGATAAGCATGCAAAGTCCACAGCTTACATTATGATGTTGTACACTGATCTACTTTTTGTCACCATAATTTAGTTTGCATTGTCTACACTTTTAAATATAATGATAAAATATGTGCTCTTTTTGTCTGGCTTCTTTCACTATGTGTAATTATTTTGAGGTTTACCCACATAATTGCATGTATTGCTTTTTATTACATTTCATAGAGTATGTATGGCTAGACCAAAATTTGTTTACCCATTTATGTACTAATGGACAACATAGAAATGCAAAAGATCAGAAGAGACTGCATGAATAATTATTGTTGTTGTTCAGTTGCTAAATCATGTCTGACTCTTTCTGACCCCATGGACTGCAGCACACCAGGCTTCCCTGTCCCATATATGAATAATTATATACCAACAAGTTGGATAACCTAGAATAAATATATAAGTTTCTAGAAATGTAGAATCTACAAAGACTGAATCATGATGAAATAGAAAATATGAAGACTGATTACTAATAAGGAGATTGAATCAGTAATCAAAAACATTCCAACAAGCAAGACATTCCAATAGACAGGGCCAGTGGCTTCACTGGTAAATTCCACCAAATATTCAAAAAATAATTGGTACCGATTATTCTGAAGTTTACTCCAAAATAGCAGAGAAGGGAACTCCTCCAAACTCATTTTACAAGGCCAGCATTACCCTGATACCAAAACCAGACAAGGAAGCCACAGGAAAAGAAAATTACAGGCCAATATCCCTGATGAACATAGATGCAAAATTCCTCAACAGAATATCAGCAAACCAAACTCAGCAATACATTAAAAGGATCATATACTGTGATCAAATGGGATCTATTCTAGGAGTGCAGGGATGATTCAGCATTTGCAGATCAGTCAGTTTGATACACCACATAGCAAAATAAAGAATAAAAATCTTATGATCATCTCAATAGATGCAGAAAAAGCATTTGATAAATTTAACATCCATGTGTAACATTAGATCAGTGCCAAAGTAATTGAGGTTAGTGCAGAAGTCAACCACAATTACTTTTGAACCTCAATTACTTTTGTACCAACTGCAGTTACTTTTGCACCAACCACAATTACTATTACTTTTCCACCAATATAAACCCTAAAGACTCAGTAAAAAACTGTTAGAACTAATAAAAAAATTCAGTAAAGTTGCAGGATACAGAATCAATATACAAAAATCTGTTGCATTTCTATACACTAATAATGACCTATCAGAAAGAGAAATTTAAATAGAATCTCATTTATGATTGCAACAAAAGAATACAACACCTAGGAATAAATTAAACCAAGAAGATGAAAGACCTGTATTTTGAAAACTGTAAGATATTAACAAAAGGAAACGAAGATGACACAAATAAATGGACAAATATTCCATGCTCTTGATTGGAAGAATTTAACAAGCATACTTCTAAAATATTGCAGGTTTGGCTCCAGACCACCACAGTAAAGCAATGATCACAATGAAATAAGTCACATGAATTTTTGGCTTCCCAGTACATATAAAAGTTATGTTTATACTATACTATAGTATATTATTTAAATTATACTATAGTTTATTAACTGTACAATACATACCTTGAGTAAAAATATTTTATTGCTAAAAATTACTAGCCATTTTCTGAGACTTCAGAGAGTCATAGACTTTTTGCTGGAGGAAGTTCTGGCCTTGCCCCTGGTGGCTGCTGACTGGTCAGGATGGTGGTTGCTGAGGGTTAAGAGTGGCTATGGCAATTTCTTAGGCTAAGAGCACAGTGAAGTTTGCCAGGGTGATTGACTTTCCTTTCACAAATGATTTCTCTGTGGCATGCAGTGCTATCGGACAGCATTGGTAAAACTTCACCTCCGAACTTTAAAATTGGAGTCAATCTTCTCAAAACCTGCCACTACTTTATCAACTGAGTTTATGTCATTTTGTAAATCCTTTGGTGTCATTTCCCATGTGGTGCTAGTGGTAAAGAACTTGTCTGCCAGTGCAGGAGACATAAGGGATGTGGGTTTGATCCCTGGGTCCAGAAACTCCCCTGGAGAAGGAAATGGCAACCCACTCTAGTATATTCTTGCCTGGAAAATTCCGTGGACAGAGGAGCCTGGTGGGTTACAGTCCATGGGTTCGCAAAGAGTCAAGCCTGACTGAAGCTGACTTAGCATGCACAACATGCATTGGCAGAAGGACTCAGTTTCCTCTCTGGGGGCTTCTCTACAGAGCTGCTTGAGTTTCCTTGTCTTGACAGGGCAGCCAGATTTCCCCCAAACCACCCATCCAAGAGAGCAAGGTGGAAACTAAAATAAGTGCCTTTTAAGACCTAGCTGCGGAATCTTCCCAGGTGCGCAGGGGTAAAGAATCCCCCTGCCAATGCAGGAGGTGCAAGAGATGCGGGTTCCAGCCCTGGGTCGGGAAGATCCCCCCTGAATGGGAAGTGGCAACCCACTCCAGTATTCTTTGCTGGAGAATCCCATGGACAGAGGGGCCTGGTGGGCTGCAGTCTCTGGAGTCACAGAACAGTCAAACACGATTGACTGAGGACACTTGGAAGCAAAAAATAGGTGACAGGACAAAAAAGTATGCTTTCTGCTTTGCTTTATTTTTTTCATCCCTTAAGATCATATCAGGCTAAGACTGAGGGTCAGAATACGATGGAGTTATTATTTTTTTATTGAAAGATAATTGCTTTATAGAATTTTGTGGTTTTCTGTCATGCATCAACAAGAATCAGTCATAGGTACACCCATGTTCGATAGAGTTCTTTTTCATGACTTGGTATGAAAATTGTTGAAGGGAGTCCAAAAGAAACAGATGTTTCTGTGTCCCAGTGAGGAGCCACAGTGTGTACGGCCCACAGCCAGATAATGGCCATGCAGTCCAGATCTCTCCAGCATCCAAACAAGTTCTGGCACTTTGAGCACTGAAGTGCTGGTTTCTCTAGATAAGCACAACTAGCTGGAAGTTGATGCTCTTACTGTGAATGATGGTGGTGCTGTGGCTTCCCCAGTGACTTCACAGGCAGGGGACAGAGGCAGGTGGGGGTACAAGGCTAGGGGCCAATCTGGAGGGATGCAGAGTGGACCACTTCTGTCCATATATGTGAGCATGCAGAGGAAGCCTTTGGGGAATCCTAGAGAATGGCACCCCACTCCAGTACTCTTGCCTGGAAAATCCCATGGATGGAGGAGCCTGGTAGGCTGCAGTCCATGGGGTCACTAGGAGTCGGACACGACTGAACGACTTCCCTTTCACTTTTCACTTTCATGCATTGGATAAGGAAATGGCAACCCACTCCAGTGTTCTTGCCTGGAGAGTCCCATGGACAGGGGAGCCTGGTGGCTGCCGTCTATGGGGTCACAGAGTCGAACACGACTGAAGCGACTTAGCAGCAGCAGCAGAGACACCTGAAAATGGTTGGAAGGGCATTCATCTGGCAATCAAGCAAATGGTATCTCACTCTATCACAAAGGGAGTATAAAGGGCAGTGTGATCTCATTTGTGGATGATGACTGTTAATGCACACACACATACTTATATATAAATCACAACCAGCATTTTCTAACCATCCGTCAAGGAGAGTATCAAGTGTCTTGTTCCCCCACAGTAAGCATTCCAACAAACTGTGGTTAAACTAAATGGTGCTAAACCATTGTTCCATCTGATATTAGAAGATCCTGTTTTATTTTCCATACTACTTTCAAAAAAAGCAAAAAAAAAAAATCCTTTTAATAGCTCACACAGTGTTCTTATATTGCAAACGATATCTGTTTCAAAGTTTAGGCAACCTATGAAATCTTATTTTTATAAACTGTTTTCAAAATTAGAACACCAAGGGCATTCAGACGCCACAAAGCTGCCCATCGGTTTTTGACCATTTCTCAGTTTGCAGACTAGCATGTGGAATTGTTTTCTCCACCTCAAATGACATCACAAAGTGGACGTGAGCCTTCCCTGGTGGTCTGGTGGTTGGGAAGCGGCCCTCCAATGCAGCGGGTGCAGGTTTGATCCCTGGTCAGGGGGCTGAGGTCCCATGTGCCTTGTGGCCAAAAAACCACAGTCGTGGGCTGGAGGCAGTGTTGTGACAAATTAATTCATTGGATTTAAAAAAATGGTCCACATTTAACAAAGAATCTTTAAAAAAAGGAGATATGCTTGGGCTGAAATTTCAGTCAGAGATGAGATTCTTGCCATGAACTAATAAACTATGGGAAACAAGGGAGATTAGAATGGAAAGGACACAGCAGAGACCTCCAGCAGAGTGTCACTTTGCATTTACACATCTCAGGGTAAGAAGTTAATTTCTCCCAGTGAATCCCTCCCAGCCACGTGCTCCTGTGGCTTTATTGTCCAACTGAGGTCCCGAAAGGCAGAATCCGAGAGCGCCAGTGCTGCTCCCTCTTGCGAGAGTTGCATTTTTTGAGGGGGGGGTGGGTTATGCAGATTGTGGTATGCTGAAATATTTTAATGTGCTTAAGTTTCAGCAGCTTAATTTTCTAGCAGCAGGGACCTATTTGTTTAGGCAAGCTTTCTCCTTTCTGAAGCTCCAGTGGAGTTGTGAATGCAGGAAAATGTTCAGTTCTAATGGGGATAATGATGAAAATGCAATTATAAATTCCCCAGCCCACAGACAGGGCTCGCCAGGTTTGTTTCTCAAGTGCTTTGAAAAAAGAAACATCAATGAATGCTAGCTAACAAAAGGGTGCCAAGGTGCTCTAGGTAGAAGAAAGAGAAACCAAAAGCAGAGTGGGTAAGTTTGCATTGGAAAGTAAAAATAATCCCCAACTTAATTTTATTAAAAATGACAAGGTAAAAAACGATGATGGCCAATTATCATGTAAATATTCAGGATCCATTCTTAAAGATTATGCATGCACGCTCAGTCACTAAGCCATGTCAGACTCTCTGCAGCCCATGGATTTCAGTCTGCCAGGCTCCTCTGTCATGGGATTTCTCAGGCAAGAATACTGGAGTGGGTTGTCATGCCCTTCTCCAGGGGATCTTCCTGACCCAGGGATTGAACCCAGGTCTCCTGTGTCTTCTGCATTGACAGGCTAATTCTTAACCACTGAACCACCTGTCTCTAAAAAATCTTCCAATAGGGTGAACAAAAAACTGATGTGAAATGTTGGGTCTCACTCACTAGATAGACCAAGAAATCCTATATTGTCTCTAAAACTTGGAGATTGCTTAACTACAGCCTGTGTTTTACATTCGTGAAAATAGCAGATAATTGATTCACAAGTCAGCTGAGTGAGAACTTGGGGAGACAGAACTGAGAAATATCTGGAATGATTAAACGGAGCAAAATAATGTTGGGAAGAAGATTGCATTTACGGGAGTTTTGGGGGAAAATATGTAGAGAAAATAAACAAGAAGACCAGAAAAAGTTAGTTTTGAGCAATTTGGTGGGAAATGGCTGAGTTTTTAAGTAATATTGTCTTTACCTTGCATATTTTGTTCATGAAACTTCCGAATGGCAAGAGACTGTACCCATCAACAATTTGCTACTTCTCTCTCTCTCTCTTTTAAAAAATATTTATTTGGCTGCACCGGGTCTTAGTTGCAGCATTCAAACTTCGTTGTGGTGTTCAGGATCTAGCTCCCTGACTGGGGATTGAACCCATCCCCCTGCAGTGGGAGCCTTAGCTACTGGAACACCAGGGAAGTCCCCCTCTTTCTTTTCTGGTGTCTGTGTTTGGTAAGAAAATTCTATGATTTACCTCAATATTGTTTAAATATTTTCAAGGCAGAGTGTGATTCTGCTGTTTTTCTTTTTTTGGTTTTTGTTGAAAGAATAGATAAAAACATGGATACATAAAAAAGGTACTGAGACTACTAGAGCTGGAATTAGGGAGTGAGTGAGGATCAAGTGGTAGGGAATACACTTGTGTTTCACATTCCCCTTCTCTTCTTCTTTGGTCCTTGGCAGATGGAATAGTTGTATTTTTCTCATAATCCTCATATGCAAAATAAGTGCTCAAAAAAGAAGCATCATTGAAGGGCTAGTACAATGCTGTGCTGGCAGAAGCTTATTTCTGGTAGGAAGTGTCCTTGGGTGAGGTGACATTCTATTACAAGCAGAGGCTTGATTTAATTAAAAGGTCCAATGCTCTTGGTTTAGGATATGGGGCAAGGTGTATGCATTCTGCCTGGCACTTGGTAGGCACATGATAAATATTTATTGAAGAATTTCTGTGGCCTGAGCCTTATTTGTGGCTGGAGATGACATTTATCTTCATAGCATGCTATGGACTCATCAAATCTTAATGATTTATTGAATCATTATTGTCATGTAATAAAGTTATGATTGATTTTTAGGAAGGCTATCAGGAAAAGTGATGAAATATTTATGAAAGATGCTTGGAATAAAAAATTCAATGTAGAGATTCCTTAAACAATTAAAAATTGAACTACTCTAGGATCCACCTATCCCACTTCTGAGTATTTATCTGAAGAATATAAAAATTCTAATTTGAAAAAATATATGCACCCTCATGTTCAACAAAGCATTATTTACAATAGCTAAGATATGGAACAACCTAAGTGCCCATCAACAAATGAAGAAATAAAACATGCAGTATATATACACAATAGAATATTACTCAGCCATTAAAAAAGATGAAATCTTGCCATTTGTAACCTGGATGGACCGTAAGGGTATTATACTAAGTGAAATAAGTCAGATGGAGAAAGACAAATACCACATGATTCCACTTAGATGTGGAATATAAAAGCAAACACACAAAAAGACCAAGAATAAATGAATACACTAAAGTAAACCAAAACAAACATGTGGACTCAGAGAACAGAGCAGGATCACAGAGGGGAATGGCCAAGATGACTAAAGAGGACCAACTATATGGTGATGGATGAAAACTGAATTTTTGGTGCTGAGACTGCAGTGAATACAAAAATAGAAATATAATGCTGTACACGTGAAACTTACATAATGTTATATCAGTTTTACCTCAATGTAAAATAAATGTCGAGGGCTTCCCTGGTGGCTCAGTGGTAAAGAATTCACCTCCCAATGCAGAAGACACAGTTTCAATCCCTGATCCGGGAAGATTCCACTTGCCTCGGAGCTACTAAGCCCACAACTACTTTGCCTGTGCTCTAGAGCCTGGGAGCCGCAGCTATGAAGCCTGCACGCCCGAGAGTCCATGCTCTGCAACAGGAGAAGCCACCACAGTGAGAAGCCTGTGCACTGCGACTAGAGAGCAGCTCCCGCTCGCTGAAGCTAGAGAAAAGCCTGAGAAGCAATGAGGACCCAGAACAGCCAGTGAATAAAATTGTAAAAAATAAATAAAATTTAAAAGTTCCGTCTAAATAGGAAATATTATATTTTGAAATATGTCCGGGAAGGGAGAGACATACATAATAACAGTAAGTAAACCGTCTTTAATTTTTGACAAGAGTGCCGATTAGCCTTATTGCTCTTTTGGTTATACTGTAAGGAAGAATTAGAAGTAGTTACTGATTTGAGAGGAAGTGCTTCTGCATAGAAGTCCTAGCCATTTATGAAGACCATCTTTTGGGAAGAATTCATCATCGTCTTCTGCTCTTGGGGAGGGGGAAGCCCACGATAGGTCACTGTGTCCCTGAACTTGAGGACAGTCCCAGATGGTGCATCTGGGTAACGAGGCTGCCTGCTGTTGGTGGCCAAGGCTGTAGTGTCACTGCTCATGCCTGCAGGGCATCTTCATGAGAGTCCACAGACGGACAGTCATCTGGGAGAAGGGTCGCTTTGTGGGGAGTGGGAGGTCGATTTCCCATTCATCACCATGCTGGCTGCTTTCCTGACAACTTTATTTTCTGATATCAGACTAGTCCTTTTGGTCTTGTTCATGCTTTTTCTCAACTGATACATTCTTCTGAGATAAACAAAGGAACATGTCTGCGTATGTCAGCTATTGCTTGCTATTTCAGCTACTCTGGCAAGGTCGCTGACACCACGGTGCACAGGAAAGTGCTCACTGACGGACTTGGGGTGGTCTTGCTTTGACACTGAAGCCCCGCTCCTCCCCTTGCCTTCCCTCTTGTTGTTGCTGGTCAATTGCTAAGTTGTGTCTGACTCTTTGAGACCCCATGGACTATACCCGCCAGGCCCCTCTGTCCGTGGGATTTCCCAGGCAAGAATACTGAAGTAGGTTGCTGTTATCTTCTCCAGGGGATCTTTCCAACCCAGGGATTGAACTCGTGTCTCCTGCGTTGACAGGTGGATTCTTTACCACTGAGCCACCAGGGAAGCCACCTCCATCAATTCAAGGGTCTGAGATGATCTATGGGATCAGTGGGGCTGGATGTCCCCAGGGATGTGGCACCAGGAGAAAGTCACCCCAGGAAACACATCAGAAAGTCACTCACAGCTGACAAAAGCAAGACAGCTCTGTCCACCACACAAACGAAGCACAATAACCACAGGAAATATTCACACCTCACTGAATCCTGCTAAGAAACCCTAAGTAAATATATAAAGCCAAAATATCTGTAATATCCGTGTGGATCACAGTGTAGCCTATAGGATCATTAAATGGATAATTTGTTATTATAGAACATATATCACTATATATTTAATAGATGAAATTATGCTAAATATTACTTAGGAGACCTACTTTCTCTTCTGTTAAATCATAATGCCAGCCATACTGTTGTAAACCCTATACAAATGTTTATCCGTAAGTAAATGATGTAAGACACCAATTTCATTCCATTGTGAGTCTGATGGTTTTACTTAACCCTTCTGATGTTGGGATTGTCACATACAGGGTGTAGGACTGCGTGGATTTCCTATCCCTGTTGGGGCTGCTAGTTATGAAAAATGAAGGTTTGTGCTCATCCAGTTCATCGTTTATACTTCCAGGGCCTAGCACAGTGCCCTACTTGACAAGTTGTTTTTTTTTTTAATGAAAATTTCTTTGTTTTTTTTTAATGAAAATTTATTGGTGAAGAAAATCTGGCAAATATATGTATATATATATTTCGGTGGACTCTGAGAATTGTGGTCTGAAAGTCTGTGCACATCTCCCAGGTCTGGTTCTCCCTGAGCAGTGGTTGCTTGTAAGCCAGCTTGTCTAAATCCAGCCTCAGACCCGTCCCTTTCTTTGGCCCTGGTGTCCGTGTGGGTATCATCATTCCTTCGTCTCGCCCCTGTGTCTGTTTTTGCACAGTGTGGTAAAGCCATGAAAATCTCTTAGGAAGTTTTCTTTAGAGATGCTTCTTGCATTCAAAACACTACCTTCTTTAGTCTTTCTCTCCTTTAATATTGACCTGCTGGTTGATCTCTCCATTTTACCCCTTCTCTTTTTATCCAGGCACTTCCTGTTCAGAAATCGAGAGTGCCTCCCTGCAGTCTGTAGGGAGAAGGCACACGCCTTGGTCTGCGTTCTAGGGGACCCTGCACCTGGTTTAACTGCAGCAGCTCAGTTGTTCGTCACTCTCCGCGTACCTGGCCCTCTGCACCTGCAGAGCCTGCCCACGACTCCCGGCCGTTCCTGTTTGCTGTGAGCCCTGGACAGACAGTCCCCGCTCTGCTCACTGGACGTTTAACCTCTGTCCCCTTTAATGTGAGTTACATTCTCAAGCGTCATAGGTCATGCCGCACAATAAATTATTATGGGGATTTGACTTCGGCTTCACAGTTCTTATCCTGAAATTTGGACAATGGTGGCCTTAAAATGCAAGATGAAATTTAAAAAGGAAAAATTATCTATCTTATGGTTGATGGTAAAACACAAACAGATATAGAACCCCAATTTGGGCATCCCTTAGACACTTAGAGTGAGAGCTGCTGACTTAAAAAATAGTCACAACCTGAAAGTTGAGACTTATGTTTTATTCTGTGGAAATTTCTAGGACTTAAGCCCAAGAGGCAGCATCTCAAGTAACCCTGAGAGAACTGCTCCAAGGACGTGGCAAGGGGGAGACTCAGAATATATAGGAGTTTTGCAACAAAGGGCAGGTAGTCTGAATATCAAGAGATAATTAAAGAAACCCAGATGTCTTAAGGAATTTAGCGCTTTGCTGTATATGGGATGATGCACGAGTCTGGGCTCACTGCAATCTGTCCTTTCATATGCACCTCACATCTGGGGCCAGCGCACTGTGATTTGCACATCCTGAGTGCCTCGGTGCTCCCTGTCGGGAGTGGCAGCAGCCTGGCAGCTGTTGATGGCAGGTATTTTTCTCCTTCCTGAGTTCCCTGGAGGGCTGGGATCACTGATGAGTGTGACATCCTTGTTTATAGATACGGCAAGAAGTATTCCAGTTCTCAGGGTTGGCGTCAACTTTGTCTCCCACATGGCCATGTGAACCTCTGGGACCCCCACCCACAGGTGCAGAGCTGCCTGCTCTGCAAGGGGCCCCTTGGGGACGTGCCCTGGCCATGTGCTCTGTGGGGACCACACTGTGCTTGCATCAGCTGGCATGTTTAGCTGTGGAATGGTGGGTCTGCTACTATCATGTTGCCTGCCCCAAGTCCAAGGGCGTGATAGCCCCAAACACACCGTCACACTGAGGCTCTTGTAATGGTTTCTGCAGAGCATGTGGCTCATGTCACAGCCTGTCACGGGGGAGGGTCTTCTCGGAGGGTGACCACCCTCTGCCACTCAGTCACTTGGCTGTGCCATCCAGCTGCTCTTGCCTCCATGTGTAGGACAGTCGGTGCCATCCCAAGGAGGGGATGCCTGTCACCTTGGCCCTGGGGACACTCGGATCCCCCTGCAGCACTAGGGGTGGGCAGCCCTTCCCTCAGGGACTGGCTGTTTGTTCCTGGTGAGATGGTGCTACAACTGTGCTTGGCGTACTGACCCTCGACCCTGAGCCAGGGCGGGAGAACATCTGGTTACCAGATGAAGCGGCATTGTAGGGTGTGATGTCCCAGCTTTTTGCTTTGTGTGGGAACTGACATAGGCAGGTTCTAATTTTTAATTTTGCCAAATAAGGGCATTAATGAAAATCTACTCATCTCATATTCTGTCATAAGAGGAAAAAAAAAGCCTAAAATTACTGCATGAGATGTTATTAAATGGAATAGATTTAGCTTTGTGATTCTTACTTTCCTCCGTTCACTGAGACTGGGTGAGAACTGGTCCAGGAACGGGTGCCCTGGTCCTAAGTTTGGGAACCATGATTCTGTGACCCATGTTCATTTAGTGGAGTTTTAGGTCCTCTTTTAGTTTGGTAACTAGGGCACCCTCTCCGCCTCCTCCTTCCCCTACCATACATGTCTTTGCAACACCTTCAAACTACTGGCTGTGATGGCTTGTCCTCTAATTATTTCCTGTGTGGATATCTTGTCCCTTCCGGCCGAACTGTGATGCTAGGTAAACAGAAGGCACTGAATAGCTAATCATTCGAATTTATTTCTGTAACATATGCTGGTCTGCTGTTTGGAGGACTGCAGGCTACTGATGTGTGTTGTGGGTCTGTGTGTGTGTGTTTGGAAGTCAGCTGGAGTCCTCTATACGCATAGGAACATAAATGAAGGATGCACATTTTTGAAGAATGAGGGGCTTCTCAGGTGGCACTAGTGGTAAAGAACCCACCCGCCAATGCTCGAGGTGGGAGAGACGTGGGTTCAATCCCTGAGTCGGAAGTATGCCCTGGGAGGAGGACATGGCTACCCGCTCACTATTCTTGCCTGGAGAATCCCATGGACAGAGCAGCCTGGAGAGTTGCAAAGAGTCAGACACGACTGAAGCGACTTAGCACGAAGCACAAAAGCTCTGCCATAAGAAAACAAGCCCGTGGAGCTTTCTCCATCTTTCTCTCTGTTTCCTGCAAAGCTGGAAGGATGGACTCCCTGTTTCGTGGGTGTGGCCCTACATGTGAGCCTCTTCAACCTCCCCTCATTTTTGATGATTTAATGATTCTGCAGGGTGTAGCCAGTAGCTGAGATTCTTCCGCAAAATATCAGAATTGTTTTTCATTTTAATGTTTTTTATTTTTAAAACATCATAAAATATTTCTCAGAGTGACAGCTGAGCTTCAATATTTATGACTTTCTGATTGCTCTAGCAGTTTAGAAAAAAAATTTAAAAATGAGCCCTCAAGTAAAATTTAAGTGGAAAAGATTAAAATTCAGAATTATGGACTTTTAAATATTTGAATAAACACTCTTGGCTGGGAAATTTTATGTGCCAGTCCTGGTTTCCTTACACTTGACAGTCCTTGAAAAAGGACTGAAATTCTTTCTTGAAAATATATAGACCGTGTTATTTTTGGAAGATAAACTTTTCTGTGTCAGCACAACTCCCCGTACCTCCAAAACTGTCCGCCTGCCCACCCCCAGCTTCTAGACTTCTACTTTTGGCTAAAAACCAAGCACAGGTGGGGAGCACGTGAGTGGGTGAGATGGGTAAGCGACAGAACATCATTATCTTTGGGGTGTTTTAAACTGACACCCACACGGCTGACTTATCGGTATGTGCTCAACACTGTTCAGTCACTTCCATTTTGGGACATTCTCATTGTTTTCCCGAATGAGTTTTCAGGTTCAAATGTATTAAGTCTTAAGACTAAATTAGATTCTCTTTCCTTACCCCAAATGCAGCTGTTTAATTGCTTTGTGATTTTGTGATTGGTTTCTCTTCTTCAAATAATATGTTTCTCTAATGATTTAATAGATTATGTTATTCATGCCTGATTAATCTTTTCGGAGGGAAGAATAACCTGTCTCCCTCCCTTCATGGTGTATGTAGTGTAACTTTATTACTATCGATTCAAGCTGCCATAAGAGAGGTTATGGATATGCCTGAGAAAATAGATACCATTGAGACAAATAATCTCAGAAGGGGAATAAGGCAGGATCCTCCCTCCCCAAAAGAGACTCACTATAAATGAGAATTTTATTAAACTTCATTAAAATGCTTACATCTTAATAAGACCTGAGACCTGTGGCATTTTATTGTCTTAGTTTTTTTCTCTTTCATTCATTCTTTCAACACATCTTCTGAGTGACACTGACCCTTGTCCTAGGTGCTGGGAGAATAGTAGCAAATAACTCCAAGAAAAGTTCTGGCTTTGTGAATTCTATGAACTTTTTTTTTTTTTTTTAAATAAAAAGCTTACTGTGTGAGCTTACTGAAGTTTATATAAAAGACTTGATTATATATTGCAGCCTTATTATTAAAGAAGCCAACGTGACTCATCTGAGATTAGATTCTTAGGGGAGCATAGTGCAAAGGGTGGTGGTAAAAGACCCCTTTTCTAGACCTGGGGTCCGAGCGGTGGTGGGTATACATCGTGGAGCCTGAAAGTGACCAAGGGGCGAAGAGAAGGGACATGGGAAACAGGAAATGTCAGTGTTGTTTACAGTAGGTATTGTGACCACATTCTCCCAAACATTCTAAACAGCAGAGGAGAAAATCATCCTTGTGTTTGATCCAAGAAAAAGGTTTTACTCAAAACAGTATCTAAAAAAAATGTTGGACTTGGCCAATTTTGGGATTTTGCAGATGAGGCAAAACCTTAGGCAGAGCTGACCTTGTGTGCATGCATGCTACAGTTCTGAATGAGAAGAAGGCAGAGTTGGGGAATACCTCTCTCATCTCCCATTTACCCTTTTCTGCCTCTGACTTACTTATCCTTACCCTCAGCCCCCATGGCAGGGTTTAGACCTGGGATTCTCAGGGGCTTCCCTTGTAGCTCAGTAGGTAAAGAATCTGCCTGCAGTGCAGAAAACCTGGGTTCGATCCCTGGGGTGGGAAGATCCCCTGGAGAAGGAAATGGCAACCCACTCCAGTATCCTTGCTTGGAAAAATCTCAGAGACAGAGGAGCTTGATGGGCTATAGTCCACGGGGTCGCAAAGACTCAGGCATGACTGAGTGACTAACACTTTCTTAAACCCCTACTTAGAAATGAGCCACTCTGCTAAGCTTCAGTTTCCTCATCTAGGAAATAAAAATAATAATACTAGCTTCAGAAGGTGCAAGTGAAGATTAGTTATAACCATACTGGTGCTTTGTACTCAGTCGGGTCCAACTCTTTGTGACTCCATGGACTGTAGACCACCAGGCTCCCCTATCCATGGAATTCTCCACGTAAGAATACTGGAATGGGTTGCCATTCCCTTCTGTAGGGGATCTTCCTGACCCAGGCATTGAACCCAGGTCTCCCACATTACAGGCAGATTCTTTACCATCTGAGTCACCGTTCAGTTCAGTTCAGTCACTCAGTCGTGTCTGACTCTTTGCGAACCCATGAATCACAGCACGCCAGGCCTCCCTGTCCATCACCAACTCCCGAAATTCACTCAAACTCATGTCCATAGAATCAGTGATGCCATCCAGCCATCTCATCCTCTGTCGTCCCCTTCTCCTCCTGCTTCCAATCCCTCCCAGCATCAGGGTCTTTTCCAGTGAGTCAACTCTTTGCATGAGGTGGCCAAAGTATTGGAGTTTCAGCTTCAACATCAGCCCCTCCAATGAACACCCAGGACTGATCTCCTTTAGGATGGACTGGTTGGATCTCCTTGCAGTCCAAGGGACTCTCAGGAGTCTTTTCCAACACCACACTTCAAAAGCATCAATTCTTCGGTGCTCAGCTTTATTCACAGTCCAACTCTCACATCCATACATGACGACAGGAAAAACCATAGCCTTGACTAGATGGACCTTTATTGGCAAAGTAATGTTTCTGCTGTTGAATATGCTATCTAGGTTGGTCATAACTTTCCTTCCAAGGAGTAAGTGTCTTTTAATTTCATGGCTGCAGTCACCATCTGCAGTGATTTTGGAGCCCAAAAAAACAAAGTCTGACACTGTTTCCACTGTTTCCCCATCTATTTCCCATGAAGTGATGGGACCGGATGCCATGATCTTCATTTTCTGAATGTTGAGCTTTAAGCCAACTTTTTCACTCTCCTCTTTCACTTTCATCAAGAGGCTTTTTAGTTCCTCTTCACTTTCTGCCATAAGGGTGGTATCATCTGCAGATTTGAGGTTATTGGTATTTCTCCCAGCAGTCTTGATTCCAGCTTGTGCTTCTTCTAGCCCAGCATTTCTCATGATGTACTCTGCATATAAGTTAAATAAGCAGGATGACAATCTACAGCCTTGACGTATTCCTTTTCCTATTTGGAACCAGTCTGTTGTTCCATGTCCAGTTCTAACTGTTGCTTCCTGATCTGCATATAGGTTTCTCAAGAGGCAGGTCAGGTGGTCTGGTATTGCCATCTCTTTCAGAATTTTCCACAGTTTATTGTGATCCACACAGTCAAAGGCTTTGGCATAGTCAATAAAGCAGAAATAGATGTTTCTGGAACTCTCTTGCTTTTTCCATGATCCAGCAGATGTTGGGAATTTGGTCTCTGGTTCCTCTGCCTTTTCTAAAACCAGCTTGAACATCTGGAAGTGCACGGTTTACGTACTGCTGAAGCCTGGCTTGGAGAATTTTGAGCATTACTTTACTAACGTGTGCTGCTGCTGCTGCTAAGTCTCTTCAGTCATGTCTGACTCTATGCAACCCCAGAGAAGGCAGCCCACCAGGCTCCCCATCCCTGTGATTCTCCAGGCAAGAATACTGGAATGGGTTTCCATTTCCTTCTCCAATGCATGAAAGTGAAAAGTGAAAGTGAAGTCACTCAGTCATGTTGGACTCTTAGTGACCCCATGGACTACAGCCTACCAGGCTCCTCCGTCCATGGGATTTGCCAGGCAAGAGTTCTAGCATGTGAGATGAGTGCAATTGTGTGGTAGTTTGAGCATTCTTTGACATTGCCTTTCTTTGGGATTGGAATGAAAACTGACCTTTTCCAGTTCTGTGGCCACTGCTGAGTTTTCCAAATTTGCTGGCATATTGAGTGCAGCACTTTCACAGCATCATCTTTCAGGATTTGAAAGAGCTCAACTGGAATTCCATCACCTCTACTAGCTTTGTTCGTAGTGAGGCTTTCTAAGCCCCACTTGACTTCCCATTCCAGGATGTCTGGCTCTAGGTGAGTGATCACACCATCATGGTTATCTGGGTTGTGAAGATCTTTTTTGTACAGTTCTTCTGTGTATTCTTGTCACCTTGTCTTAATATCTTCTGCTTCTGTTAGGTCCATACCATTTCTGTCCTTTATCGAGCCCATCTTTGCATGAAATGTTCCCTTGGTATTTCTAATTTTCTTGAACAGATCTCTAGTCTCTGTTGTTTTTCTCTATTTGTTTGCATTGATCAATGAGGAAGGCTTTCTTATGTCTCCTTGCTATTCTTTGGAACTCTGCATTCAGATGCTTATATCTTTCCTTGTCTCCTTTGCTTTTCGCTTCTCTTCTTTTCACAGCTATTTGTAAGACCTCCTCAGATAGCCATTTTGCTTTTTTGCATTTCTTTTCTATGGGGATGGTCTTGATCCCTGTCTCCTGTACAGTGTCATGAACCTCTGTCCATAGTTCATCAGGCACTCTATGTATCAGATCTAGTCCCTTAAATCTATTTCTCACTTCCACTGTATAATCATAAGGGATTTGATTTAAGTCATACCTGAATGGTCTAGTGGTTTTTATAAATATGATGTATGTGAAAGTGCTTTGATACAATTAATAATAAGACAGCATCATAACTACTACTTCCTTAAGGAATGAAAATAAAACTCTGAGAAACACAGGAAGCTCTACATTAAAAGAGTGCCACATGGAATGGCCATGGGGTGGGTTTGTTTGTTGATCAGATGGTGCCTTTAATTAGATCATGTGTGAGGTTTCACATTCTGCCCATGGAAAGCCTTATTAAACCCGACTCATTCTGATCCCCAGTTACTCACTCTCGCCAGGCTGGTCCCAGATGGAACTTTATAAGGGACGTACTTCCTGTAGATATGGCCGACCCTGGAACATGGAACGTCAAACATTTCTCCTCCACACATCCAGACCTACAGAGGGGAAATTGGAAGTGCAATAAAAGAGAAGAGTGCATTTCATACAAAAGGCCCCAAATTATTAGTAAGAGTTACACAAAATCTTAAAATCTCTTAAAGTCTCTGTATCAGTAATTTCTACTTATCAATAGTTAGCCAGGAAAATAAACCCACATTTTCATTTTTTTTATTTATTTTTTAACTGGTGGGAAATTGCTTTGCAATTTTGTGTTGGTTTCTGCCTACAGCAATGCAAATCAGTCATATTATTTATATATATATATATATATATACATATATATATATATCACTTTCCTCCCGAGCCTCCTTCCGTCCCCCCATCCCACCCTTCTAGGTCATCACAGAGCGCCAGGCTGTGCTCTCTGTGTTATTTAGCAACTTCCCACTATTCTATGCATGATAGTGTATATATGTCAATGCTACTTTCTCAATTTGTCCCACCCTCACCTTGTCCTACTGTGTCCACAAGTCCATTCTGTACTAGTTTCATCAGTACCAGTTTTCTAGATTCGGTATATATGTGTTAGTTTTTCTCTTTCTCACTTATTTCACTCTATGCAAGAGACACTAGGTTCATCCACTTCACTACAACTGGCACAGGTTCATCCTTTTATGGCTGAGTGATACTCCATTGTGTATATGTACCACAAGCTATCCATTTACTGTTAATGGACATCTAGGTTGCTCCATGTCCTTGTGATTGTAAATATAGCTGCAGTGAATATTGGGGTACCTGTATCTTTTAGAATTGTGGGTTTCTCAGGGCATATGCCCAGTGGTGGGATTGCTGGGTCATTTGGTATTTTTATTCCTAGTTTTTAAGGAATCTCCATACTGTTCTCCATAGTGGCTGTATCAGTTTACATTCCCACCAACAGTGCAGGTGGGTTCCTTTTCTCCACATCCTCTCCAGCATTTATTGTTTGTAGATATTTTGATGATGGCCATCCTGATGGGTGTGAGGTGATAGATACCTCATTACAGTTTTGATTTGCAGTTCTCTAATAATCAGTGATGTTGAGCATCTTTTCATGTGTTTATTGGCCATCTGTATGTCTTCTTTGGAGAAATGTGTGTTTAGGCTTTCTGTTCATTTTTTGATTGGGATATTGAGCTGTATGAGTTGCTTATATATTTTGGAGATTAACCCTTTGTCAGTTGCTTTGTTTGCAATTATTTTCCCCCATTCTAAGGGTTGTCT
The DNA here is from genome assembly GCF_003369695.1 of Bos indicus x Bos taurus. Taxonomy (NCBI): domain Eukaryota; kingdom Metazoa; phylum Chordata; class Mammalia; order Artiodactyla; family Bovidae; genus Bos; species Bos indicus x Bos taurus. The sequence continues at coordinate 5,195,843 of NC_040083.1, read as the reverse complement.
TTTCATCTTGTTTATAGTTTCCTTTGCTGTGCAAAAGCTTTTATATTTTATTAGGTCCTATTTATTTATTTTTGTTTTTATTTCCATTCATCTAGGAGGTAACCCCACATTTTTAAAAGCTCAGATTCATAAAAGTATACAACCAAAATATTAGTTCACTAAATCCAATTTCCATAGACATGTTGACATTTTGAAAAGTTGTAGTAGAATTTTATTACAGCTATTGCATTACATTGGGGTTTAATGGTTAGATGTCTTATTTATATAGATATTTGTTTTGACAATCTTGTGGAATAATTTGAGGAAATAACATTGGAATTTAAGTGTCAATTAAAAATTTAAAGTGTAAACATGAAATTTCTAACACTGGTGAATGAATTAAAGAATATAAGCATATCCATACTTTACATCTAGATTCTGAAACTTTCAGTAGAGCTTACTTAAAAAATCCGAGTTGTGTTCTAATTTCTCCCCACCCCTGATCTTTTCTTAGGTACAGAAAATAATTGGTTAGCAATGTGAACTCAAGACATGGAAAACTCAGGATATCTGTTAAGATGCTGTACTTAAATTTAGTAACAAAAATTAATTGGTTGTATTTTACCATGACTACCCACTTGAACCATTAATCATGGTTTTATATAACAGGCTGCTACTGCTGCTAAGTCGCTTCAGTCTGTCTGACTCTGTGTGACCCCATAGACGGCAGGCTACCAGGCTCCTCCGTCCATGGGATTTTCCAGGCAAGAGTACTGGAGTGGGTTGCCATTGCCTTCTCCTGTAACTGCATAGTGATACACTAATTCAAACTTATTGCTATGGGGGAAAAACACCATTTAATGAGACATGAAGACAAAGCACAAACCCGACTAAGGGAACACACGCTGTGGACCACAGCATGGCTATGACCAGAGCAAGTGGGGGGACGGGGGAGGGGAGACGGATGGGTAAACTACAGCCTCGGGGGCGGGGGACGGGTGGGAAGCTGGGGTCTGGATTGATGACGACTAAGCATGGGGTCGCACAGAGTCGGACACGACTGATGCGACTTAGCAGCAGCAGCAGCAGCAAGCAGACAACAGGATGAGACAGGAAATCAAAACCCATGATGTAACAGGCTACTTACTATAAAATAACTAATAAATGCAGGCTTCATATATACTAGATTTTTAAACTGTTTTCATTGCAAGAAAACAATTTAAAAGAGAGTTAGATAATGTAAGTTTTTTTACATTTATTTTTAATTGGAGGATAGTTATAATATTGTGTCAGTTTCTGTCAAATATCAACATGAATCAGCCACAGGTACACACATGTCCCTCCTTCTTGGACCTCCTACCCCCTCCCACCCCTCTAGGTTACCACAGAGCACTGGGTTGACCTGCCAGTGTCATACAGCAAATTCCCACTGGCTATCGGTTTTGCATATGGTAGTGTATATGTTTCAATGCTATTCTCTCTATCCGTCTCACCCACTGTGTCTGGGAGACAGGTCTAGGGACAGGTCTTTGTTTTTCCCCTTTTCATGTTTAATCTTATATTGCTTCAGCCTCTTGGGATCTTTCCAGATGCCTGTACTATATAGTTTAGAAGGTTCACTGACCCTGCCAGCTTTCCATAATCTGTGCAGAGTTCTGATGTCTTGATCCAGAACCAAGTTGAAATTGATACCATGGGTAATCCTGAATGCATTTAGAGTAACTGAGTATTATTTTAATAATCCACTTGCCTTCCCCTTGGGGTTCCATCAGCATTTGTCCACCAGTCTTACTTAGAGTGTCATTCCTCTTAGTGAAAGAAGCTGGGACTGTTGACTGAAAAAATACATGCAACCTAAAAATTGAGATTTATGTTTTATTCGGTGGGAATTTTTAGGACTTCAAGGCTGGAAGACAGCATCTCCCAAGAAAAGATGAGAAAGACAACCCTGAGAGAACTGCTCTGAAGAAGCGAGGGGAGCATTCAAGGTTATACAGAAATTTTATAACAAAGGACAGGTGGTCTGAACATCAAAAGTATTTTTGGGAGTTAGAGAAAACCAGATATCTCAAGTTAAGAAATTTAGTGCTTTTTTATGTGTGGGAAGATGCAAGAGTCTGGGTTCACTGAAGTCATTCCTTTCACATGCACCTCAACTGTCTGGGGCCAGTGTGTCCCGTATTTTCACACCTGAGTTCCTCAGTGTTCACCGTGGGGAGTGGCTGCAGTCTGATCGGTGCCAGATCATGGGTATTCTTTTCCTTCTTGAGTGCTCTTGGGGCTCAGAAATTCTCATTTGGAGGGCTGGAATTGATGGTGACTGTGACATGCTTGTTTACTGATAATGGCAGGATATACTTCATTCTCAGAACCACATGTGAGACATAAACATTTCTCTTTCCCTCTTCCAATATTTCACTTTAACAGACATTGTGTATCTGTGTCAGCGTTCTCCAGAGAAACAGAAGCAACAGGGAATGCATAGAGGGAGACACTTATTGAAAGGAAGTGGCTCATGAAATTGAGGAGGCTTGGGGAATTCATCTGCAAGGTAGACCAGCAGGCTAAAGATGCAGGAAGCGCTGCAATTCAAGTCCAAAGGCAGGAAGTCTGCAGGCGGAATCCCCTCCTGCTTGAGAATGGTCAGTCTTTGTTCTACTGGGGCCTTTCAGTGACTGGATAAGCCCCCCCACCCCCTACTATGGACAGAAACTGCTTTTCTCAAAATCCACCAGTGTTCCTCCATCCATGGGATTTTCTAGGCAGGAGTACTGGAGTGGATTGCCATTTCTTTCTCCAGGGAATCTTCCCGACCCAGGGATTGAACACAGGTCTCCCGCATTGTAGACAGACGCTTTACCATCTGAGCCACCAGGGAAGTCCATTTAAATGTTAATCTCATTCAAAAGACATCCTCTTGGAAGCATCCAGAATAATATCTGGACACTCTCGGGCAGACTTTGACACATGAAACTAACCATTATGCAGCACTACTTACAACAGCTAGAACATGAAAGCATTCTAGATATCGATCAACAGATGAATGGATGAAGAAGTTGTACATTTATACAATACAATGGAATATTACTCAGCCATAAAATGGAATGCATCTGAGTCAGTTCTAATGAGGTGGATGAACCTAGAGCTTATTATACAAAGTGAAGTAAGTCAGAAAGAGGAAATCAAATTTTGTATATTTATACCTGACCTGCCTCTTGAGAAACCTATATGCAGCTCAGGAAGTGGCAGTTAGAACTGGACATGGAACAACAGACTGGTTCCAAATAGGAAAAGGAGTACATCAAGGCTGTATAGTGTCACCCTGCTTATTTAACTTATATGCAGAGTACATCATGAGAAACACTGGGCTGGAAGAAGCACAAGCTGGAATCAAGACTGCCGGGAGAAATATCAATAACCTCAGATATGCAGATGACACCACCCTTATGGCAGAAAGTGAAGAGGAACTAAAAAGCCTCTTGATGAAAGTGAAAGAGGAGAGTGAAAAAGTTGGCTTAAAGCTTAACATTCAGAAAACTAAGATCATGGCATCTGGTCCCATCACTTCATGGGAAATAGATGGGGAAACAGTGGATTCTGGTCCCATCACTTCATGGGAAATAGATGGGGAAACAGTGGAAACAGTGTCAGACTTTGTTTTTTGGGGCTCCAAAATCACTGCAGATGGTGATTGCAGCCATGAAATTAAAAGATGTTTGCTCCTTGGAAGAAAATTTATGACCAACCTAGATAGTATTTTCAAAAGCAGAGACATTACTTTGCCAACAAAGGTCCATCTGGTCAAGGCTATGGTTTTTCCTGTGGTCATGTATGGATGTGAGAGTTGCACTGTGAAGAAAGCTGAGCACCGAAGAACTGATGGTTTTGAACTGTGGTGTTGGAGAAGACTCTTGAGAGTCCCTTGGACTGCAAGGAGATTCAACCAGTCCTTCCTAAAGGAGATCAGTCCTGGGTGTTCATTGGAAGGACTGATGCTAAAGCTGAAACTCCAATACTTTGGTCACCTCATGTGAAGAGTTGACTCATTGGAAAAGACTCTGATGCTGGGAGAGATTGGGGGCAGGAGGAGAAGGGGATGACAGAGGATGAGATGGCTGGATGGCATCACCAACTCGATGGACGTGAGTTTGAGTGAATTCCGGGAGTTGGTGATGGACAGGGAGGCCTGGCGTGCTGCGATTCATGGGGTTGCAAAGAGTCAGACATGATTGAGTGACTGAACTGATGCCTCTATAGAATCTAGAAAGGTGGTACTGATGAATCTGAGCAGCAATGGAGATGCAGACATAGAGAACAGACTTGTGGACACAGTCAATGACACTTCGTAGATAAATGTGTAACTCTGGGTGGACAGTTGATCTAGCTGATATTTTATGAGTGGATTAACAAGACCTTTGCATCATTGTGCTCTTTTTCACTTAATGCCCACAACTCCATGACCAGCTTTACTATTTCCCCAATTATATAGGTGGAAACATGGCAGTCTAGAGGCTCCCTTGTCCAGAGCCACATAATGGGACACATTCAGAACAGAGATATGAGGCTTCATGGTCTAACTTAAAGGTGGCCCAGTGGTATAGAATCTGGCTGCCAAGCAGGAGATGCAAGTTCGATCCCTGGGTTGGGAAGATTCCCTGGAGTAGGAAATGGCAACCCACTCCAGAATTCTTGCCTAGGAAATGCCATGGACAGAGGATCCTGATAGGGTACAGTCCATGGAGTGGTAAAATGTTGAACACAACTTAGTGACTAAATAACAACAAGTACATACTTTAGGCTTTGCTGATCATGTCATCTTGCAACTACAAAACTTTGCTAGGAAGAACATGCATGTATGCTTAGTCACTTCAGTTGTGTCCTACTCTTTGCAACCCTATGGACTATAGCCCACCAGGCTCCCTGTCCATGGGATTCTCCAAGCAAGAACACTGGAGTGGGTTGACATGCTCTCCTCCATGGGATCTTCTTGACCCAGGGATTGAACTCATGTCTCATGTCTCCCACATTGGCTGGCAGGTTCTTTAGCACTAGCGCCATCTGGGGAGCCCTGCTAAGATGAAACATCTGTATTTCAATAAAACTTTGATGACAAAGATAGGCAGTGGATCATAGTTTGCTGGCCCCAGTTCTGTAAAATACACAGTACTTTCAAACACTGAAATTCAGTGATTGTAAGATAATACATATGGGAGGTTGCACTTTCCCCAGTTTGTTGCCATAATGTCTCCTCTGCCATGTGACCTTGGTAGCCACCACTGAGATGTGGGACTGTGTCCCCTGTCCTTGGATTTGGGTGTGCTTGTGAAGTCTCAGACCCATAGAATATAGCCAGCAGAAATGACCAAGGTCATAAAAGGCAGCAAAGTTTCTTCCTGGCCACTGAGACCTTTGTTTTTGCAGATCTGAGCCGCCAGCTAAGAAATCTGACTCCTTGAGTTGACCCCACTGTAGAAAGTCACACTCAGTCAACAGCCTCAATTGTTTTCACTAATGGCCAACATCAACCGCTGGGCATGTCAATGAAGATTACTTTAAGTCAGGGGTTCCCAGCTTCTGGGATCGAATGCCTGATGGTCTGAGGTGGAGCTGATGTAGTAATAATAGAGGTAAAGTGCACGGTAAATGTCATGTGCTTGAATCATCCAAAACTCCCCTCTCCCCACATCCAGGGAGAAATCGTCTTCCATGAAACTAGTCCCTAATATCAAAAAAGTCGGGAAACACTGTTCTAAATGACTTCAGCCCCTGGCTGTCGAACCACCCCCACCTGCAACCCCAGATATCATGCAGCAGAAATGAGCTCTCTCCTTTGTACCTTTTATGCATTTGGGACAGAGAATCCATGAATTTGACACAATGCCTGTTTTATGCTGTAGGCTCTGGGTGCTTCATTATGCTGTAATAACTTGACTGTAGCCCACCAGGATCCTTGGTCCTTGGGATTCTCCAGACAAGAATACCAGAGTGGGTTGTCATGTTCTTCTCCAGGGGATCTTTCAGACCCAGGGATGGAACCTGCATCTCTTACATTTCCTGTATTGGCAGGCTGGTTCTTTACCACTAATGCCATCTGGGAAGCAGGTGAACTGTAACACATGATGAAAGTTTATGGGTCACCCGCGGATTTTATCTTATCTCACTGTGGGAGACACAGGGAATGACTGGGTGCACTGCCAGGCTATAATTCCTGGTTCCTTTGTTTCAGAAGGGGCTCTATGCCTGTTTCTTGCTAGTGGAATGTAAGAGAAGTGAGTGTGTGTCAGCTCTGAGCCCAAGTCAGTGAGCGTGGACATCCTTTTCCCCCTTCTTTACACTTCTCTTTGTTCCCAGAGCCTGACTAATTGCAGAACATCCAGAGGAGGACTCTAATCCCCTAGAAGGTGGTAGAATCACTAAATGGATGGGGTCTGGGTATCTGGAAACCTGGGTGGATCAGAGCACATGGCTCCCTTCCCAGCTAGGGTCAAAGTGTTGCAGCACCCTGACTGATACTAAGGTCCTAAGATTTGGGGAGTATTACAGCAGTTGGTCCACTCCAGTGACCTTATTTCATTTTGTTCTGTTTTTGGTCTCTTATGACATTTTAAATCAAGTATAAAGGATTTTTAATACAATTTTATAAAAAACTTCATCGAAAAACTGAATCAAATAGCCTGAATGTTTGAGAGATTATTTCCTTTTATTAACTGTGCATTTTAAAGAGAAAATTTGAAAGTAATTGGACAGCAGGTGCAGGGGTGGGAACTGGGAGGGCAGAGAAAGTTGGGGAGTCCTGTGTGTGTAATGAAATGTCAGAGGTAGGCAGGTATCAAGGAAAAGAAGCCTGCCTACCACCCACAGCAGGGAGAGAGAGAGTTGTTGGCACAAGTGCTTAGTTCTCATAATAAGGGATCAAAGTGCTCCTAGCACTTGGTGAGGTGGCCAGTCTCTCCTGCAAGACAAGGGGATGGTGATGAAGGAGGACAAGATGCAGCCAAGCCCTGGGGCAATGCCTCAACTTCTTTGACCTTAAGCTACTTTTTGGTTGATGTGGTTCTTGTAGACTACTCAGCTGGCAGAAGCAGACTAAATACTTCTTTTTAAAAATAATTAATTAATTAAATTTTGGGTCTTCATTGCTGCATGGGCTTTTTCTGTAGTTGTGATGAGCAGGGCTGTTCTCTAGCTGTGGTGCGAAGGCTTCTCACTGCCGAGGCTTCCCTTGTTGGGAAGCACAGGCTCCAGGGCACGTGGGCTTCAGTGGTTGCAGCACCTGGGCTCAGTAGTTGCAGTTCCCGGGCTTTAGAGCACAGGCTCAATAGTTGTGGCAAAAGGGCTTAGTTGCCTTGAGGCACATGGGATCTAGCTCCCTGATCAGGGATGGAACCCCTGTCTCCTGCATTGGCAGGTGGGTTCTTAACCACTGAGCCACCAAGGAAGTCTCAGAAGCAGACTAAATACTTCTCATGAGAGTCTGCCAGAGTAAGGACAGCCACGATTGGAAGTTAAATAAATCATTGTTGCCTTTCTTTCCATGGTAGGGCAAAATAACCTCACAGACACACAAAAAGGAAATTCTAATTCTCTTTGGAGGTCCCCTAATCCACTTTTTAAAGATCTTTCTCTGGATATGTAACAAATTACCACCACCTTAGTGGCTCCCATCAGCACATATTTTTTTATGATCTCATAGTTCTGTGGGTCAGAGGTCATGTAGGCTCTGGGGGGTTCCCTGCTTGGAGTCTCCTGAGATTGAAGTCTGGGTGGTCGCTGGGCTGAGCACTCCTCTGGAGCCTCCAGGGAATAATCTGCCTTTGGGCTCATTGAGTTGTTGGCAGACGCCAGTTCCTGCAGCAGTAGGACAGGGGCCCTGTTTCCTCTGATGCTCAGGGCTGCTCCCAGACCAATCTCAGTTCCTTGTTCCATGAACTCTCCATCTTAGCCATGGCCAAGCTCCCTCACATAGAACCCTTCTCGGACTATAAATCTCTCTGACTTGTTCTCCCTGCTGGGGAAAACGCCACACTTTACAGGGGCTCCTTTGACGAGGCCAGGCCCACCAGGATCATCATCCTAGCTTAGTGTGAACTGATTAGAGATGACATTTGCCAAATCTCTGGTGCCCTGGAATGTAACATACTCGTAGGAGAAACTCAAGGAAGACAGGCACCTCAATATCCTGGCCACCACCATCTCCAATGAGTGCAATTTGTCTTCTAGTGATAACTTACTCCTAATTCTTAAAATTCTTCCCCTCAGAAAATTTTCTTTATAGCTAAGTCAAATTCAGAAAATTTCCAGAGTTTTGAAAAATACTAACATGAGTGTTGGAAAGAAGTACAGAATCCTATACTTTTTTTTTTTCCATGTTGCCACTGTGATCACTTAATTAAAAGTATGAATCTGAGGCTATTGTGCTTTTATTTAAAATCCGTTAGTGGTTTTCTATTGCTGCCAGGGTAGTGTTACAACTCCTGCATAAAAATTCCAAAGGTTCTATTTTCTGGTTTTTGCTTAATTGTCCTTGATGACTCTCTCCTGTTTCCCCCTCTCCCTCCCCTACCTGTTCTATTTTTCATTCTCTGGAAAGGACCTCGTTCCCCTCCTCAGGGCTTGCTGCCATGCACTGTTCTCTTGAAAGAAACTCTCCCCTCCCTGTTTCCTATCTCTTGACTTATGTTGTTGTTTAGTCACTAAGTTGTGTCCAACTCTTTGTGACCGGATGGACTGCAGCCCACCAGGCTCCTCCGTGCATGGGATTTCCTAGGCAAGGATCCTGGGGTGAGTTGCCATTTCCTTCTCCAGGGAATCTTCCTGACCCAGGGATCAAACCCACATCTCCTCATCTCCTGCATTGGCAGGTGGATTTGTTACCACTGAGCCACCTGAGAAGCTCCTGAATATGAATATAGCTGCATAAGTCTTCTGTTGGGGATATACCCAGGGAACTGTCTTTCAAGTGGAGACAGTGCTTATGACAACTGGAAGCAAGTGACTTATTTGTGTGCACATAATAGTTTGCTTAATGTTTAGATAATAACTACTTGCTGAGTAGGATCATCTCCTGTTCAATTATACTCCTGCTTACATAGGGACCCTAAGACTGTCCCCATTTAGTCCTGCCTCTTATGACCTCAGAGCCAACTCATTTCCATTGTAAATACACCAACTCAATTGTCCCTACTCTTAGAGTTCTTTTTTTTTTTTTTTTACCATGGATATCACCATGTACATATTAATTTTTTTCAGTCTTCTTGTAGCATTGTCTGTTTATGTAAAAGGATACCATATCCTGACATGCTAGAGAGGAGTGTTTGGGTAATATTATGGGAACAGAGTTCATCAGGGAACACAACTGTTCTGGCATTTCTCAAACCCTGTATTTGTTCTGAAAGATGTGGTTTACATTTTTAAAAGACATGTCCTGGTGGTATGATATGCTGATATTCCTTTAAAAATTATGGCATTGTCATACTTCAGTACCTAATTCTCAGAGAAAAGTTTTACATTTACAAATAACATGTCTTCTTGTTGATAACATAAATATTTTAAAGCAGTGTTATTTTATCCATGAATGAGCACAGTATGTTGTTTTCATCATGTAGTTCGAATTGACTGAATAATTGAATGCTCGCCTTATTTTTTAATCACTTTTCAATATCAGCGGCAAATTGGAATTTAGACATGAAGAATGTTAAATTGAATGGAATTGCACAATTACAGTGATCACACAGAATATGAAATTAGTTTCAGTAAGAGACTGATAATCAGGAGGATAATAAGGGAGCATTAGCAGGTATAAGATGAAGCGTGATATACTGTAATGAAATGGTGATCTAAACATTAAGAAAAAAATTTGTTAGCACATTCAGTTCTGAAGCCTGCTCTCTCTCTAGTCTTACTTCCCCCTCTTCCCAGCCCCTCTGCACATCCCCTGCCCCCGCCTGCCACTCTTGTAGTTCTGATCTCTTTTCTGTTCCTTCAAAATGCCAGACACCCTCCCATCTTAGGGTGTTTGTCCTGGTTAGTCCCTCCAACTGGAATTCTCTCCCAGAACTCCCCATGGCTAACTCCTCATCTCTTTCAGATCTTCCCTCCAAGTGCTCTGGTCCCAAACACTGTCTCACCCTACACTGTTTAATGAGAGCCCTCATCACCCCGCTCTGCTTCTGCTGCAGCACTCAACACCTTCTAATTCAGCATGTATCTCACTTCTTCACTGTTGTTGTTCAGTCACCAGGTCATGTCCACCTCTTTGCGACCCCATGGACTGCAGCACACCAGGCTTCCCTGTCCTTCACTATCTCCTGGAATTTGCTCAGATTCATGTCCATTGAGTTGGTGATGCCATCTAACAATCTCATCCTCTGTCGCCCCCTTCTCCTCCTGCCCTCAATCTTTCCCAGCATTTGGGGTCTTTTCCAGTGAGTTGGCTCTTTGCCTCAGGTAGCCAAAGTATCACAGCCTCGGCTTCAGCGTCAGTCCTTCCAATGAATATTCAGGATTAATTTCCTTTAGGATTGACTGATTTCATGTCCTTGCAGTCCAAGGGACTCTTAAGAGTCTTCTCCAACACCACAGTTCAGGATGGGGAACACATGTATACCTGTGGCGGATTCATTTTGATAGTTGGCAAAACTAATACAATTTGTAAAGTTAAAAAAAAAAAAAAGAAATGTTCTGAAAAAAAAAAAAAAAAGCATCAGTTCTTCAGCACTCAGCCTTCTATGTGGTCCAGCTCTCACATCCATACATGACTACTGGAAAAACCATAGCTTTGACTATTATGTGGACCTTTGTCGGCAAAGTGATGTTGCTGCTTTTTAATATGCTGTCTGGTTTGATTTTTCTGTCTCTCTCCCTAACAACAGCAAGAATCTTTGTGTCTTTTATTGAGCGATGTATCTTAAGTACTTAGGACACTGCCTGACACGTTGTGATGCTCTGTAAGTATTCGTTGAATGAATACATGAAATACTGGCTTATTGATATAAAGTAAGGTTACTTCCAAACAATTGAGTTATTTAATGATAATCCACCATTTAGCTGCCATTGAAAATATAAGCTGTGGTCTCTAGTATCCTTAAATATAAGTTTCAAGGTGATTGAGAAAGATGCATGCACCCCAGTGTTCATTGTAGCGCTGTTTACAATAGCCAACACGTGGAAACAACCTAAATGTCCATCGACAGGTGAATAGATAAAGAAGATGTGTACAAATGTACAATTGAATATTTGTTTTTGTTGTTGATATTCAGTTGCCAAGTCATGTCCGACTCTTCATGAGCCCATGGACTGCAGCACGCCAGGCTTCCCTATCCCTCACTGTCTCCTGGAGTTTACCCAAGTTTGTGTCCATTGAATCTGTGATGCCATCCAACCATCTCAATCTGTCATCCTCTTCTCCTTTTGCCTTCAGTCTTTCCCAGCATCAGGGTCTTTTCCAATGAATCAGCTCTTTCCTTTTGGTGGTCAAAGTATTGGAGCTTCAGCTTCAGCATCAGTCCTTCCAAAGAGTATTCTCTTCAGAATTGACTGGTTTGATTCCTTGCTTTCCAAGGGACTCTCAAGAGTCTTCACCAGCACCACAGTTTGAAAGCATCAATTCTTCTGCACTCTGTCCCGCTCTCACATCCGGACGTGACTACTGGAGAGATCATAGCCTTGACTGTACGGACCTTTGTTGGCCAAGTGATGTCTTTGCTTTTTAATGCACTGTCTAGGTTTGTTATAGCTTTCATCCCAAGAAGCAATCATCTTCTAAGATCGTGGTTGCAGTCACCATCTGCAGTGATTTTAGAGCCCAAGAAGAGGAAATCTATCATGCTTCCACTTTAGTTCCTTCCAGTGTAGGCTCTTTAGTTCCTCTTGACTCTCTGCCATTAGAGTGGTATCATCTGCATATCTGAGCTTGTTGATATTTCTCCTGGCAGTCTTGTTTTCAGCTTGTAACTCATCCAGCCCGGCATTTCGCATAATATGCTCTGGGTGTAAGTTAAATAAACAGGGTGACAATAAACAGCCTTGTTGTACTCCTTTCTCAATTTTGAACCAGTCAGTTTTCTATATAGGGTTCTAACTGTTGCTTTTTGATCTGCATACAGGTTTCTCAGAAGAAAAGTAAGATGGTCTGGTATTTCCAACTCTTTAAGGGTTTTTCACAGATTGTTATAATCCACACAGTCAAAGACTTTAGTGTAGACAATGAAACAGAGGTAACTAATTTTCTGGAATTCCCTTGCTTTCTCTATGATCCAGTGAATCTTGGCAATTTGATCTCTGGTTCCTTGTCTTTCCTAAACCCAGCTTGAACATCTGGAAGTTCTCGGTTCAAGCTGCTGAAGTCTAGCTTGGAGAATTTTGAGTATAACTTTACTAGCATGGGAGATGAGTGCAATTGTCTAATGGTTTGAACATTGCTTACATGCATGCTAAGTTGCTTCAGTCATGTCCGACTCTGTGCAACCCCATAGACAGCAGCCCACCAGGGTCCTCCATCCACAGGATTCTCCAGGCAAGAATACTGGAGTGGGTTGCCATTTCCTTCTCCAAATTCCTAATAACCAGTGCATAAAATGAAATAAGATGGATACCATAAGTCACCATCAGTTCAATTCAGTTCAGTTCAGTCACTCAGTCATGTCTGACTCCCTGCAACCCCATGAATTGCAGCACACCAGGCCTCCAAGTCCGTCAGCAACTCCCGGAGTTCACCCAAACTCATGTGCATCGAGTCGGTGATGAAATCCAGCCATCTCATCCTCTGTTGTCCCCTTCTCCTCCTGCCCCCAATCCCTCCCAGCATCAGGGTCTTTTCCAATGAGTCAACTCTTTGCATGAGGTGGCCAAAGTATTGGAATTTCAGCCTCAGCATCAGTCCTTCCAGTGAACACCCAGGACTGGTCTCCTTTAGGATGGACTGGTTGGATCTCCTTACAGTCCAAGGGGCTCTCAGGAGTCTTCTCCAACACCACACTTCAAAAGCATCAGTTCTTTGGCTCTCAGCTTTATTCACAGTCCAACTCTCACATCCATACATGACCACTGGAAAAACCATAGCCTTGACTAGACGGAGCTTTGTTGGGAAAGTAATGTCTCTGCTTTTGAACATGCTATCTAGGTTGGTCATAACTTTCCTTCCAAGGAGTAAGTGTCTTTTAATTTCATGGTTGCAGCCACCATCTGCAGTGATTTTGGAACCCCCAAAAAATAAAGTCTGACAGTGAACATTGCTTAGTACTGTCCTTTTTGGGAATTGGGATGAGAATTGACCTTTTTCAGTCCTGTGGCCATTGTTGTGTTTCCCAAATTTGCTAACATACTGAATGCAACACTTCAATAGCATCGTCTTTTAGGATTTTAAGTGTCTCTGCTTGAATTCCGTCACCTTCACTAGCTTCATTGGCTTCCTTCTGCTGCTGCTGCTGCTAAGTTGCTTCAGTCGTGTCCGACTCTGTGTGACCTCATAGACAGCAGCCCACCAGGCTCCCCCATCCCTGGGATACTCCAGGTAAGAACACTGGAGTGGGTTGCCATTTCCTTCTCCAGTGCATGAAAGTGAAAAGTGAAAGTGAAGTCACTCAGTCGTGTCCGACTCTTAGTGACCCCATGGACTGCAGCCCACCAGGCTCCTCCATCCATGGGATTTTCCAGACAAGAGTACTGGAGTGGGGTGCCATTGCCTTCTCCGATTGGCTTCCTCAGGCCCCCTTAACTTCACACTCCAGAATGTCTGGCTCTGGGTGAGTGACTGCACCATCACGGCTCTCTGGGTTGTTAAGATCTTTTTTGTACAGTTCTTCTGTGTATTCTTTTCATCTTTTTTTGATCTCTTCTGGTTCTATTAGATCTTTACCATTTCTGTCCTTTATTGTGCTCATCTTTGGATGAAATGTTCCTTTGATATTTCCAATTTTCTTAAAGATACCTCTAGTCTAACCCATTCTGTTGTTTTCCTCTACTTCTTTGCACTGTTCATTGAATATTGCTAAATCATAAAAAATAATGAATTAATGCAATTTGCATCAACATGGGTAGACCTAGAGATTATCATGCTAAATGAAGTATATCAGACAAAGACAAATGTCATATGATATCACTCATATGTGGAATGTAGTTTTAAAAAAATGATAGAAATGAACTTATTTACAAAACTGAAACAGGCTTACAGATATTGAAAACAAACTTCCCATTACCAAATGGGAAACATGGGGAAGAGGGAAATATCAGAAACTTAGGATGAACATGTACACACCACTATATACAAAACAGGTAATCAAGAAGGACCTACTATACACAGCACAGGGAACTCTACTCAATATTCTGTGATAATCTGTAAGAGAAAAGAATCTAACAGAATGAATATATGTATATCTATAACTGAATCACCTTGTTGTACACCTGAAACTAACACAGCATTGTTAATCAACTATACGCCAAGGTGGCACCAGTGGGAAGGAACCTGCTTGCCAATGCAGGAGACGTAAGAGATGTGGGTTGGGTCCCTGGGCCGGGGAGATCCCTGGAGGAAGGCATGGCAAACCACTCCAGTATTCTTGCCTGGAGAATCCCATGGACAGAGGAGCCTGGTGGACTACAGTCCATACGGTTGCAAAGAGTCAGACAGGACTGAAGTGACTTAGCATGCACGCACATACTCCAATAAAATTAAAATTGAAAAAGATAATAAGCTATCTTGAGCTTATTTTCATTTGTAACTAGTTTTTTAAGATGTGAAGAAATGGTTGACATTAAAACTATAGCACGTTTTAAATAAATAATAAGTATCTGGGTCTGGAAAACAGCTTTCTAATTGTGTGGTGTGACTTGGATGGGTTAAGTTTGAAAAACTTCTAAAGATTAGCTAATCAACCACTTTACCATCTATCTGGAAATTAGGGCTGTTAACCTAAAAAGCTTTATTTTTAGTGTGTAGATATTGAAAAGGGCATGTCTGTTATTAAACTACTTTTTCAGGCTGGATGTTATAAAAGCTGCACTTTTTGACCTGCCTTCATCTAAAAAGGGCAACAGTGGAAAGGTACGTGTACACCACTGCTTTGCTTTATTCTTAGAAACCTGGACTTTGAGGTTGTCCTTTGAGATTGAGAGAAAAAAAAGGATAGTTTATTTTGACCTTGCCTGACTCTCTTTTTCTATTTGTTGATCGGAATATAATAAAAGCAGAAACTGGGTAATGTATCCACAGTCTTTACTGAGGATACGGTGGTTTCTAGTCTCAAGAGGTGAGCTCTTGTTTTTGAGCCATCTGCTTAAGATTTTTCAAAGTAAGAAATGCTCTGTTATGTCAGTACAAAAAAATCATGCCCTAACTATCTGCATTTAATGAGCTTCAAGAGGTCTGGGTGGGATGGTGGGGTTTCAAAAGGTATGTTGTTCAGAAGATCACTGTTTTTAAGATGTGATATTTGTGTTCTCTGTAACAGTACACTCTTAAAAACAGTGATTGAGGTGGGACATAAAAACAGATATATCACCTTTTTGGTTTATTTGAAACATTAATTCTTGGGGAAGAGAGAATGGATTGGAATGCAAGAGTGCTTCTTTAGGTAAAAATATTGGGTTGGCCAAAAAGTTCATTTCCATAAGATGTTATGGAAAAACTCAAATGAAGTTTTTGGCCAACCCAACACTATGGTTTAAAGAAACAATCCCTGATTTCCCTTAACTCATAATTCTATAACTTAGAAGGTGCAGTAGAAGCAAAGTGTTTGCTTTTTACCATTGTTTATATATGCCTCTAGATTTTAAGTCTATTGCTTTAATTTTCTGGCTTTACCATCTGTTAAAAACAAATAAAAGTTCCTTTAACGCTCTTAAAGATTGGCTTTCTGTAGTGGAACAGCTTCTTTCCTTTAGAGAAATACCCAGATATTACAGTACAGTACTATAGAGCTAATTGTGTTAGTTGTGTACCTAGACCAACGTTGTTGGATTTACAAACAAATTGGACTTACATGCAAAAAGGTAAAATGGTTGTCTGAGAAGGTCTTACAAGTAGCTGAGAAAAGAAGAGACGCTAAAGGCAAAGGAAAAATGGAAAGATATACCCATTCGAATGCAGAGTTCCAAAATACAGCAAAGAGAGATAACAAAGGCTTTGGCAGTGATCAGTGCAAAGAAATAGAGGAAAACAACAGAATGGGAAATACTAGAGATCTCTTCAAGAAAATTAGAAATACCGAGGGAGCATTTCATGCAAAGATGGGCACGATACAGGACAGAAGTGGTATGGACCTAACAGAAGCAGAAGATATTAAGAAGAGGTGGCAAGAATACACAGAACTATACAAAAAAAGATCTTCATGACTCAGATAACCATGAAGGTGTGATCACTCACCTAGGTCAGACATCCTGGAATGCAAAATCAAGTGGGCCTTAGGAAGCATCACTACAAACAAAGCTAGTGGAGGTGATGGAATTCCAGTTGAGCTCTTTCAAATCCTAAAAGATAATGCTGTGAAAGTGCTGCACTCAATATGCCAGCAAATTTGGAAAACTCAGCAGTGGCCACAGAATAGGGAAAGATCAGTTTTCATTCCAATCCCAAAGAAAGGCAGTGCCAAAGAATGTTCAAACTACTGCACAATTGCACTCATCTCACATGCTAGTAAAGTAATGCTCAAAATTCTCCAAGCCAGCCTTCAACAGTATGTGAACCATGAACTTTCAGATGTTCAAGCTGGATTTAGAAAAGGCAGAGGAACCAGAGATCAAATTGCCAACATCTATTGGATCATCAATAAAGCAAGAGAGTTCCAGAAAAAACATCTGCTTTATTGACTATACCAAAGCCTTTAACTGTGTGGATCACAACAAACTATGGAAAATTCTTTAAGAGATGGGAATACCAGACCACTTCACCTGCCTCCTGAGGAATCTGTATGCAGTACAGGAAGCAAGAGTTAGAACCAGACATGGAACAACAGACTGGTTCCAAATAGGAAAAGGAGTTCGTCAAGGCTGTATATTGTCACCCTGTTTATTTAACTTATTGCAGAGTACGTCATGAGAAATGCTGGGCTGGATGAAGCACAAGCTGGAGTCAAGATTGCTGGGAGAAATATCAGTAACCTCAGATACGCGGATGACACCACCCTTCTGGCAAAAAGTGAAGAAGAACTAAAGAGCCTCTTGATGAAAGTGAAAGAGGAGAGTGAAAATGTTGGCTTAAAACTCAACATTTAGAAAACTAAAATCATGGCATCCGGTCCCATCACTTCATGACAAGTAGATGGGGAAACAATGGAAACAGTGAGAGACTTTATTTTTGGGGGGCTCCAAATCACAGCAGATAGTGATTGCAGCCATGAAATTAAGACACTTGCTCCTTGGAAGAAAATCTATGACCAACCTAGACAGCATTCTAAAAAGCAGAGACATTACTTTGCCAACTAAGGTCCGTCTAGTCAAGGCTATAATTTTTCCAGTAGTCATGTATGGATGTGACAGTTGAAATATAAAGAAAGCTGAGCAATGAAGAATTAATGCTTTTGAACTGTGGTGTTGGAGAAGGCCCTTGAGAGTCCCTTGGACAGCAAGGAGATCCAACCAGCCTGTCCTAAAGAAAATGAGTCCTGAATATTCATTGGAAGGCCTGATGCTAAAGCTGAAACTCCAATACTTTGGCCACCTGATACGAAGATCCGACTCATTGGAAAAGACCCTTATGCTGGGAAAGATTGAAGGCAGGGGAAGAAGGGGATGACAGAGGATGAGATGAGGAGTCAGTGATGAGAGGATGGCATCACCGACTTGATGGACATGAGTTTGAGTAAACTCTGGGAGTTGGTGATGGACAGGGAAGCCTGGTGTGCTGCAGTCCGTGAGGTTGCAAAGAGTTGGACACGACCAAGCAACTGAACTGAACTGAATGCACGTTTGGAATGGTACTCAATCATATGTAAAGGACTTACTGTATTGTCATTAGGATTTGGGCTTGGGAAGTGTATGGAAAGGTTTATTATTTTTTAAAATTTTCTACACTTATATCTCTTGAATTTTTGTGGGGAAGTGAACTAATACATTAAAGTGATTAGATTTATTTCATTTTTCTAGTTAAGGATAATGGCAACTGAAAAAAATACAAAAATTCTTAAAAATCTCAATATTAGAAGAAGACTTCAGTAGGAAGTTAAATTGACCTGAACACAGGTACTGAAGTCTTTGTATATTGGTGTACCTTGCTCTCTTTATAGCTATCTATAAACACAAAAATAAAATTAAATAGGGAATTAGGAAAGTGCCATAAGACATAAAAGATATAACAATGGAAGGAATTTAGACTTGCCGCCAGGCTTCTAGCCAATGGACATAAAATTTAACTTGAAAATGCTCTGTTTCACCTGAGGTACCTTTTGCTGGGTAAATGAAATGAATTTCAGACTGGCTTGTGAGACATTTAGCAGCTGTTTCTGTTTATCTTTGAGTTTCTGAATGAGTTTAGAGTCATTTTAATATTTTCTTTAGAAGATCAATTCTGCGCATGTTGAATTAGAATGGTTATTTTTATGTCCTGTAGGCTCAATATCATAGGGGAAGAAACCCCATAGGAACATTTCCATATATTTTCTTGTGTATGTGAGGTTACGTGGTGTGCCATAAAAAGGCTTCTGTCACATTTTAGATACAAAATGCAGGTACACTTTGAGGTATTCGCAGACTCAGAAGTAAGGAGAGGTTTTTTGATATAGCCGTCTCATAAAAGCAATGAGGAGGTGTATAAAATACTTTAGAATCATCCTTGTCATAAACAGGATTTCTAATGAGTACATTTCATAAGGCTGAATTTATTTCTAACAAAACCATTTGTACAAAGCATCATCATGAGAGTTTATATAGAGATAGCTTAAGGGGAAAAAAAGATGAGATTGAGTCGTACCCTTCTAGGAAGTCAGGTGAACTATTTCAGGAGTATAAATTAAACGCTCTGGGAGGTTTTTGACTTTCGGACAACTGTGGAGAAAGTGAGAAATGTTTGTTAATTAAAGCTGCGGTTTCTCTGCCACTGTGCTGGAGGCCTGACTTGGGAACGAGAGTGTGGGGGCCGAGGGGCCAGCGTGGGGTCAGGGGGCCTGGAACAAGCCTCTCTCTTTGGGACGCTAGCGTGTCACAGCTCGGTAGTTTCTTCTGTGCGTCGTGGGCCCTGTGACACTTGGAGCCTTCGCTACACACGGGGCCATGGTGATGGCGGCATCAGAGACACTCAGGGTCGGAGGAGTAAGAGGACAGGGCCAGGAAGCACTGCCCCGCACCCCATCGCCCACCGTGGGTTGCTGGCTTTGTTGTTTAGCTGCTCAGCTGTGCTTTACTCTTTGTGACCCCGTGGACTGTAGCCCGCCAGGCTCCTCTGTGCATGGGATTCTCTAGGCAAGCATACTGGAGTGGGTTCCCACTCCTTTCTCCAGGGGATTTTCCAGACCCAGGGATCAAACCCATGTCTCCTGCACTGCAGGCAGATTCTTCACCACTGAGCCACCTGGGAAGCCCTCTACCTTGTGTACAGATGCAAATATTGGGTCGGCCAAAAAGTTCGTTCAGGTTTCTGTACCATCTTATGGGAAAACCATAGCAAACGTTTTGGCCGGCCCAATATTTTGAAACCATTATCCCAAATATAACCAATTTCCTCTGGAGCTCCTACTTTGTAATACTGGCCAGTTGAACTCCTTTTACTACTTACCAACATTAGAAATTTTCCTGTTTATTCACTTATTTATTTATGATCTGTCTCTCTTCAGACTAAATTTTATGAAATAGAGAACTTGTCACTTCTCTTGACAATTACATTCTCAGTGTCTGGCATACAATAGGCTCTCAGTAAGTATTTCCTGGGTGTGTGAATACATCTGTGACAACATACATCTGTCTGCATATGGAGCTAATATTGTCATTTTAGAAGTGCTTACATTATACTATGTGACATGTTCTATATATGAATTATTAAACATAAGTAACAAAATTCACCTCCCCTCCATATTTATTTTTACACATATGTCTATACCTTGCCCTTTTTCACTTAATAGTAATCTGTAATATAATAATATGTAATATAATAGTGCATAATATAATGTAATAACAGTATAATAATATCCAGTGATAATTAGTAAAAATACAACTGTTGCATTCTTTTCAAAAGCTATACTGTAGCTCATAGTATAGGTAAATAATGATTGATTAGTACACTAGGATGTGTGTTCGGTCACTCAGTCTTGTCTGACTTTTTGCGACCCCATGGGCTGTAGCCTGCCAAGTTCATCTGTACATGGGATTTCCTAGGCAGGAATACTGAAGTGGGTTGCCATTTCCTTCTCCAGAGGATCTTCTTGACCCAGGGATCAAAACTGCGTCTCTTGGGTCTCCTGCATTGGCAGGTAAAATCTTTACTGTTTGAGCCATTTGGGAAGCCCTAGGATGGATATTTGTATTTTTTTCATTTTTCATCAATAAAAACAATATTGAGATAAATATCCATGTGCACGTGTCATTTCACACACAGGATTCATCTTTATTTTTTTTCCAGATAAGTAGCTGTGTCACACTATTTATTAAGGAGTCTGCTGGCTTCCTTTTGATTTGAAATGTTTACTTCATCTTATGCTAAATTCCCATATTATCTGGGTCTATTCAAATTCTCTGCCATGGATATCTCTGTCTAATTTCTATGTTTGATTATGTTAGCCCCCTATTATCTTTCCCCCAAGAATTTTTTTATTCTGTTTGTTTTCCATTATGAATTAAAAGCATAACTAGTTCCCAGTTTAACAGCCCCTCCATTGCCCAAAATTCATGTTACCATTTTTACTGGGATGGCATTAAAATATTAGTATACTTACGGAGGGAGTCTCCCTGACAACTCAGACAGTAAGGGAATCCCGCCTGCAATGCGGGAGACCTGGGTTCTATCCCTTGGTTGGGAAGATCCCCTGGACAAGGGCATGGCAACCACCCCAGTATTGTTGCCTGGGAAATCCCATGTACAGAGAAGACTGGTGGGCTACAGTCCATGGGGTTAAAAAGAGTTGGACACCACTGAGTGACTAAGCACACAGCACACACATATTTAGGGAGAATTGTCTTCATTATGAATTTTCATTTACTCAAGGCTTTTTGTATATCCCTCAGTAGAATTAGCAATGGCACCCCACTCCAGTACTCTTGCCTGGAAAATCCCATGGATGGAGGAGCCTGGTAGGCTGCAGTCCATGGAGTTGCTAAGAGTCAGACATGACTGAGCGACTTCACTTTCACTTTTCACTATGGCAACCCACTCCAGCGTTCTTGCCTGGAGAATCCCAGGGACGGGGGAGCCTGGTGGGCTGCCGTCTATGGGGTCGCACAGAGTCGGACATGACTGAAGTGACTTAGCAGCAGCAGCAGCAGTAGAATTATAACATTTCTTCCTAGAGATATAGATACTTAAGTTTATTCCTGGTTGGTTTTTCCCTACTGTTGTAAATAGTGATTTCCCTTAGGTGGTTGTTTGCATATATAAAGCTATTATTTTCTGTATATTTACCCAGACATACACAGGTACATTTAATCCAAGCAACTTACTGAATTTCTTATTATTCATAGCAGTTTTTCAGTTGGTTCAACTTGAATTATTCAGGTAGGTATATGGTAATACTATTTGCAATCAATGAAAAATCTCTCTCCTCCTTTCCAGTTATTATATCTCTTATATTATCTCTTGTCTAACTAAATTGACTGCTATCTTCAGAATAGTCTTTTTAAAAACGATTTATCTATTTGGCTGCTCTGGGTCTTAGTTGCGGCATGTGGGATCTTTTAATTGTGGCATGTGATATCTAGTTCCCTGACCAGGAATCAAACCCAGGCCCTCTGCACTGGGAGCACAGAGTCTTAGCCACTGGACCATCAGGGAAGTCCTCATCATAATCTTAAATAGTGTGAAATCAGCTAATGGGGAAATTCCTAGAACTGTACTTATTTTGGTATGTTAGCCTTTGAACAGTTACTCTGTTGTGTGATCTTTATTATTTTTAATGCTAGCATTTATATGTGTCTGCACTTTTCTGGTTTTGTGTGTGTTTGTGTCGGAGAAGGCAATGGCACCCCACTCCAGTACTATTGCTTGGAAAATCCCATGGACGGAGGAGCCTTGTAGGCTGCAGTCCATGAGGTCGCTAAGAGTCGGACATGACTGAGTGACTTCCCTTTCACTTTTCACTTTCATGCACTGGAGAAGGAAATGGCAACCCACTCCAGTGTTTTTGCCTGGGGAATCCCAGGGACAGGGGAGCCTGGTGGGCTGCCGTCTATGGGGTCGCACAGAGTCAGACACGACTAAAGCGACTTAGCAGCAGCAGTGTGTTTGTGTGTTATCTTGGTCAGGTTTTGTTGTCAATGTTATTCTAGCTGTATAATCAATTTAAAATATATCTTTTTTTTGTTATTAGAAAACAGTTTTTGAAAACCATTGCAGGATGTGTTCCTTCAAAGTTTGAAGGAAACCAATCTGGTCTGGTGCTTTATTTTTCATCAGAGGTAGCTCTTTGACAATTTTCTCTATTTCTTCTATGGCTATTGGGCAATACCAATAGGCAGAAATTCTGAAATGGACCCCAAATTCCCACTCCATGGTACTAATGTCCTTGTATAATAATATCTTCCCTTTGAGAATAGGAAGGTGTGTGAGTGTGATGGTTTCATTGCTTGATTTAGGTGATGTTATGACAAAGATGAAAGGGTTTTGCGCATATAATCATGGTCCTAGTTTAGTTGACTTTGAGTTAATCTTGAGAGTCCCTTGGACTGCAAGGAGATCAAACCAGTCAATCTTAAAGGAAATCAACCCTGAATATTCACTGGAAGGACTGATGCTGAAGCTGAAGCTCCAGTACTTTGGCCACCTGATTCAAAGAGCCGACTCACTGGAAAAGACCCTGATCCTAGGAAAGATGGAAGGGAACAGGAGGAGGGGACAGCAGAGGATGAGATGGTTGGATGGCATCACCGACCCAATAGTCATGAGTTTGAGCAAACTCTGGGAGATAGCAAAGGACAGGGAAGCCTGGAGTGCTGCAGTCCATGGGGTCACACAGAGTTTGACATGACTTAACAACTGAAGTGGAGTTAATCAGAAGGGAGGTTGTCCTCGGAGGCCTGACCTCTCAAGTGAGTCTAAAAAGCCCTTCCTGAAGGCAGAGATATGGGGATGTGAAGTGTGAAGAAGAAAGTTGCTCTGTTATGAGAGGACCAGGGAGGAGACCACAAGGTGAGCACCAGAGCGGGGCTTCTCGCTGGTGAAAGTCCTGTCCAGACAACAACCAGCAATACCCTGGGGGCTCTGCCCACAGCCACAGAGATGGGTCCTGCCAACACGCTGGGTGAACTTGGAATCAGATCTTTGCTGGCTGAGCTTCCAGAGAAGGATGGAGCTGGCCGAAAATTTGATCTCTGCCTTGTGAGCTCCTTAGCAGAGGCCCTGTTGAAAGATGCTGAATTAAGATCCAGAGGCTCTGGGAAAATTCTATTTTAAGCCACTGAGTTTCTGGTAATTTGTTATGTAGCGGTAGAAAATGAATATAGTCAGTTCAGAATTTTTTTGGAAGTCAGTTTTGTCATTTATATTTTGTTAAAAATCATCCATTTCCCCCATAATCTTAATTGTATTTGCATAGAATTGAGCAGAGTAATCTCTTATGATTATTTAAATTTCTGAAATTTTTATTTATCCATTAAAAAATTTTATTTTGCTTATTGAAGTATAGGTGATTTACAATGTTGTGTTAGCTTTAGGTGTACAGCACAGTGATTGTTATACATACATGTATATTTATTCTTTTTCAGATTCTTTCCCATTGTAGTTTATTATGAAATATTGAGTAGAGTTCCCTGTGCTATACAGTAGGTTCTTATTGGTTATCTATTTTATATATAGTGATGTGTATATGTCCAAACTCCTAATTTATCTCTCCCCTACTTTCCTCTTTGTTAACCATAAGCTTATTTCCTATGTTTTTGAGTCTATTTCTGTTTTGCAGATAAGTTCATTTGTACTCTTTTTTTAGATCCCACATATAAGCAATATCACATGGTATTTGTCTTTCACTATCTAACTTACTTAGTATGATGATCTCTAGGTCCATCCATCTTGGTCAGACAGCATTATTTTATTCTTTTTTTATGCCTGACTCGATGGACGTGAGTCTGAGTGAACTCCGGGAGTTGGTGATGGCCAGGGAGGCCTGGCGTGCTGCGATTCATGGGGTCGCAGAGAGTCGGACACGACTAAGCGACTGAACTGAACTGAATGTTCTATTGTGTATATGTACCACATTATCTTTATCCATTCATCTGTCAATGGGACATTTAAGTCATTTCAGAGTTTATATATAGTGGTGGTGGTAGTTTAGTTGCTAAGTCATGTCCAACTCTTGCGACCCCATGGATTGTAGCCTGCCAGGCCACTCTGTCCATGGAGATTCTCCAGGCAAGAATACTGGAGTGGGTTGCCATGCCCTTCTCCAGGGGATCTTCCCAAGCCAGGGATCTAACCCAGGTCTCCCGCATTACAGGCGGATTCTTTTCCAGCTGAACCACGAGGGAAGCCCAAGAATACTGGAGTGGATAGCCATTCCTTTCTCCAGCGGATCTTCCTGACTCAGGAATTGAACCGGGGTCTCCTGCATTGCAGGCAGATTCTTTACCAGCTGAGCTACAAGGGAAGCCCCACTTTTAACTTGGTTCATTTTAATTTCATTTTGTTCCTTTTTCTCAATCTTATCCTTTATGTCCCTCTGTCTTTTTAGTACATTCCTTTTTCTTTCGTGTTGCTTTCAATGTGACCATTTTTTGGCTTTGTTTTTCATTATATCCCAGTTGTTGCTGCTTAGTTTTTTTTTAATCTCCTGCTTTCTTTCAATATTTTGCCTAATCTCAGCAAGCTCAGCATATCACATTGTTTCACAGAATCAATGACTTCATTAACCTCTTGGAAGAATTTATAACAATGTATAGCAGCATGGTTTTGATGACCATTCCTGATCTTTTCTTCCTTTTTCTCTTACAATATTTTAATATGCTATTTCCTTGAAAAGGTTATAATTAATCTTTGAGTAGGGTATGCCCTTCTTAACAATGACAGTAAGCATTCACTTTATGACACAGGATTTTGTGTGTGAGTGAATTCATTTAGCCTTTATTGGCTGCACCCAACAGGAACTAGCTGCTGTAGGGCTGCTTGGGTATTGAATATTTTTCCTCCATTCTGCCTCATTAACAACCTGCTTCCTGCAAATATGGCTGGTCTGTATAGACCTCGTCAGACCCGTCCCCAGTCTGCCATTCACTGCTTCTCTTTGGTGCCAGACTCAATTCTGAGATGCTCTGGCCACCAGCAGTCATTCCTGTTGCTACTATTTCAAACAAGTGCTTGTTGGTTTTCTTCTTAGGATTTCCACCCAATGCTTGGGGAACTGAGATCTGGTGACTTTAAATGAGATTTGTAGCTGGCCATTCCATCTTCCCTTGCTCCTGATTTACCATAAATTAAAAAAAAATTATTTTTTAAAAGTGTATATTATGTTTTGGCTGTGCTGGGTCTTCGTTGCTGTGTGGGCTTTCTCTAGTCATGCAGTGAGGGGGCTACTTTCTCGTCGCAGTGCACAGACTTCTCATTGTGATGGCTTCTCCTGTTGTGGAGCGCAGGCTCTAGAGTGTGTATGTCGGCTCAGTAGCTGTGGCTCCCAGGCTCTGGAGCACAGGCTCAATATTGTGCCCCAGGTGCTTAGTTGCTCCACAGCATGTGGGGTCTTTCTGGACCAGGGATTGAACCCGTGTCTCCTGCACTGGTAGGCAGATCCTTTGCCTCTGAGCCACCAGGGAAGCCCCAATTTATCATCAATTGAATTGATATTTTTCAAAAAACTAATTTTTGTTATTATTATATCTTCCTTCAGATCAGATCAGTCACTCAGTCGTGTCTGACTCTTTGCGACCCCATGAATCGCAGCACGCCAGGCCTCCCTGTCCATCACCAACTCCCGGAGTTCACTCAGACTCACGTCCATTGAGTCAGTGATGCCATCCAGCCATCTCATCCTCTGTCGTTCCTTAATGAAGACTTTATTATTATTGGTTGCACCATGTGGTGTGTGGGATCATAGTTCCCTGACCAGGAATCAGACCTGTGCCCCCTGCCTTGGAAGCACAGAGTCTTAACTGCTGGATCACCAGGGAAAGCCCATCACTGAATTGATCGTACTGCATATGATACTTTCCTTATACACTGTGGTTGGGGGTAAGATATCTGATACTTTTGTCAAGAGTGGGTTTTTTTTGTTGTTGTTCCTGTTTCATATAATTTTTGTTGTTGCTGTGAGTGTTCTATAAGAGTAGATCTTTCTTTTCCAGTTTAAAAGTGTAAATTATACTTGTATAATATTCAATTGTTGAACCATAAATACACTTAAAAGTTTTTTGATGGCTACATACTATGTTAAGTGTTAAGTAAATGTTTGTCACTCACTTATGTCAGACTCTGTGATCCCACGGACTGTAGCCCACCAGGCTCCTCTGTCCATGGGATTCTCCAGACAAGAATACTGGAGTGGGGTGTCATTCCCTTCTCCAGTGGATCTTCCCAACCCAGGGGTCAAACCTGGGTCTCCAGCGCTGCAGGCCAATTCTTTACCATCTGAATCACCAGGAAAGCCCAATGTACTATGATGGGAAGGTTTAAATTTAGCTAATTTAGTGAGGTTATTTATCAATTTTGATATTCTGAGTACAAATAATTGAAATCCATGTTCTTGAGAAGCTCTGCAATGAGACTAAGCTCTAGACTATACAGTTTCCTGCACTCTAGCAAATTCCAAATTGATGGCTGTTACCATGTTTGAATAAAAAGCTGAGTGTTCTATACTCAATGATTAGCCTCTGTTGTGTACATGCAAATCTTATTGAATAGCCATTGCATTTTAAAGACAGTAAAAAATTAAATTTTACATTAAATCATAACAGGAGTTGTTAGCCCCCATATTGGGTAAAATTCAGTTGGGAAGAAACTGCATTTCTTTTTTAAAGTAGTTTCAGAGAAATAGAGTAGCCACTTTCGCACAGAGGACATAAAATCTATTTTTTTTCCAGCTAAGAGAAATTAGGCTAATGGTTAGTAGAGCAAGCCTGAATTTTGCTCCTTGCTTTGATATTAACTAGGTAATGGCCTGCCTTTGCAGTTATGAAATAGAAATTATATTTTTACCTTGCATTAGTGTTGAATGGAATAAGAAATTAAATTCAATGACCTTTAAATGCTAAGTCATTACTTTTCCCTGCTAAAGGGCCAAATAACAGTTATTACCGGTATAGGAAGACTGGAATGGCCAGGACTTTGGGACACAGGTAGCTCCATGTGAAGCTTTTAAAAATCAGAAAAGGATGCAAAATAAATGGATGCCATCTATTAAAATCTCAGGCATATTTTAGTCTCTTTGAGCTGATGTGTTTATTTCTGTGTGGCAGTATTAAGAATTCTTTTTGTTATGTTCAGTGTGTTTTCCATCTTCTATTTTTTTCTCTGGGGACATTTTCTTCCTAGTCACAGTCACATAGATCAAAGATTCAAAGAAACCCTCCAGGCTTATTTTAGGACTGTTTTTTTCCGCCCCCCACCCATGTTAGAGACATTACTTTGCCCACAAAGGTCCCTATAGTCAAAGCTATGGTTTTTCCAGTAGTCATGTATGAATGTGAGAGTTGGACCATAAAGAAGGCTGAGTGCCAAATAATTGATGGTTTTGAACTGTGGTATTGGAGAACACTCTTGAGAGACCCTGGACAGCCAGAAGATCAAATCAGTCAATCCTAAAGGAAGTCAACCCTAAATATTCATTGGTAGGACTGATGCTAAAGCTGAAGCTCCAATACTTTGACCACCTGATGCAAAGAGCTGACTCATTGGGAAAGACCCTGATGCTGGGGAAAACTGAGGGCAAGAGAAGGGAGCAACAGAGGATGAGATGGTTGGATGGCATCACTGACTCAATGGACATGAGTTTAAGCAAACTCAGGGAGATAGTGTTGGACAGAGAAGCCTGCTGTGCTGCAGTTCATGGGGTCACAAAGAGTTGGACACGATTTATCAACTGAACAACAACAACAGAGAGTCTACACAAGATGGGGCCTGAGGGAAGGGAACAGAAGTGACAACCTGCAAACAGGATTGAGAGCTGGTCTGTAGGGCGAGTGTGCAGCATGGAAGGGCCACATGGAAGGGCATGGAGGCTGCCCCCACCCTGCCTCATCACTGTATGACCCTGGCCACTCAGTTACCTGGGTACACCTGTAAGCCCCCTGGACAGAGGGCAGGGAACTGGGGCACCTGTGTGAGGACAAGGACTCAGGGGGAGCGCCTCACCCCAGGCCTGAACCCAGGAGCTGGGTGATTTGCCTCCGTATGGAGACAGCAATGCCCCTGCCCTTGCAACATGAGCTTTCCCTGTCTCTTATGAGACTGAGAGTTTTTGACAGCAAGGTCTGAATCTGCTCAATCAACTTAATGTCTAAACCATCACTCTAGTCGTTCAGTAAACATAGCAAATAGCATTCATATTAGGTGGACCTACGCTGGATACAGGCTATACTGGATCCACCTGGAATCCTTGGCTCACAGTTGTGTGTGTCTCTCAAAGGCAACTGGGGCTTCCCTGGTGGTCCAGTGGTTAGGACTTGACCTTCCAATGTAGGAGGTGCAGGTTTGATCCCTGGTCAGGGGGCTATGACCCCACAAGCCTTACGGCCAAAAAACCAGAGCATAAACAACAGAAGCAATGTTGTAATAAATTCAGTAAAGACTTTAAAAATGGTCCACATAAAAAAATCTTAAAAAAAGAACCCAAAGGCAGTGTGTTTCTTCCCAAAGGGGATTATGCTAGTTAAAAAAATTATAATTATGCAATTTGATGATGTATCATTTGAATTGATGAAATATTGTTATGGAAAGAGTTGTTGCTCATATCAGAACTAATTTGAGGTGCTTAAAAGATGGAATTGTTTAAAAATTGCTGTCAAATCAGTGTGGGTAAAGTAGTACCAAAGAGTCAGGTAAAAATCATAAAAAAATCAGAAGGGTTCTATGACTGCCTGAAGATAGCTTCCAAGTGTCTTCAGGTTCTCATTTCAGTTTTTTTTAAAAGTCTTTATTGACTTTGTAACAGTATTGCTTCTGTTTTATGTTTTGTTTTTTGGTCACAAGGCATGTGGGATCTTAGCTCTCCAACCAGGGATCAGACCAGTATCCCCTGCGTTGGAAGGTGACATCTTAACCCTGGACCCCCAGGGAAGTCCCTCTCATTTCAGTTTAGAGGAGCCCAAGCTAGGACTCCTGGTGGATGCAAAGTGGATGTGGTCCAGGCATCTCTAGTTTACCCTGACTCGAGTACCCAAATGCAGAAGGAACAGCTTTGGCTTCTCTTGCATTAGAAGACTGTGAATAAATGTACCTTAGTGTGTTTTACTTTGGAGGAGGTGTTTTTTTGGACTGTGCTGGGTCTTTGCTGCTGCATGGGCTTTTCTCTATTTCTGATGAGCGGAGGCTTCTCATTGAGGTGGCTTCTCTTGCGGAACATAGGCTTTAGGGGGCACGAGCTCAGTAGTTGGGGTTTTCAAGAGCACAGGCTCAGTAGTTGTGGCGCATGGGCTTAATTGCTCCATGGCATGTGGGATCTTCTTGGATCAGGCATCAAACCCACATCCCCTGCACTGGCAGGCGGTTTCCTAACCACTGAGCCATCAGGGACACCCTAGAGGAGATTCTTAACCTAAGTTTTTTGTGCGTTTCTGCTTTATCTGATGTTTATGTTTAACGGGTGAAATACCCATCTCGGTTGTACTTGACCTGAAGGCTCGTACTGGGCTTTCTTGCATGTTTCTGCAGGGTCTAGCTTGCAGGGCACATTGATTCATGATGAAGGGTTCTGATTAATATTTTATTTTTTATTTATTTATTTTTTTGGTTTTATTTATTTTATTGTTTTTTTTTTCTAATTTTATTTTATTTTTAAACTTTACATAATTGTATTAGTTTTGCCAAATATAAAAATGAATCCGCCACAGGTATACATGTGTCCCCCATCCCGAACCCTCCTCCCTCGTCCCTCCCCATACCATCCCTCTGGGCCGTCCCAGTGCACCAGCCCCAAGCATCCTGATTAATATTTTAGAGGGAATAACCCAAAGTCTCAGGAACAGAGCAAAGTCTGGTTAGTTAAAATCTGCAATAAACAAGGACAGTGATAGGTGGGTGTGTTTCCATCTTTTCTGGGAAGGAAAGGAAAGCACGCCTTTAACTGGTTTGCGGTGTAGCTGGAGATGGGTGAGGCAGACAATTAAGGGGAAGTTTCATGGTTTATGATTTGGCATGCTAATTTGATTTGTGAGGTTCTTAGGAGCAATTGTGAACTTTTAGGAGGGGAAAATAAAGTGACTCAGGGAATTAAATGAGTAAAAACTGGAGATCAGTTGAAAGAGGAGAAAAGAACAGGGAGGGAGGCTGGTGAAGAGGTTCCTGTGTATATTCTTAAGTTATTCCTGTGAATATGGAAATAACATATATTCCAACAATACTGAGAAATTGGAATCAATTAATTCTCCAGGTGGCAACTGGAGAGCCTTTTTTTCCACATTTATCTTTGAATCTCTGGAGCTTAGCCCAGAGTTGGCACATTGTAATCAATAAATAAATGCCCACTAAATGAATTAGTGACTGATAAAGGCTGAAATATCGTGAGAGGTAAGTGATAATTTCCTTACATATCTGAACCTTAAGCTTTCGCATGGGAAGGACAAGAGCACATAACAGAGGTGGTCACTTGCTGTTGTTGTTGTTCAGTCACTAAATCGTGTACGACTCTGGAGTGGGTTACCATGCCCTCCTCCAAGGAATCTTCCTGACCCAGGGATTAAACCTGCATCTCTTACATCTCCTGAATTGGCAGATGGGTTCTTTACCACTAATGCCACCTGGGAAGCCCTTTTGTTTCCCCAAACTGAGTACCTGGAATACTGCCCTGATGTAAATTAGATGCTCAGTAAAAGCTAGTTGAGTGTCTGACTTAATGGTGCTTTTTCCTCCCTGGCAGCTGGTAACCTAGCAACGTTTGAAAGGCAGCTGGATAATTCTGGGTCATGTGAGAATTCAGATTCATATTAAAAGAGATTGAAGCCTGAGCACAGGGCAGACGGATCATTTCTCTAGAGAGCTCTTTTCCTTGACTGTGTCATGAAATACCACAGCAACGTTTTTGTGGTATGCTGTGCTGGTCTCTGTGTGATGGCATGAAATCTCCTCACCTCGCCAGATGTTAGAAAAAGGAAAGATGTTCAGAGAGACAGAGAACTGAGTTGCCCCCATAGCCAGCATCGTCTGACCCAAAACTCAGCCTTTTAATATAAAGCAGAGGGTTCCCCCCACCTCCACCTCCTGGGTTGTCTCAGTGGCTCAGACAGTAAAGAATCTGCCTGCAATGCAGGAGACCTGGGTTCAATGCCTCGGTCAGTAAGATCCTCTGGAGAAAGGAGTGGCAACCCCCACTCCAGTATTCTTGCCTGGAGAATTCCATGGACAGAGGAGCCGCCATGGACAGAGGTGGGCTACACAGTCCATGTGGTCACAAAGAGTCAGACAAGACTGAGAGACTAACACACACTTTTCTGGACATATTTTCATTCAGCCACAGAATCTTGTCATAAACGTCATTGAAATGATTCTTTGGTTGACGCGCAAAGAGCAAGCAAAGATGCCTGATGACAAATGCAGACTGAAATCTTTTGAATGAGAGTTTCTAAGTTTCAGACTTGAAACAATTTCTTTTTGATGATGTAGAATAGACTGGTGAATTTTCAGTTGTCTGTACATGTTCCCAAGACTGGAGGGCTGACCAGTGAGCATCTAACAGTGCTTCCCTTGGTAAAATTAATCACAATTTATGGACTATTTCTCCAAATACAGATATTTGATTTTTTCTTTGACTTTTTAAAATGTCACTGAGCAGAGCTATTTGTAGACAATTCTTTTGATTTATCTCATATGGAGAATATTCCTCATCTTCCATGCCAATTCCAGCAAAACCTGCTTGAGTGTGTTCCCCTCATGTTCCAAGTACTGATAGAGAGGGACAGCAAGCCCAAGGTCAGCCCACAGTGGCGGGAAGGACAGAGGGATGTGTCTGAAACAGGACCCCATAAGACATAGCTGTTGACAAAGCATCTGGCATTCTCATCAAACAAACTGGGGCAACGTAGTCCTGAACCTCTAGCTCTGTTTCCATGGTTTCTAGACAAAGACAGAAGGGCTGCATTCCAATCATAACCTTCAGAATGACAGATAATGGGAGGAAGAGGAAGTGGGGTAATAAAACCCCAGGTCACCCTGAAAAGAAGCAATATATAGAAGTGATAGCCACGTGAGAGGTTCAAGTTTGTGTTTGTCTTACAAATACCCCTGTGATGTAGAATGCAGATTCCATTCTGCAAACTCTCAGACTTCCCGCGGTGCTTTTATCTACACCAGGTTCTTTATTCAAAGTCAGGTATCTCTTTAACACAGGTTTTCTTTTTCCTTTTTTTTCTTTTTAAATAATTTTTAAAAAAGCATAGGGACTTCCCTGGTGGTCCAGTGGCTAGGCCTGCATGCTCCCAGTGCAGGGTGCCTGGGTTCAATCCTCGGTCCGGGAATTTATTAACAGATCCCACAGGCCACAACCGAAGGCCTGGCATAGCCAAATAAATAAATAATAATTCAATAAATTAAAAAGATTGAGGTCTAGTTGGTTTACATTGTTTCAAGTGATTCATAGGTTGTGATAAGATACTGAATGTAGTTTCCTGTGTAGATCCTTGCTGTTTATTTTATATACAGTAGTGTGTGTCTGTTAATCCTGAATTCCAAATATATCCCTTCCCTGCTTACCACTTTGGTAACTAGTTTGTTTTCTATGTCTGTGAGTCTATTTCTGTTTCATAAATAAGTTCATTTGTAGCTTTTTTTTTTTGATTCCACATATAAGTGATACTATACAGTGCTTGTCTTTTTTTGTCTGACATTTCATTTAGTATGGTAATCTCTAGTTCCATCCATGTTGCTGCAAATGACATCTTTTTTTGTTCTTTTTCTTATGGCTGAGGAACGTTCTGTTGTATACATGCACCACAGCTCTATCCATTCCTCTGTCAGTGGACACTTAGGTTGTCTTCATGTCAGAGCTATTTTAAATGGTGCTGCTGTGAATACAGGGGTGCATGTGTCTTCTTGAATTATGTTTTTGTCCAGATACATGCCCAGTAGTGGGAATGCTGGATCATACAGCAACTCTTATTTTTTTGTTTTTTAAGGAACCTGTCCATATTGTTTTCCCCAGTGTCTGCAACAATGTATAATCCACCAGCAGTATTAAGAAGGTTCCCTTTTCTCTACACTTTTTCCACTATTTATTATTTGTACAATACAGATTTTTCTTAATAGTATTTTAAACCTAAAGAACTCATGAATTAAGAGAATATAAAAACCAAAAAAACTCTTGAACTGTGAAAAGTAAAAAGCATTCTTTGACTTCTGATGATATTGCAAATGTAGCAATGCTGTATTTTCTTTTACTGCTGGAGTCAAACGCAATTTTCTGTTTTTCCAGTGGAAGGAATTATTGTAATTCTTTCCAGCTTTGGACCACATCTGATATCAGCAGTATTTTGCCAGAGTCAGCACAGAGTTCGCGGCTATGCTCTTGGGCTATAATGAAGACACGCTCCTCTGTTCAGTGAGAGGAACCATTAGCTAGAGACTAACAGAGTAACTGTGAACTTGGGAATGGTGTTGGCAGATATGACTTGGGTGAACGGACAATTTTATGTTTCTGTATTCTCTGCAATTGAGTCAACCTGAGCATTTTAATCCCTAAGCAACACCAGGGTGTTTATTTAATCTTTACAACTTAAAAAAATTAATGTAAAAATCTTTAAAACTTTCAAGTCTCAGTTTCTTCATCTATAAAATAGAATAGTACCAACTTCTTAGAGCTGTGGTTTTAAACTATATAATGCATGTAAAGCACTTGGCCTAGCATTTATATATCACATACCATTGAATAAATTGTGTAGATGTACCTATACAGAAGTTTGAGAAAACAGTGCCTAAGGTGTGAAATTAGATGTGTTTCAATAATGGTGAAAAGAAGCACTAATTCAGTAAATACTGTTCCCAGGTTTATTGCCAGCAATCAGATTGAAAATT
The DNA here is from genome assembly GCF_003369695.1 of Bos indicus x Bos taurus. NCBI lineage: Eukaryota > Metazoa > Chordata > Mammalia > Artiodactyla > Bovidae > Bos > Bos indicus x Bos taurus. The sequence continues at coordinate 5,161,591 of NC_040083.1, read as the reverse complement.
CTAGATGTGCTGAAGCCTGCAGTCATGTCTCCTGAGTTTCTCTTTGGGGATATTTATTTTATAACACTTTGGAGACAACATAACATTTCTGTTAACACACTGAATATGGTTATTAAAGTTGAATAAAAACCAGTTTTATCAATTTCTTTTATGCATAAATTCAAAAAGTTTAGCTAGACTATTAGGTTTGACTTTTACTGTATTCAGGATACATTTTATTTTAGCAAGAATTGGTTTGACTTTATAATAGAGGTAATTAAGAGCTAATTTATTTATTGAGATTTCGGTGTGGTAAATTTTGTGAGAATCACTATCTTCTGTATGAATAATGACAAGGAAAAAGGAAAAAAAAAAACCTTTTGCATAGTTTATTTTGCTTTGATTACCTGATCTTCATATGTTTTAGTAAATGTTGTCATTTACAAATCCTGAAATTTGTTATGCTATTATATATTTATGTATCATATATGTGTATATCAGAATATATGCATGCATATATATGTAATAAAGGCTTCCTGGATGGCTCAGTGGGTAAAGAATCTGCCTGCCAATACGGGAGAGCAGGTTTGATTGGAGAAGGGCATGGCAACCCACACTAGTATTCTTGCCTGGATGATCCCATGAACAGAGGAGCCTGGTGGGCTATAGTCCATGAGGTCGCAAAGAGTCAGACCCAACTGAGCGACTGAGAATATATGTAATAAAGGATATAATTTTAGAAGTACTTATGGTCCAAGCAAGTGGAAACGAAACCTGAGTAGATTCAGATAAAAATAAAAAACTCACTTGTTTTGGAATTCTATAAAGTTTCAGTTATACATATATACATCATTTAACCATTAAATTGCTCAGTCATGTCTGACTCTTTGCGACCCCATGGACTGTGGCCCACCAGGCTCCTCTGTCCGTGCAATTTTTCTGGCAAGAATACTGGAGTGGGTTACCATTTCCTTCTCCAACATATGTGTTTGTTCTAGAACAAACACAAAGGGCAGAAGCTCCAGTAATTCCATTGCTTTCACCTCCTAGCCACTGTCTGTCTGTTCTGGGGGCCTGAGAAGGAGCGCACGGCCAGCGGAGCAGCAGGGGTGCTCACGCGTTGCGTTTCCTGCCTTCAAGTGGGATTCCGGACTTTCTCCTCTGCTTTACTTTGATGGCATGCCTGCGTCTCTCGGAAGCTTCAGGAGGAAGTAGCCTCTCTCAGCCAAAAGCTGAGGTGGGAAAATGACATGTCTGTTTTCGATGTCAATTTACAGCATAGGTCACAAAACGAAATGTCGCCATTCCATTGCAATTGTCAAAAAGAGGCTGACCTAGTGTGGCAAGGGTGCTGATGGCTTACCTTGAAAGAAATTTCATACTGCTCTCCTCCCCAGATCTCCAGACCCGGATCATAGCCACCCAACTCCCAAAACCATTTGCGATCCACGGCAAAGAGACCTCCAGCCATAACGGGAGACCTGTGAAAGGAATAAAACCATCTTTAAAGGGCTCTGAGCATCGGGGACCTGGGCATTTTGCTTGGGGATAAAAACAGCAGACTTTAAGTTTCAGTGGTCACTGCACAGTTTTTCAGTGAGTGCACATGAGTTCTCACGGGGTCTCCAATCGCTCCCGGAACCCCCGTGGGCTTTTAATTTCATAGTTCAGGCTCTCAAGCCACTCACGCCCTGTGGAGCCACACATTAGCTATGTGTGTTTGTCATCAGAGAGAAGTATAAGATGACTAGTGACTGATATGTTGGGAAAATCAGTGGTTTTATGGCTTTTCCTCAAAGTGAAAGAGATCTTATAGTATCAGACACATAAAAACATAGACAATGCAGTTGTAGACCATAACTTTAATTTAATTTCTCATATGTATTCACCATGCACCTACCATTTCCAGGTTATGTCCATTAACAGACTGCGAGATGGTCAGTTAGAACAAAATAACCAACCAGAACTAGTTATTAGCATGCCGAAGCTGGAGTTTAAACTAAGTCTTTTCACTTTAATAATGTTCTTTTTAAAGTCTACCTTTCTAGGAAATATTCTTTTGATCAAATAATAATTTCAAGTTTTCTGCTCTTGCTAGGATGCATTGCAGTCACATTACTATGTAATGAGGTAATTTATAATCATTGGATTCCGCCCTAAAGTGTTTTTTTTTTTTTTTTTTTTTTTGCAATTCAGGAGCAGCTTTTCAGTTTTTCTGTTATTATTATTATTTAATGTTTTTGCCACTGTTTTGCAGTGGGAGCATGAAGTCTTAACCATTGGACTGCCAGAGGAGTGTGCTCACATGTGTGTGTGTGTGTGTGTGTTTAATATTTATGTATTTGGCTGTGCCGAGTCTTAGTTGTGGCACATGGGATTTTTTAGGTGTGGCGTGTGGGGTCTTGAGTTGTGACATGCACACACTTAGCTGTGGCATGTGGGATCTAGTTCCTTGACCAGGGATCAAACTTGGACCCCTGCATTGGGAGCTGGGAGTCTTAGCCACTGGACCACCTGGAAAGTCCCAGCTCTTGGGTTTTTGAATGTTCACTGTGTGCTGGGCTCTTCTGTGAGATTCTTGTCCAGTTCTTTTGATTAATCCTTACTGCAGCCCTAGGAATACCATCCCTGTGTTCTACTGGGAGAAACAGGACGAGGGAGGGAGGGCCCAGCATCCTCTCTGGGCCAGGATGGTGGTGCCGCTGTGGCTGAACCAGGTACTCTGATTCCAAAGCCTTTGAGTTCTTTACTGCAATGCTGTTTCTGTTTCAATGTTTAAAGAGAGTTGATGTTGTTTAGTTGCTAAGTTGTGTCCCAATCTTTGCAATCCCATGGACTGTAGCCCATCAGGTTCCTCTGTGCGTGGGATTTCCCAGGCAAGAATACTGCAGTGGGTTGCCATTTCCTTCTCCAGGGGATCTCCCCGACTCAGGGATTGGACCCATATCTCTGAGTCTCCTGCACTGCAGGAGGATTCTTTACCCCAGGTAAAAAGAGACAGCAACACAAATGTGTACATAAAACATCTAAAGAACACTTTATGCAGACCAAGCAAATCTGTAAAAACACACAGTCAATAAAATTTTTGTGACACTTCTGAAGATTTTTTGGAAACAAAGGATATTTATATATATAAGTACAAGACACTAAATACTGGAGGCATGTTTAAAAATGTCTAAGTAAATAAGACACACCAATTTACAGACTCACTGAAGGTGTGCCGTTGGTAACTTTCTATGATGCTCTAGAGGGACATAAATGTGAATTTATTTAAGTGTGTTGTATATTTCAGAGACTTTGTATGTTACAATGGTACTTGGCCTAATCACTTTAGTTTAAGATTTTAAAAAATATGTGTATACTCTCTGTAGATGGAAAGATTACAAGACAGGAAGAGGGATTTATTTCTCCCCTAGGAAAGTGAGCAGGATTGAAATAATAACACAAAGGATCTCATGCATTTCAAAAATTCTGTTTGAAATGGAAGTCTTGGAACCAGATGTGCCTTATTTTCATGATCTCTCCAGCAGTATATTCTCTTCCCATTTTCCATGCCCTGAATTTCAGAGGGAATCACAGCTGTAGCCGGGACAGACTGGCATGGGACCACATCCTGGGGGCAGTTCCTCAGTGATCGTATTTGGTACATCTGTGTCATCTTTGGTTCCATGGGGCTTGGGCTTAAGCGATTAGAAATTCTCAATCCTTAATAATAAATTATAAAACATATTGAGAGATAACCCAGCATGATATATAGTTTGCTTCACTGTTAAAAAAGAGCAGTGCGTGCATGCTCAGTTGCTTCAGTCATGTCCGATTCCTTGCGACCATGTGGACTGTAGCCTGCCAGGCTCCTCTGTCCATGGGATTCTCCAGGAAAGAATACTGGAGTGGGTTGTCATGCCCTCCTCCAGGGGATCTTCCCCACTCAGGGATTGAGCATGCATCTCCTACATCTCCTGCATTGCAGGTGGATTCTTTACTGCTGATCCATTGGGGAAGCCCCAAAAGAGCAATAGTCATATAATGGAATTGCACATACCTAATTTGTGAATTCTGGATCTAATGGAGCAGGGACTAATTTAGGTGTGTGGGAAGATGATGCGTCCAAGTGTTGGGGAAATTAGGATATTCAGAATGCAGCTGGGTATATATGGTCTTCGACCAGAGATACGGTCAAAACTGGAAGTGAACTTGGTTAACATCAGTTTAAACAGAGCAAGAAAAATCATTAGAATGTATGAAAATATCCAGTAATATTGAAGGAACATGGCATCGAGCTGTGTTTATTTTGGCCAAAATACACCTGCATTTCAAAAAATTACAAAAAGAAATTGTCAGTTCTACTCAGTCTGGACCACAAATGGAAAGATCTTAAGTCCTACCAGTGTATTCTCATTTGACTGTATGAAACACGAGACCGGAGTGCAACAGAATTTACACTGTGCAGACTACATCTCCCAGCTAGAGTTACTACCATTATAGATATGGAACCAGTCTAGATATTGGGAAGAGAACATCCTAGATTGATATTTTTTATTGTAAGTGATTTGTTGGAGACACAACATCTTGTGTTTCTTGATGAGTTTATAAAAAACTAAACGGGATGTATCTGGTTAGTTTGAGGCATAATAAAATAAATTCATATGGACCCCCTTACCTTCACTGATGTTGTTTCCAAGCCCTAAATTAGCCTCTCCTATCTTGATTAGTGTGAATAATCAGTATGAAACAAGCCTTTTGTTTGTGTCTTTATTCATATTTGTCCATTAATCTTTTGAACAGTGTAACTAAGGCATAGTTGTCATGCAATGAATTGCAAATATTTTAAATGGAAAAGTTGATAGGTTTTGACTTATGGATACCCCTCGGTACCATCATTACACTTAGGAAAAAGTAACACATCTATCATGCCTCCAGAGTTTCCTCATTGTATCCCTCCCTCCCTCCTGACCCTCTTCTCATCCCTTTCCTCTAGGACGTAACTGATTTCTGCCTCTGTAGATGAGTTTGAATTGTCTAGAATTTTATATAAATGAAATCATACAGTATGTACTCTTTTTGGGAGTGTCTGACTCCTCTCATTCATGTCTTTATTCTGAGACTCACTCTTGTTGTAATGTCTGTTAATGGTTTCTTCCTTTTTGGTTGCTGAGTAGTATTCTATTTGCATGGATATACTGTAGCTTGATTATCTATTTGCCCACTGATGAATGTTTGGGCTTTTTTCAGCTTGGGGCTATTACAAATAAAGCTTCTATGAGTTTTGTGTGCTAATCTTTGTGTGGATATATGCTTTCATTTCTCTTGAGAAAAAGCCTGGGAGTGGAATGACTAAATCATGTGGTAGGTATGGGTTTAACCTTTTAAGAAATTGTGAAACTCTTTCCCAGAGTGCTTGTAACTTTATATTCAAATACCAGCTGTATTTGACTTCCAACTGCTACATATCCTCATATACTTGACATGGGCAGTTTGAAGTTTAGTCACTATAACAGGGGCATGCTGCTGCTGCTAAGTCGCTTCAGTCGTGTCAGACTCTGTGCAACCCCATGGACTGCAGCCTACCAGGCTTCTCCATCCGTGGGATTCTCCAGGCAAGAACACTGGAGTGGGTTGCCATTTCCTTCTCCATAACAGGGGCATGGTGGTATCTTATTGTGGTTTTGTTTTGCATTTCCACAATGATTAATGGTGCTGAGAAAATTATGTTATTCCTTTATTTTGCCTAGTCAGTCTGGCTAGAAGCTTATTGATCTGCTTAAAGAATTAACTTTTGGTTTCATTGATTTTTCTCTATTGTTTTCAGTTTTATATTTCATTGATTTCTCCATGGTCTTCATTAGTTTAATTATTCTACTGACTTTGTACTTTATTTTCTCTTCTTTTTCTAGTTACTTAGGGTGAAAGCTGATATTATTGATCTGAAATTTTTTTTCTAATAAAGCTATTTAGTACTATAAGTCTCCCTTAAATACTGCTTTAGAAGAATTCTACAAAAAAAATGATATGCAGTGTTCCCATTTTCATCATGTTCAAATACTCCATACTTTCTCTTTTGTTTTCTTTCTGTGACCTATGGGTTATATAAATGTATGTAATTTATTTTCCAACTATTTGGGATTCTTTTTGAAGGTCTTTCTGTTATTGATTTACATGTAATTCCATTGTGGTTAGGGAACACACTTTGAAAGACTTGAATCCTTTTAAATTTATTGGGGTTTTTTAATGGCTCAGAATGTGATCTATACGAATGCATTCTGTTGCCATTGAATGGAGTGGTTTATAAATATTTATTAGGTAAGCCTGGTTGATAGTGTTGTTCAAGTCTTCCATATTCTTATTGATTTTTCTGCCTCCTTGTTGTATCAATTACTGAGAGGGATATTGAAATCTATGCCTATAATTCTGGATTTGTTTATCTCTTCCTCTGTTCTATCAAGTTTTTGCTTCATGCATTTTGTAGCTCTATTAATAAGTGCATATATATGTGTAGGAATTTCATGTGCTCTTGACGAATTGACCTCATTCTCATTACAAAATGACTCATCACCTCTGGTAATATTCTTTACTCAGGCATTGATCTTGCTTGGGTATTAGTATAGCCATTTCAGCTTTCTTTAGATTTATACTTTCAGAACACTAATATTTATACCTGTTAGGCCTTTTTACTTTACTTTTTAAACTATTTGTGTCTATATTTAAAGTGGTTTTCTTTTTGGCAGCTTATACTTGAATCTTGCTGTTAAAAGTCCCTGCTTTTTCATTGGGATGCTGAGATCACTTACTTTTAATATGATTATTCATGTGATTAGGTTATTCATGTGATTAGGTTTAAAACTATTATCTTCTTTGCTTTCTGTATGTCCCATCTGTTGTTTCCTTTTCCTTCTTTCCCTATCTTTATGGTTAATTGAATATTTTTAATGATTGCATTTGGTGCTTCTCTGCCTGCGTAATAAATTTTTCTTTGAGATACAGAACTTTTTGGATGCTGGATATTTTGAACGTTTTTGAGCTTTGTTCCAGGATGCAATTGGAGGTAGTTTGACCCTTTTGCGAGCCTTAAGCAAGGCATTATCTACAAATTATTCACACCCTTAAGGCAAGACCCTGTGTGTGCTTCAATCAATGTCCTGCGATCATCGGGTTGTTCAGTCTGATGGGAACAGACTCTCTTCTCCGCCTTGGATGCCTTCTGGCCACTGTTACTTCTAATTCTTTCTAGTGGTTCTTTTGCATTTGTGGGCAGTTTCTTCTCATGCACAGGCTCTTGTCAGTCCTCTGCGGAGGACTCAGGGGGTACCCTCGGGAGCTTCTGCCCTTGAAATGTCAGCTGAGCTCTTCTCCCCAGACTCTTGGCTCCACATTGACTTAGGCTGGCCTCACTGGCTCCCCTCCTTACACCGCAACCTGGAGACTCTCTCAAGTAAGTAAGCTGGGGATGAGTCCAGGTTTCACCTAATTGTTTCCCGTCTTTCAGGAATCAGTGTCCTTCATTCCCAGACGTTTGGTATCTTGAAAACCACTGTTTCATGTGTGTTTGTTTCTTGTTTTTTCAGATGACAGGGTAAATCTGGGCTGTATTACTCCAACTTGTTCAGAAATGAAAGTCTGAAAATCTACCCATTAATCTTTGTTTTAGAATATTTTAAAATATGTATTTTTAGTAGATGATATCTTTGCGTGTTTACAAAGAATTTTGCTCCTACTTCTGTCCCCACCATAAGTTTTCCTTATGTATCTTTTCGGAGATATTTCATAGTCATATAAGCAAATATAAATCTATCTTATTTTTCTTCCTACTCTATGAAAATGGTTGTATGCTACATCCAGTGGTCTTTACCTAATTCTTTTTAAAACTCCCTAACATATTTTTTTATGTCTATTTTTATTTATTTATTTGGCTGTTCTCTTAGTTGTGGCATGCCAGCCTTTAGTTGTGGCGTGTGGGATCTATTTCCTTGACCAGGGATTGAACCCAGGTCCCCTGCATTGAGAGCCTGGAGTCTTAGCCACTGGACCGCCAGGGAAGTCCCGTCCTAACGTATTTTAATGGTCATGTCATATTGAAAAGAGCTTTCTTGTTTTATTTTCCTAACATTTGCTCATTATTCCATTATGCACAAAGTTGTGTATCTATGTATATAGTGAACGTGTAGATTATTTTCACTCTTTTCCTATTTCAGAACTTCCGCAATAAATAATGTACATATATCATTTCCATGTGTGGGAGTAACTCTTTAGGAGAAATGCCTAGAATTTTATATCCTGGTTTGTTATAAAGAGTAAAACTGTAGAAACTGATTGACTTTTCCACTTCTGGAAGCTAAAGTTTCATTGTGAATTGTGTCCTAACCTGACAAGTTTCACACCAGTCCAAATGCAATGATTTAGGGTCTGATAAAATTAGAGAAGAGTCAGATAAAAGCGGCAATTCTGCCGAGAAATTACAGATCTATCATAAAATATTAGTATCTGTCAGTCTACTGGTCGATTTCGCCAAGGAAACATCATTCTTGTGATAATACTTGGAGAGGAATTGTTGAAAAGCTTTCCAGGGTAATTCGTTTTTCAAAAAGGAAAGAAAGAGGAATAAAGGATGGATTTGAGGCTGGAAAAGGCTCCGTGCTGGGAAGGAGAATAGTAATAAGAGGAGGAGGGAGGCCAGTGCTGCTGGCACCAGAGCATCCAGGGGTGCAGGGCATGCAGCATGGGTGCTCAGAATTCCCGCTGGTCCATGAAATGGGCAATGCCAGTGCAGCACGGATTATCCCTAAATTAGTCTATAATTGTTCTTCCACCTGGATGGCCACCACCCTCTCACTTCAAGCACAGAGTGAGCCAGGGCACCAGCCCCAGTGTTTCTTGTGGTTTGGCAGGAAGAATCTGCTCAAAGGCTCATAGAAGCTTGTCCTTCTAATTCTTGTCCTTCCCCGCTTGAGATCACAGATGATGCCCAGGGAGGAAGGGAGAGGGGAGAAGGTAGACCCCCGCAGAGCTGTCATCCCGGGGTGAGGGAGTCCCCACCCTGTGCTGTGAAAGTGCCACTGGGGTATACAGGGAAGATACCTACTCCCCACCTCCGCCCCCCCCCCCCCCAAAAAAAAAAAAAAACACACAGTTCTTGGCTTTAACAAACTATCCTGTGTGGAATTCCCAGAACTGCTGGATTCAAAACCAATGGCTTGCCGCCAAGGTTCTTGGTGGCCACCCCAGTGGGTTGGTAGCCATGGTCACAAGGACAAGTGTGTTGGTTTGGCCTCATTGGGTTCTGGAATGTTTGTCTTCCTGGAGAAGAAGGGACTGCCATTGTAAGAGAGACTGAACTTCCTGCTGCTTTTGTGCAGGGAACTCAGAGCTGGATTCTGGGTGGGTTGAAATCCATACCTCATCACACAGATGGGAGTTAACTCTTGTGCAAAGTTTTTCAGTGACATCAAGAGAAGGATAGCTTTGTTCCCCATAGATTAAAAAAGATTTCATTGTTGCATTGTTTTCTCATCAGAGAAAATGGAGAAGCGCTGTTGATATTTTTAACTTATTCTTCTACTTTCTTGGTGGCTTAGACTTCCCTGTTGGCTCAGACAGTAAAGCGTCTGCCTGCAATGCAGGAGACCTGGGTTCGGTCCCTGGGTTGGGAAGATCCACTGGAGAAGGAAATGGCAACCCACTCCAGTATTCTTGCCTGGAAAATCCCATGGATGGAGGAGCCTAGTAGGCTACAGTCCATGGGGTTGCAAAAGAGTCAGACACGACTGAGCGACTTCACTTTCTTCTACTTTGTATTTTCCATTTTAAATATAATCACTTCATGGGAAATAAATGGGGAAACAGTGGAAACAGTGTCAGACTTTATTTTTCTGGGCTCCAAAATCACTGCAGATGGTGACTGCAGCCATGAAATTAAAAGACGCTTACTCCTTGGAAGGAAAGTTATGACCAACCTAGATAGCATATTCAAAAGCAGAGACATTACTTTGCCAACAAAAGTCCGTCTAGTCAAGGCTATGGTTTTTCCTGTGGTCATGGATGGATGTGAGAGTTGGACTGTGAAAAAGCTGAGCGCCAAAGAATTGATGCTTTTGAACTGTGGTGCTGGAGAAGACTCTTGAGAGTCCCTTGGATGGCAAGGAGATCCAACCAGTACATTCTAAAGGAGATCAGCCCTAGGATTTCTTTGGAAGGAATGATACTAAAGCTGAAACTCCAGTACTTTGGCCACCTCATGCGAAGAGTTGACTCGTGGGAAAAGACTCTGATGCTGGGAGGGATTGGGGGCAGGAGGAGCAGGGGATGACAGAGGATGACATGGCTGGATGGCATCACTGACTCGATGGACATGAGTCTGAGTGAACTCCGGGAGTTGATGATGGACAGGGAGGCCTGGCGTGCTGCGATTCATGGGGTCGCACAGAGTCGGACACGACTGAGCGACTGATCTGATCTGAATTGCCCAAAACCCTTCCCACTGGCCTCGTGTCCTGCGATTTCTAATTTATTTATCTTCATACTCTTTGATTTCTTCCAAAATACCGTTACTGATTTTGTTTCCCTGGGAATGTTGACATACTGTAGACATGTTTTACTGGGACTGTGTGTCCGTGTAAGTTTTAACATATTAATTTACTTTATGAGTATTGAACAGGTAATGTCACAAAGCAGGTTTTGGTTTTGCCATTAGGAAGCAACTGTTATCCTTGGGTTGACTTTTAAAATGAATATAACCATGAAGCAACATATTCCTAGAGACGATTCTTTATTCTTCAGGCCATAGAAATGTGACTTTGCTGAATACCTAATGGAAATCAGTTTTCCATTTTATATGATCGCTATTGAACCAGGTAATGAATATGCTTTCCTTTTTAACTTACAGTAGACTAGTTTACTTTTCCACATCAGTTTTTATTTCCAAACTTTACTGACTTTAAGTTCATGGGGCAATAATGTAAAAATGTCCTAGAAACATTCTTATTTGGTACCAGTGAAAAATTCCTTATGTTCTCATTTGCAAATGCATTTTTCAAAGTGTGTTTTTGGTTGTTTTTGCTGAACTAGAAGGTGTATCCTTTTTTTTTTTTTTTCATTTTGGTCTTACCCTGCTTCACATGGGATCATTGTTCCTGGACCAAGGATCAAACCTATGCCCCCTGCAGTGGAAACAGGGAGTCTTAACCATTGGACCACCAGGGAAGCTCTGGGATGTGGTTCCTAATTTTAGTAACCTAACCCCATGATTCCCACAGAATTCTAAGAAGTTGCTAGTCTTCCTAATATTCTTTATTTAATACATGGACTCTTTCCTCACATGAGAACAAAAATGGCATTTTAATAAAAAAATCTCTAGAGTATTTTTGTCTACCTACTCTCACTTTCAGAAAGTGTTATTTCACATTTTAATACATCTTGTTCATTCTTTAGGAGTCAGAAGACTAAAAAAAATATCCTACTGAAAGATAAATACACATAAAAATTTATTTTTAAAATGGACAATTAAAACCTAGGTCCAAGAACCCAAAGGAAACCTTCAATTTGGTCTCTTAGAGATCTGGTTCTCAATTTCCTTTCACTTTAGTGGTGTCAGTGAGAATTCTGAATGCGTGGATTGGAATGTGAATTTGATCAGAAATGAATGGCATGATTTCCCTCAGGAATCCATCAAGCCAAGTCAATCAACATCGAGACAAACCACATAATTTTCAGTTAGGTAATGAGGAATTTTTAGTTGGTGCATGCCTCAGAACAGTTACAGCTAAAATATAATTATTTTCAACTAGGATTCAAATTGAGTAAAATGATACTGCAGATTCAAACATAGTATCTTTTCTAAGAGGTTTTTTCTTTTAAGTATTAGATCATTGGTTACATTAGAATTTTGGAAAGAGTGGCTAAAAAGCTCCTGATATATTCAATTGTCTCATTTACCTCTTTTTTGCCATTTTATTTTATTTTAAATTTTCATTTTATTGGAGTATAATTGCTTTACAGTGTTGTGTTAGTTTCTGATGTACAATGAAATGAATCAGCCATATGTATACATACAGCCCTTCTCTCTTGTGTCTCCCTTCCAGCCATCCCCGCTCCCCCTCTAGGTAATCACAGAGCACCCCATGAACTTACTGAGTACCTGCCATGAATCAGACACAATAGAGAGCACGTTTCCTCACTGCAGCCTTCATATAACAATACAACTCTACAGCATGGGAGCGATGGACCACAATTCAGCGGGAGATTCCAATACCTCACTTTACAGATTAGGAGGCTGAGACCCAGAGCTATCAAGTGATATATCTAAGGTCAAACAGGTCCTGGGGAAAAATAACCTGCATGTGTGTGATAAGGTGCAAGTCATTTTACTTTTCAGTGTTATTATCAATTCCCTAGCTCATTCTTTGATTTTTCTAACCTTTCAGCAATTAGAATAAGTGCTAGTGGTAAAGAACCTATCTGCTAATATAGGAGATGTGGGTTCAGTCCCTGAGTGGGGAAGATCCCCTAGAGAAGGAAACGGGAAATCACTCCAGTATTTTCGCCTGGAGAACTCCATGGACAGAGGAGCCTGATGGGCTCCAGCCCATTGGGTTGCGCAGAGGTGACGTGACTGAAGCGACTTAGCATGCACGCATGCAGGCATGTTGCAATGCTACTTTTGCTATTCGGCCCACCCTCTCCTGCCCTCCCTGTGTTCACGTGTCTGTCCTCTCTGTCTGGGCCTCCACTGCTGCTCTGCAAGCAGGTTCATCAGTACCATCTTTCTAGATTCCATACATAGGCATTCAGTCCAGTCCAGTTCAGTCGCTCAGTCGTGTCTGACTCTTTGCGACCCCATGAATCGCAGCACGCCAGGCCTCCCTGTCCATCACCATCTCCTGGAGTTCACTCAAACTCACGTCCATCAAGTCGGTGATGCCATCCAGCCATCTCATCCTCTGTCGTCCCCTGCTCCTCCTGCCCCCAATCCCTCCCAGCATCAGAGTCTTTTCCAATGAGTCAACTCTTCGCATGAGGTGGCCAAAGTACTGGAGTTTCAGCTTTAGCATCATTCCTTCCAAAGAAATCCCAGGGCTGATCTCCTTCAGAATGGACTGGTTGGATCTCCTTGACTCTCAAGAGTCTTCTCCAACACCACAGTTCAAAAGCATCAATTCTTTGGTGCTCAGCCTTCTTCACAGTCCAACTCTCACATCCATACATGACCACAGGAAAAACCATAGCCTGGACTAGAGGGACCTTTGTTGGCAAAGTAATGTCTCTGCTTTTGAATATGCTATCTAGGTTGGTCATAACTTTCCTTCCAAGGAGTAAGTGTCTTTTAATTTCATGGCTGCAGTCACCATCTGCAGTGATTTCGGAGCCCCCCAAAATAAAGTCTGACACAGCTTCCACTGTTTCTCCATCTATTTCCCATGAAGTGATGGGACCGGCTGCCATGATATTTGTTTTCTGAATGTTGAGCTTTAACCCAACTTTTTCCCTCTCCACTTTCACTTTCATCAAGAGGCTTTTGAGTTCCTCTTCACTTTCTGCCATAAGGGTGGTGTCATCTGCATATCTGAGGTTATTGATATTTCTCCCAGCAATCTTCATTCCAGCTTGTGCTTCTTCCAGTCCAGCATTTCTCATGATGTAGTCTGCATATAAGTTAAATAAGCAGGGTGACAATATACAGCCTTGACATACTCCTTTTCCTATTTGGAACCAGACTGTTGTTCCATGTCCAGTTCTAACTGTTGCTTCCTGACCTGCATACAGATTTCTCAAGAGGCAGGTCAGGTGGTCTGGTATTGCCATCTCTTTCAGAATTTTCCACAGTTTATTGTGATCCACACAGTCAAAGGCTTTGGCATAGTCAATAAAGCAGAAATAGATGTTTTTTCTGGAACTCTCTTGCTTTTTTGATGATCCAGCAGATGTTGGGAATTTGATCTCTGGTTCCTCTGCCTTTTCTAAAACATCTTGAACATCTGGAAGTTCACGGTTCACATATTGCTGAAGCCTGGCTTGGATAATTTTGAGCATTACTTTACTAGCTGTGAGAACCCCATGAATAGTATTGGGTCATACAGTAGTTTAATTCCTTGTTTTTTAAGGAATCTCCATACTGTTTTCCATAGTGGCTATATCAATTTGCAGAGAGTCCCTTGGACTGCAAGGAGATCCAACCAGTCCATTCTGAAGGAGATCAGCCCTGGGATTTCTTTGGCAGGAATGATGCTAACGCTGAAACTCCAGTACTTTGGCCACCTCATGTGAAGAGTTGACTCATTGGAAAAGACTCTGATGATGGGAGGGATTGGGGGCAGGAGGAGCAGGGGATGACAGAGGATGAGATGGCTAGATCACATCACCGACACAATGAACAAGGGTTTTGGTGGCCTCCAGGAGTTGGTGATGGACAGGGAGGCCTGGCGTACTGCGGTTCATGGGTTCGCAACGAGTCGGACATGACTGAGCGACTGAACTGAACTGAACTGAACAGTGCAAGAGGGTTCCCTTTTCTCCACATCCTCTCCAGCATTTATTTTGACATGAATTCCCCACAGATCCCTGACAGTGTTGCTGAGGGCTCCTCACGTCAGTCCCTGGTCTCCCATTTGTTTTGGTCTGTCAGGCTCCATTCTCCTGTGCATGCTGCGTGGCCCTTGGAATGATCTTTCCTCATTGCCAGCCCAGGCTCTGATCCCTCCCATCAAAACCAACACCACAAGGAACCCAGTTAATGATGTGAAATGGCAAAGCAAATCATTTATTTCAGTAGTCACAGAGACTGTTCACAACTAACAAGCCCATGTGCAGCCTGGGGAGCCATTCTTCCTAGATACAAATAGGACTTCTCATTCCAGAGATAAATGCTAGTTGTTAAAATTCAGGCATGGATGAAACTGCAGGAAAGCTTGTTTTATGCTTCATTTATTTAATAAACATTTGATAGTTTCTGCTTACGAAAACATTACCCCTTCATCTTAGTAAGGACTGAAATAATGCTTTTTCCCTTCAGCTTTGACTGCAATGCAAAGGCAATTTTGGTCTCATTTCCTAGTATTTTATATTAAGTTAGAATGGGCTGTAAGTGGCATGGATTTTTAATACCTCTTATCAAAACTTTGGGCTTCCCTTGTGGCTCAGTGGTAAAGAACTTGCCTGCCAATGAAGGAGATGTGGAGGATTCGGAAGATCCCCTGGAGGAGGCAACCCACTCCAGTATTCTTGCCTGGAGAATCCCATGGACAGAGGAGCCTGGCGGGCTACAGTCCATGGGGTAGCAAAAGAGTTGGACATGACTTAGCGAATAAGCAAAACAACAAATCAAAACTTTAATAAATTTATACCATATATCCACCACATGCTTGATGCTCTTAATTCCTTAAAAACAGAGCAGAGCACAAGAAAACAGGGACTGAGATAAAGAGGTATTAAGCAAAAAGGCTGTAGCTATAACTTATACAAATATCTTCATAAAAGCATCACCTTCTTTTCCCCTCTGGGTCAGCCCATCCACAGAGAAGTTTCATCTAAGTTTCATTGCGTGGCAGGGGGAAGAACACCCTCTCTGCCCTGCATCTGGTTCCACCTCTGGTTCTCATTCGAGAGCAGTTTTCACACATGTGCACAAGTTCTTAGCCCCTCTTCTCATTGAGAAGTGGGTCTACATCTCTGTCCTTGAACTTGGATGGGGTTACGACAGGCCTGACCCACAGAGCCTGACAGAGTGATGCCTCGTGGCTCCCGAGTTGGTTCACAGGAGACCACACAGCTTCCATCTTGCTGGAGTGCTTGATGTCAGAGCTCTGAGCTTCCCTGTGAGGGCTCAGTCCCCAGGCCAGGAGGGGCAAAGGTCCCGTAGAGAAGCCACATGGAGGGGCCTTAATGCTCTTTTCCTTTGATCTCTTTCCTAACTTGTCAGGTGTTTTTAAAGATTCTTATTGTTGTTTATTTGCAAAGTCATGTCTGACTCTTTGTGACCCCATGGACTGTGGCCCACCAGGCTCCTATGTCCATAGAATTCTCCTGGCAGGAATACTGGAGTAGTTGCTATTTCCTTCTTCAGAGGATCTTCCCAACCTGGGGATCAAATCCATGTCTCCTGCATTGACAGGTGGGTTCTTTACCACTGAACCACCAGGGAAGCCCCCCTTCTAATACCATCTCCTCATATTATCGCAGCGGAGGTTAGGATTTCAACATATGCATTTTTGAGGGGACAAAAGCATTCAGTCCCTAACAGATGTTGATTTTCCATGGACTTCTTTTTTTTTATCAGCTACCTAACAGATGACCAAGGAATAAGTTGAAGAACCTACTTCTTGTGGTTAAACGCAAAAAACGATGACTGAGCACCTAGTCCAAGGTACTGGATCTGGGATGCAAAAGTGAGGAGTCACTTTCCATCCCTGTGGTGCCCAGGGAGAGCGGGGAAGACAGACGTGACATCAACACAGCGTGGTGTGAGACGTGGCCGAGGGGTGTTCGCACTCTGTGGTATCACTAGAGGGGTTATGTATCTTATCCTGGGCATGGCAGTGAGGTGGTTGGGGAGAGAGGGAAGGAGCAGGTGTCAGGCAGAGGAAATCGAGCTGACAAAGCCTGAAGACAGAGAGAGCATGGTGTGTCCTCATTGGGGTTTGCAGGGTGTGGTGTGTGCACTGTGTTGAAGTATATGCATTGGAAACTTGGATAAAGCTGGGCAGTCAGGTACAAGGATTATAGAGGATGGGACCACAGACCCTGGCAGGAGGACAAGGTGTTGGGGTGTTGGGGGTCTTGTGAACCATTTCATAGAGCATGAGTGTGATATGGAGATTTTAGTTTTTTCTCTGTTGGGCCATGGAAATTGATGAAAGCTGTAGTTTTTCTCTAAATAAATGCTTGTTCACTCCAACTTCTGCATCAAGATTCAAGTGAATTGGAGGTGTTCCTGGAAGATCCAGCCAAGATTTATGACTCCCAGCTGAATTTTCTGAGTCTTTGGTGAGACTGGGCACCACCAAAGAATCTTAACATGGAGGATAATGCATCCAGATTTTTGCATCGGTGACTCTGATGGCAGTGTAGAGGGGGTTTGAGGGTGATAGATCTGAAATGGAGAACCCACCTGGTGGGGAGGGGCAACAGCTGTCCAGGCACGAGGTGATGCCTTCATTGAGCTGATGCTGTGGAAATGGCGATGGCTGGCTGGATACTTAACAGGTTAAACCGGCAGGACTTAGTGTTTGAAAGACGTGGGGACTGGGGGTAGGATGAGTAAGCCACCCATTATCGAATAAAAGAGGAAGTACAGGTTGAGCAAGAAGAAAAGAGACCAAGTGAGCATTACAGTTTGGGGTCAGAAAGTAAGATCTTACATAAGAGTTATGCACCATTCCTTGACTACTTAACTCTGAAAGCAACCTGGGAAACGAGTTCTAAGTGTTTATCCTAGCTACTCTTTGGCAGGATCTGTGCCGTGCTGTGCTTAATCACTCAGTCTTGTCTGACTCTTTGAGCCCTCCAGGCTCCTCTGTCCACAGTACTCTCCAGGTAAGAATAATGGAGTGGGTTGCCTTGTAGGCGGATTCTTTACCAGCTGAGCTGCCAGGGAAGCCCTTGACAGAATCTTCTGAGGCCAGACGTGAGCTTGTTACACTATTGCTTCACTTACTTTTTTTGGTTTTTTGGTTGCAAGGCATGTAGGATCTCAGCTCCCCTATCAGGGATCAGACCTACACACCCTGCATTGGAAGGTGAAGTCGTGACCACCAGACTGCCAGGGAAGTCCCTGCTATTTGTTCTTGGAGAATGGCTTATTGTATGGATATTTCTGCCTTTTTCTTTCTTTAAGGTGTCATTCCACCGAATCAATCCTTGTATCATAAGACAGAAGATATTTATCTTGAAGTTCATGTGCTTATATAGAAATTATCCTTAAAATGGATAATGCTTAAAATAATTGAGATGAACAGAAGGCAATTAGAATAAACTTTTACTAAGTTGTACTAATAGAGAGGAGTGTCAGTTGAAATTTATTAAAAATCGAAAGTCTAGGATATTGTTTTCATTCATATTCTAAAAATTATCTGAAGGACAAAAATTATTTTTTCCCCAGTATCACATAATTGCTTCCTATTTCTTTTATGCCAATTAGCATGGAGGATACAGGCCATCCAGATTCTACTTAATTCCCCATGAACACTACTGACAAAAATCAGTGTCTTTTGACAGAAACAAATCCCAGAATATCTCTTCATCCTCTTGTTTAAAAAATTCTGAACTTTATCAGCTGTTCCTAGACTGCCCTTGCTTTGGTGGGCAGTTTTGAGCATCACTTTCAATGTTTTTTTATTTTTTTATTGGCCTATAGTTAATTTACAATGTTGTGTTAGTTTTAGGTGTACAGCAAAGTGATTCCTTCTCCATGGTACCCACTCCAGTGTTCTTGCCTGGAGAATCCCAGGGACGGCAGAGCGTGGTGGGCTGCCGTCTATGGGGTCACACAGAGTCAGACACGACTGAAGCGACTTAGCAGCAGCAGCAACAGCAAAGTGATTCAGTTATACGTATCCACATATCTACTCATTTTTAGATTCTTTACAGAGTATTGAGTAGGGTTTGGGATGGACATGTACATACTGCTATATTTAAAATGGATAACCAACAAGGACCTTCTGTAGAGCACAGGGAACTCTGCTCAGTGCTATGTAGCAGCCTGGATGGGAGGGGACTTTGGGAGAGAATGGATACATGTATATGTGTGGCGGAGTGCCCTTTGCTGTTCAGTTGAAACAATCACAACATTGTTAATTGGCCATACTCCAATACAAAATAAAAAGTTTAAAAAAAAATTCAGGATGCTAATAATAAAAAAACTCTTGTGAGAACAGGTGTACAGTAAGTCCCCTATATGAATGACTTCCATTCTGAGAGTGTGTTCATAGGTCCAGTGTGTTCGTAAGTTCCACGAAGTTAGCTGAGGTGCTCAACTAACACACCTGACTATGTAGTACGTAGCACTGTTCTAAGTTTATAATGCTTTTCACACAAATAATACATAGCAGACAAATACTACAAATAGAACATTTTTTACTCTTACAGTACCTTGAAAAGTACAGTGATCCAGCACAGCAGATGACACACCGGGGCACGTTCCCCGCTTTGAAAGTTCGCAACTCGAAGGTTCGTATGGAAGGGACTTGCTGTTCATGGAAACCAGCGGAAGCTCTCTGCAAACAGGGGCCGCTGTCACAGGGTGCTGGCAGTTTGTGGGGACAGAGAGTGGGAAAGATACTCACAGAGCTCAGAGAGCTCTCCTGAGACATAGAGTTTTGTATTTCTGTGTGTGCTGTGTGCTGAGTTGCTTCAGTCGTGTCTGACTCCTTGTGACCCCGTGGCTTGTAGCCTGCCAGGCTCCTCTGTCCGTGGGGATTCTCCAGGCAAGAATACTGGAGTGGGTTGCCATGACCTCCTCCAGGAGATCTTTCCATCCCAGGGATTGAACCTGTGTCCCTTATGTCTCTTGCATTGGCAGGTGGGTTCTTTACCACTAGTACCACCTGGGAAGCCCTTTGTGTTTCTGCTGCTGCTGCTGCTAAGTCACTTCAGTCGTGTCTGACTCTGCGACCCCATAGACGGCAGCCCACCAGGCTCCCCCGTCCCTGGGATTCTCCAGGCAAGAACACTGAAGTGGGTGGTCATTTCCTTCTCCAATGCATGAAAGTGAAAAGTGAAAGTGAAGTCACTCAGTGGTGTCCGACTCTTCATGACCCCATGGACTGCAGCCTACCAGGCTCCTCCGTCCATGGGATTTTCCAGGCAAGAGTACTGGAGTGGGTTGCCATTGCTTCTCCGTTGTGTTTCTACTTAACATCAAAAGCTGGATCTGGTGAATTCTGTTAAGTTGACATTTCTTTTTGGGGGGAGCGCTTTTCAGAGACAACTGTCATGCCCTTTGAGGTAGTCACCATCACCTGATTCCTGGAACGGACCCCTCTGGTCTGACCTTGACTCTCACTGACAGCTCAGGTTGGACCGACAGGGCTCCTCCCTTCCTCTCACATGACCCGAGGCCTCATCTAAGCCCCAACACCAGTGCTCACGGGCTTATACGAGCTGCATTTTGTCCTGACCCATTACATGTTCTGAGCTTTGGTAATTTGTTTCAGTTCCTGCTATTTTTCACTAACATGTTCACATTCTTCTTTATCTTAGCTTAAATTCGTAAATGGATTTCAGTTTGATCTGAAGCTTTGATCTGAAGCATGTGCTTCAGCTGGAATTTTCAGAGACAGACTCACTGCTGGCTGTCCCATTTCCAGCTTTGGCGCGTGCTCAGTCATTCAGTTTTTTTCCGCAACTCCATGGATGGCAGCATGCCAGCCTCCTCTGTCCACGGCGTTCTCCAGGCAACCCCATGGGGGTTGGATTGCCATTTCCTCTTCTGGGGAATCTTCCTGACCCAGGGATGGAACCTGCATCTCCTGCATCTTCTATATTGGCAGGCGAATTCTTTACCATTGAGCCAACCTCGGAAGCCTCCTTTCCCAACTTGGCATTCCTTTTATATTCCACCAGTGAAATCATGAGATAAAATTACATTTCTGTTTGCCTTGGTCTCACTATTTAAAGAGCTTCTGGGGACCTACAGATGCATTGTTCTGAAGTTGCATGCATCTTACACTAAAATTTTTTCTGCTATAAAAAGAGCAGATCATTAACGTGACTGCCCAGATTCTCTCTTCTTGGATTTTTGTAAGATCTTTTCACTGGCTTTTTTCATCTCCCTGATTATGGTGCTTTTTTTCTCTTCCTCATGAAGATGCTGAGAAGATAATGTGTAAAAGGATCTTCCACGTGCTTGAACTTGCTTGGGGGCAGAGTCTCCATTTACGCTGGGTTGTGGGGGGGTGTCTCAGCTCTAAGTGCTATGATGATTGTGGAGTGTTGCTCTAGGCTTCGTGGATTCGAATCATTTGTCTATTTATACATCCTTTCACAGGTTGTAAATTGCAGCCACCAGGTCACCATTGGCTATTAACAGGACAGAAAACTGCCTGTAGTGCATTCTGTTCATGGCTGTGTTCCGATAATACAAAAGAGAGCCTGAGAATCCTTTCCTGGCCTTGGTAACAAAGACACTTGTCAGATACCCCTTTGGGGGATTCATGATGCAGAGTGTGTATGGAAGACAGTGTCCCACCCCTAACCTTGCACGTGCGTGGAATCCTAGTAAGTATTGGTCGCTTAGACAGTAAAGAATCTGTCTGCCAATGTGGGAGTCTCAGGAGACATGGTTTGGATCCCTGGGTCAGGAAGGTCCCCTGGAGAAGGGCATGGCTATCCACTCCAATATTCTTGCCTGGAGAATCTCAAGGACAGAGGAGTCTGGCAGGCTACAGTCCATGGGGTTAGACAGAGTTGGACAGGACTGAGCCACTAACACTGGTTTCCTTAATTGTGTGTTTCAGATATTATTACCCTCTTATTACTCCAGTTGTATGGCTCAGATATTCTGAGTGTTTGTTTACCTCCTTTTGGGGTCATAATGTACTCTGTTCTCTGGAGCTGAAAAACAGGAAGCTGCTCATTTTCCTGGATATCATGGATCACAACACATGCTACAGAGTTGGCCAAGTTTGCCCACAAAATGAGCCTGATACAGGCTGGGGAATTAAAGCTTTGCCAACAGCCCTTAGTCGAGAAGGGGGCGAGGGGTGGGGTGGAGTGGGAGGTGGGAGGGAGGCTAAAGAGGGAGGGGACATATGTATACCTGTGGTTGATTCATGTTGATGTATGGCAGAAACCCACACAACATTGTATATCAATTATCCTCCAATTAAAAATAAGTAAGAAAAAACAGAAGCGAGTGAGATCAGAAGATACCGTGTACCCAGCTGTCCTGTGGCTGCTCCCCTGCCCAATTACAGGTGACGTTGCCTGAGAACCATGTGGACACGTTAACAGAATCACAGAGGGATATTTAACCTAGTTTCTGTGCGAGCTCATTGTTCTGCCTTGTCCTGCCGTGTTATAGAAGAAAATGCATGCATGCTAAACCGCTTCAGTCGTGTCTGACTCTGCAACCCCATGGACTGTAGCCCACCAGGCTCCTCTGTCCATGGGATTCTCCAGTTAGGAATACTGGAGTTGGTTGCCATTTCCTTCTCCAGGGAATCTTCCCTGACTCAGGGATTGAATGAGCACTCTCTTTTATTAAGAATGTCTTGATTTGGACCATGACTGACTACAGGTCTAATTTAGTTTACTCATAAGGTTCCAGAAGTTTCATTTCTTCCAGAAGCTGCCATAGATCCTTCAAGGCAGGCCTGGGGGCCTGGTCTGCATGTTCTCCTGAAGTGTGGGACACACCCATCCCAGTATGTCTGCCCCCACTCAAACCTGTGTGGTTCATGAGGCCAAGCTGTACATCCCCAAACATTTATGTATTCACAACTGGCACAGGACTGACACCTAAAAGGCACTTGAGTTTTGATTGAAATAATTATTAAATTGGAAGGCCAGGCCTGTAACCCACATATGGCTTAGGGAGAGTGATCCAGAGCAAGAAATGGCTGACTAGAGCCTTGAGCAGGAGCCAGGTAAAGAGGGGAACAGGGCAAAGCAATTCAGACACAATAGCAGGAGCTAAAAGTTAACTCAGCTGACACAGCAGCAGCCTAGGGTGTGAAGGGTTCTGCTAAGGATAAGTCTGGGGGCAGAGGGCTGGGGAAGGGGAGGGTCAGTATATAAACTGACGAGTTTTTACTTGGTCAAGTAAGAGCAACAACTTTGTTGACGAGATACGTAATTATAAGCCAGGCACTAGGTTAGGTGTTTTCTCTCAACTTGTCCTCGAAATTCCCCGAGTAGTTAGACATAGGTGTTATCCCTATTTAATAGATGAGAACTTTAAGTTCATTTTTATTTGAGTATAGTTGCTTTACAATGTTGTTTTCGTTTCTGCTGTACAGCAGAGTGAACCAGCTCTATATAGACTTATATCCCCTATTTTTTGGATTGTTTTTCCATTTAGGTCTATCAATACTGGGAAAGAAAAAAAATAAATAAAAATTCTATTCCTAAAAAAATATGTGAGAAAACCCAGGTTAAATAAAAATAAAAAATATATGTTATTTATTTTTATATAACCTGGGTTTTCTCACCTATCTGAGAAAACCCAGGTTAGAGGGAGTTTATATGATCTGACTGATGTCACATGGTTGAAAGTGGATTCAAACCACGAGGGTTTGACTTCACACCAGGGCATATCTATCTCCTTCTCTTTTCCTCTCATCCTCATATTATCTCCCTCAGACACACAAAGGCACACACGTAATCTCAGACTCGGTGGAGATCCCCTGAAGTGCTTGAAGCTGGAAAATTACATGATCAGGTCTCTATTTTAGGAAGACTATCGTGGGGGACGTTTGGGATCCAAAGTTTGGAGTAGGACTTCAGGAGCTGTGATGCCTGCTCAGAGGCTGGTCTAGACATCCAGGTGGGAAGGAATGAACCTGATTCAAAGTAGAAGTAGTAAAGACTGTGAAGGGGAGTGGACCCAAGAGATGCTGAGGATGTAGAATCAACTTGGAAAGTGCAGCATAGATTTGGAAAGGGAGGTTGAAAGTTTGGTTGTGAATTCAAGCCTTGTCTCTTTGTAAACCTGGTGGGTTCAATCAGGTGGTGCAGTTCCTTGGAACTGGGAAGCAGTTGCGTAAAGAGCCTGGAGGATGAGTTCAGCTTTGGGCTTGTTTGCTTTGAATCATCCATGCAATATCCAGATGGATTTATTTATAGAACATGCAGGACTGAGACGCAGAAGAAAGACCTGGGATAGATGTCTAGATGTAGGAATCATCAGCTTAAATCAGATGAAATGACCCAGGTCAGAGACAGTAGAAAACCCAGAATGTGAGAACACTTGAGGCTCCTGCAGGGTTTCAGGAGAGGTTGGAGGAAAATCAGGATAAAATCCTGTCACAAAAACCAGGGGTAGGGGGAGAGGTCAAAGAGGAAATGAATGGTAGCAACATGTGTGAAAAACCCCAGCATAATCCTGTTTCTGCCAAGTGAAAGTCGCTCTGTCGTGTCTGACTCTTTGTGACCCCATGGACTATACAGTCCTTGGAATTCTCCAGGCCAGAATACTGGAGTGGGTAGCCTTTGCCTTCTCCAGGGGGTCTTCCCAACCCAGGGATTGAACCCATGTCTCCAGCATTGCAGGTGGATTCTTTACCAGAGGTACCAGATACAAAATATCATGTACATCTTAAAAAACATACAGTGGCTTTCAGGAGTGTATTTGAAAATATTACAAAACTAAATTGATACTTAAAGGCTTTGGAATTATAGTTGCTATTCATTTACTACTCATTAATCAAGTGTCTACTTGTATCTGACTACTAAGGTGTACCATAACTTAAACCTGGATTAAGCCCCACTGACTCAAGTTTTTGCCTTTGGGAGGCAGAAAGACTTTGGCCCCCAGTTTTGCAAATGTCATTGGGACCAAATGTCACTTTGACTCTAGAGAGGGAGCTTCTGAATATTATCAGCAGTGCTGGGCTTTGGGCCTTCATGAGCAAACAGCGTTTATCTTGATGGCATAACCCCAGTTCATCTGGATGAAATAGCACAGTGCTGGCATTTTCATGGAATGGGTCACTGGACCCAGATGAAGAAAAATGGAAGTTATTGAGCCCTCGTGTACCAGTCTTTCCTCTGGGACAGCTGTTTTGTCCTTGTCCTTGATAGAGATATCTGAAACCCTCAAGTCTAATGAATTTTCTGCTCTGTCTGGATATGTTCCCTTGTCAGCAATGGCAAACTTGAAGAAATACTGTAAAGGTTATCAAAGGTTAATAGTTTCTCAATGTGTGTTTTTTTTTTTTTTTTTTTCCCCTAGGCAGATAACAACCCCCAAGTCCTTTCAGGCAAAGAGTCAATAATAAGACTATAATTACAATAGAGACACCGGTGGATATTCTTCCACTGATAATCTGCCTTTATCTAAGAGTTTTATTTTATTTTTGTCAGTACCCATCTCCTTCCAAAATTATTTGCAATATTTTAAAATAAAGGGCACAATACGATACAGTTAAAATAGAAATAGAACACCAAAGACCATGTAGAGGATAAAAAAGGACATAAATACTCTGAAAACCCACTCTGATAGAGGATGAGATAGTTAGATGGCACCACCAACTCAATGGACATGAGTTTCAGCAAACTCCAGGAGATAGACAGGGAAGCCTGGCATGCTGCAGTCCATGGGGTTGCAAAGAGCTGGACACGAATGAGCGACTGAACGACAAACCCAATCTGATATATTTGCAGCTTTAAGATTTCTAATAGATTAAAGTAAGTTTTCTTCTGAGTCTCTGAAAGTATTGTTGATCAACATTTTCCCATTAGCCGTATAAAGTAAATAGATGGATTGGATATATTTTAAAACTGAAACAGATTCTTTACCACTGAGCCATCTGGGAAGCCCAGAGAGTATAGTATTGCAGTATTTATTGAAAAACAATCTGCATATAGTGCACCTTCATAGTTCAAGCCCATGTTGTTCAAGGGACAACTATATTCCTGCTGCTGCTGCTGCTAAGTCGCTTCAGTCGTGTCTGACTCTGTGTGACCCCATAGACGGCAGCCCACCAGGCTTCCCTGTCCCTGGGATTCTCCAGGCAAGAACACTGGAGTGGGTTGCCATTTCCTTCTCCAGTGCATAAAAGTGAAAAGTGAAAGTGAAGTTGCTCAGTCATGTCCGACTGTTTGCGACCCCATGGACTGCAGCCTTCCAGGCTCCTCCGTCCATGGGATTTTCCAGGCAAGAGCACTGGAGTGGGTGCCATCGCCTTCTCCGTGACTGTAAAAGTCACCTATAAAATGCGCTAGTGGTTGAGTACAGTACTAGTGATTCAAGCCTCATTAACGTCATCTGGTTTTAACTGCTATGTTTCAGTAACAACTTTAGGCAACCTTTAGCTCATAAATGGGCTTCTCTGGTGGCTCAGATGGTGAAGAATCTGTCTGCAATGGAGGAGACATGGGTTCGATCCCTGGGTTGGGAAGATGCCCTGAAGAAGGGAATGGTTACTCACTCCAGTATTCTGGCCTGGAGAATTCCATGGACAGATGAGCCAGGTTGACTACAGTCCATGGGGTCACAGAGATAATTTAGGAAAATCTTCCCTTCATTTATAAGCATTAGAGTAAAATAGAGCTTGTTCTCTATGCAATATTTGTTAGTTTTTTCTAGTTTCCACAGTGCCTCTCTATAAAACATCTGGCTGTTTGATACACATGCTATGATATACCTCCACACAAGTTTTTCCTTTTAAGCAGAGAACAGACTTTCTGAATCACAGAAGTTGTTTTTCTTTCTTTCTTTTTTAAGGCTGGGGAATTTAACCTGGGTAAAAATGCTTTCAGGCTTCCCTGGTGGCTCAGCAGTAAAGAATCCACCTGCCAATCAATGCAGGAGATGAAGGATACTCAGGTATGATCCCTGCATCTGGAAGATCCCCTGGAGAAGGGAATGGCAGCCCACTCCAGTATTTTTTCCTGGAGAATCCGTTGGCCAGGGTAGCCTGGCAAACTACAGTCCGTGGGGTGCAAAGAACTGGACATGAATTAGCAATTAAACAAAACCAGAAATGCTTTTACACCATGAAATAAAGATCAACAAGGTCCAGCTGCAGTCGATCACCGAGGGGTTTCATCACAGTGTGTTTGAAAGCAATTAGATAAGATCAATAGTTTTGCGTCATTATTCTTCTACCAGAGTTTCTTAAAAAGAAAAAGTTGTACAGTTTCACAGTCCTGGAACAAAAGTAAAGCACGATGGCTGTTTTTAATATAATATGGTTCAGATCATGAGCATTTGAGTAAGAGGTGGGCTCTGACCTCCTATTGTTTACAGTCTAATCAGTGAACGATACGTGTGAACAAAAACTTGCACACAACTGTGAGACAGAATGTGCATACTGTTAAAGACAGAACGAGCTCTGTGACATGCAAACCTGGCTGATTTCAAAGTATGCCTCTCAAGGTAACAATAACCTCTCATTGCCTTTATGATCACAATTTTATCTATTCGTGGTATTTAATGACAATAAAAATAACTTGTGCTGTCGTTGTGTCCAACTCTTTTCAACCCCATGAACTATAGCCCGCCAGGCTCCTCTGTCCGTGGGATTCTCCAGGTAAGAATGCTGGAGTGGGTTGCCATGCCCTCCTCCAGGGGATCTTTCCAACCCAGGGATCGAACCCATGTCTCCTGTGTCTCCTGCATTGGAAGTATGATTCTTTACCACTGAACCACCTGGAAAGCCTTAAAAATAACTGATAAAACTTACTAAATAATTCCAGTCCCAGGTACTGTTCTGATTGCCTTCCATGTTTTATGTTACTTAATTCTCATAATAACCCCATGAGGAAAACAAAGCACAGAGCAGTTTATGTCAGGAAGGGGCCTGGGAATCACATGCAGGTTTGGCTTGTGTCTGAAGCCTTTTCTTAACACCTCTGCTACCCAAAGATGGCAGAACTTACACCCATCAATGAAGAATCACTCATGTATATGTGCAGACTCATCGAATTGTACATATTACATTTGCAGTTACCTCAGTAAAGCTGTTAGAAAAATAATTTATGAGTTTCCCTGGTGGCTCACTGGTAAACGACCTGCCTGCCAATGCAGGGGACAGTGCTTTGATCCCTGGTCTGGGAAGATCCCACATGCTGCAAAGCGACTAAGCTCATGTGCCACAGCTGCTGAGCACGTGCCTTGGGGCCCAGGAGCCTCAACTACTGAAGCCCTGGACCCTGTGCTCTGCAACCAGAGAAGTCACTGCTACGAGAAGCCCACTTAACATGCAACTCGAGAGTAGCCCCTGCTCGCCACAACCAGAGGAAAGCCTGTGCAGCAGTGAAGACCCAGCACAGTCAAATTAAATTAATTTTAAAAAGACATTTTGGACAATTTAAAAAATTAAAAGAAGAAAAACCTAGTTAGACTTGTTCAGATATCTTGTTTTCATGTACTATTCCTCCGAGAGTCCCAACAGCTATTTTGAAGCCAAAGCACTCAGAATTCCTTGGTCTATACTTCCTTGCTGATGTGGGCAGATCATTTGGGTAATTCAGGACTTGTGTGATTTTATTTTCAACCTCTAGTGTTCAGATAGCTGTCACAAAAATCTCAGACCCTTCTATGCTGTGTCAAACAGGCCATGGAGAAGTCATTTCTATTAAGCAGATGTCACCATGTCTCCCATTTTCCTTTTTGCATGTTCCTTCAGCTTTTTTTTTAATAAAAAAAAAATATTAAAAGCTTCCAGTATATTATTTCTCTTGCCAAGCTGCAATTTGAAAAAAGCAGCAGACAAAACGTAGTTCTGTAGATTTGTCTCTGTTTTCTCTTTAACTTCTAAGATCAGCTCAGCCCAGTACCTCAGGATAACTCATTTGAGGCTCATATGAGTGGTGAACCTAATCTGTTATTATGAATAGCTTTGATCTCAATAAGAAACAATCAAAATAATAATGCCTAAGGTATCAGTACTGCCGCTCTTTAGGGTCCTGCCTCACCCAGGAGATGTGTTGACAAGCTTTCCGGTAAAATGCCTTTATCCGGCTCCACAGACAAGATACCACACAGGCTGCAGCATTTCTGTCTTCTCTACTGCAGGAGGAAGTTACTAGAAAATCCCACACCACCTTTACCTCAGCTCAGCCTAAAAACCCTTGGCAATTATTGTTCATAGACTTTTTGATGATGCCCATTCTGACTGGGGTGAAGGGATACCTCATTGTAGTTTTGATTTGCATTTCTCCAGTAATGAGCAATTCTTGCCTGGAGAATCCTAGGGATGGCAGAGCCTGGTGGGCTGCAGTCCATGGGGTCTCACAGAGTCGGACACGACTGAAGTGACTTAGCAGCAGCAATAATGAGCAATGTCGAACATCTTTTCATGTGTTTATTAGCCATCTGTATGTCTTATTTGGATAAATGTCTGTTTAGGTCTTCTGACCACTCTTTAAAAATTAATTTATTTTTTAATTGAAGGATAATTGCTTTACAGAATTTTGCTGCTTTCTGTCAAACCTCAACATGAATCAGCCATAGGTATACATATATCCCCTCCCTTTTGAACCTCCCTCCCATCCCTCTCCCCATCCCACCCCTTTAGGTTGATCCAGAGCCCCTGTTTGAGTTTCCTGAGCCATACAGCAAATTCCCGTTGGCTATCTATTTTACATATGGTAATGTAAGTTTCCATGTTACTCTTTCCATACATCTCACCCTCTCCTCCCCTCTCCTCACGGCCATAAGTCTATTCTCTATGCCTGTTTCTCCATTGCTGCCTTGTAAATAAATTCTTCAGTACCATTTTTCTAGATTCCGTATATATGTGTTAGAATATGGTATTGATCTTTCTCTTTCTGACTCACTTCACTCTGTATAATAGGTTCCAGGTTCATCCACCTCATCAGAACTGACTCAAATGCATTCCTTTTTATGGCTGAGTAATATTCCATTGTGTATATATATACCACAACTTCTTTATCCTTTCATCTGTCGATGGACATCTAGGTTGCTTCCATGTTCTAGCTATTGTAAATAGCGCTGCAATGAACAGTGGGATCCATGTGTCTCTTTCAGTTTTGGTTTCCTCAGGGTATATGCCTAGGAGTGGGATTGCTGGGTCACATGGTGGTTTTATTCCTAGTGTTTTAAGGAATCTCCATACTGTGTCTTCTATAGTGGCTGTATCAGTTTACATTCCCACCAACAGTGCAAGAGTGTTCCCTTTTCTCCACACCCTCTCCAGCATTTATTGTTTGTAGACGTTTTGATGAGGGCCATTCTGACCAGAGTGAGGTGACACCTCATTGTTGTTTTGATTTGCATTTCTCTAACAATAAGCAATGGAGAAGGAAATGGCAACCCACTCCAGTGTTCTTGCCTGGAGAATCCCAGGGACGGGGGAGCCTGGAGGGCTGCCGGCTATGGGGTCGTACAGAGTCGGACATGACTGAAGCGACTTAGCAGCAGCAGCAGCAACAATGAGCAATGTGTTTGTTAACCATCTGTTTGTCTTCTTTGGAGAAATGTCTGTTTAGGTCTTTTCCCCACTTTTTGATTGGATTGTTTGTTTTTCTGGTATTGAGTTGTATGAGCTGCTTGTATATTTTGGAAATTAATCCTTTGTCAGTGGTTTCATTTCCTGTTATTTTCTCCCATTCTGAGGCTTTTCTTTTCACCTTGTTTATAGTTTCCTTTGCTGTGCAAAAGCTTTTAAGTTTAATCAGGTCCCACTTGTTTACCTTTGTTTTTATTTCCGTTACTCTAGCAGGTGGGTCATAGAGGATCTTGCTTTGATTTATGTCATCGAGTGTTCTGCCTATGTTTTCCTCTAAGAGTTTCATAGTTTCTGGTCTTACATTTAGGTCTTTAATCCATTCTGAGTTCATCTTTGTGTATGGTGTTAAGAAGTGTTCTAATTTCATTCTTTTACATGCAGCTGTTCAGTTTTCCCAGCACCATTTATGAAGAGGCTGTCTTTGCCCCATTGTATATTCTTGCCTCCTTTGTCAAAAATAAGGTGCCCATAGGTGCATGGGTTTATTTCTGGGCTTTCTATCTTGTTCCATTGGTCTATATTTCTGTTTTTTTTTTTGCCAATACCATACCATCTTGATGACTGTAGCATTGTAGTATAACAGGAAGTCAGAAAGCTTGATTCCTCCAGCTCCATTCTTCTTCCTCAAGACTGCTTTGGCTAATCGGGGTCTTGTGTGTTTCCATATGAATTGTGAAATTTTTTGTTCTAGTTATGTGAAAAATGCCCTTGGTAATTTGATAGGGATTGTGTTGAATCTGTAGATTGCATTTTGTAATATAGTCATTTTCACAATATTGATTCTTCCTACCCAGGAACATGGAATATCTTTCCATTTGTTTATATCATCTTTGATTTTTTTTCATTAGTGCCTTATAATTTTCTGTGTATAGTTCTTTTGTCTCCTTAGGTAAGTTTATTCCAAGATATTTAATGCTTTTTCTTGCAATGGTGAATGGGATTAATTCCTTAATTTCTCTTTCTGAGTTTTCATTGTTAGTATATAGAAATGCAAGTGATTTCTGTGTATTGATTTTGTATCCTGCAACTTTGCTGAATTCACTGATTAGCTCTAGTAATTTTCTGATACTGTCTTTAGGGTTTTCTATGTCCAGTATCATGTCATCTGCAAACAGTGGGAGCTTTACTTCTTCTTTTCTGATCTGGATTCCTTTTATTTCTTTTTCTTCTTTGATTGCTGTGGCTAGGACTTCCTTCAACAAAGGTCCATTTAGTCAAGGCTATGGTTTTTCCTGTGGTCATGTATGGATGTGAGAGTTGGACTGTGAAGAAAGCTGAGTGCCAAAGAATTGATGCTTTGATCTGTGGTGTTGGAGAAGACTCTTGAGAGTCCCTTGGACTGCAAGGAGATCCAACCAGTCCATTCTGAAGGAGATCAGCCCTGGGATTTCTTGGGAAGGAATGATGCTAAAGCTGAAACTCCAGTACTTTGGCCACCTCATGCAAAGAGTTGACTCATTGGAAAAGACCCTGATGCTGGGAGGGATTGGGGGCAGGAGGAGAAGGGAACAACAGAGGATGAGATGGCTGGATGGCATCACTGACTCGATGGACATGAGTCTGAGTGAACTCCGGGAGTTGGTGATGGACAGGGAGGTGCTGCGATTCATGGGGTCGCAAAGAGTCAGACACAACTGAGCAACTGAACTGAACTGAACTGAATAGTGGCAAAAGAGGACACTCTTGTCTTGTTTCTAATCTTAGGGGGAATGCTTTCAGTTTTTCGCTATTGAGAATAGTGTTTGTCATAGGTTTATATGGCCTTTACTATGTTGAGGTAGGTTCCTTCTATGCCCATTTTTTGAAGAGTTTTAATCATATAAGTAGGTGCTGAATTTTGTCAAAGGCTTTTTCTGCATCTATTGAGATGATCATATGGTTTTTATCTTCAATTTATTTTATTTTATTTTTAAACTTTACATAATTGTATTAGTTTTGCCAAATATCAAAATGAATATGCCACAGGTATACATGTGTTCCCCATCCTGAACCCTCCTCCCTCCTCCCTCCCCATACCATCCCTCTGGGTCGTCCCAGTGCACTAGCCCCAAGCATCCAGTATCGTGCATCGAACCTGGACTGGCAACTCGTTTCTTACATGATATTTTACATGTTTCAATGCCATTCTCCCAAATCTTCCCACCCTCTCCCTCTCCCACAGAGTCCATAAGACTGTTCTATACATCAGTGTCTCTTTTGCTGTCTCATACACCGGGTTATTGTTACCATCTTTCTAAATTCCATATATATGCGTTAGTATACTGTATTGATGTTTTTCCTTCTGGCTTACTTCACTCTGTATAATAGGCTTCAGTTTCATCCACCTCATTAGAACTGATTCCAATGTATTCTTTTGAATGGCTGAGTAATACTCCATTGTGTATATGTACCACTGCTTTCTTATCCATTCATCTGCTGATGGACATCTAGGTTGCTTCCATGTCCTGGCTATTATAAACAGTGCTGCGATGAACACTGGGGTACACGTGTCTCTTTCCCTTCTGGTTTCCTCAGCGTGTATGCCCAGCAGTGGGATTGCTGGATCATAAGGCAGTTCTATTTCCAGTTTTTTAAGGAATCTCCACACTGTTCTCCATAGTGGCTGTACTAGTTTGCATTCCCACCAACAGTGGAAGAGGGTTCCCTTTTCTCCACACCCTCTCCAGTATTTATTATTTGTAGACTTTTGGATCGCAGCCATTCTGACTGGTGTGAAATGGTACCTCATAGTGGTTTTGATTTGCATTTCTCTGATAATGAGTGATGTTGAGCATCTTTTCATGTGTTTGTTAGCCATCTGTATGTCTTCTTTGGAGAAATGTCTATTTAGTTCTTTGGCCCATTTTTTGATTGGGTCATTTATTTTTCTGGAGTTGAGCTGTAGGAGTTGCTTGTATATTTTTGAGATTAGTTGTTTGTCAGTTGCTTCATTTGCTATTATTTTCTCCCATTCTGAAGGCTGTCTTTTCACCTTGCTAATAGTTTCCTTTGATGTGCAGAAGCTTTTAAGGTTAATTAGGTCCCATTTGTTTATTTTTGCTTTTATTTCCAATATTCTGGGAGGTGGGTCATAGAGGATCCTTCTGTGATGTATGTCAGAGAGTGTTTTGCCTATGTTCTCCTCTAGGAGTTTTATAGTTTACAGGCCAATATCACTGATGAACATAGATGCAAAAATCCTTAACAAAATTCTAGCAATCAGAATCCATCAGCAGATGAATGGATAAGAAAGCTGTGGTACATATACACAATGGAGTATTACTCAGCCATTCAAAAGAATACATTTGAATCAGTTCTAATGAGGTGGATGAAACTGGAACCTATTATACAGAGTGAAGTAAGCCAGAAGGAAAAACATCAATACAGTATACTAACGCGTATATATGGAATTTAGAAAGATGGTAACAATAACCCGGTGTATGAGACAGCAAAAGAGACACTGATGTATAGAACAGTCTTATGGACTCTGTGGGAGAGGGAGAGGGTGGGAAGATTTGGGAGAATGGCATTGAAACATGTAAAATATCATGTAAGAAACGAGTTGCCAGTCCAGGTTCGATGCACGATACTGGATGCTTGGGGCTAGTGCACTGGGACGACCCAGAGGGATGGTATGGGGAGGGAGGAGGGAGGAGGGTTCAGGATGGGGAACACATGTATACCTGTGGCATATTCATTTTGATATTTGGCAAAACTAATACAATTATGTAAAGTTTAAAAATAAAATAAAATTAAAAAAATATTTTTACAAAAAAAAAGAAAAAGAATCCAACAACACATTAAAAAGATCATACACCATGATCAAGTGGGCTTTATCCCAGGGATGTAAGGATTCTTCAATATCCGCAAATCAATCAATGTAATACACCACATTAACAAATTGAAAAATAAAAACCATATGATTATCTCAATAGATGCAGAGAAAGCCTTTGACAAAATTCAACATCCATTTATGATAAAAACTCTCCAGAAAGCAGGAATAGAAAGAACATACCTCAACATAATAAAAGCTATATATGACAAACCCACAGCAAACATTATCCTCAGTGGTGAAAAATTGAAAGAATTTCCTCTAAAGTCAGGAACAAGACAAGGGTGCCCACTTTCACCATTACTATTCAACATAGTTTTGGAAGTTTTGGCCACAGCAATCAGAGCAGAAAAAGAAATAAAAGGAATTCAATTTGTTAATATGGTGTATCACATTGATTGATTTCTGTATATTGAAGAATCCTTGCATCCCTGGAATAAACCCAACTTTATCATGGTGTATGAGCTTTTTGATGTGTTGCTGAATTCTGTTTGCTAAAATTTAATTGAGGATTTTTGCATATATGTTCATCAGTGACATTGGCCTGTATTTTTCTTTTTTGTGTTGTCTTTGTCTGGTTTTGGTATCAGGGTGATGGTGGCCTCATAGAATGAGTTTGGAATTCCTGTGGAATTTTTGGAAAGAGTTTTAGAAAGATAGGCATTAGCTCTTCTCTAAATATTTAATAAAATTCTCCTGTGGCTTTTGTTTTTTGGGAGGTTTTTGATCACAGCTTCAATTTCAGTGCTTGTAATTGGGTTGTTCATAATTTCTGTTTCTTCCTGGTTCAGTCTTGGAAGATTGAACTTTTCTAAGAATCTGTCCATTTCTTCCAGGCTATCTATTTTATTGCTATATAGTTGTTCATAATAGTCTCTTATAATACTTTGTATTTCTGCCTTGTCTGTTGTAACCTCTCCTTTTTCATTTCTAATTTTCTTAATTTGATTCTTTCTTTTTTTCTTGATGAGTCTAGCTAAGGGTTTGTCAATTTTGTTTATCTTCTCAAAGAACCAGCATTTAGTTTTATTAATCTTTACTATTGTTTCTTTCATTTCTTTTCAGTTATTTCTGCCTGGATCTTTATGATTTCTTTCCTTCTACTAATTTTGGGTTTTTTTTTCCTCCTTCTTTTTCCAGTTGCTTTAGGTGTAAAGTTAGGTTGTCTATTCAATATTTATCTTGTTTCTTGAAGTAGGATTGTATTGCTATAAACTTCCCTCTTAGAACTGCTTTTGCTGCATCCCATAGGTTTTGAGTTGTATTTTCATTGTCATTTGTTTCTAGAAATTTTTTGATTTTCCTTTTGATTTCTTCAGTAACCTGTTGGTTATTTAGAAATGTGTTGTTCAATCTCCATGTGTTTGTGTTTCTTACAGTTTTTTTTTTTCTTATAATTGCTATCTAGTCTCATTGCATTGTGGTCAGAGAAGATGCTTGATACAATTTCAATTTTCTTACATTTACTGAGGTTTGATTTGTGACTCAAGATGTGGTCTATCCTGGAGAATGTTCCATGTGCACTTGAGAAGAAGGTGTATTCTTCTGCCTTTAGATGGAATATCTTGAAGATATCAATGAGATATATCTCATTTAATATATCATTTAAGACTTGTGTTTCCTTATTAATTTTCTGTTTGGATGATCTGCCCATTGGTGTGAGTGGTGTGTTAAAGTCTCCTACTATTATTGTGTTACTGTCAATTTCTCCTTTTACGTCTGTTAGTGTTTGTCTTATGTATTGAGGTGCTCCTATGTTGGGTGCGTAGATATTTACAATTGTTATGTCTTCCTCTTGGATTGATCCCTTGATCATTATGTAGTGTCCTACCTTATCTCTTGTAATCTTCTTTATTTTAAGGTCTATTTTGTCTGATATGAGGATTGCTACTCCAGCTTTCTTTTGCTTCCCATTTGCAGGAAATATATTTTCCCACCCTCTCACTTTCAGTTTATAAGTGTCTTGAGGTCTGAAGTGAGTTTCTTGTAGACAGCATATATATGGGCCTTGTTTTTGTATTCATTCAGCCAGTCTGTGTCTTTTCGTTGGAGCATTTAATACATTTACATTTAAAGTAATTATTGATATATATGTTCCTATTGCCATTTTCTAATTGTTTGGGGTTGATTTTGTAGATCTTTTTTCTTCTGTTGCATTTCTTGACTAGGTAAGTCCCTTT
Source organism: Bos indicus x Bos taurus (assembly GCF_003369695.1). NCBI lineage: Eukaryota > Metazoa > Chordata > Mammalia > Artiodactyla > Bovidae > Bos > Bos indicus x Bos taurus. Next base: position 5,125,502 of record NC_040083.1, on the reverse strand, counting down.
AACATTTGTTGTAAAGCTGGTTTGGTGGTACTGAATTCTCTTTTGCTTGTCTGAAAAGCTTTTTATTTCTCCATCAATTTTGAGTGAGATCCTTGCTGGGTACAGCAATCTTGGTTGTAGATTTTTCCCTTTTACTACTTTAAATATATCCTGCCACTCCCTTCTGGCTCGCAGAGTTTCTGCTGAAAGATCAGCTGTTCTGCCCACTTTTTGATTGGGTTGTTTGTTTTTCTGATATGAGCTGCTTGTATATTTTGGAGATTAATCCTTTGTCAGTTGTTTCATTTGCTATTTTCTCCCATTCTGAGGGCTTTCTCCCATTCTCTGTCTTTTCACCTTATTTATAGTTTCCTTTGCTGTGGAAAAGCTTTTAAATTTCATTAAGTCCCATTTGTTTATTTTTGTTTTTATTTCCATTACTCTAAGAGGTGGGTCATACAGGCTCTTGCAGTTTGTCATAGAGTGTTCTGCCTGTGTTTCCTCTAAGAGTTTTAGAGTATGGAGAAAAGGGAATCTTCTTGCACTGTTGATGGGAATGCAAATTGATACAGCCACTCTGGAGAAGAGTATGGAGGTTCCTTAAAAAACTAGGAATAAAAGTACCATATGAGCTGGGTATCCCACTACTGGGCATATACTATAGGGAAACCATAGTTGAAAAAGACACATGTACCCCAATATTCATTGCATCCCTATTTACAGTAGCTAGGATATGAACGCAATCTAGATGTCCATTGACAGGTGAATGGATAAAGAACTTGCAGTACATACATACAGTGGAATATTACTCAGCTATAAAAGGAATGCATTTGTATAGATTGTAATAAGGTGAATGAACCTTGAGCCTATTATACAAAGTGAAGTAAGTCAGAAAGAGAAAGACAAATATATTAACACATATATATGGAATCTAGAAAGGTGGTAGTGAGGAGCCTATTCACCAGGCGGCAGTGGAGATGCAGACATAGAGAACAGACTTGTCGACACAAGCGGGCACTGGGGTGGGGAGGAGAGGGTAGGACCAATGGAGAGAGTGGCATGGAAACATAATCAGATGTAAAATAGATAGCCAGTGGGAACTTGCTGTATGATTCAGGGATAACTCTGTGATAACCTAGAAGGGTGGGATGGGGTGAGAGGTAGGTAAGAGGTTCAAGAGGGAGGGGACATATGTAAACCTATGGTTGACTCAAGTTGATGTATGGCAGAAACCAACTCAATATTGTAGAGAAATCATCCTCCAATTAAAATTAATAAATTAAAAAAAATAATAAAGAAAACTTGGGAAGAATGAGGTAGTAGTAAATTTTGGTGGTAAATATATTCCACTCATTCTTATATTATCATTTTTAGTCACTGATGGATCTCAAAAGCAAACACTTGAGTGTATTTGATCTCCTTTGTCATGTATACCTATGATTTTCTTTTTAAGCTCTTCATTTAATTATTTTTTTATTCTTTCCATTTTTATTTTTTTTCTCAAACCTGTGCTCATGTCCCTGTAGTGGATCTGCTGCTCTTCTCAGTCACTCAGTCGTGTCCAACTCTTTGTGACCCTGTGGACAGTAGTAGCCCACCAGGCTCCTCTGTCCATGGGATTCTTCGATACTGGAGTAGTTGCCATGCCCTCCTCCAGGGGATCTTCCTGACCCAGAGATCGAACCCATATCCCAGCGGATTCTTTACCACTAGCACCACCTGGGAAACCCACAGGTACTCTTACCCCAGGTGGGACTTGAACCCACAGTCCCTGGCTTAGGAGGACAGTGCCTTATCCATTAGGTTTCTGGGGCCTCTGCAGTGGGTGGTTACCAATTTTTGGCATTGCAGCATTCATGTCTCTTAATTAACAATACCATTATTTCCCTGGGGGAACTTCCTCTCTTCTGTTTGGAGTAGAGTTTGGGGAGATGGAATATATTCTCACTTCCCACCAGCCCCTTATCTGAAGCTCTTCATGCACTGCCCTGGGATAAAGAGCTAGGACAGGACATCATCTCCAAGATCCTGAATCTTGAGCTGGAGTGGAGATAGGTAATTGTCTCTCTTTCATTATAACAGGAGTCCATCCATCCATCACACGCTCCATCGTGTCTGACTCTTTGCAACCCTATGGATTGTAACCACCAGGCTCCTCTGTCCATGGGATTTTCCTGGCAAGAATACTGGAGTAGGTTGCCATTTCTTCCTCCAGGGGATTCCTGACCCAGTGTTCAAACCCATGTCTCTTACATCTCCTGCATTGGCAGTCAGACTCTTTCCACTTGAGCCATCAGGGAAGCCCTATTACAGAGATGGCGCGAGCTAAAACTATGAACATATTCCTCCAGCAAGGCTTTCTGGATTTTTCTGTTCCCTGGATGTGTTCTTTAGCCTCCCTTTTGACCTGGGAAGATCCCCTATATCCTGTCATTAAATTCTCCTTTTGTTTTAGTTAGTTGAGACTGTTTCTGTTGCTTGCAGCAAAGGAATTCTAGTTGATACAATCCTTGACTGCATTTTCTCTTCCTTTATTATTATTACTGTCACTTTTTTTCTAACCATTTCCAACTCATATTTTACCTCTATTAACGTATTATCCTTTCTTTTTTAAGTTAACTTATTTATTTTTAATCGGTAGATGGTTGCTTTACAATATTGGGTTGGTTTCTGCCATACATCACCGTGAATCAGCCATAGGTGTACATATGTCCCTTCCCTCTTGACCCTCTCTCCCACCTCCCACCCCACCCCACCCTTCTAGGTGAGCACCAGATTTGAGCTCCCTGCATCATTCAGCAAATTCCCACTGACTATCTACTTTACATATGGGAAAATCACTGCAGATGGTGATTGCAGACATGAAATTAAAAGATGATTACTCTTTGGAAGGAAAGTTATGACCAACCTAGACAGTATATTAAAAAGCAGAGACATCACTTTGTCAACAAAGGTCTGTCTAGTCAAGGCTATGGTTTTTCCAGTGGTCATGTATGGATGTGAGAATTGGACTGTGAAGAGGGCTGAGTGCCGAAGAATTGATGGTTTTGAACTGTGGTGTTGGAGAAGACTCTTGAGAGTCCCTTGGACTACAAGGAGATTCAACCAGTCCATCCTAAAGGAGATTAGTCCTGGGTATTCATTGGAAGGACTGATGCTGAAGCTGAAACTCCAGTACTTTGGCCACCTGATGCGAAGAGTTGACTCATTGGAAAAGACCCTGATGCTGGGAGGGATTGGGGGCAGGAGAAGAAGGGGATGACAGAGGATGAGATGGCTGGATGGCATCACTGACTCGATGGACATGAGTTTGGGTGAGCTTCAGGAGTTGGTGATGGACAGGGAGGCCTGGCGTGCTCCGATTCATGGGATTGCAAAGAGTCAGATACGGCTAAGCAATTGAACTGAACTGAACTGAACTGAACTGAATGTATGTTGCAATATTATCCTTTCTTAGCACTTGGGATTTGTAGGTTTTTCCCCCTCAAAAGATAATACTTATTTGATTTCACTGAGATAGGTTTGTTCATTTTTGATCTCCTTTGTGAGTGTCATTTTGTGTCCCTATGTAGCTCTTTTATTTGCCTTTGTGAATGATTTTCCTTGCCTCGCCTCGCACTGGTCACAGTCAGGTTGCTCATCAGGTTGTCTGGTTGTTCATCTGGGGAGGGGATCATTCTTGTTAGGATGCTGGCAGTGGAGGGGAGGCCCCTGGAGTTGGCAGGGACAGCAGATGGGTCAGATTTGGGTCTGCTTCCTGGGCTTTGTCTCATCAGCACGTGCAGGCAGATCATTTACCACTGAGCCACCAAGGAAGCCCCACAGTGTTGTTGTTGTTCGGGCTCTTAAGTTGTGTCTGACTCTTTGTGACCCCATGAACGGCAGCATGCCAGGCTTCCCTGTCCTTCACTATCTCCTGGAATTTACTCAAACTTATGTCCATTGAGTTGGTGATGCCATATAAGCATCTCATCCTCTGTCACCCCCTTCCCCTCCTGCCTCAGTCTTTCCCAGCATCAGGGTTTTTTTTTTGCAATGAGGTGGCTCTTTGCATCAGCTGGCCAAAGTATTGGAGCTTCAGCATCAGTCCTTCCAGTGCATATTCAGGACTGATTTCCTTTAGGATTGACTGGTTTGATCTCCTTGCAGTCCAAGGGACTCTCAATGGTCTTCTCCAGCACCACAATTCAAAAGCATCAATTCTTTGGTGCTCAGCCTTCTTTATGGTCCAGCTATCACATCTGTGCATGACTCCTGGAGAAACCTTAGCTTTGACTATAAGGACCTTTGTCAGGAAAGTGATATCTCTGCTTTTGTAATATGTTGTCTGAGTTTGTCATAGGTTTTCTTGCAAGGAGCAAGAATCTTTTCATTTCATGGCAGCAGTCACCGTCCACACTCAGGTGATAGTTGGCACAAAATGACAACCCTTGCTTGACTCAGTAGCTTCCGTGGAGGTTATGAAAGGGCTTTGTAAAGAGCACTGGGTCTGCGCCTCCAGTCTCTCTCCCTTGCTTGATTTCAGTAGCCTCCTAAATGGTTTCCCAAGTGCTCTCCCATCCCTGCCACTTCTTGTCCACATGGCAGCCAGAGAACCTCCTGGAATGTCCCAGAAAGTCCACAAGGCTCTCCCTATCCTGGCCACAGCCCACTCTCTGCTTCCATCTGCTACCACCACCCTCTTCTCCTCCATCGCTCTGTTGCAGCCCCCTGGCCTCTTTGCTGCTCCTACGATACCCAGATCTGCTCCAGCCCAGCCTGAGGTGTTCCATCTCTGCAGGTTTTCCTCAAATGATATCGAAAGCACCTCTCCGGGCCCTCTTCCTGCCCTGTCTACCCCTTCCTTGCTCTACATCTCACCATCAGACTTAAATTCCTTGCTATATTGTATGTACTTTCCTGGATGGCTCCCTACTCCAATATGAATTCCAGGAGAGTGGATGCATTGCCAGTTCATTTATTCCTGAGCCCTTGCTCTGAGCGTGATGCTGAGGTCGGCACACAATGCATATTTGCTGAATGAATATTAGATGACTGATTCTTAGTGAGGTCTTCCCTGGCAGCTTAAGCGGTAAAGAATCTGCCTGCAATACAGGAGTCAATGCAAGAGATGTGGGTTTGATCCCTCTGTCTGGAAGATCGCCTGGAGCAGGGTGTGGCAACCCACTCCAGTGTTCTTGCCTGGAGAATCCCAGGGACATAGGAGCCTGGCAGGGTCATAAAGAGTCGGACATGACCGAAGCGGCTTAGCGTGCATGCACGTACTTAGTGAAAGTAGCAGTTTACAGTTGTTTTTTCTTCAGAAGACGCACCTGGCTAAAGGGAATGTCACCTCTTTTCCATCACACTTTTTGCTGAGCCATTCAAAGATGCATTTGAAGAAATTATGTCTATATAATAGAATTTTCATAAAGTGCAACTCTAAAGATACATTTCAAGGACATAGAGCCTTGTCCCAGCTTAGAAGTCTTCAGGAGGGAGGTAGAAATTCAGTGAATTCCATTCTTTTTTATTTTCAAAGAACTACCTGCCAAGCAATTGGAGAATACATCACCAGTGATTAGTCTACAGTTAGACCCAGTCCACCCCGACCAAAGACAGAGGGAAGGGCCATTTCCTTCCTCCAAGTCAAGACTTGCAGAATTTGAGACTTCCCTGGAAGTTCAGTGGTTAAGATTTCACCTTCCAATTAGGAGGTGATGGTTCAATCCCTGATTGAGGAGCTATGGTCCCACAAGGCTCATGGCCAAGAAACCAAAACATAAAACAGAGATAATGTAACAAGTTCAATAAAGACTTTAAGAATGGTCCATATCAAAAAATAAAAATAAAAGTCTTGTTAAATTAGAGATTATTTTCATCCTAAGGCTCATGAGTAGAACTTAAATCAGAGAATTGCTTTTATCTCATCCATTAAAGCTCGTTGGATTGGAAAAGCATTTTCTAAAAGCCTAGAGAACTACAGCCCTAAACTCACTCATCCTTTCCAATCTTCAGGTCCCACTTAGGCATCTCACTGAAATGTCTCCAATAAAATTGTCTCATAAGGAGCAGAAATGAGCTTTCGCATGTGTTTTGGATGGCCTGAAAGTGCCCATTCGCTTTTTCAGCTCTATTCAACTGTCTCTTTCCTTCAGATAAATCCTTTCGAATTCTTGTGCCTTGCACATATATATAGCTATAAGAGACATTTTCTCCAGGATTGTGCCAACGTGTCTCACTGTGATGTTGATTTAAACAGACGGGGTCTTACACTTTGCTAAGTGAACAAAACGTGTGGCTATTGATGTGGTTTGTGTGCAGCCAAAAGGCTGGGGGTGGGGCCACTTACTTCCCCTTGAACAGACCACCAGGATTATTCTTAAAGGCCTCACTCCCTACTTCTCTCCTCTGGACACACACTGCCCTAATTCTGGCTTCAGGGGAAAGGGAATAAAAGGTAATTATAATATTTCATTTACTTCCCGCCTGTGGAGGATTCACAGGGAAGGGCGATGCAATTACATGGAGGCAGCAGTGAAGGCTGAAGCCGTTGGGGCTGCCTGTCTCTGCTCCATAAAGCAGGTCATCCTGTTACCACCGGACAGTAATTTCCAGAAAATCCTGTAATTAGGTTGTGAAATGGTAGCAAATAGGATGAACCGAAGAGGCAGATGTGTGGCCCAAAGTAATTTGGCTTCTCCTAAAAGGCGTCGCAACCCACCTCCTTCCTATTTATTACAGCCCCACAATATACCGTGTTATGCTATACTGGGGGGTGATGGGAGGCAGGCACTTAACTGTAATGAAATTAGATTCCCCCTCACCTGCAACAGAGGCACAGTGACATCTTCTTGTAAAAGCTATGCAAGTGGTTTCTCAAAAATAGACATGACACAAAAACATGGGAATGCACTTCACCATAAAGAATAAAAGAGCTCAAGGCTGAGGAGGCTGCTCACTTACTGTCCCTCTGAACCACCTGCTCCTGGTTTGACGCTGTCGTCAAGCCAGGCAGGTAGAGGAGGATAAACAACAGTCAATGTGCCATCATGGTATTTTTTTTTTCAACAATTAAATAAATGTATATTTTGTTTCTTATAGCATCCATATCCATGTTTAAATACAGATCATGGAATTTAGGTATGTATTCAGTCACAGCATTTCCCAAAGTGTGTTTCCTTCTAGGAAGTGGTTCTAAAAGCTTGATGGCCTCTAGAATCACCTTGTGCTGGAGAAACTGGCAGATCTCAAGGCCCCATTGGGGAGCCTCTGATGCAGGATCTGAGGGTCGGGGTTGGGACCAAAGCCTGCATTTTCCTAGATTTTATTGTATTTACTTTTTGGCTGTGCTGGGTCTTCGTTGCTGTGCAGGCTTTCTCTATTTGTGGCGTGGGTGTGTGTGTTCTCAGTTGCTCAGTCATGTCCAACTCTTTGTGACTCTATGGACTGGAGCCCGCCTGGCTCCTCTGTCCATGGGATTTTCCAGGCAAGAATACTGGAGTGGGTTGCCATTTCCTCCTCCAGCACCTTCATGTTTTGTCTACAAAGATCGTTTTCCTGTTTCTAGATGATGAACAGCAACAAAGAATATGGTCCTGTCTTGAAATGATGGTCCTGACTTCTGCTGTTTTGTTGAATTTGCATAGTCATTTTCTGTTTCCTTTAGAAGGGTGCATGTAGAGGGCAAAAAAGTAAGAAGATTGGAAAATAAGCACCTGTGTGATCCTAAAGGAAATAAACCCTGAATATTTATTGGAAGGACTGATGCTGCCAGCTGATGTGAAGAGCAGACTCATTGGAAAAGTCCCTGATGCTGGGAAAGATTGAGGGCAGGAGGAGAAGGGGATGACAGAAGATGAGATGGTTGAATGACATCACCGACTCAATGGACATGAGTTTGAGCAAACTGTGGGAGATAGTGAAGGACAGGGAAGCCTGGCATGCTGTAGTCCATGGGATTGCCAAGAGCCAGACAGAACTTAGTGACTGAATAACAACAAATATAATATTTTAAATAAGTTGAAAGCTTACCAGGATGTATGATCTAATGTTTTTATATTGAAAGAGTTGGTTCTCACTCCATTCTTTCTTCCTGTTTTATCAGACTGATCTGTCTGGCACTTTGGAACTGAATCTGATTTTCAGATGTGAGCTGGTCCAATCCCTCATTGAATAAAGCAGCAAGGTCAGGGATCATCAAGTAGTCAGAGGAGCAATCTTACATAATCATTTACCTAAGATTCAGCTGTGAAGACTAATACCTTGATTAGACATTGAGATAAGTGGGGATAACAAGGCAACCCATGACACACCTTTCAATCAGTGATGCCAAGGACAGTATTGTGTTAGAAACTTCAGCCCCTGGAGGGAGAGATCAACTGTCCTTGGTGAGTGGGCTGCACAGAGCTTAGTGCAGGGTCCCTGGGAAGGAACACTCGCCAGGATGTGGACCACTGGAGACTGAGATGGAAAACATGCCGACAGTGCATGATGGCACTGCACACAGAGGGGAGTTTGCTGCAAATGAAGAAGCTCTCAAGAAGAGAGATCCATCAGCAGGATCAAAGAAGCTTAATCACTGGAGCTGCAGGACTCCACAAGAGGCAGAGACTTCAGGGAACCAGAGCTGCAGGAAAATAAAACGATAGAGGTAGAGGAAATTCAGGGATGTTGGTAGAAATTGCATGGGTAACTGGTGACGTGGGCTTCCCTGGTGGTTCAGCAGTAAAGAATCTGCCTGTTATGCAGGAGGCGCAGTTTTGATCCCTGAGTCGGGAAGACCTCCTGGAGAAGGAAATGGCAACCCACTCCAGTATTCTTGCCTGGGAAATCCCATGGACAGAGGAGCCTGGAGGGCTACAGTACAGGGGGCTGCCAAGAGTTGGATACTGCTTTGTGACTAAGCAACAACTAGTGATGCAATGTCTTCTTTTAAAAAGCAAATACCCCAAGGTATTGAAAACCCTTGAGAGCGATTTGTGATTAGTATTCAGAGACCCTTAGGAAGTGGCCCAGGTTAAGTGGTAGGATTGAGGAAACAGGAACTCTGAACGTCCATGACCTTGATTCCAGTTAGAACAAGGTACTGCTTTCTTAAGCTGTGGCCATGTTTGTCATTGTCTCACACATTTTACTTTACCTCACATTATTTGAACTATGATTTACATTTTGTTTCCTTTACATGTTAAATTTTAACTGATCATCATCTTAAGCAAAACTATTCTTAACATCATTAATGTATTTTTTTCTAATACAAGTTATAATAAATGCAAAATATTAACATTAAAAATAAGAGAGAGAATCTCTATCACTTAGACAATCCATGGAATGTGAACCATATTTTAAGAAAACCATTTGTCACATCAGCATCTCTGTGTCTTTTTTAAAATTCTTTTCTTTTTTGAAAGTCTTCAGAATCTTAGCTGGCTTTCCACATGCATAATCATGCCCTCTTCACATTTTCTCTTCTGCTTTCTATCTGAGATAAAACACAGTTTTGCTCTGATTTAGAACACAGTTTCTTTTAAATCCACTCTGTAGAAGTGAGTATAGTAAGTCATCCATCTCCTTCAGCATAAAGGCTGGCTAAATTTGCTGGGGCATCTTCCCAAGATAATTTAATAAATATTATTTTATCACCTACTATTGCAGAGTCTGTGCTGATATTCTGAGAGATATAAAAGAGAAACATGAAATGAGCAGTTCCCATTCTCAAGGAGGTTGCAACTCACTGGGGTGACTCAGAGAGGCAATAGAACTAGCTATAATTCAAGGTCATAAAAGATGGACACAGAAAGTGACAAAGCAAGAGTGAGGAGAGAGAAATTCATTCCAACCAGGGAGGCAAGGGGACTTCTTATAGGAGAAAAGGCTGACTTTGGCCTTGAACCCTGGGCCACTTATAAAAGACTTTAGAAGTGGCTATAGAACGGGGAAAGTGATAGAGATGTTTAGAGTATTTCAATGTGATGAATGTAGGATATAGAAGCCGCCTCTGGTAGGAGAAGGCACATCAAGGGACAAGGATGTATTTATTGGGGTGTCAAAGGCTCTCTGGTCTTCCCCTTTAACCTACACCATTGACTAAACTTATCATTCATTTTAATTCTTTGGGGTTATATTCACTTAATGAAGCTTTTTTGATTTCATGATATTTATAATTCTTTCTAAAAACATTTATTTATTTATCTATTTGACTGCACTAGGTCTTAATTGCAGCATGTGGGATCTTTAGCTGCTGCATGTGAACTCTTAGTTGGGGTGTAGGGGATCTGGTTCACTGACCAGGGGTCGAATCCGGGCCCCCTGCATTGGGAGTATGGAGTGTTAGTTACTGGACCACTGGAAGAGTCCCTATAACTAAATCCTGTGGGAGACACAGAAATCCAAAACTATTTTCTGTGTTTAAAGAGCCTTAAAATGCATTTAGAGATATTCAAGGAAACTTAGATGATCCAAGGGTCATGTGAGTGTACACATGAATTGTTGCAGGACCTTAGCCCTCCATAAGGACTGAGGTGAATGGGGGCGGCGTTGTGGAGCTGGGGCCCCTGCTCTTGACTTAAATTAAGACAGAACCAGGAAATGCATTGAGGAAGACGCAAAGCATTGGGAAGGAATCACCTAGTATATTTGTGTAGGGAAGGGAGACTGACGTATCAGATATATGCAGTGAACACATTTGGAGAGGAAAATTTGGGTCACATTATGTAGGTTCTTGAATGCTAGGCTGACACTTTTGAATGACTTTGTCAGAGGTCATAGGAGGTTACTGAGGAAAGAATAAAACAAAAAGATGAAAACAGAGCTGGACAGGATATCAGAGGCCTTTGGATCTTCTGCCCTTGCTTTGTGAAGAGGACACGTTTCTTTACCAGTGGTATCTAGGACATTTGGCAGAGTCTGCTTTGGAAAGTGGGGCTTCCCAAGTGGCACAGAGGTAAGGAATCTGTCTCCCAATGGAGGAGACAGGAGACCCCTGGTTCAGGAAGATCCCCTGGAGAAGGAAATGCAACCTGCTCTAGTATGCTAGCCTGCGGGAGCCCATGGACAGAGGAGCATGGCAGCTCTATAGTACATACACACATGCTTTTATATATATTATATATATATATTCTTTTCTCATACAGGCCATTACAGAGTATTGAGTAGAGTTCCCTGTGCTATACAGCAGGTTCTTATTAGTTATCTATTTTATATAAAGTAGCATGTATATGTCAATCTCAATGTCCCAATTTATCCTGCCCTCCTTATCCCCTGGTAACTGTAAGTTTGTGTTCTATATATCTATGACTCTATTTTTTTGGTAAATAAGTTAATTTGTACCCTTTCTTTTTAGTTTCCACATACAAGTGATGTCATATATTTGTCCTTCTGTGTCCTATTTACTTTACTCAGGATAACAATCTCCAGATCCCTCTGTGTTGCTGCAAATAGCATTATTTTGTCCTTTTAATGGCTGAGTAATATTCCATTTGTGTATGTACCACATCTTCTTTATCCATTTCTTTGTTGCTGGTTGCTTCCATGTCCTGGCTATTGTAAATAATGCTGTGATGGGTGCATGTGGCTTTGAATTATGGTTTTCCTTAGGACATGGAACAACAGACTGGTTGCAAACAGGAAAAGGAGTATGTCAAGGCTGTATATTGTCACCCTGCTTATTTAACTTCTATGCAGAGTACATCATGAGAAACACTGGGGCTGGAAGAAGCACAAGCTGGAATCAAGATTGCCAGGAGAAATATCAATAACCTCAGATATGCAGATGACACCACCCTTATGGCAGAAAGTGAAGAGAAACTCAAAAGCCTCTTGATGAAAGTGAAAGTGGATAGTGAAGAAGTTGGCTTAAAACTCAACATTCAGAAAACGAAGATCATGGCATCTGGTCCCATCACTTCATGGGAAATAGATGGGGAAACAGTGGTAACAGTGTCAGACTTTGTTTTTTTGGGCTCCAAAATCACTGCAGATGGTGACTGCAGCCATGAAATTAAAAGACGCTTACTCCTTGGACCAACCTAGATAGCAGAGACATTACTTTGCCAACAAAGGTCTGTCTAGTCAAGGCTATGGTTTTTCCAGTGGTCATGTGTGGATGTGAGAGTTGGACTGTGAAGAAAGCTGAGTGCCGAAGGATTGATGGTTTTGAACTGTGGTGTTGGAGAAGACTCTTGAGAGTCCCTTGGACTGCAAGGAGATCCAACCAGTCCATCCTAAAGGAGATCAGCCCTGGGATTTCTTTGAAAGGAATGATGCTAAAGCTGAAACTCCAATACTTTGGCCACCTCATGCGAAGAGTTGACTCATTGGAAAAGACTCTGATACTGGGAGGGATTGGGGGCAGGAGGAGAAGGGGACGACAGAGGATGAGATGGCTGGATGACATCACTGACTCAATGGACGTGAGTCTGAGTGAACTCCAGGAGTTGGTGATGGACAGGGAGGCCTGGCATGCTGCGATTCATGGGGTGGCAAAGAGTCGGACACGACTGAGCAACTGAACTGAAGTGAACTGAATCCAAGGAAAGCTAGTCTAAAGAAGAAATGTGAGCCAAGAAATAAATGTGAGCATCACCTTTGTAAACATGGTAGCCACTGGACACAATATAATTGCCTGGGGAGAAGGTGAGGGTCCAGTGGATAAAGGGTCCCCCAGCCTCAATGGCTGGTGGAGGAAGAAGCTGGACAGTGTGAAAACCCAGTTCCAAGTTCCCCAATCATGCGTTCTCCCTGAAAAGTCTTCCATGATTTGTATGTCTGGAAATTGATTTCTAGAGAGGTATTCTTAACCAAAGCATGGGGATATGAAAAGATACTTGTGTGACATCAAGTTATCACCTTCTTCATTAGAGTGAAAATACAGCAAGAACAGAGAACGTCTCATTTGCGTACCCAACTCCTAGTACTTAGGATAGTGCCCGACTCACATAGGCACTCAGGGAGCATTTGCTGGGAAAAATAATTCCATCACAACCTAAATAATAACACAGGAGTTTAACCAAATGAAGTAGGATTAAGCATCTCAGCAAAGGGAAGTACTTAGAATGACCATAATAAATATATAGATACACACACACACACACAGCAAACTTTTCCTTGTTCACACAAAAAATAGAAGACACACAGATTTCTCATTTGTTTATCTACCTGAGCTGGGCAAAATATAAACATAAAATATTTCATTTTTTGAGTGCCATAGAATGAAATATGATGTATTGCTAGATCCAATGAGAAAAAAAAAAGGGAAAACATATACTTGAGGCCAAGATAGTAGGTGAAAACCCAAATAAACCTGAGAGAGTGATTTAGAATAAATTCCTCAAGGGAAATGCAACATCATGTTCGGCCATCAAAATGACAAACCTCTAAAGTAAATTTTGGTTCAAGGTTGCTAGAGGTCAAGTGGCTGCTTTAAAGCTACAGGCAGAAGAAAATGTAATCACTTTGTTACTGCCCTTCAATGCGAATGAGGCAAAAAGGGATTGTGACTTATATTTATGGGAATTTTTTTAGTGCATAGTTATCAGAAACCTCAGCCTGGGAGCAATAGAAAAGAAGGAGACAGAGAGGCAAAGAGAGATGGAGAGAGGGAAAGAAAAAAAGAGAAATTCAGTACACTGTAGGATAGAAAAGATCACCATACTCAGGGGATGGTTGGCTTCCCTGGTGGCCCAGCAGTGAAGGATCCGCCTGCCAATGCAGGAGACATGGGTTCCATCCCTGGTCTAGAAGATCCGCTGGAGAAGGAAATGGCAACCCACTCCAGTATTCTTGCCTGGGAAATCCGATGGACAGAGGAGCCTGTTGGGCTACAGTCCGTGCATTGCTTCAGTTGTGTCCAACTCTTTGTGACCCCATGGACTATAGCCTGCCAGGCTCCTCTGTCCATCGGATTTCCCAGGCAAGAATACTGGAGTGGGTTGCCATTTCCTTCTCCAGGGGATCTTCCCAACCCAGAAATTGAATGTACATCTCCTGCATAGCAGGGGGATCATGAAAGCATCAGATATGACTTAGCAACTAAATAACAACAAAGTGATGGTTATAGAAAGAGCATAAAACCCCTAAAAACTGGGCTAGCCAGACTTATAGTTGTGATTGGTTTCATTGGAAATGTTAAAACTCATCATTTCCATTCCATCAATTATTGAATCCCCAGTGTGCTTGGCTATCATTGGCAAATGTGTTATGGGATATTGATCCGTAAATTAGCAGTGACCATAGTAATAATTGTAACTCCCTAACTCCCTATTTATAAATGAGAGGCTCATTGCAGAGCTCAACTCATGCTACTAGACTAGTAATTTCATGTGATTACTGTTATTAAAACAACAAACTGAAATCTGCTGTACAGAATGGCCTTATTATTCTTTTTCATATACAGAAAAATCTGTTGCTGCTATTGTTGAGTATACTATTTGGGGTGAAATGGACAGTTGTCCTAATTATTTTATGGGTTTCAGAATTTGATCATTTATCCTTGAAATTATCTAAAAAGGCATACAGCTATTAATACCTTTTGTGTGCACATACAAGGCCAGATAATAAGGGATTATGTTCCTAATGTCTACCTGTAAGTCAATTGTTTAGAACTAAAAATGTATTTTTCCACAGAATAATGATTAATTATCAGATTTGATGCTTGTTGACATAGTAGCATTGTACTTTTTTAAGGGTCGTGTTCCTATTGAAGTTTTAAGGTTTGTTTTAAATAGGCTTCATGTAGTTGGCCTGGGAAAACTTTGTCTATATATTTTTTCTAGCAAATGTGTTCCAAACTCCAGACTTCGTGCATGCATGCCCCCCACCTCCCCAGGCCACAGCTCCTCCAGCAGGGGTCCTGGGGGCCAGGGGTCCATGGGAGGGACACCTGATGAGACTGAGCTTTGATGACTGATAAAGCTTTATACGCGCAGTAGAAGAATTTCCTTTGGAGGGCACTGTCTAGGTTTTCTCTTTGGGAGAAGCGAACACCTTTCCCACATCAACAATGTGGATCTCATGCTGGACCCCTTTGGGGTCAGCATCCTTCCAGTGGTCCCTGTCTTTGCATTCATCCTGCTGTGTGACCTACTCCTCTTGAATGACTCTGGACCGTGTTATGATTGAATGAATGTTGGCAGAGACCATGGAACCCCCTTCTGGGGTCAGGGACAAGGAGACGGTGGCTTGTCCCTATGGTGCCTTCTCTCTGGCGTGTCCTATGGGAAGCCAGCTGACACACCGTGAGACATCAGAAATCAAGAAACAATGTTTTCTCTTCACTTTTTAGTGCATTTGGGAGAAAATCTGTGGCTGTGGCCTCTGCCGTGCGGTGCTTAGTTGCTCAGCCATGTCCAGCTCTTTGCGACCCCATGGGCCGCAGCCCTCCAGGCTCCTCCATCCATGGGGATTCTCCAGGCAAGCATACTGGAGTGGGTTGCCGTGCCCTTCTCCAGGGGATCATCCAGCCCAGGGACTGAACCCAGGTCTCCTGTATTGCAAGTGGATACTTTGCCATCTGAGCCACCAGGGAAGCCCGAGACTACTGGAATGTGTAACCTATCCCTTCTCCAGGGGAACTTCCTGACCCAGAAAGTCTTATGGACTCTGTGAGAGAGGGAGAGGGTGGGAAGATTTGGGAGAATGGCATTGAAACATGTAAAATATCATGTATGAAACGAGATGCCAGTCCAGGTTTGATGCACGATACTGGATGCTTGGGGCTGGTGCACTGGGACGACCCAGAGGGATGGTATGGGGAGGGAGGAGGGAGGAGGGTTCAGGATGGGGAACACATGTATACCGGTGGCGGATTCATTTTGATATTTGGCAAAACTAATACAATTATGTAAAGTTTAAAAATAAAATAAATTAAAAAAAAAAAAAAGAAATTGTGGCCTGTATTACATTGAAAAGAAAGCATGTCTTCCTTTTTTTGAAGAAAATTACTTATACAATTATAAAAGACATACTTTCCCCTGGGGAAAGCCTGAAAAATGTAAAAGCAAACAAATGCTAATTATTCACAATCTCACCTTTTAAAGATAAGTCTTTTAATACCTTGGAATATTTTTTATGATCTCTTTTTAGAGGTGCTTTTTTTTCATTTTTGGTTAACCTAGTTAAAAGTAGTACCTTAGTTTAAGATGATTTTAAAGCATTAACTTTCCATGGAAAGCTTTTTTTCATATTATTTTAAACTTTTATAAGAAATTTAAAAAGAACTGTATTCTAGTCTATATTCTAATATATCATAATTTTCTTATTTCCCTATTTGTGGCCATTTATAGCCCAGTTGAACTATTTCAAATCCTAAAATATGATGCTGTGAAAGTGCTACACTCAATATGCCAGCAAATTTGAAAAACTCAGCAGTGGCCACAAGACTGAAATAGGTCAGTTTTCATTCCAGTCCCAAAGAAAGGCAATACCAAACAATGTTCAAACTACTGCACAATTGCACTCATCTCACATACTAGCAAAGTAATGCTCAAAATTCTGCAAGCCGGGCTTCAACAGTACATGAGCCGTGAACTTACAGATGTTCAAGCTGGATTTAGAAAAGACAGAGGAACCAGAGATCAAATTGCCAGCATCCATTGGATCATTGAAAAAGCAAGAGAGTTTCAGAAAAACATCTGCTTTATTGACTATGCCAGAACCTTTGACTATGTGGATCATCACAAACTGTGGAAAATTCTTAAAGAGATGGGACTACCAGACCATCTTACCTGCCTCCTGAGAAATCTGTATGCAGGTCCAGAAGCAAGAGTTAGAATCGGACATGTAACAACGGACTGGCTCCAAATTGGGAAAGGAGTACATCAAGGCTGTATATTGTCACCCTGCTTATTCAACTTATATCCAAAGTACATCATGCTGGGCTGGATGAAGCACAAGCTGGAATCAAGACTGACGGGAGAAATATCAATAACCTCAGATATGCAGATGATATCACCCTTATGGCAGAAAGTGAAGAAGAACTAAATAGTCTCTTGATGAAAGAGGAACATGGAAAAGTTGGCTTAAAACTCAACATTCAGAAAACTAAGATCATGGCATCTGTTCCCATCACTTCATGGCAAACAGATGGGGAAACAATGGAAACAGTGGCTGACTTTATTTTTCTGGGCTCCCAAATCACTGCAGATGGTGACTGCAGCCATGAAATTAAAAGACACTTACTCCTTGGAAGAAAAGCTATGATCAACCTAGACAGCATATTAAAAAACAAAGAGATTACTTTGCTGACAAAGGCCCGTCTAGTCAAAGCTATGATTTTTCCAGTAGTAGGGAGGAAGTAGGTTTTCGCATCTCATATATGGATGTGAGAGTTGAACTATAAAGAAAGCTGAGTGCCAAAGAATTGATGCTTTTGAACTGTGGTGTTGGAGAAGACTCTTGAGAGTCCCTTGGACTGCAAGGAGATCCAACCAGTCCATCCTGAAGGAAATCAGTGCTGAATATTCATTGGAAGGACTGATGCTGAAGCTGACACTCCAATACTTTGGCCACCTGATGTGAAGAAGTGACTCATTGGAAAAGACCCTGATGTTGGGAAGGATTGAAGGCAGGAGAAGGGGATGACAGAGGATGAGATGATTGAATGGCATCACCGGTTCGATGGACATGAGTTTGAGCAAGCTCTGGGAGTTGGTGATGGACAGGGGAGCCTGGTGCACTGCAGTCCATGGGGTAGCAAAGAGTCCCACATGAATGAGCGACTTTCACTTTCTTTTCACTTTCATACTATCTCCAGATTTTCACTGTTATAAACATTTGTTTATAGATCTTCATGCACATTTTACTTCAGGATTTAATTTACATTGCTAAGCTAAAGTTTTTGGAAACTATTAGGACAAATTTCCAAATTATTTTCTAGAATGATTGAAACATTACAGAAATGTACATTCCTACAGGTAATATATGGACTTCCCTGTCTCCCTTATACTAAAAAGAAACTGTTTGCTAAATTGATGGCCAAAAAATCCTTATTGCTTCCACTAACCATTTTTTTTTTAATCATGGAGAGGGTCACGTCAGTCCATGAAATTCTCTATTAATGAGGTTCTATTGTAGCTACAAATAGTAAGAGGCGATAAAGAAGCATCAGTCTAAAAGCTAGTCAAATTAGTGTCCACTAATTTATAATCACTCTCAATGATTTCTGAAGGCAGAACTTAATTATGTTACTGCTAACAATGCGTGCTTGCTCAGTCGTATAGTCGTGTCTGACTCTTTGCAACCCCACGGACTGTAGCCCACTGAGCTCCCTTCACTATGGTATTCTCCAGGCAAGAATACTGGAGTGGGTTGCCATTTCCTTCTCCAGGGGATCGTCCCCACCCAGGGATTGAACTGGCATCTCCTGTTCCCCCGCATTGGCAGGCAGATTCTTTGCTATTGAGCCACAGGGGAAGCCTACAAGTAATAGTGTTCCTACTCAAAGGCAGTACTAGGGAGGGTTACCTTATCTCATCTTGCAAATTCTAAACTTCAGCTCTTATCTGAAAATCTGCTTCCTCCCCAAACCTTCCACTCACTGTCCAACCAATGGATTCCCAAGTGTGGCTGGGGAGCTGGGTTCATGAGAACAGCACACAAATAAAATCTTCCTAGAACCTCCTTGAGATCTATTGGATTCATATCTCTAGGGCCCAAGAAATCTGATTTTTTTTAAAAGAACAATTGAATCTTACATATGTGTGAATTGATTCTTATGCGCATGTGAATTTTATTTTTATCTTTGCTTCAAATTTTACTTTCTATGAGTGATGACATTTTCTTTCACTTCGCTCTTCTTCAAAACTTATAACTCTTCTCAGAGGTGAATAAGTCTCTGGTGAATCTAATTATAAAAAAAAAAACTAATTATAAAATAGCAATAAAGTTTCATTTATGAAGTGCTCACATAATTGACCTACACTAGCTGCAGTGAGAGCATCACCACATTGTCATCTTTTTAATTTAAATAGTGTTTGGTCAATCAGCTTCTCATTTAAAAGTATGGTAATTCTAATTCATAGACACCCACACAGCCACCACTTTATCTGACGAAGAGTTCTCATTTGAAACATTTTAAGGAAGTAGTTTAGATAGGGTTTTCTGAGTGTCACTAGTGGTAAAGAACTCACCTGCCAATGCAGAAGACTTAAGAGACACGGGTTCGACCCCTGGGTCAGATCCCCTGGAGGAGGGCGTGGCAACCTACTCCAGTGTTCTTGCCTGGAGAATGCTATAGGCAGAGGAGCCTGGCGGGCTACAGTCCCTGGGGGTGCAAAGAGCCAGATATGACTGAAGCGACTTAGTAGGCAGGCAGACAGTTTAGGATAACTGAGGAAAATTTAATTTTAATGCAAAACCCTCACAGAAGTTGATATGTCACTAAAGTCCAGTGCAGGAAACCACATTGGCTTTGCAGGAATATTCAAGTTTGCTTCTAGTTCTGCCTCTCTTGGCTGAGGCTGCCTGAGCAAAGATCAAGTGTCTGTGAACCTGTGTTTCCTCTTGTGAAATAGGGATTTTACAGGTTGTCATGAAGATCATTTACTGTACAGGGGAAGAACAAAATCTGCCTCCATATAGGATCTGTTTCTTTTTCTTAAACATTTGTATTGTTTTTGCTACAAGTCAATGTTGCCTATAGCCTGAAATACATAGGAGAGCCCATTCTCAAGTCTCTGATCTTTAAGGGTATAACACTTTCCCATGTATATAGAGATAAGAAGTTGCAGAACAGAGAATAATATTTGTCTTCTTGGAGGCTTACAAAAACATTGTAACCAGATCTTCATGAACAAAACAAAGGATTCCTGCGTGAAGAAGTTTATAACCACCTGCCATACCCTCTCCCCTTTTTAATGTAAGTGAAAGTGAAGTTGCTCAGTCATGTCTGACTCTTGGCGACCCCATGGATTGTAGCCCACCAGGCTCCTCCTTCCATAGGATTCTCCAGGCAAGAATACTGGAGTGGGTTGCCATTTCCTTCTCCAGGGTATCTTCCCCACCTAGGGATCGAACCCAGGTCTCCCGCATTGCAGGCAGATACTTTAACCTCTGAGCCACCAGGGAAGCCCTCCCTTTTAATGTAAAGGAAGCCTGAATTCCAACTTGGGGAAGATGATTCCTTGGGACACTAGTCCACAGTCTTCTTGGTCTGCTGGCTTTCTGGAAAAGTCACTATTCCTTGCCCTGATTCCTCCTCTCTTAATTTATTTGCCTGTTACATAGTAAGTGGTGTAAGCTTTGACTCAGTAACAGTGTAACAATACAGGCAGGTAGCTTTTGAGTCTCAGCTGTTCCAATGCATTTTCCAGTCTCCCCCATGGAACCTGGGCCTCCATTGGTAGAAAGGCACACTGAATAGTCATGCCGAATGGCTCAGTGTGATGGATGTGACCTGATTTTGTAGAAGCTAAGCATCTCTTTTCTGTCCTATATCTTTTGAATTTGAGCTGCCATTCATTATTTTTTAAATGACTGTGGAATTGCATCATTAGAAGTTACTTCGAGGACATTTGTCACTTCCTTTGTGATGAATTCCACGATTCTTATTGGAGTTTTTGAAAGATGAGGCTATTGTCACTGTGGTTTTTGGCTGTAACTCTCCAGAGAAAGGTGAATGGTTGCAATTTTCACACCAGATCACGGAGAAGGGTGAACCTGCCTCCTGGGGAAGGAGATGCAAACATTTTGTGCAGGGGGCTGTCAGCTATCTGCAGCAGTAAATAGACAGCTAAGTCATGCTGTGTGGAATTTGTCCCTGTTCTTCTTGTTCTTGGAGGGTCTCACAGCAGCCTTCCTGAAGCCTCTTCCAAGCACCACAGAGGGGCCTGGTGTGCATCAAAGGGAGAAACAGATGCAGGTGGACCTGAGAGAGGGCACACATCTGGGCCCATCATCAGGAATCTCCATTGATTGGTAGCATTTTTTTCTGGACCATAACCTCCCCTTGGAGGGAAAAAGTAATAAAGCAAAAACGAAGTGCTCTCGAGAGGGTTGGGGTGGACGAGAAGGGCGTCAGCCACAGGTCACCTTGGATGAGGACCTAAGTCATTTATATTTGAAACCATTCCCGGAGGGCCAGCTCCCCTTTTGCTGCTCGGAAACCACTTTTGGGCAGCAGATAATAGAAATGAAGAGTGAGTGCATTTCTGAAGTCGGGGAGTGAGCCATGGAAGTCCTATTCTTTGTGGCTGTCAACGAAAAGCTGGCATTGCCTGGGAGTAGGGGTTGGAACTCTTCTTCCTTCCTCGCAGCCTGCTTTGGTCGTGGCAAAGTGATGCCAATGTCTTTCCCCCCTTTTTTGTCAGGAGGAATGTATAACCCTATATTTCCCAAGGTGACAAAGTCATGTAATTCCACTTCCTTGAAAAGAAATGACATAAAGGAAAACATCCTGTCCTCCCCCCCGCCCCCCCCGCCAATCCCTTATTCCTACCCTAGGAGAGACCACTGCTTGCTAAATTTAATCCAAATTTAATCTGTTATTCTTGGGCCAAAAGCCTCAATGGTCTCCTAGAAATTAAATCCATCTTCAAGAGGCAGAATAGGACATCATCTTATTATACATTGTGAACTGGGATTTTGTAGAATTGGCATCAACACCCTAAAAGCAGAATCAAATGCATAATGTGGCTCATTCACAGCGTGTTGGCTGAAAATGGAAGAACATGTTCTGTCTTTATTTTGGGTAGAAGCTCCAGTATACAGTCAGGGGGATCCAAAAAGTGCATGGAGTCGTTCAAGTCCTCTGGGTTTAGGAGAGAAGGTCCTGGGTCATAGCTAGGGCTGTGCTCATTGACAGAGGGGGTCAGTGCCTTTTTCCACTTTTCTGGGATGTTTGGAGAGTGTCTCAGATGAAAGAACTATAAATGATGGATACCCAAGATGGTGACTTTAGCCTATTTTAGGTGAGAATTTTTTCAGAGATTGTTGTTGTTTAGTTGCTAAGCTGTGTCCGGCTCTTGCGACCCCATGGACTGTAGCCTGACAGCCTCCTCTGTCCATGGGATTCCCCAGGCAAGAACACTGGAGTGGGTTGCCAGGTCCTCCCTAGGGGATCTTCCTGACCCAGGGATCAAACCCACATCTCCTGCACTGCAGGCAAACTCTTTACTGCTGAGCCACCAGATTAAATATAGTTGCATCAATCTAAATAGCTAACTGAACTTTGAGAACACTTGTTTTAGAGACAAATGCTACATTTGAGGGCATCTCCACGAGGTGTGACTTTAAGTCACATAATCTGACTTGCTTTCTTTTTGGTGAAACAGGACTCCCAAGTCAGGTTTCACTCAGAGAGACGTTAGGACAATACTTTGAGGCTGTCGAGAACCCCTAGCAGGGCTGGCACGTAGTCCAGGCTTCCCAATGGCAGGTGTCGTGTATCATCGGACAGTGCTTGTCCTGTGTCGTTCCACAGTAGATACTAGTGGTGCTGTGAGTACACCAGAGGACTAGAGAAGTGGGCTGAGAGGGTGGTCAGGAGGCCCGGCTTGGAGTCACACTGCCTGGGAGCACCACGGGAAGAGCAGGAGCTTGCGGGATGCCCTGCCCTTCTCATCACCCAGCAGATGAAAGGGAGCAGTGATAGGTCCACTCGTAGGGCTTCTGTGGGGATTGAATAAGCCAAGGGCTACAGATCACTTCGAACCGACACTGGGTGTGTCCTAGGTTGGTCTGTGCTGCTATTATGAATTACTGTTATTAAATTTAATGCAGGGTCTCCAGTACACATTCCTGACAGTCACATTCCAGTGCAAGAAAGCTAGAGCCGTGGTTCACTTTTCTGATTTACAAGTGCATTTGCTTCTTGTGTTTCATTCAGCAAAGTGATGCAGTGATGTATATGTGTGTGTGTGTTTGTGTGTGTGTGTGCACACATGTGTATGTGTGTACAGCTTCCCTAGTGGCTCAGTGGTAAAGAACCCACCTGCCAATGCATGCCAGAGACACGGGTTTGATTCCTGAGTCAGGAAGATCCCCTGGAGAAGGAAATGGCTACTCCGCCACTATTCTTGCCTGGCAAGTCCCATGGACAGAGAAGCCTGGAGGGACTCATGGGGGCTCATACAATTGGACATGACTTAGCAACTAAAAAATGAAAATAATGTATATGTATATTGTTTTCCATTATAGGTTATTATAAGATATTCATTATAGTTCCCTGTGCTATACAGTAGGTCCTTGTTGGTTATTTTATATATGGTGGTGGCTTTCTGTTAATACCAAAGTCCTAATTTATACCCCCTGCCCCTTCCTCTTTGGTAACTGCAAGTTTGTTTTCTGTGTCTGTGAGTCTGTTTCTGTTTGATAGTTAAGTTTATTTGTGCTATATTTTAGATTCCCCACGTAAGTGATATCATGCAGTATTTGTCTTTCTCTGTCTGACTTATTTCACCAAGCATGATGCTCTCTAGATTCATCCATGTTGCTGCAAATGGCATTTTCCATTCTTTATATGGCTGAGCAGTGTTCCGTTGTATATCTGTTCATCCATTTCTGCAGCCATTCACTTGTCAGTGGATATTTAGGTTGCTTCCATGTCTTGGCTGTTGTGAATAGTGCTGTTGTGAACACTGGGATGCATGTGTCTTTTTGAATTACTGGAGTTTTGTCTGGATATTTGCCCAGGAATGGGATTGCTGGATCATTTGGTAACCATAGTTCCTTTTTTAAACTCATTTAAGAAGTGTTGCCAGTTGGGTTTTCCAAGAAGCAGATTCTGGCAGCAGGGTTTCTGTTTTTTTGTTTGTTTGTTTTTCTTTTTTTAGAAAGTGCCCTGTGGAAGGGAGAGGGGCAGCCAGACTGAGGTGAGAGGAGGGGCTGTGTGCAAGCCTGCAGGACAGTCGTCCCCTCTGGCAGCTTAGTCTGCCCAAGGTGGGCAGGCTGTGGGCACCAACAGACTCACCTTCAGTCACTCACTGGATGTGGCTACCACAGGAAGGGTGCGCCTTGAGTGAGGGGGTTGGGACATCCCTGGGTGGAGGGCAGGTGGGGGATGTCCATGCACAGCCCTAGCCTCCGAAACAGCAAGTCCTGCCCTGAAGGGGGACCAGCAGCTGGCATCTCCCTCTGTCACAGAAATATATATTTGGCAGGCACTGAGATGGGTATATTTGACTACATATATATCTATATATAATATGAACATATATATCTATATATTATATATATACTGACCCAGGGATCAAACCCAGGTCTGCTGCATTGCAGACAGATTCTTTACTAGATGAGCTACCAGGGAAGCCATATATATATATATATATACACACATATATATTGGCTGCTTAGCTTGGCTTACAGGATCTTAGTTCCCTGACCAGGAATGGAACCCATGTCTTCAGCAGTAAAACCAGAGTCCTAACCACTGCCCTGTGAGGGAACTCCCTGTATTTGCACAATTTAAAAAATCTGTATGTCTGTGTAATCTATAGTTCTACACAAGTGGTGCTTCTGCATTTCTTGGTGGGTTGGATGGACTCTAAGCTGCCAGAGGGCAAGTGCTGTGTTTCAATGCATCTTTGCCTCCCAAGTACCTAAATTAACGCACAGTGCATCGTAGCTGCTCGGTAAATCCCACTGCAGGAATGAACCAGTGATGGCTCGTGATGAAGCGTAGAGATTCAGAAAAGGGTCTGGTGGATCCTAAAAGAGAGTTGTCAGGGCTTGCTTACTTCTCAGTACTGTGTGAGCAGGGCAATGGGGGAAGGAGATAATGAGTGCTTGTAAGCCTTGATGCCTGAGAATAAGTTTCTTTATGCTTTTGGTTTCATATGGGCTTTTTTTTGGGGGAGAAGTTAGTGTAAAAATATTCAAATTCATAAAATTTAAGTTTTTGTTCAGTCACTTAGTCATGTCTGACTCTGTGACCTCATTGACTGCATACCAGGTTTGCCTGACCTTTACCATCTCCCAAAGTTTGCTCAAATTCATATCTACTGACTTTGATATCCAACCATATTATCCTCTGCCAACCCCTCCTCCAGCTCGCAGTCTTTCCCAGCATCAGGGTCTTTTCCAATGAGTCAGCTCTTTGCATCAGTGTGGCCAAAGTCCGGGAGCTTCAGCTGCAGCATGAGTCATTCCAGTAAATATTCAGGGTTGATTTTCTTTAAGATTGACTGATCTTCTGCTGTCCAAGGGACTCTCAAGCATCTTCTCCAGCACCATAATTTGAAAGCATCAATTCTTTGGTGTTCAGCCTTCTTTATGGTCCAAATCTCACATCCATACATGACTACTGGAAAAGCCATAGCTTTGACTATAGGAACCTTTGTCGGCAAATTGATGTCTCTGCTTTCTAATATACTGTCTAGGTTTTTCATAGCTTTCCTTCCAAGGAGCAAGTGTTTTTTAATTTCATGGCTGCAGTCACTGTCTGCAGTGATTTTGGACCCTCCCCCCCCGCCAAAATAAATAAGACAGTAAATTGTAATTTGTAGTTATGGATCCAATTGATGGGTTGAAAATTCTCAGCTTGAAGAATTTGAATTCAGTGGCTAGAGACTTTCCATGTGATTCTTAATAAAGAAATGCTTCAAAATAGTCAATAAAAATTTGAAGATTAAAGTACATCATGGACCCTACTTTAATTCCTTCAGAAATGGGAGCATTGTAGAAAGCAAACAGAAATATTTGCTCTGATGCTTTAAGATTTAACTTATACATTGTTTTTATAGCTCACTTATTGGAGATATGTTTATTTTTAGTGCTGAGAATATTAAAAATCCGAAAGTATTTTGAAGCAATTGCCTCTGATTCTGGCACTTGAGTTACAGTCATACGTATAAAGGGTAAGAAAACTAGTCTTGAGAAATTTGACTGTCAGTATTATGTGTTTTTTTTTTAATTTAATTTTATTTTTAAACTTTACATAATTGTATTAGTTTTGCCAAATATCAAAATGAATCCGCCACCGGTATACATGTGTTCCCCATCCTGAACCCTCCTCCCTCCTCCCTCCCCATACCATCCCTCTGGGTCGTCCCAGTGCACTAGCCCCAAGCATCCAGTATCGTGCATCGAACCTGGACTGGCAACTTGTTTCTTACATGATATTTTACATGTTTCAATGTCATTCTCCCAAATCATCCCACCCTCTCCCTCTCCCACAGAGTCCATAAGACTGTTCCATACATCAGTGTCTCTTTTGTTGTCTCGTACACCGGGTTATTGTTACCATCTTTCTAAATTCCATATACATGCGTTAGTATACTGTATTGATGTTTTTCCTTCTGGCTTACTTCACTCTGTATAATAGGCTCCAGTTTCATCCACCTCATTAGAACTGATTCCAATGTATTCTTTTTAATGGCTGAGTAATACTCCATTGTGTATATGTACCACTGCTTTCTTATCCATTCATCTGCTGATGGACATCTAGGTTGCTTCCATGTCCTGGCTATTATAAACAGTGCTGCGATGAACATTGGGGTACACGTGTCTCTTTCCCTTCTGGTTTCCTCAGCGTGTATGCCCAGCAGTGGGATTGCTGGATCATAAGGCAGTTCTATTTCCAGTTTTTTAAGGAATCTCCACACTGTTCTCCATAGTGGCTGTACTAGTTTGCATTCCCACCAACAGTGTAAGAGGGTTCCCTTTTCTCCACACCCTCTCCAGCATTTATTATTTGTAGACTTTTGGATCGCAGCCATTCTGACTGGTGTGAAATGGTACCTCATAGTGGTTTTGATTTGCATTTCTCTGATAATGAGTGATGTTGAGCATCTTTTCATGTGTTTGTTAGCCACCTGTATGTCTTCTTTGGAGAAATGTCTATTTGGTTCTTTGGCCCATTTTTTGATTGGGTAATTTATTTTTCTGGAGTTGAGCTGTAGGAGTTGCTTGTATATTTTTGAGATTAGTTGTTTGTCAGTTGCTTCATTTGCTATTATTTTCTCCCATTCTGAAGGCTGTCTTTTCACCTTGCTAATAGTTTCCTTTGATGTGCAGAAGCTTTTAAGGTTAATTAGGTCCCATTTGTTTATTTTTGCTTTTATTTCCAATATTCTGGGAGGTGGGTCATAGAGGATCCTGCTGTGATGTATGTCAGAGAGTGTTTTGCCTATGTTCTCCTCTAGGAGTTTTATAGTTTCTGGTCTTACGTTTAGATCTTTAATCCATTTTGAGTTTATTTTTGTGTATGGTGTTAGAAAGTGTTCTAGTTTCATTCTTTTACAAGTGGTTGACCAGATTTCCCAGCACCACTTGTTAAAGAGATTGTCTTTAATCCATTGTATATTCTTGCCTCCTTTGTCAAAGATAAGGTGTCCATATGTGCGTGGATTTATCTCTGGGCTTTCTATTTTGTTCCATTGATCTATATTTCTGTCTTTGTGCCAGTACCATACTGTCTTGATGACTGTGGCTCTGTAATAGAGCCTGAAGTCAGGTAGGTTGATTCCTCCAGTTCCATTCTTCTTTCTCAAGATTGCTTTGGCTATTCAAGGTTTTTTGTATTTCCATACAAATTGTGAAATTATTTGTTCTAGTTCTGTGAAGAATACTATTGGTAGCTTGATAGGGATTGCATTGAATCTATAAATTGCTTTGGGTAGTGTACTCATTTTCACTATATTGATTCTTCCAATCCATGAACATGGTATATTTCTCCATCTATTAGTGTCCTCTTTGATTTCTTTCACCAGTGTTTTATAGTTTTCTATATATAGGTCTTTAGTTTCTTTAGGTAGATATATTCCTAAGTATTTTATTCTTTCCGTTGCAATGGTGAATGGAATTGTTTCCTTAATTTCTCTTTCTGTTTTCTCATTATTAGTGTATAGGAATGCAAGGGATTTCTGTGTGTTGATTTTATATCCTGCAACTTTACTATAGTCATTGATTATTTCTAGTAATTTTCTGGTTGAGTCTTTACGGTTTTCTATGTAGAGGATCATGTCATCTGCAAATAGTGAGTATTATGTGTTTTTTGTTTAAAATCTTTTGAAAATTGCCAATGTTTTCATAGAAAGAATAATATTTTGTCTCATCCAAAAGGATCTTTTGCTACATGTCAATAAATTTTTTTTTTCTATTTTTCAACAGGGAAGAGTAATTTTTCTCTTGTTAGAAGTTTTACATTTTCTGATGTTTAGACCGTTTGATCTTTGCCTCAAAGGTAATTCAACATTTTGAAACAGGCATTATATTTTCAGCACTGGCTAAGCTGCTAAAACTTCCATTTAATACATCAGTTATATTTCCTATAGTGACTGGAGTCTAGAAACAGCTTTGACAGGGATGAAAATCTACCATGTCATCTTCAAAACTTGGACTGTACTATTTTTTAAGAAATAATTTAAACTAATATCTCAGATATCACACACACACACATCACTATCTTCATTCTTCTATGACTCTACCATGGCTCATAGTTTAATCTTGAGAACATAAGTGAAATTTAATTTAAACTCAGTTCTTAACAAAAGGTCATAGTGATTACCAGACACTTCAGGTATAATAACTTAAGAGGCTAGACTATTACCAACACTACATACATTTAGGATTGTCTGAGAGTTAGATCAGCAGTTTCAGGGTGTCACCAGTTCTTCACTATTTATGCCCTCCATGAAATACTATGTGTGATCACTTTGGCCATGACTCCAATACACCTGCATGTCTTAGTTCAGACCCTTGACCTTGGATCCTCCCCCAAAGGTGATGTGTTGCAGACTTTCCACCTCACTATGCACAGTGCTGTGCTTAGTTGCTCAGTCATTTCTGACTCTTTGCGACCCCATGAACTGTAGCCTGCCAGGCTCCTCTGTCCATGGGATTCTCCAGGCAAGAATACTAGAGTGGGTTTCTATTTCCTTCTCCAGGGGGTCTCCCAGACCCAGAGATCAAGCCTGCATCTTCTGCATTGGAAGGCAGATTCTTTACCATCTGAGCCACCAGGGAAGCCCACGAATACTGGAGTGGGTAGCATATCCCTTCTCAAGGGGATCTTTCTGACCCAGGAATCGAACTGGGTTCTCTTGCATTGCAGGCAGATTCTTTACCAGCTGAGCTACCAGGGAAGCTGCTGCCCACCACACCTTACTATACTTCCACCTTTTTTTTTGTCAAAGTAAAAATGAACTTTCATCTGCAAATTTTTTTCTGTTAAGAATTCTCTGCCCATTATAATAATCCATGATAACAATTTTCAGAGGAAAACGCCAGTTTTTTAAAAAAGTATGTATAACAGAATGACCATCAGATAATTACATTTTCTCCACTTATCAACAGATTCTGTGGTTGGATAATTTAATTTGACATTCTTTCCCCTACCCATTGAGTTATTTCAACTAGTGGTGGTGTTAACTTGAATACCTGTACATTTCTCTAAATCCCCAAGTAAAGACTACTTTGTACTATAATTCGGCGGGCAAAGAGTATTTCTCAAAAGCAGAAAGAGGCTTCTAGTAGAGTCTTTGGTAACTATAGGATATAGCTTATATATCTGAGGAAAGCGTTGATCCTAGGGAGATATGCACTATGAAGAAAATCAAGCAACTGCTAAACTGTGTCAAATTTTTGTATAAAATTGAAAAAAATATATGTATCCCACTGTTCAGAGCAACATTTACAATAGCCAAGATATGGAAGCAGCCAAAGTGTCCACCAACCAGCTTCCCAGGTGGCACTAGAGGTAAATCGCCTGCCCGACTACACAGGAGACGTAAGAGGTGCGGGTTCAGTCCCTGGGTCAGGAAGATCCCCTGGAGGAGGAAATGGCAACCCACTCCAGTATTCCTGCCAGGAGAATCTCATGGACAGAGGAGCCTGGTGGGCCACAGTCCATAGGGGTTCAAAGAGCTGGACAGGAGTGAAGCGACTTAGTAGTAGTAGTAGCAATAGGAGAGGTAAGTGTCCACCACCAGATGAATGGTAAAGATGTGGTACACCACAATAGAATACTACTCAACCATGAAGAAAAGACAAATAACATGCTGCCATTTGTAAAAATGTGGATGGAGCCGGAGGATATTATGCTAAGTGAAATAAGTCAGATAGAAACAAATTCTTCATCTTTTCACTTATATACATGCATGCCTGCTCAGTCATATCTGACTCTTTGCAACCCCATGGACTGTAACCTACCAGGCTCCTCGTCTATGGGATTCTCCAGGCAAGAATACTGGAGTAGGTTGCCTTTTCAAGGACTTCACTTTTAGGTGGAACCTAAAAAATTATAAAACAGTTGAATGTACATAACAAAAGAGAAGCAGACTCACAAATCTACAGAACAAACTAGGGGAGATAAAAGTGGGGAGAGGCTGTATAGGGATAGAGGATTAAGAGGACCCAACTACTATGCATAGAGTAAATAAGCAATAAGGATATATTGTACAGCAAAGATCCATTATTTTATAGTAACTTTAACTGGAGTATAATCTATAGAAATATAGAATCACTCTATTGTACAGCTGAAACTAATATACTATTATACTTAAACTATATATAAAAAAAGAAATAAAGCCAAGAGTGTGCTGCAAAGTAACACATCCAACTTCGAGGAACTGAAAACATTTCCACCAAGAGTGACCCCAGAAAGGGCAGAATTCCACTGCTTTTGGAGGTTGTATTTGAGCCAGACCCATGGCAGTGCTGGAATTCACTTCAGTAAAGATGCTCTTGACAGGGAACCCGGGATTGGGAACCCATGACAAAAGGATGCTCTCAGTAAGTAACTTTGTGTAACATTTAAAAGATTGAGACAACCCTAGGGTTTCTTATTTTCATCTCAACTAACATGTTATTTATATACTGTTAGATTTATTACAATGTGCATATGGAAAGATTAAAGTGTGCTAGGATGAAGTAGAACATATACACTAACATTCAATAGAACACCCCAAATTAAAAAAATAAAGCACCTCATTTACAAGAAAATTACATTAAAAAAGAAATTTAGGGGAACTTCCGTGGCAGCCCCTGGGCCTCCCAAGTAGCACAGTAGTAAAGACTCTGCCTGCCTATGCAGGAAATGAGAGACAAGCTCTCCATCCCTGGGTCAGGAAGAGCCCCTGGAGAAGGAAATGGCAACCTGCTCCAGTATTCTTGCTTGAGAAATCCCCATGGACAGAGGAACCCGGCAGTCCATGGGTCGCAAAAAGACAGACATGACTGAGCGACTGACTGAGCGCTGGCGGTCCAGTTTTTAGGACTCTGCCTTCTGATGCAGAGGGTACAGGTTCAAACTCTAGTCAAGGAGCTAGGATCCCACATGCCTTGTGGCCAAGACCCCAAAATGTAAAACGGAAGCAATGTTGTAACAAATTCAATAAAATCTTTTAAAATGGTCCACATTAAAAAAAAAGTTTAAAAATTGTGTATTATTCTTCTTACAAAGTAGCACTTTGGTTGCAAATAAAAGAAAGCACTCTAACTTACATAGAGAAGGAATTTTGTTAGAAAGACCTCAGGTGGCTCACAACATTATGCACGTGTTATAACACGTGGGAAGTCAGAGTGCAAGGTCATGGCCAAGACCAGCTTCCTTTCCAGGAACAGTCTCAGAAGTGAGGCTACCAGGGGCACACCCCTGCAGACAGAGCGCCACGTGCTGGACTCTGCCCTGGACGCTTGTGGCCATGTGCTGATTTCTGAGCCCACTCCCGCCATGAATGAGCTCAGTCCCTGAGCACCAGATCTATTCTTTCTTTTAAAAAGTGTATTCATTTTTAATTGGAGGATTATTGCTTTACAATATTGTATTGGTTTCTGCCATACATCAGCATGAATCGGCCCTAAGTATACACTTGTCCACTCCCTCTTGAACCTCCCACCCACCTCCCACCTGCTCCCACCTGTCTAGGTCATCACGAGCACCAGGCTGAGCTCCCTGTGCTATACAGCAGCTTCCCACTACCTATCTATTTTGCACATGGTAGTTCCTTCAAGGTTCAAAGTCCCCGACTGACCTCCACTGGATCACAGATACACCTGGAAGGTGGGAGGGGAACGGGCAGAACTCTGGGCTTGCACCCCTCCCCCCAGACCCCCCACTCTGCCCCTGGAGATTTACAACCTAGGAGTATGTTTCCATGCTGTGCGGATACGCACTGACAAGCGTCTACTAAACGGAGTTCCTATTTTGGAGGCGTGTCTTTCCAAAGTAGGTAAAGCGCAGGAGCACTGAGATGCATTATCCTTGACTCAATTCTGGTGTCAACTCTGGCCCTTAGAATCCATTTAAAACTACAGTATCAAGAAGAGTGTTGATTATAAGAATGCTAGAAGGTGAGATCCTCTGTCTTTTGTCCTTTAGGGTTAGTAAGCTGCATGAAGACGGTTGTTGGCTATCGAGGATGGATCATTCTACCAGCGAATTGTTCTTTTCTCATTTATGTTTCTCAGCCTGACACGAATCCAGCCATTTTCTTAACATTATCTTTATGGTAGGGGGTTGGATTAGAACAAGAGGAAGAGTTAAATTTCACATTGAGTAAAATTGCTCCTTTTTATTGGCAGCATGGACAAAAACATTGCTCCCAAGTTGAAAATGTGTTTTTTCCTCTAATTTTCTTCTAATCTTTTGTAGATCTACCACTCAAAAGATGTTTGTGGGATGTCTTCTCTATGTATGTAGGAAAATATCCTTTTTTTTTTTTTCACTTTTCCATCTACTGACTCTTATTTTTGTATTTGTTCAGTTGCCTTTCCTCTCCTCATAATATTGTTGTTCACTTTGGTATTTTGGATAAAATAGCAGAAATACAAAAATAAGTATAGACTATCAAAGTCACAAATAACCTATCAAAAAAAGCATCAATTTATGATCTACTAGGTATATCAAGGCATTGAATTTGGCAGCATGGGAACATAAAGATAAGATCTGATCCTGGACCTTAAATATGTTGATATTTAAAGGAACCTGACATAGTGTCAAACAGGCTGAAGTAAGTCAGAGAAAAACAAATATTGTATATTAATACATGTATGTGGAATCTAGAAAAATGGTATAGATCTTGTTTGCAAATCAGAAATAGAGATAAAATGTGTGGATACCAATGAGGAAAAACGGGTGGGTAGGAGGAATTGGGCAGAGAATGCAATGGCACCCCACTCCAGTACTCTTGCCTGGAAAATCCCATGGACAGAGGAGCCTGGTGAACTGCAGTCCATGGGGTCGCTAAGAGTCAGACACAACTGAGCAACTTCACTTTCACTTTTCACTTTCACTCATTGGAGAAAGAAATGGTAACGCACTCCAGTGTTCTTGCCTGGAGAATCCCAGGGATGGGGGAGCCTGGTGGGCTGCCGTCTCTGGGGTCGCACAGAGTCGGACACGACTGAAGCGACTTAGCAGCAACAGCAGGAGGAATTGGGAGGTTGGGATTGACACATATACACCGTTGATACTATGAATAAAATAGGTAACTAATGAGAACCTTCTGTACAGTACAGGGAACTCTACTCAGTGCACTGCAGTGACCTGAATGGGAAGTCCAAAACGGAGAGGACATGTACATACACGTATGGCTGATTCATTTTGCTGTATGCAGAAATTAACACTACATTATAAAGCAATTATGCTCCAATAAAAATTAATTAAAAATACAAAAATAGAGGCAAAATGTTTAGAATTCTTATATAGTTTTGATGAACTGATCCCAATCTATTTCATTAAAATTTTCATTAAGTTTGTGGGGAAAAAAAAGGATATTGAAGCTGGCAAAAATAAGAATTAGAATGGTAGGAACCCTAAATTCACCTCCTTATAATTGTGTGTAAATTATTCAAGTTGCATCCCTTGAAATTAGCTTGCATCTTGCCTTTGAAAAATGTGCCCTGGATAACTTAGAGTGGTTGTAAAATTTTACATTCTCTTTATGAAAATCAAACATAAAATAGGTTATAGGTTTTTTTCCGTGTTCTGATGGTTGGTAGAAGCCTTTTTCACAAGGCTAACTTTCCTAAGTAAAGTAATCAAGATGCACGGTTTGATAATCGATGCACAAGGAGGTGTTTAATGAATTATTGAAGCACGTGGCGCAGGTGTGCGTCTCCAGGGGCCAGAATACAGAATTACCGCTGGGCAATTAGACCGTCAGTGTTCCTTACCCAGTTGACCGTAATTAAAATAATTTTATTCTTGGTTTGATATTGGGAATTAAAACTCACAGCTCAGTTACCTGGTAAAAGGCTTTCAAGGCTAATGGCCAGAGACACGATGGTTTTAAAACGCCAACCTGTGTTCTTCCTCTGCATTTCAAATTCCTCAATCGTTCATGTCTGATTAAAGTTGTGTCTGACTAATTGATAATGACTTTTCAATTAGGTAAAAGCATATTTTATTTAGAAATTACATTTATTTACATTGATTTTTCCCTTCTTCAAGATGTCTGGGCTTCTGGGTCTGATTTAATCTGCCACAACTGGGAGGCAGCTTTTGCAAGAGTCACTGAGAAGTCATTCCCCAAACACAGGCTGCTGTTATCAGGCATTGGAGAAAGGCCTGGGTAAAGCCACTGTATATATAGGTTGCATCATGCAGCTTGCAGGATATTAGTTTCCCACCCAGGGCCTGAACCCAGGCTCTTAACTGTGAGAGCAGAGAGTCCTAAGAACTGGACCGCTAGGGAATTCCCTATCACCGTGTTAGCTGAAGGATACCTAGGAAACCCCTCGTCTTTTTCACTGAGCGTGGAAAAGGGGAGTGAAGGCTGTGCTTGGCTGGTGAGGTCATGCTCTTTTCTGGTTGGGGGTGGGCATAAGAATCTCTCCAGGTGAGGGAAACTATCACAAACAACATTCTTTTTGACACATCTGCCCCTCATGCAGGAGTAATG
Organism: Bos indicus x Bos taurus; assembly: GCF_003369695.1. Lineage (NCBI taxonomy): Eukaryota > Metazoa > Chordata > Mammalia > Artiodactyla > Bovidae > Bos > Bos indicus x Bos taurus. The sequence goes on along the minus strand of NC_040083.1, from coordinate 5,090,769 downwards.
AGGGGTCCTGGTGAGTTTGGGCGGCCTCCTCCCTTAATGTCCACGTGGTAGGGGTGAGGACCGAGATGCTCTCCACTTCTGGGGGCTAGAGGGAAGGACCGGACTTTTTCTGCCCCTGATTCTGCCAGGCAGGAGAGGTGAGCCCGTTCCCTTGCAGAGACAGTGACCCCAGCTTCCAAGGTGTTATCGTCAGGTAAGCTGACTCCTCACTACCCGGCTGAACTTAGGGGGAGATGACAGAGCACAGCTGGGTGTTTGGGATCCCTAGGTTTCTGAGGAGTGGAATCCTACAGGCTGTGTGTGTGTTTTAATATTTACTTAATTGGCTACACTGGGTCTCAGTCGCTGCGTGTGAGATCTTTAGTTGTGGGGATAGCATTTAGTCCCCTGATGAGGGATCGAACCCATGCTCTTGAGGGGGTCCCTGAGCCTCTGTTTTCCCACCACTTAGATGGAGGATACCAATGATCAGATAAAGGACTGTTGTGGGGATGAAAGTCAATCGAAGTAAAACATCTCGGGCTGCAACTGGGCATCAGTGGAGGCTCAACCAATGACAGAAGCTACTGTTGTAATTATGCTTTGTGATATTTATCTTTCCTGGGTTGTCCGTGTGGGTCCTAAGGTGGGGCATGCTGGCACCTCCTCTGATATGTGGGTCCTTCCTAAAGGCCAACACTTAGAAAAGACAACCGCCAAGTCACCTGGGACATCTCTGTGCTCAGATTTGCACCTCGATCCAATGGCTTTAGGACCTCAGCAACTTTCAAGTTCAAGACCAGCACTCTTGTGTTTTATACAGGAGCCTCAGGTCCAGAAGGGTTTCCCAGGTGGCGCTAGTGGTAAAGAACCTGCCTGCCAATGCAGGAGACATAAGAGATGCAGGTTTGATCCCCTAGGTTGGGAAGGTCCCCTGGAGGAGGGCATGGTATCCCACTCCAGTATTTTTGCCTGGGAAATCCCATGGACAGAGGAGCCTGGTGGGCTACAGTCCATGGGGTCACAGAGTTGGACACAATGGAGCGACTAACACACACGCAGACACACACACACACCTCCTAAACCGCCCTTGAGAACCTTGAGGGTTGATATTTTTTCTGTCACTGTGTTCCTTCAGAAGAGCTCTGATAGAGGCAGACCAGGAAGATGCTGTGACCGTCAGCTCACATGTAAATAAACTCACAGAGTGGCTGCTCGATGATTCTACCATCAGGGTTTACTTTCTCCTCCTTCATCTTGGGACATTTTGGACATTCAGCCTGGAGGTTATTTGTTTTGATTTGAAGTGTGCATTACCTTTAAGAGTCAAAACTCCTTTGCAAAAAACAAGGGTTTGGACATTGTGTCAATGCTTTCTTTCAAAACAACTTACCTTCCCTTCCAGCAGGTGGCAGTATAACACAGCAGTAACCTGAGCAAACAGTCTGGCCTATTTTAGGTTGAAAGCAACCAGGGAGTTTCATTCCCAGTTAGATTTCCACAATAATTCTAAATTAAGAAGATAGAGGCTTTCTAACAATTTTATCTGTGGGTCATCTTTTCACTGCCAATTGTTATACACTTCCTCAGGTAGAAAAATTTCATCCTGGTTTTCTGAGAGCTCCTTTACATCTGGCACTTGAAAATATGAAACTGGAGTATTGAGGAAAACATCTCGTTTACTATTTAAGTATTAGACTTAAAGGTGTTTTGTTGCTATGCTCTTTTTGCATTTTTTTAAAATTATTTTTTAACTGGAGAACAGCTGCTTTACAATATTGTGTTGGCTTCTGGTTTACAAAAGTGTGAGTGAGCCACAAGTATATTCCTTCCATGTTGAACTTTCCTCCCACCCCACCCCATTCCACCCCTCTGGGTCGCCACAGAGCACTGAGCTGAGCTGCCTGTGCTGTGCGGCAGCTTCCGGCCCGCTCTCTGCTTTACATATGTCAATGCTGTTCTCTCAGTTTGCCCCACCCTCTTCTCCCCCTGCCGTGTCCAAAGTTTGTTCTCTTACGTCTGAGTCTCTGTTCCTACCTGCCCTGCAAATAGGTTCATCAGTATCATCTTCCTAGATTCCACATATATGCAATACTTATATGAATTTTGTTTTTCTCTTTCTGATTTACTTCACTCTGAATTATAGGTTGTAGGTTCATCCACCTCACTAGAGCTGACTCAGATGTGTTCCTTTTTATGGCTGAGTAATATTCCATCGTGCGTATGTACTCCAGGCCTTTCGTCCATTCACCTGTTGAGGGACACCCAGGCTGCTTCTATGTCCTACCTATTGTAAATAGTGCTGCAGTGAACTTTGGGGTACATGTGTCTTTTTCAATTATGATTTTCTGACGGTATATGCCCAGTAGTGAGATTGCTGGTGATATGGTAGTTTTATTTCTAGTTTTTCAAATACTCTTCATACTGTTTTCCATAGTAGCTGTATCAATTTACATTCCCACCAACAGTGTTGCTATGTTTAATGCACTGTATGATGTTAGTTAAAATGAAATTATTAGGGCTATTCATATGACTTCAGATAAGAAAATAGTCTTTCTGTGGAACTTATTTGAATGTGTACTTTCTGGACATGTGTATATTTATTGGCACATGCGTCTTTTGAGGAGTTATTTCAGCCTCTCAGAATTACGGTTTATTTTTTGGACTCAGCACAGCTTGAAAAATTAGCTTTCTTTAACATAATTTCTCAGGAATCTCCATACTTTTGTTTAGCTTTCCATAACTTTTAGGGAATTTGTTTAATAAAATTGGAAAAAATATTCATCAGACAAATATGTGAGAGGAGCCAAGGACCAGTTTTCAGGATGAGTCTAGCTAAAAGTGTGGATAACAAGAAAGCAGAGATTAGAAGTCAGATATCTACTACTTAAGGGATATATCTATTATTATTCTCTGAAAAGACAAATAGTAGCAAATTGCTCAATTACGGTGAATAAATCTTCATTGTTTATGGTATCCCGGTTCAGTTGTGAATAAATGTGCCTTGAGTGTATTTTCTTATTCTAGATACAAGAAGACTCTTCCTACTGTGGACCCCAGCCCTGTGCCCGTCTCCTGTCTGAGAACTGTTTTCATGTCTTCTTTGTGGTGATCAGCACATAGACAGCAGACCCCAGGGCCTGAGTGGCAGCGGGGCCCCAGGCTGCGGGGGAGGGGAGGCACAGCACAGGGTGTCTGGCGAATGCCACTCGCTTGGCCCTCCTCTCTTCACCCGGCAGATACTCAGCGCCCCAGTCAGCAGGCACCGTGTGAAGCGGGCACCCAGCCGGCGGGACGAGTGGGCATGCTCTGCTACCGTCCTGTGGACGAGCCCCATCTCTCTCTGCTTTTCTGCCTCAAATACTGCTTTTCGGTGGGTATGAGTTTTTCTCTCTCATCTCTCTCCTCCTGTGACTTTTCTCTCCTCGGTTCCCTCTGCTGAGTGTGTAGAGGGAGGACTCGTGGAGACACAGAGTGGGCACCCTGTGGACATGGAGGGTTGAGCTGATACATCTGAGTTATTGAGAAGATGGGAGAGAGGCTGGGTCCCCCCCTGAGGCAGCCTGTGAGTGACTGAGTGGGGAGGGTGCTTAGTTGGACGGGGGGCCTGAGCAGGGTCCGCGCCCCTGCGTGTGTGTGGAGAAGACCAGGTGTTCTCACCTGTCAGAGGGACAGAGCAGCCTGCCCCCAAATGCCCTGCTTTCCACACTGATGATGTTTGAAGTAAACTTACTCAGGAAGCGGCCAGTGCAAAACAGACACTCTGTTCTTTGTCTCCCTGAAAGCAGAGCGAAATCTCCCCAGTGAAGAGTCCCCTCCCTGCACCTGCAGGGGAGAAGGCATCCTTTATCACCAGAGACAGGAAACCCAGGGCCCTTCAGGCTGTGTAAACAAACCGTGTGACTTGTTGCTAACTTTCCTCCCCAAGTCCGAACCCCTTCCTCATGTCAGTTCTTCCCACATTTATTGTTTCTTTGTTCAGAGGTATAAACGCTGGTGCTTGGCCACTTCTTTGAGTCTCATATTTTATGAGCTCCCATGCACACAAAATTAATTTCTTTTTCTCCTATTCATCTGTCTTGCTAAGTTGCTTCCATCCTGTCTGACTTTTTGCAACCCCATATACTGTAGCCCACCAGGCTTTTCTGTTCATGAGGTTTCCCAGGTAAGAATACTGGACCGGATTCCAGGGGTGGAAGCCACGTCTCTTACATCTCCTGCACTGGTAGGCAGGCTCTTTACCACTAGTGCCACCTGGGAAGCCCATGTTAATCTATCTTATGTCAACTTACCGGTTAGAGCAGACATGCCTGGAGGAGGGGGCAGGTGGTAGGCAAATGGGAGCTGATACTTCAGAGGACCAGAATACACGGGTGGTCATGCTGTAGGTAAAGGAGTCTTCTGAGGTTTGGGGCTGGACAGAGGGGTCAGTTAGAGTTGGAATCTGGGTCTCCAGGATAAGAGCTTAGCAAGAACTTTGACCCTCAGAGATGCACTCCCAGAGAGGCATGACAGCTGGGGACACCAGCAATGGGTCCTGTGGGGAAAAAAGCCTCTTTTCCAAAGATCCATTGCATTCAATGTGAATCCATTGGAAGTTTGTGGGAAAAATTAAAAACTCAGATGACCCCACTCCCCATCATGCCTTTCCCTGTTACAGGATGTCATCCTGAGTCTACGTGCTGTGCTAAGTCACTCAGTCATGTCCGACTCTGGGACCCCATGGACTGTAGCCCACCAGGCTCCTCTGTCCATGGGATTCTTCAGGCAAGAATACTGGGGTGGGTTGCCATTCCCTTCTCTGGGGGATCTTCCCGACCCAGGAATCGAACCTGCACATCTCTTATGTCTCCTGCATTGGCAGGTGGGTTCCTTACCACTCAGCACCACCTGAGTCTATGGGAACTCAAGTAGAATTGTGTCCTGCTGTTGTGTGAAAATTGTATAAATATTATGTTGAATTGGTTCATAGTGCTTTTCAGGTCTACTATATCCTTCTACTTTTCTGTCTATTCATTCTATTAAGTTTTGAGTTTAATATTGAAACTCCAACTAAAAATCTTAATTTATCTACTTAAAAAAGTAATTGTAATATATAGTGGAACTATATGTCACTTTATTCTGTGTTTTCCAAGTCTCCTGTAAATTTGTTAATCATACTTTCATAATTACAAAAAATTTAAAAATAATGTAAGATGCCATCCTGGACCTGATGTGGAATTTGATCTTTTGCAAAACATTTATTTGTATTTATTTATTTGGCTCCTCTGGGTCTTAGCTGTGGCATGCAGGGTGTTTGCTGCTACATCCAGAGTCTTTGTTGTGGCCTGTGGGATCTAGTTCCCAGACCAGGGATTGAACCCAGGCCCTCTGCATTGGGAGCTTGCGGTCTTAACTGCTGGACCACCAGGGAAGTCCTGAATTTGATTTTTGAATGGACTGAGTTTGCATTGAGAATTTACTGAGAATTTACCTGTCAGGGACCATGACCTGGATCAGAAGGAATCTAGGTAGCAAGATCAGAGCTCACTCCCCTACCAGGACCTTGGATCCAGAAAGAGGGCCTGCTGGGCTTTGCTCAGCTGGACGGGTGGTCCTGGACCAACAGGATGTGCCCCTGGAGGCTGCACACGTCCTGGGAGTCAGGTGCTGGGTTTGCGTTATCCCCATGCAGTGGTGATGGGGGCTTCTGAGACTGCAGTCTCTTCTTTCGTCCTCTTTCCTGGGGCTGCCCTCCTGTGGCTGACGGTTCGGGGCCCAGGGAGGGGCCACAGGATGGGTATTTTTGTGGATGGAGCAGGACACTTGGGTTTCAGTTCAGCTTGCATGTGCCCATGGCGGTGGAGGTACAGGCAGAACATGCGGGTGGAGACGGGGTTGGCCCAGGGCTGCTGTGTTCCACGTCCTCCTCCAGCCGTCACGTCTGCAGAGCTTTCAGGAGGAACTCCACCTGCAGACCTGGCCTTCCTGGGGACACGAAGGTGTATTTACCAATGTGGGAGCACAGAATAAACCTGGATTGTTTGCTCGTTGGATTTATAACTTGTAAGGGTCTGTACAGCACTGGCCTTCATCTGCACTCTGACTGCAGGGCCTGCGAGTGTGGGAGGCAGGCCACCCGCTTTCCCTGGAAAGGATGCTCTGTCTGCACCTCCCCTCTCCGAACCTTGAGTTCAGTAGCAGGGACAGGCAGTGGCATTTGTGTGCATTTGGGCGTTCACTGTATATTTGAAACCTGTTCCGTGTGCTAGAGTTACTGTCTATGAAGTGACTGTTGTTGCTTTATAAAGATCAGTCCTTGGAGGGCAGTAGGCCAAAGGAGAACCCTTGGCTGGGCTGAGTCTTTTGGAGCCTTTACAGGTGGTGGGAAATGCCGCCTGCTCCCAGCCCCACACTGCCCCCTCTTTTGCGCATTACTTGAGCTCTGCCCAGGTTTTCTTATGGGCACAGTCCTTGCCCCCACTGCTGGTCTGGGCTCACTCCCCTTCAGACTGGCTTCCTATCCTGTGGTTTGCTGCATTGTCGCCTCTTTCTCTTATGCTTCTGATCCATTGCTTTTCACTTGCTCTCTCCCTTTGGGTACCACGCCTTGGGTGCATTTTTCTCCCCATCCACTGTGGCCAGGACCCTCGGGCCTTGGCCTTGAGCATCTCCTGTTCCCAGCTCTGGCTCCCTGGACTCCACGGAAGGTCCAGGCCAGACTCCTGGACCTTCCCATCATCCCCACTGATGGGAGAGCAGCCAAAAATGAGGAGGAAAGCAAGGCAGCACAACATCCTGGTGTGGCCCATGTCCCTCACCAGGGGAGAGTTGGGCTGGGAGGGGCCCTCAAATCACTCTGGAGTCAGAAGCTGCAGCCTGGAGACTCTGGGTCTCCAGCCCCAGCAGCACAGAGCTGTCGAGACAGACGGCTGGGGCCGCTGCCTCTCTGTGACCTTTCTCCCTCAAGAGCTCACTTTGTCCAGGGTTTTTTTTGGGGGCACGTCGAGAAATGAAAGCAGACATCCTTTTCTCCTTAACATATTTCCAGATGGATATACCCCAAGAAGTAGTAGTAGCCAAGAGAAAGAACAAAAGGAAAAGAAACTGCTTAATTGTTGCTTTGAAGGAGGGAATGCTGCTTTGGCTAAAGTGTTTCCTCAGGGGATGTGGTCTCATTGTAGGTACTGCTCCCGGACCCCAAGTAGATAATCAGGATGCACGCAAAGACGGGTGACTTCAGTCACTGGAAAGCTAATGAAAGTATGTGACTTTGCTAGGGTCACTCATCTCTACTCACATCAAGGGGGTATGTGCACTACTCTTTTATTCTATTCTGTCTATTTTTGCTCTACCTTTGTTAGAAGATTGAGATGGGGAATTCATCATCTCTGATTCAGTTCTTTCTTCTGAAGTCTCTTTTCAGTCATATATATGACTCATTTTTGAGCACAGCCTCACTGCTGTGGATTGAATTTTGGCATCCTCCAAAATTCAAATGTCGAAACCCAACCCCCAGTATGATGGTGTTTGGAGGTGAGGCCTTTGGAGGTGGTGAGGTCATAAGTGTGCAGTGTGTATGAATGGGACTAGTGCCCTTATGAAAAAGGCAGCAGAGCACTCATTCACCCTTCCCCCAGGTGAAGACGCAGCAAGAAGACGGCCGTCTGTAAGCCAGGAAGTGAGTCCTCAGCAGACACCTGGTCTTGGCAGCCTTTAGAACTGTAAGGGATATGTTTCTATTGTTTATAAGCCACCCTGTCTACAATGTTTTCTTACAGCAGCCCAAATAGACTCAGACACTCACCTACTGCTACACAATCTGGAATGAAAACCAACCCCCTCAGAAGACCTCAGTATAGTCTCAAAGATAGGCTTTATATCTTTCCTATTCTAACTATTCATATGTATTCACTTTGAAAAATAATTTGAGGTGATTTACAGGCAAATTTAGCTTATAAACAATCAAATTTATGACAGTAGAATTCACATTATAAAAGCTAATAATTGTATAATGATAATGTGATAATGAGTATATATATGATCTGCTGCTTAGTAACTCAGTTGTGTCCAAACCTTTCCACACTTGTGGACTGTAGCCCACCAGGGTCCTCTGTCCATTGAATTCTCTAGGCAAGAATACTGGAGTGGGTAGCCCTTTCCTTCTCCAGGGGATCTTCCTGACCCAGGGATCAAACCCAGGGCTCCTGCACTGCAGGCAGATTCTTTACCATCTGAGCACCAGGGAAGCCCGAGTACATACACACTCATACACTCATACTCACACTCACACACACACACACACACACACACACACAATCCATGGTAGCCAAGGAGTTACATCTCTGCGGCAGAGAGCTTTAGGACAGAAGATTTAAGTTGCCCACTTTCCAGCCCTTTGGTCAGGTCACAGACCTGTCCTCTGAACTCTGCTCACATCAGGCATCATTGCAAGACCATCAGTCCACTGCCCACTGAGTCCCTGGTGAAGACTCTAGTTTTCATCATTTTTTCCACTAAAAACACTCAAGGCTTCATCTCAACAGCACATGTGAGGTTTACTTTTCTTCACTAAACTTCAGATCTATGCATGTTCCCCAGTCTGTGATGCTTGTCTACCCTGCAGTTCTAGGACCATGACCCCTACCAAGTTCATGGCCCCCTCCAGCCCTTCTCTCCAGTGGCCTCCAGGCAGTTCTCTTACTGCCCCCTGCTACCCTAGGTTCCAGTTGGCATCTGGAACTTTGACAGCCCTGTTCTCTTAAAGCATCTCAATGCTTGTTAGAAATAGACATGACTGGAAGGATCGATATCATTACGTTATTATGAACCAGCCTCCTGTGGGAGATGCTTCTTTCCCTGGATTGTGGTTTTTCAAATGATTTTCATAATCATTCATAATGTAAAGGATTCCAGGAAGGCCTTCCACTCCCAGATGTATTTTTTTTTTTGAACATGATTTTTATCAGCTCTCTTCTATGTGCAGAATAAAGACCTTCTGAAGTCCAGTCTCAACCACAATTTATTTATTTCTTTTTATCTGCTACCACACCCCTGTAAGAATTGCCTCTCTGCTCAGACTAGTCTGGGGTTGATGTCCTCCAAATATCTGTGCTGCAAAATTTTCCTTGACTGTTTCCCACTTCTGAAAAACTGTCACCTCTTCTTCAAGCACACACAGCCCTCCCTGCTGGACCACACATTCTCCTGAACTTAAATATTTATTGCATTCATTGAATAAATATTTATTAGGCACCTATCATGGGTAGGTACTAGATTCCAGTGATGAAGAAATTGAATGAAACAGTCCTCCCTGCCCTTATTCTAGTATCAGGGTTAGCAGTGATAAGAAGTAGGGGAAAAAGGACTTGTCAACTTGGGAAGGGAAGGAAATAGGAATGCAAAGTGGAAGCCTCAGGTGAGAAAATGAAGCTAGAAGCACCCAGGTCTTGGGTCTATATTCCTGTTCACTGTGAAGGCAAGAGGAAGTTGGGTGAATGGTGGAGTCTGTTAATTCTCCTGGCTCTGGTGCAGCGTCCTCACAGGTAGAGTAAATGTTGCTGAACCTAGGATTCTAGGAAAGGGGGACGTTCATAGAGGTTCCTCCTTAGCTGAATGCTCTGTGTGTGTGTATGTTAGTCACTCAGTCGTGTCTGACTCTTTGCAACCCCATGGACTGTAGCTCACCAGGCTCCTTTGTCCATGGAATTCTCCAGGAAAGAATACTGGAGTGGGTTGCCATTTCCTTCCCCAGGGGATCTTCCCAACCCAGGGATTGAACCCAGGTCTCCTGCATGGCAGGTAAATTCTTTACCATCTGAGCCACCAAGGAAGCCCTAGTTGAATGCTGGCAGAACCAGAAAGGGGAATAGGGAACCAGAAATAGGAGATCTGGACTTCATGTGATTAGATCATGAGCACAGAGCCCATAAGTGTCCAGAGAAGGGGAGATTGTAGGTAGAATCAAGTCACACATCAGGGTTGGGGCAAGAAAGCAGAAATTCGTCATCATAATGAAACAGAAAGATGGATTCAGGACTCCAGTTTGAGAAGCTGAGCAAAGTGGTTAGTGGTTGAACGAACAGGCAGATGAACAGCAAAAGGCAACAGTCCAAGTCTGTGTGCTCCTCAATTCTTCAGTACATTGGAAGCCGGTGCTATGTTTTAAGCCATGCAGGTTTATCGGCCACTTTATGGCCCTGGAGGTTGAGAGTTGGTTGGCCGATTTGCCCAAAGGTGCTTGAAATGAGGAATTCAGTCTGCAGCCTGGCTATGGTGGGACTAACCAACCTGCAAGACCAGGGGTGAGAGTCAGAGTCCAAGGATTAAGAGGAGATAATACCAAGGAAACTCACAGTGAGGATGTTTCTGAGCTCCACTGGGGCCGTGGTCCTGAGTGACTGCTGAACAGGGACAAGAATCCATCTCAGGCTAGAGGAATGGGTGCCATCTCCTTTCAAAACTGTAAAGTCTACCTGGTCTCCTGTGACTTGGCAGACTCCTCTGCCACATTGTGTCCGACTTTTCACAATCCAATGGATTAAAGCACTCCAGGCTTCCCTGTCCCTCACCATCTCCTGGAGTTTGCTCAGGTTTGTGTCCATTGAATCAGTGATGCCATCCAACCATCTCACTCATCCTCTGTCATTCTCTTCTTCCCTCAATCCTTCCCAGCATCAAGGTCTTTTCCAATGGTCATCTCTTCACATCAGATGGCCAAAGTATTGGAGCTTCAGCATCTGTCCTTCCAATGAGTATTTTGGGTTGATTTCCTTTAAGATTGACTGATTTGATCTCCTTGCAGTCTAAGGGAATCTCAAGAGTCTTCTCCAGCAACACAGTTCAAAAGCATCAATTCTTCGGTGCCCTGCCATCTTTATTGTGCGGCTCTCACATCCGTACGTGACTACTGCAAAGACCATAGCCTTGACTAGACAGACAGTTATCAGCAAAGTGATGTCTTTGCTTTTTAACTCACAGGCTAGGTTTGTCCTAGCTTTCCTGCCAAGAAGCGGTTGTCTAATCTCATGGCTGCAGTCCTGTGACTGAGTGACCCTAAGGGTAGTCATGCAGAAACAGGTAAGGGTTCAGCTTGTGGTCAGAGATCAGAAAGAGGGCCTCAAAGCTGGAGGCCCTCAGGAACCTGGAGACTCCAGGGAGCAGGACACAGGGAAGAACACGGGGGTGTCACAGACTGAGGGGAGGCAGGGACTGTTAATTCAGGAGTCTAATTTTATTCTGGTTGCTGGAAGAGAGAAAAAAATCATAGGGAACATCTTGCTTGGATAAAGGTCACTCCCCCAGGGAAGGAGAAAGAAATAGTCCTTTCTGGTGAACAGATCCTGACCAGGGAAACATGTTCTCAGGAGCCCTTGGTGTGAATTTGTATCAAATGGCTATGTTCTCCAAGACCTAGCACTGGGGCAGCAGAGACCCCAGAGAAGGGGCAACGGGGAGCGATCTTCAGGGGCACAGATGGACCATTAGCAGGTTTGCTTTGCCACACCCCTGCCCATGTTACAGCCTTTCGCTTTCCATTATAAAACTCTCCTGTGGGGTTTCATTTGGGGCCTTGAGGGACATTGATTTCATTCAATGTTTTGACTAAGTTTTTAAGACCCTGAGTCATTTCTATTTTTTTATTGTCACCCTCTGTAGAGTAGGACACCATTTAGAAATTTGACAGTATTTTTCCTGTCCTTTTGCGGTTGTCAAATATTGAATTAGGTCTCATTATAAACGGAGTAGAAGCTGTCGTTGCTGACATTTTCCTTCATTAGGAAGATACTGAAAGCTGACATTTTTAACCTATCAGCTCCAGTCAGTCTGCAGATAAGACACGGTGTGGGAACAAGGCCGTCTGCCTCCATTCCTGCTGTCATTACAGACTCACCGGGAATCATTCATTGATAAAGTGGCTTCACGTAATGGGTCTCTTCCAGAGAGAGGAGGCAAAAAGCATCCATTAACTCTAGGATTTAAAGTCTGAATGAATGAAAGAAGGCATTGATTTGACTCCTGTGAGATTATTGATTAACTCAGATTTGAAACCTGAATGAATGAAGAGAAGACATTGATTTGAATCCTGGTTTTGCCCCTCAAGAGTTAGTTAATTTCGTTGGTTCTCTCTTTATTTGCAAAATTTAAAAAGCAACAGTAACTCCTTTCCCGATACCAAAGGATTATTTGGGGAGTTAGGGAATCAATTAGATGATGTAGTGAAGTGCTTTACAAACGTTAGGTTTTGCTTTACCTATTACATAGGCTTAATGAGATAGGTTATTTGGTTTTTGATTAATTGAAGGATTCTGGAATCATTCAAAGGTCGGATGAGAACTGTGGTTGAGGTTTGGGGGAGGTAGAGTCCTGTTTCACTCCCACAGACCTCATCCATAGACTAAGTTGATGAACATATTTTATTTTTTTACAAAAAATTGGAATATAATTGCTTTACAATGTTGCATTGGTTTCTGCCTACAACATCATGAATCAGCCATAGGTATGCATATATCCCTTCCCTCTGGGGCCTCCTCCCGCCTCCACACCTGCCACCCCTCTCAGTCATCGCAGAGCACCGCGCTGAGCTCCTTCTGCTACACTGTAGGTCCCCGCTAGCTGTGTGTTTTACACTTGGTGGTGCGTATATGTCAGTGCTACCCTCTCCATTCATCCCCCTCTCTCCTTCCCACTCTGTGTCCACAGGTCCAGATGAATATACTTTCTAACCCAATCCCTTCCAAAGTTTGTGACTACTGTTTCAAAACCCTGATCACAGGGAATTATATGTTTAAAGATTGAGGCCAAGGCAGCTAATGCTGTGGTAGTTTATATGTGTTAATATCCCTGGCTGGCTCAAATGGTAAAAATCCACCTGTGATGCAAGAAACCAGGTTTGATCCCTGGGTCAGGAAGATCCCCTGGAGAAGGGAATGGCATCCCACTCCAGTATTCTTGCCTTGAAAATTCCATGAACAGAGGAGTGTGCAGGCTACCGTCCATGGGGTTGCAAGGAGTCAGATACAACTGACCAACTAACACTTTGTATGTATTAATAGCATTTTGGTTTTTGAAGAAAAGGGGGGCAAAGTTTGGAAGCAATTGCTTGAAGGTCACAGCAAAACCCATGAGGTATATTGACTTAGGTTGAGAAGTAGAATATGAACAAAGTTCTCCCACCTACCAGACAGATACTCCATGGTTTACAGGTAAGCCAAGGTGCTGGACTGTGAGAAACAAAGGAGGTGAACAATGCTCAGTGCAACTCAAAGGTGAAAGTAGAGGGACACAGCCACTTGTCCTTCTTGCTTTCTGTGCTACATTAAATCCAATCTCCTTTTCCACAAGGGGAGCCAACTGCATTTCTTGTTGTTTTTCAGGTGCTAAATTGTATCCGACTCATTGTGACCCCATGGACTGCATGCAGCACGCCAGGCTTCCCTGTCCTTCATGATCTCCCAGACTTTACTCAAACTCATGTCCATTGAGTCAGTGATGCCATCCAACCATCTCATCCTCTGCCACCACCTTCTCCTCCTGCCTTCAGTCTTTCCCAACATCAGAGTCTTTTCCAGTGAGTCAGCTCTTTACATCAGGTGGCCAAAGTATTGGAGCTTCAGCTTCAGCATCAGTCCTTCCAGTGAATATTTGTTGATTTCATTGGAAGGGTTGATTTCCTTTAGGATTAACTGGTTTGATCTCCTTGCTTTCCAAGGGACTCTCAAGAGTCTTCACTAACACCACAGTTCAAAAGCATCAATTCTTCGGCACTCAGCCTTCTTTATGGTCCATTTCTCACATGCATACATGACTACTGGAAAAACCATAGCTTTGGCTATAGGGACATTTGCCAGCAAAGTGACGTCTCTGCTTTTTAATATGCTCTCTGAGTTTGTCATAGCTTTTCCTTCAAGGAAGACTAATGTTGATTAAATTCAGGATGACCAATATTGGGTCAAAACTCACTTGGAAAGAGTTTTGAGTAAAAGCGAGTGCTCTCAAATTCTAAGCTAAGGTACAGCTCAGTCCCCCCTGGGATTGACCCAAGTGGGATATTAACATTTTGAATGTCAGTCAATGTAATCAGTAAGGTGCCGATGACAGCTAGTTCCTTCTGGGCACCTAGCAATTCGACTGCAGTCTGTTGTTCTCTTCTTGGCTGCAGAAATAAGGCAAAGCTCCCATGCCCACCAAGGAGAAAGAGCCCCTCTTGCTCTCTGACAGTTAGCCCTAGCTTGGGCCCATGTCCTTCTGAGGAGACAGTCAGCCAGATCTCACCCCACGCACACCCCTCCACTGGGCACCCCTGTGACACCACAGTCCGTCTGGGTGAGGTGACCTGCAGGGATTTTGTTTAACTCAGTGTGTTGAGCACATCTGGAGAAAAGACTTGTGAGAGGATTGGTGATGGTTAGTACTGCTGTCAGCTTGGTGGTGGTCATTTATCTGCTCGCAGTGCTATTTGAGCAAGAAGTGATTGTCTTCTCTGAAAATGCTTTCTTCTATTTGATTACTTCTTAAACACTGGAGTATAAACCTTCTCTGAGTGGAAAGGGAGGTGGAAATTTCCACGGGCTAGTGGTAACCCTTACATCTGGGTTCTTATTCCAATTTCTTATAAACTTTAGAAAATGACCTCTTGAGCCCGAGTTACCTCATTTGTAAAAATGCAGACAGTATCATTTATTAGACTTAGACTGTTTATTTATTTAACTGCGCCGAGTCTTGGCTGTGGCATGCAGGATCTTTAGTTGCGGCGTGTGGGGTATAGTTCCTTGACCGGGGATGGAACTTAGGCCCCCTGCATTGGGAACGTGGAGTGCACCAGGGAGGTTCCTTAATATGCATTTAACAACTCTAAATTTTCTCCTCACGGTGGTGGTGTGGATGAAAGAAAGAAGTGCAGACTGGGGAGTCCATAAGCCCAGATTATAGTAATAAATGCTAAATTGATCAGTTGTGACACTGGAAGAGTCGCATAGACTCTCTAGTCTGGATTTCTTGTATAAAAACAAGAGGTGTTCTTTTTGATGATGGCCATTCTGACAGGTGTGAAGTGATATCTCACTGTGGTTTTGATTTGCATTTCTCTGTTAATTAGCCATGTTGAGCATCTTTTCATCTGCCTGTTGGGCATCTGCATTTCCTCTTTGAAAAATTGTCTATTCAGTTCTCCTACCCATATTTAATTGGGTTGATTGTTTGTTTTGATGTTGAGTTGTATGAGCTGTTTATGTATGTTGGATATTAATCCCTTATTGCCATATCATTTGCAAATATTTTCTCCTTTTCAGTAGGTTGTCTTTTCATTCTGTTGATGGTTTCCTTTGCTGTGCAAAAGGTTTTAAGTTTAATTTGGTCTCATTTAAAAAGTTTTTGCTTTTATTTCTTTTGCTTTGGGAGTTGTATTCAAAGAAACATTGCTGTGATTTGTAGCAAAGAATGTTCTGCTTATGTTTCCCTCTAGGAATTTTATGGTTTCTGGTCTTATATTTAATCTAATCTTTAACACATTTTGAGTTTACATATGTTGGTGAGGATGTGGAAAAAAGAAAACCCTTGTACTCTGTTGGTGGGAATGTAAATTGGTGCAGACACTGCAGAAAACAGTATGGAATTCTCTCCAAAAACTAAAAATAGAACTTTCATATGCTCTAGCAACCCATTTCTAAGTATATATCCAACCCCCACCCCCACCCACCCCGCCAAATGCTAGTTTGAAAAGATATATGCACCCTGGTGTTCACAGCAGCATCATTTATAATCACCAAGATGTGGAAGCAACCTGAGTACCCATCAGCAGATGAATGGGTAAAGACGATGGGGTACATCACACAATGGAATATTACTCAGTCATAGAAAGAATGAAATTTTGCCATTTGTAGCATCCTGGATGGACTTGGAGGATATTACGATAAACCAGAAACAGACAAATACCATATGGTATCACCCATGTACAGACTCTAAAAACTACAACTAGCGAATGAATATGACAGGAAAGAAGCAGACTTACAGACACAGAGACCCAACTAGTGTTTACCAGGGGGGAGAAGGGAAGGGAGGAGGGGCAGTACAGGGGCAGGAGAGTAAGAGGTATGGACTGGTGGGTGTAAATTAAGCCACAAGGGTATGTTGAACAACGTGGGAAATCTAGCCAATATTTTATAATAACTGTAAATGGAGTATAACCTTTAAAACCTGAATCGCTATATTGTACACCCATAACTTAAAATCCCATGGATGGAAGAGCCTGGTGGGCTGCAGTCCATGGGATCGCTAAGAGTCAGACACGACTGAGCGACTTCACTTTGACTTTTCACTTTCATGCATTGGAGAAGGAAATGGCAACCCACTCCAGTGTTCTTGCCTGGAGAATCCCAGGGACGGTGGAGCCTAGTGGGCTGCCGTCTATGGGGTTGCACAGAGTCAGAAATGACTGAAGTGACTTAGCAGCAGCAGCAACTTATACAAAGAATCTGCCTACAATGCTAGAGACCTGGGTTTGATCCTTGGGTGAGGAAGATCCCCTGGAGAAGGAAATGGCAACCCACTCCAGTATTCTTGCCTGGGAAATCCCATGGACAGAGGAGCCTAGTGGGCTACAGTCTATGATGTCACAAAGAGTTGGACATGATTAAGCACACACACAAGATGAGAATATACTTCAATTTAAAAAAATAAAGACTTGACAGAATACAATAAAATTATATAAAGCAATTATACTTCAATTAAAAATAAATTAATTTAAAAAATTCAAGACAAACAAAAATAAATAAAATAAGAAGACTTTCCTGGTGGCTCAGTGGTATCGGCCTACAATGCAGGAAATGTGGATTCAATCCCTGTGTATGGAAGATCCCCTGGAGAAGGAAATGGCACCCCACTCCAGTATTCTTGCCTGAAGAATCCCATGGACAGAGGAGCGTGGCGGGCTATAGTCCATGGGGTCTCAAGCAGTCAGACACAACTTAGTGACTAAACAACAGCAAATGTACTTCAGTGAACAAAAATAAGACAAGAGCTAGTACTGTCTCTAAGGTTTCTTCTAGCTTGGTGGACTCATGATTACTGGCACTTTGTGTGCATGTGTGTGTGAATCAATTGCGAAGTTAAATTTAGCACAAGAATGTCTTTGTTACCCAAGGGGTACTACCTTTCACGTGGTGTTTGCATCCGTACTTCATGGCACCCTGTATGGGAGAGGTAGTCAGTGAGTTCCCAGGGATCTGCTCTCTGTCCCTTGGAAGAACAGACGGAGATCCTGGTGGTCTTTAGAAGTCTCTCTACTCCCATGTCAGAGGGTTACAGCTCCCTTTAATTGTGAGGAGAATCTTATCCCTTTGAGCATGCCCTGAGCTTCCCAGCTCTGGGCTGCAGGACCAGCTCGTGAGGATCTGTGTTTGGTGCTTACACCCCAGGGGATCTGCGGTATTTGAAGTGCCAACCTTGAGGTGCCTACCAACGAGTCATGGCCTTTGCTGTTTGTGTCCTGAAGTATCTCTAAGCCAGGTGGCTGGTGGAGGAGGCACTGATTTCAAATTGATGTGTTTGCGGACATAGGGACTTTTGAGAGAATAAATGGACATTTGTATCCTGGGGACTTCCCCAGTGGCTCAGTGGTAAAGAATCCACCTGCAGTGCAGGAGATATCGGTTTGATCTCTGGGTTGGAAAGATCTCCTGGAGAAGGACATGCAACCTACTCCAGTATTCTCGACTGGAAAGCCCATTGCCTGGGGTTGCAAAAGAGTTGGACTTGACGGGGTGACTCAACAGCAACAACATCAGTCCTGTGAAGCTTTTTTACTCCCAGGGACAGATACTGTAATTTTAAAAATTTTAGAAATTAGTGGTATGTAAAGATGGAAAATAGAGAACGTCAGTCCTGGCTAATGATGGGGTACAAGAAATACATTTACAATGTTCAAAACTCTTTGTTTCAGAAGCCTCTGGGGAATTGTTGGAGATCTGTCTGTAGAAGACTGGCAGAGTAAAAGTAATTGCTCTAAAACTGAAAGACAGAATAGAGGTGGATTCTGAAATACACAGCAAAACTGCAAAATTGAATGGACTCTGAGCTGACTGTGAGTGCTTACTCCAAGGAAGCATGATCTCAGGAAACCAGTGTGGATTTCCTAGAAATTAACTTTGTTCTTATGGTCGACAGACTCATATATTAGGGCCCGAGTACCTGACACATTAGGGGATGCAAAAAGACAACTCATTGGAAAAGACCCTGATGCTGGAAAAGAGTGAAGGCAAAAGGGGAAGGGGCTGACAGAGGGTGAGGTGATTGGATGGCATCACTGACTCAATGGACATGAGTTTGAGTAAACTCTGGGAGACAGTGGAGGACAGAGGAGCCTGGCGTGCTGACGTCTTTGGGGTCACAAAGAGTCGGACATGACTGAGTGACTGATCAACAACAAAGTTTACTCAGAGAAACTGGATATATGACCTGTCCTTACTATCTTGCTTAAAATTATTTTGGTATTTAGAATGGACGGTAAATGTGTTCCCAGAAACAATTCTGTGATT
Source organism: Bos indicus x Bos taurus (assembly GCF_003369695.1). NCBI lineage: Eukaryota > Metazoa > Chordata > Mammalia > Artiodactyla > Bovidae > Bos > Bos indicus x Bos taurus. Next base: position 5,072,278 of record NC_040083.1, on the reverse strand, counting down.
CAGTTCAGTTCAGTCGCTCAGTCGTGTCGGACTCTTTGCGACCCCATGAAATGCAGCACGCCAGGCCTCCCTGTCCATCACCAACTCCTGGAGTTCACTGAGACTCATGTCCATCGAGTCAGTGATGCCATCCAGCCATCTCATCCTGTGTTGTCCCCTTCTCCTCCTGCCCCCAATCCCTCCCAGCATCAGAGTCTTTTCCAATAAGTTAACTCATTATCTTATAATATATTGCAAAGAGTTGGACATGACGTAGCAACTGAACAACAAGAACAACATTGTCCTAATTCTGTGTATATGATTTTGATTCCGATTTTTTTTCTGAAACCTTGCTTCATGAGAGATTAGCCACAGCCCTTGGGAGCAATAAACATCCTGCATTGCAAACCTCCTTTTGCCATCTCACAGAATCTCCATAAATCTCGGTTGCAGTGAAGGCATCTCTTATTTTATCTATGAAGTGACTATTTCAAGAACATTTTTACAGCAGTCATCATTATTAGTCCTTTGTCCAATTCCCCCAGTTAGGAGAAGAAGAAATTAATATGCAATGTTGATATTTCTATTTTGCATTTAGGGCTTCCCTAGTGAATCAGTGGAAAAGAATCTGCCTGCTAATGCAAGAGACGTGGGTTCAATCCTTGGGTCAAGACGATCCCTTGGAGGAGGAAATGTCAGTCGACTCCAGTATTCTTGCCTGGGAAATCCCATGGACAGAGGAGCCTGGCGGGCTACAGTCCACAGGGTCCCGAAAGAATGAGACACAAATTAGCCACCGAACAGCAACAAGAATCACCTGACGTATTGGGTGGAATATTTTACATCATCCTTGTGAACAGGTTGGAGAAATATGAGTTTATAAAAACAGAGCATTTACATGAATCAGCATGAACTTTCAAGGATTCTGGAGGACTGGGAAGATATGAAGATAAAATTGGAGATATTTTGCCTGGAGATGAAAACAGTTTCTTTTTTCCCCCTTTGGAGGGCTAGGCATGAATGGTTGTTCAGTTGCTCAGTCGTGTCCAACTCTTTGCGACCCCATGGACTGGAGTACACCAGGCTCCCCATTCCTTCCCCATCTCCTGGAGCTTGCTCAAACTCATGTCCATCAAGTCAGTGATGCCATCCAACCATCTTGTCCTCTGTTGTTCCTTTCTCCTCCTGCCTTCAATCTTTTTCCTGCATCAGGGTCTTTTCCAGTGAATCTGCTCTTTGCATCAGGTGGCCAAAGTATTGGAGCTTCAGCATCAGTCCTTCCAGGGCATATTCAGAGTTGACTTCTTTAGGATTGATTGCTTTGATCTCCTTGCAGTCCAAAGGGACTCTCAAGAGTCTTCTCCAACACCACAGTTCAAAAGCATCAATTCTTCAGCTCTCAGCATTCGTTATGGTCCAACTCTCACACCCACACATGACGACTGGAAAAACCATAGCTTTGACTGTATGGACCTTTGCAGGCAAAGTAATGAAAACAGTATGAACAGGCATGAATGGTAGCTGTTTGCAAATATTTGTTTAACAGGTATGTCACTGGAGAGGAATTAGACGTTTCCTATGTCTCAAGTGGGACAGTTTTGGCTGAGGGAGGCAGATTTTCTTAATCCAAGGGAAAAGGTTTGTGTCAATCAGTCTAATGGAAGGGACAGGCTTTTGAGGTAGTCAATATGACTTCTTTGATGAGTTCAAAAAGAGGCTGGTGTTCTGTTTGGGACATTGTCTAGAGCTGCATGCAATAAAGGTACGTTGGATAAAACAATTTCTTCTGGTCCTTTCTAAACCTTTAGATGCTGAGATATCTGAGATATTGAATAAATGTTAGAGGTCAGAAAGCAGATGGATGTCTTTCCCTTTGTCACCACGACTAAAGGAGTATATTATGTTCTGTCACAAGAAACGGCTTCAATTCCTAAGTCCCTGCGTTAGAGATAAGCCAGGAATGAGGAAATCTGCTAAAAGCCATGATAGCAAGAATTACCTAAGAGCTAAGAGCATTATGTCTTGATGTAAGCCACCAGGGAAGGAAAATATTTCATTTGTTTAAAAAGACAACAATATTTATCAAATATGTCCAATCTAATCAGAATTGTGACTGACAGATAATTTAAACTGTGAATATTGCATTGTCCTCATATTCTAGGAGCAGTTTGTCTGAAAACTAGATCACTTTTTCTAATATAAATAATTTTTTCCCCCTTAGAGCTCAAAGTTATCCATGAGTTTTCCTTTTCCTTCCTAGTTAGATTGTAGAAGTTCTTGAGTCTCAGTTTAGAGAGTTGATAGATTTTGAACTCTTCTGACTGCATCAGTTCAGTTCAGTTGCTCAGTTGTGTCCGACTCTTTGTGACTCCATGGATTGCAGCATGCCAGGCCTCCCTGTCCATAACCAATTCCCAGAGTTCACTCAAACTCACGTCCATCGAGTCAGTGATGCCATCCAGCCATCTCATCCTCTGTCGTCCCCTTTTCCTCCTGCCCCCAGTCCCTGCCAGCATCAGAGTCTTTTCCAATGAGTCAACTCTTTGCATGAGGTAGCCAAAGTATTGGAGTTTCAGCTTTAGCATCAGTCCTGCCAAAGAACACCCAGGACTCCTCTCCTTTACAATGGACTGGTTGGATCTCCTTGCAGTCCAAGGGACTCTCAAGAGTCTTCTCAAACACCACAGTTCAAAAGCATCAATTCTTCAGTGCTCAGCTTTCTTCACAGTCCACCTCTCACATCCATACGTGACCACTGGGAAAAACCTTGACTAGATGGACTTTTGTTGGCAAAGTAATGTCACTGTTTTTCAATATGCTATCTAGGGTGGTCATAACTTTCCTTTCAAGGAGTAAGCGTCTTTTAATTTCATGGCTGCAGTCACCATCTACAGTGATTTTGGAGCCCCCCAAAATAAAGTCTGACACTGTTTCCACTGTTTCCCCATCTATTTCCCATGAAGTGATGGGACCAGATGCCATGATCTTAGTTTTCTGAATGTTGAGCTTTAATCCAACTTTTTCACTCTCCTCTTTTACTTTCATCAAGAGGCTCTTTAGTTCTTCTTCACTTTCTGCCATAAGGGTGGTGTCATCTGCATATCTGAGGTTATTGATATTTCTCCTGTCAGTCTTGATTCCAGCTTGTGCTTCTTCCAACCCAGAGTTTCTCATGATGTACTCTGCATGTAAGTTAAATAAGCAGGGTGACAATCTACAGCCTTGACGTACTCCTTTTCCTATTTGGAACCAGTCTGTTGTTCCATGTCCAGTTCTAACAGTTGCTTCCTGACCTGAATGCAGGTTTCTCAAGAGGCAGATCGGGTGGTCTGGTATTCCCATCTCTTTCAGAATTTTCCACAGTTTATTGTGATCCACACAGTCAAAGGCTTTGGCATAGTGAATAAAGCAGAAATAGATGTTTTTCTGGAACTCTTGTTTTTTCGATGATCCAGCGGATATTGGCAATTTGGTCTCTGGTTCCTCTGCCTTTTCTAAAACCAGCTTGAACATCTGGAAGTTCATGGTTCATGCATTGCTGAAGCCTGGCTTGGAGAATTTTGAGCATTACTTTACTAGTGTGTGAGATGAGTGCAATTGTGTGGTAGTTTGAGCATTCTTTGGCATTGCCTTTCTTTGGGATTGGAATGAAAACTGACCTTTTCCAGTCCTGTGGCCACTTCTGAGTTTTGCAAATTTACTGGCATATTGAGTGCAGTACTTTCACAGCATTGTCTTTCAGGATTTGAAATAGCTCAACTGGAATTCCATCACCTCCACTAACTTTGTTCGTAGTGATGCTTTCTAAGGCCCACTTGACTTCACGTTCCAGGATGTCTGGCTCTAGGTGAGTGATCACACTATGGTGATTATCTGGGTCATGAAGATCTTTTTTGTACAGTTCTTCTGTGTATTCTTGCCACCTCTTCTTAATATCTTCTGCTTCTGTTAGCTCCCTATCATTTCTGTCCTTTATCGAGCCTATCTTTGCATGAAATGTTCCCTTGGTATCTCTAATTTTCTGGAAGAGATCTCTAGTCTTTCCCATTCTGTTGTTTCCCTCTATTTCTTTGCACTGATCGCAGAGGAAGGCTTTCTTATGTCTCCTTGCTATTCTTTGGAACTCTGCATTCAGATGCTTATATCTTTACCTTTTTTTCCACAGCTATTTGTAAGGCCTCCTCAGACAGCCATTTGGCTTTTTTGCATTTCTTTTCCATGGGGATGGTCTCGATCCCTGTCTCCTGTACAATGTCACGAACCTCCGTCCATAGTTCATCAGGCACTCTATCTATCAGATCTAGTCCCTTAAATCTATTTCTCACTTCCACTGTATAATTATAAGGGGTTTGATTTAGGTCATACCTGAATGGTCTAGTGGTTTTCCCTACTTTCTTCAATTTAAGTCTGAATTTGACAATAAGGAGTTCAAGATCTGAGCCACAGTCAGCTCCCAGACTTGTTTTTGCTGACTGTATAGAGCTTCTCCATCTTTGGCTGCTGTGCCAAAGAATATAATCAATCTGATTTCGGTGTTGGCCATCTGGTGATGTCCATGTATAGAGTCTTCTCTTGTGTTGTTGGAAGAGGGTGTTTACTATGACCAGTGCGTTTCTCCTGGCAAAACTATATTAGCTTTTGCCCTGCTTCATTCTGTATTCCAAGGCCAAATTTGCCTATTACCCCAGGTGATTCTTGACTTCCTACTTTTGCATTCCAGTCCCTTATAATGAAAAGGACATCTTTTTTCATAACCTATATTAATAAATACCATTTATACCATGACCCAGAATCATATATGCATTACACAAAATCACATATCTGAGACAATCCCTATACTTATGTACTGATATAATACTCTGAAATTTTCAATTCAGTTCAGTTAATTCATTGTTAAATACTGTTCATGCCACAGTAATTTCACATGATTTACAGGTTGAAAAATACCACTGCAATTGCTAGTTGGAGAAGACTCCAGTAATGGTAGAATCAGTGAGAGAATTCAGATATTGTCATTTAGGAAATTTCATCCACTTATTCAGAAGATAAGCTTTGCATATATTTTATCAGAAAGGTCTTGGAATTTGAACTGCATTTCCATCTAACTCTTCAGTTCCTTTCTTCCTGACTTTTCTGCCTGTCTCCACTGACCCCCGTCCCCAGTAAATCCTCACAGTAGCCAACAGAAAACATGAAAGACTTGAGAGATGTGTAGATAGACCATGTTTCTTCTGTATGTCTTAAAGCTTTTACATCTAGAGAAGGGAGTGTTTGCCGAAAGCATGTCTGTTTATTCATACATTCACTTGGCCACCGAGATAATGGGATTGCAGACACACTGCTCAGAGCTGCGTGGGTAACTAAGCATTTACTTATTATCAGGGAGGCAAATGCAGTTTCCAAGATCAAAGTGGACACTCCTAGAAGCTATGGTTATTGCAAAAGGATGAAGTGCCCTCCTTCCCAGGAATCAAAGCGACTTCAAGCAGAAAGGCGGGCTTACATTTGACAGAATCCCACTTTTGACAGGATGGCAACCATCTAAGTATGTGACAAGATCGAGAGTTATTTAATTCCAAAAGTTAGCAACTCTGCCAGCTCTGGGGTTAAGCAACAGGCCTGATACTGTCATGGCCATAGCTGGGGTCTGCCTAACGAAATTTTAATTGTCAGTGCAAGGACTGAGAATACTTTAAGAATTTTCACGAATTGAAATTCCTTTGGTAGTATCTTGATCCCATGTCTGCAGAAAGCAGGGGCCCCATTTGCTATTTCAGTGGAAGTAAAGTATTAATGAAATACATTATAACCCAACCATGATTACAGTATCTGTTGGAAAAGTCATCTCGGATGAATCCTTGCCCTGAACACAGCAACCTTGAGCGGTAGCAACTAGGCCATGGCTATTCTACCATCAGCGGCCATCTACCAAGAGTTCCCCTGTGTTTGTTGTTGTTGCTCAGTCAGTAAGTCATGGCCAACTCTTTGTGACCCCATGGACTGCAGCACACCAGGCTTCCCTGTCCTTCACTATCTCCCGGAGTCAGCTGAAACTCATATCCATTGAGTCAGTGATGCCATCCAACTATCCAACCACCTTATCCTCTGTCACCCCTTTCTCCTCCTGTCCTTGATCTTTCCCAGCATCAGGATCTTTTCCAATGAGTCAGTGCTTCGCATCAGGTGGCCAAAGTATTGGAGCTTCAGCTTCAGCATCCGTCCTTCCAATGAATATTCAGGGTTGATTTCCTTTAGGATCGACTTCTTTGATCTCTTTGCAGTCCAAGGGATTCTCAAATGTCTTCTCCAGCACAGTTTGAAAGCATCAGTTCTTCCTGGCTCAGCCTTCTTTCTGGTTCAATTCTCACATCTGTACATGACCACTAGAAAAACCATAGCTTTGACTGTTTGGATCTTTGTTGACAAAATGATGCCTCTGCTTTTTAATATGCTGTCTAGGTTTGTCATAGCTTTTCTTCCAAGAAGAAAGCGTCTTTTAGGATCCACTGTGTTAAAGGGTTTAATTTTTTTGGTATTCTCCCACACCCACTTGGCTTTGAAACCCAACCTAAGTCCTGTTGCTAAGACTTTCAGATGGTTATCTTCATGGACGTGTAAAGATCATCTCCTAGAAACTTCTTCTCTTGGATTACTGAAAAACTTCCCTGGTAGTTTTCAATATCCTTGAAATATTGGCTGGAGTATTTGGAAGAGTAACAAAGGGCTTCATTAATTCTTTTCCAAAACTAATAATTTAGGAGTCTGAAGAGGCGTCTTTCAGAAATTCTGGATACTTAATGAGTGTGCTTCATAGATATTACATTTCTATTACAATAGATAGCTTTTTTTAAAATAATAAAATTAGCTTTTTTTCAGGCTAATGTCTCTTGAGATCCCCCTTGTCCTCCCAAGAGCTTACCTTTCTAGAGACTGTTAGAATTAGAGGAACCATTTTCCTGACATTTATCAAATGTTTACTGTAATTTAAAGCTTGAGTGTCACAGAAGTCAGTTTTATACTTGTGAGTTTCTCTACTGCAAATGTTTATAGCCCATATTTTGATGAAAAGACAGTATTTATTTTTTTGATGTTAAATTGTGTGAGCTGTTTATATATTTTGGATATTAACCCCTTACTGGTCATATCACCTGCAAATATTTTATCCCATTCTGTTGGTTGTCTTTTCATTTTGTTGATTTTTTTTTTGCTGTGCAGAAAAACTTTTAAGTAGTTTCCATCTGTTTATCTTTGCTTTTATTTCCTTTGCTTTAGGAAATGGATCTAAAAAAAATTGCTGCGATTTATATCAAAGGGTGTTCTGCCTATGTTTTCCTCTAGGAATTTTATAGTCTACAGTTTTATAGTCTTACATTTAGGTTTTTAATCCATTTGAGTTTATTTATTTATTTGATATGGGCCATGTCTGTCTCTTATTATTAGCACTTACAAGCAGTGTGAAAACTGATCATAACAAATGTGAGATTTACCACATTAATTGTATTGCTTGCCTCAGGCATTACTAAGTATTTGCTTGTGAAGCTGGACACTACGAGTTCTTTATTTTGGCATTTATTGAGTTTATTTTTGTATATGGTTTTAGAGAATCATACAAATCAACATAAAAAAACCCCTAAATTTAAAAAGTGGGCAGAAGACCCTAATAAGCATTTCTCAACAGAGGAAATACAGATGGCCAACATACACATGTAAAGATGCTCAACATCACTAATTGTCAGGGAAATGCAAATTAAAACCACAGTGAGATATCACTTCATATCTGTCAGAGTGGCCATAATCAAAAAAGACCACGATTAACAAATGTTGACAAAGGTGTGGAGAAAAGCAAACGCTTGCTTGTACACCATTGGTGGGAATGTAAATTGGTACAGTCACTGCAGAAAGCTGTGTGGGGCTTTCTCAAAAAACTAAAAATAGAACTTCCACACGAACTGGCAGTTCCACTCCTGGGTATATATTAAAAACAAACAGGCAAACAAAAGCACCAATTGTCCAGTGTTCACAGCAGCATTATGTATAATAGCCAAGATATGGAAGCAACCTAAGTGTCCATCAATAGATAAATGGATCAAGAAGATGTATCCATGGTATGTGTATGTATATATATAGTAGATGCTCTACTCTGGATCTGTCATTTGGATTGAGTTCCCCAAGTTTAAGTTCTGGGAGCGGCTGCTCAGAAACATGACCTTCCTTTATACAGAAGCAGTTCCCAGCAGAGATGGAAAAAAGTAAAAGTGAAAGTGATAGTCACTAAGTCATCTCTGACTCTTTGCCACCCCTGGATGGTGGCCCACCAGGCTCCTCTGTCCATGGGATTTTTTTTTTTTTTCCAGGGAAGAGTACTGGAGTGGGTTGTCATTTCCTTCTCCAAGGGATCCTCAGGACCCAGGAATAGAACCCGAGTCTCCTGCATTGCAGGCAGATTCTTTACCGTCTGCATATTTCATATCATTCCCTTATACTGTAAACAAAAGTAGAGTAGTTCATTTAAATAATTCTTTAGGGCAGTGACCCCCAAGGTTTTTGGAACCATGGATTCATTTCATGAGAAACAACTTTTCCACAGACCCAGAAGAGGATAGTTTTGGGATGATTCAAGTGCATTACATTTATTGTACACTTTATTTCTGTTATTATTGTGATATATAATGAGACAATTATACAACTCACCATAAGGCAGAATCAGTGGGGACCTTGAGCTTGTTTTCCTGCAACTAGACAGTCCCATCTAGGGGTGACGGGAGACAGTGAGAGGCGAAGTATATGCTTATGTCCAGTCTACTCCGAATTGTCATTTGGTTGCTGTCCCTGCAGAAACCCTGCTTCACAAAGATAGGATTTTGGAAATGGTGCTTTTGTGGCAACCTAGAATATTCCACCTAGACTTTAATCCAGGAAGTATTGTGATCTGAAGTGGTGTCAAACATAGTTTTAAGGCCACCATCATTTGTGATCTCAGGTGGCAATGCTGGTGATGAGGAGCAGCTGTAAATACAGATGAAGCCTCCCTCACCTGCCCACTGCTCACCTCCTGCTGTGTGACCCAGTTCCTACCAGGTCATGAACCAGTATTCATTCCTGTCCCAGGGGCTGGGGACTCCCGCTTTAGGGAAAAGCACAAAGAACAGAGGAATTGATGCTTTCAAATTGTGGTGCTGGAGAAGACTCTTGAGAGTCCCTTGGACTGCAAGAAGATCAAAGCAGTCAATCCTAAAGGAAATCAACCCTGAATATTCATTGGAAGGACTAACACTGAAGCTGAAGCTCCAATACTTTGGCCACCCAATAAGAAGAGCCAACTCACTGGAAAAGACTCTGATGCTGGGAAAGATTGAGGGCAGGAGAAGGGGACAACAGAGAATGAGATGGTTGGATGGTGTCACCGACTCGATGGACATGAGTTTGAGCAAACTCTGGGAGATAGTGAGGGACAGAGGAGCCTGGTGTGCTGCAGTCCCTGGGGTCACAGAGTCTGGACAAGACTTAATGACTAGACAACAACAACAGGAAAGAAGAGAGGGAACTGAAAATGGAAAGAGAAGCTCTAAGAGAATATCTGAAAGGGGCTATGCCTCCCTTCTCTTTGCATTTGCTGTGAACTCTGCTTTTTCCTGATTCCACATTGCACATGCCCTCTCATGCTTAGAAAGTTGGAGAATGTACTCTGGCCACCTTATGATTTTTTATACCTTGTAAGTCTGACCTTTCCCCAATGTCTTGCATACCTTTGCCACCTGTTTTATTCCATTTCATTAGAGATAATTGTCCTGGTGCATCTCCAGTTGACACACACATGCCCCAGTCACCTACCGCCTCCCCATCAGGTCCCCAGGCTGCTACTCACTCGAAAGGGTCACTGGGGTCCGCCCGCTGCAGCTCTGGCGGGATGGGGATCCTCTTGTAATACATTTCCCAGTCAAAGGCACCACGCATGGCGTCCCCGGCTTGCGCCTCGTACCCAAAGTGATTGTGGTCGATGACGTCGATCATGGGGCAAACAATGGTCTTGTGGTTCAGTGCAATTTGGTCTGAAAAGCGGAAGCACAGAGCAGGACGTGATATGCCTGCTTAGGTCATCCCTCGCTTTTCTGCAAAAGCCCTTCCTCACCCATCGCCCTTGAAGCCTGGTTCCCTGTGGTCTTCAGAGCACTTTGCAATATCTCTGTATGCTGGGCGTGACGTGATGGGACCTTGATCAGGTGCAATTAGTGTTGTGGTGCTTACTTTTAAGAAAGTGATGTCCCAGAGAGACCTGGAGAAGTCCATTTAACTCTCCCTCTGTCACATTTCTGCTCTGACTTGTCCCCAATCTGTCATTTCATGGTGCCTCCACCATGCATGGGGTATAAACACTCCCTGTGTTCCTTTAAGCATGCGGCTAGAGCCTGCTGAGAGAATACTGGCCTGCTTTCTGGAGGGTCCAGGATGTAAATATTTAACTTCATGGTTTTTATCATCTAATCTCACAGTGGCCCTGATGGCTGGTCCTCTCCTGTCCCCCCAGATTCTGGGAAATGACACACAGAATCCTTTGCTCTCAGGCTTGCCTGAGATTTCACCAAGTCCTAGATTTGCCCTGCTGTTGTTGCTATTGTTCTTTAATATAGACTTTGTTCATCAAAGCTGTACATTTTTTATTTAATACATTTATTCATTTTTAATTGGAGGACAGTTGCCTTATATTATGTTGGTTTATGCCATAGGTCAGCGTGAATGACCATCTAGGTATGCATATGCCCCTCTGTCGTGCGCCTCCCTCCCACCTTCTACTCTGTCCCACGCCTCTAGGTTGTCACAGAGCACTGCATTTGAGCTCCCTGTGTCGTACAGCAAATTCCAGCTGGCTCTCTCTTTTACGTATAGTGATGTATGTTTCAGTGCTACTCTCTCAGCTCTTCCCACCCTCTCCTTCTCCACTATGTTCATAAATTCACTCTTCTCTCATCATATCCAAAAATATATTAGGTGATGTGTTAACTGCTGCTACTATTAAATTCTTGAGCAACTACTAATATACTTATGCTGTTTCTTTTCCTTTTTTAAATTGGAGAATAATTGCTTTACAATGTTGCATTGGTTTCTGCTGTACGACTAGGTGAACCAGCTCTCTCTATATATACATGTATTCCTACCCTCTTGCTCCTGCCTCCCACCTCCTCATCCCACCCGTCTAGGTCATCACAGAGCACAAGCTGAGCTCCCTGCGCTGGCCTGCAGCTTCCCACCAGCTGTCTATTGTATAGATGCACGTGTGCTCAGCTGCTCGGTTGTGTCTGACTCATTGCAACTCCACGGACTATAGCCAGCCTGTCTCCTCTGTCCATGGGATTCTCTAGGCAAGAATACTGGAATGGGTTGCCATTTCCTCCTCGGGGGGATCTTCTCAACCCCAGGAACTGAACTGGTGTCTCCTATATCACAGGCAGCTCCTTTAACACTGAGCCACCACATGATAGGGTATATATGTCAGCGCAACTCCTGCTGTTTCTAATCCTCCTGGCAACCCTGTGAGGTGGCTCTAATTATTATTCCCAATTTACACATGAGGAAACTGGGTGCAAAGAAGTTAAGTAACTTGTCCAAGTTTGCTTGTATTTTGAGAACACACACTAGGATGCAAGCTCCGCTTAACGGTCCAGTCCTAAAGCCTGGGGTCCGTCCAGTTGCCGTGGTGCTTCTCTGAGGCAGAAAGGAGACTTATTCTCCAGTTCCAGTCCCAGATCCTCCCTGGTAGTTGTTATTATGCCAGACGTGGACGGCCAGCGCTGGAAAGCGCACACACATGTACTCTGGTTCACCTACAAGAGCGTCATGTGAAGTATTGTCTTCTCCACAATGTGCATTTCTTCAATATTTTGTTATAACAGCTAACACTACCAGAGGGCTTGAGCTTCTAAGTGTCAACATCTGCTTTCTGGTTCTTTGAGAGACCTCTGGATGTGGCATGAGGAATAAAGCACAGTTAAATATCTTTAAAAGAGGAAAGGCATCATGGAGAAATAATGAGGTCTGACAGTTTCCATGTCATTATCCTGATGACAGTAATGAGGAGGATGTGGGGATCACAGGATCCTGTGGAAAACCTCCCCTCCAGATCGACATGCCTTCCATTCACTCATGGATTTGTTCATTAATTCATTCATAGTTTAGTAGTTATTCATTGAGTAGAAACTGCATGCCTGTCACTTTACATGGTTCTAGGGGAGCCAGCAGTGAGCCACAACCACAAAAACCCCTGTCTTCATGAATGGACTAAAGAGAATCCATAGGCACAGTAGATCACTCAATTATTTAGTGTGCTGCGCTGTGCTTAGTTGCTGAGTCGTGTCTGACTCTTTGCGACCTCATGGACTGGAGCCCACCAGGCTCCTCTGTCCATGGAATTCTCCAGGCAGGAATACTGGAGTGGGTAGCCATTTACTTCTCTAGTGGACCATCTCATCTGAGGGATCAAACCCAAATCTCCTGCATTGGCAGGCAGATTCTTTACTGTTTGAGCCACTAGAGATGCCTCATATAGTATGCTGCTGCTGCTGCTGCTGCTAAGTTGCTTCAGTCGTGTCCGACTCTGTGCGACCCCATAGACGGCAGCCCACCAGGCTTCCCCGTCCCTGGGATTCTCCAGGCAAGAACACTGGAGTGGGTTTCCATTTCCTTCTCCAATGCATGAAAGTGAAAAGTGAAAGTGAAGTCGCTCAGTTGTGTCTGACTGTAGCGACCCCATGGACTGCAGCCTACCAGGCTCCTCCATCCGTGGGATTTTCCAGGCAAAAGTACTGGGGTGGGGTGCCATTGCCTTTTCCAGATATAGTATGCTAGATGGTCTTAAATGTGATAGAAAGAAAATAAAACAGGGTAAGGCTAATGTTGGAGAAGGAAATGGCAACCCACTCCAGTGTTCTTGCCTGGAGAATCCCAGGGATGGGGGAGCCTGGTGGGCTGCCGTCTATGGGGTCGCACAGAGTCGGACATGACTGAAGCGACTTAGCAGCAGCAGCAGCAAGGCGAATGTGGCATGTGGAGAAGGTTGTGATTTTGTTTTATTTTTAATTTTTTAGCTTATTATGTTCGGGTCCTTGTCTTTATTTATGTGTTAGAAAAGGGGTTGCAGTCTTAGCTAGTGTGGTCCCAGGAGGCCTCAGAGAGCCTAAGGTCACCTTCATCTTATTTAGTTATTTAGGAGGCAGAGAGACCCCGCCTCCCACCCCCAGCACCTTCGGATCAGTCCCCACCAAGGGCTGTCTACGCACCCTTTTTCACCTGGGAAAGTCTTAGAGTAGGTTTTATCTTTCACTAAGTGGTCTTTTCCCAGAGATGTCTTTGACAGAGGAGACCTTCACTGCTGTGTCCAAAATATTTCTTCTATCAGCTCTGCTGCTGCATGAGTATTAAGGTTTCAGTGATGTTCTTCAATCCAATTCAGAATCAGGTTGACTTAACAAGTTCCTTGACCAACAAGGAGTCCCAAGGTGACCCAAAGAGAATGAGTCTGTTAAATTAACTGTCAGCTTTCCTGTCAAATTTCCTCTCAGCTCTCATCCAGCCGCTCTTGCTCACAGTGAAGGCAGTTTGACTACTTTTTTGTCTAAGGATTGTGCCTACATTTCAATTTCCTGGGATCAAACAAATAGACTCTTAATGGGAAATTGAAATCCAGGTATAATCCCGGAGTGAAAAATGAACCAAACCGTGTGACTCCACCTGTTTCTTTAAAATTTTTTTTTTCATTTTGAAAGATGTATCAAGGCAGTGATAGAGGAAAATAAAAAAAGATAGCAATCCTGAGCTCAGATCATGTCTTAACCATCAGGCCTATAGGAAATGAAATGCTTTAAAGGGAAAAATGGGTTTCTCTTTATTTTCTGTCTTTTCCCTTTCCCCTCCTCTTTTTAGATGCATAGGAACAATCAGGGCCTTGATCATTGGCTTTTAGGGATTGCTTTGGTTCATAAATAATTAGCCCTTGTGCTGACTTCCTTGCCTATTCAACACCTTACAGGCCAAATTCAGTTTAAGGGAAGCTCAGGGCTACTGATGAAACTTTAAATTGCTATGTCCTTGGACAAGGTACTTTTAATTAAAGGCTCAGAAGAGTCTCTGACCATTAGGAGCATAGAAACATCCCTGTGGATTAGGGTGGCCAGGCCGTTGTCTGTCGGAGAGGGGGTGGATCTGAGATATGGTGGGGCCTTACCGGCTGATCATTTCCTGTTTCAAATCCAACACAGTTTCAGTTGATTTCCACCCCCCGCCCCCCGCATCTTTTACTAATGGAGCTTTGCCAGTTCCGCCTGAAATCCTGCACAGTTGTCAATAGCAAGCGATTCTTCCTGAGGCAGCTATTGTGAAGGCGGTTGTTACTTGCTTTAGCTCCAAGACCAGGGATATATTTACAATAAAAGTTGATTTAGTGAAATCTGGAGGAACATAAAGGAACACAATGTGCAGACCAAGAACTTTTTAGAAACACATTTTTTCTCATTTTACAATTTATTCCTTAGCTACGACTGGGCTTTATCTCTGTCTTCATTGTGAAATTAAAGAGATATTAATAGTAATGCTTGGACTCAGTTTCACATAGGTTTTCTAGTTTGAATGCACTTGCTGTTTTTAACAGTTCAAGTGTCAGAGAGTCTTCTTGTGATCATTTAAGATGTATCACCTGGGGGGCAACTCTGTGTGTTTGAAGGGTTCTGTGTGAATGTAAGGGGTCATATATTTAGGCAGCTAGGCTGGAGCCAGAGTGGAAAGGAGAAGAGCCTTGTAAATCCTGAGAAAATGTCAGAGTGCTTGCACCATGACTATATTCTGGGGGCTGAATGCATTTTTCATCGCAGCATCAGAACAAATGTCAGTTCAGAGATGCTCTCAAGAATTGCAGCAGGGCCTAGACAAAGTTGGTGATGTGGACTTATTAGTGATGTGGAGTTTTACATGATGGTAGCCTGGAAAATCCCATGGATAGAGGAGCCTGGTAGGCTGCAGTCCATGGGGTTGCTAAGAGTTGGACTCGACTGAGTGACTTCCCTTTCACTTTTCACTTTCATGCATTGGAGAAGGAAATGGCAACCCACTCTGGTATTCTTGCCTGGAGAATCCCAGGGATTGGGGAGCCTGGTGGCCTGCCATCTATGGGGTCGTACAGAGTCGGACACGACTGAAGTGACTTAGCAGCAGCAGCAGCAGCAGTGAATAATGAGGTTTGTTTTTCCCTTAGGAAAACGGGCAGCTCTCATCTCTTAACAATCCTGTAATAATCACTAAACATTATGTGTGTGTGTGTGTGCATTTTAACCATACTGTGCTTATGTGTGCTAAGTCACTTTAGTCGTATTCAACTCTTTGCAACCCTGTATACTGCAGCCCGCCAGGCTCCTCTGTCCATGGGGTTTTCCAGGCAAGTATACTGGAATGGGTTGTCATGGCCTCCTCCAGGAGATCTTCCCAACCTAGAGATCAAACCTGCATCTCTTACATCCCCTGTTTTGGCAGGTGAGTTCTTTACCAGTAGAGCCACCTGGGAAGCCCACTGTACTTGTAGATAGTATAATAAACACCTTTTCCTTTTAGTCTACTCAGTGAATGTCTCAGATAATAAATCAAACCTTATTGAACCAAAGTTAGACTGCATTATCTAAAAAGGTAATTTCAATGTGGTTTTCTAGTTACCTATACTTCCCAGCAATGGTTAATAATAGTGTTCAGGGCTCCCACTGCAAACCCCATCAAAGGGGTCTCTAGCCTTCGTCAACGGCAGACTAAATAGAAGTAAACCCCCTCCCCCGCCTAGACCCCAGGAGGCTGAGGGGCACTCACTGAGGAGCGGGGGCAGCCAGTTGACGTTGACCTCACAGTGGGAGTCTAGGAAGGTCAGGACCTCGCCTCTGGCCATGGATGCCCCCAGGAGTCGTGTCCGGATCAGCCCTTCCCTTTTCTTGGTGCGGACGATCCTCACTTTGGAAAACCGAGCCATGTACTCTTCCAGCTTCTCCTTCAAGTGTTCTGGGAAAGAAGAAGACAGACACAGAAGGACACGGAACATTAGCTATAGCAGACTGACTCCAGGGCGTCTGTGCGGACAGCGTGCGTGGAGAAATCCGGCTGAGGGCCTTTCTCTCCTCCTTTCATCTTGAGGGGAGAGGCTCGGAAGACTCCTTCCTAGAGGTCTCTATGCTTTACAAGTTCCAGTTGTTGTTTAGTTGCTCAGTTGTGTCCGACTCTTTGCAACCCCATGGACTGTAGCCCGCCAGGCTCCTCTGTCCAGGGGATTCTCCAGGCAAGAAGACTGGAGTGGGGGGCCATTTCCTCCTCCAGGGGATTTTCCCAACCCAGGAATAGAACCTGTATGTCCTGCATCGGCAGGTGGATTCTTTACTGCTGAGCCACCAGGGAAGCCTACGGTTCTAGAATGTTCCATAAGATGCAAATACTGCCTTTTGTGTGGACAAGGACAGCCAGCACTCCACCCCAAAGTTGTTGTGGGTCTGGGACCCCCAGGCTGTAGCCTGGCCAGCCTGTGCCCAGGTGGGAATCAGCCCCGGGTCCCTTCTGGCCAGGTCAGGTGACCGTTCCAGCACATGGGCTTTTGCCAACAAGAGGGCCCTTCCAGCAAGGCTTTGCCTAGTGTTCTCTGTATTGAAAATAGTGCATATAAAACCACAGGAAAGGAAAAATACCTCCCAAATCAACAGAAGGGCTGCCCTGGTGGGTTTAGTGGTAAAGAACCCGACTGCCAAAGCAGGAGATGTAAGAGACGTGGGTTCAGTCCCTGGGTTGGAAAGATCCCCTGGAGGAGGGCATCGCAACCCACTCCAGTATTCTTGCCTGGCTAATCCCATGGATAGAGGAGCCTGGTGGGCTACAGTCCATGAGGTCACAAAGAGTCGGACACAACAGAAGCAACTTAGCACAAATAACAGGAACCAGATTTCCCCACCTGCCAGGAAATAGCAAACTGGCAAACAACTTCAGTTCCTGGATTTGGATTTGAAGTGGAAAGTGACTGATTTACTATGAAAATTAGATATGGAGAGGGACAGGCAGATGAGATGCTACCTAATCATTTTGGACTTGGCTAAGATTGGAAAAAAAAAATTGGAAAAGTTTCTTCGCCTAATTAAAAAAATGTAAACAAAATGAAATGAGATAACTTATTTATGGAATAAAACATTTCCTACTGGCTGTGATAAAGTACATTTATCTCTCCATTCTTTTGTATGCCAAATAAGTGTATTTTTGTAGCCTTCTGTGGGATATGTGCTCAAGTAATTGACATCATCTGCTCTTAGCCTCCCACATGTAAAACCTTAAGAGGGCTTTCCTGGAGTTTGTAACAAGTAGAGTCTGATATTCATTGAAATAGAATCTTAGCATGCTGTATATTCTGTAAGTTTCACTTTCAAATTGTCTCTGCTTGTTTGCAATCAAAGGCAAATATTATTATTAAGTCTCCTGTGATTTCTAACAATAGCAGTTCATGGAAGGATTTATGATATTGCCTTTTTTTTTTTTTTTTCCTGGAATATTGGCTCAGTGGTAAAGAATCTGCCTACCGATGTGGGAAAGTCATGTTCAGTTCCTGGGTAAGGAGGAGTCCCTGGAGAAGGAAATGGAAACCCACTGCAGTATTCTTGCCTGGAGAATCCCATGGACAGAGGAGCCTGGTGGGCTACACTCTGTGGGGTTGCAAAGAGTCAGACATGACTGAGCACGCAGGCCCTGTTGCTTTGCAATGTTGTGTTAATTTCTGCTGTACAGCAAATGAATCAGCCACATGCATACATATCTCCCCTTTTTGAATTTCCTTCCCATTTAGGTCACCACAGAGCACTGAATAGAGTTCCTTGCACTATACAGTAAGTTCTCAGTAGTTACCTATTTTTTTTAAATTTTATTTTATTCTTAAAACTTTACATAATTGTATTAGTTTTGCCAAATATCAAAATGAATCCATCACAGGTATACATGTGTTCCCCATCCTGAACCCTCCTCCCTCCTCCCTCCCCATACCATCCCTCTGGGTCGTCCCAGTGCACTAGCCCCAAGCATCCAGTATCGTGCATCGAACCTGGACTGGCATCTCGTTTCATACATGATATTTTACATGTTTCAATGCCATTCTCCCAAATCTTCCCACCCTCTCCCTCTCCCACAGAGTCCATAAGACTGTTCTATACATCAGTGTCTCTTTTGCTGTCTCGTACACAGGGTTATTGTTACCATCTTTCTAAATTCCATATATATGCGTTAGTATACTGTATTGGTGTTTTTCCTTCTGGCTTACTTCACTCTGTATAATAGGCTCCAGTTTCATCCACCTCATTAGAACTGATTCAAATGTCTCTATTACAAAGCCACAGTTATCAAGACAGTATGGTACTGGCACAAAGACAGAAATATAGATCAATGGAACAAAATAGAAAGCCCAGAGATAAATCCACGCACATATGGACACCTTATCTTTGACAAAGGAAGCAAGAATATACAATGGATTAAAGACAATCTCTTTAACAAGTGGTGCTGGGAAATCTGGTCAACCACTTGTAAAAGAATGAAACTAGAACACTTTCTAACACCATACACAAAAATAAACTCAAAATGGATTAAAGATCTAAACGTAAGACCAGAAACTATAAAACTCCTAGAGGAGAACATAGGCAAAACACTCTCTGACATACATCACAGCAGGATCCTCTATGACCCACCTCCCAGAATACTGGAAATAAAAGCAAAAAAAACCCACAAAAACCTATTGTATACAAAGTATCAATAGTGTATATTCGTCAATCCCAGTCTCCCAATTCATCCCAGCCCAACCTCTGTCCACCGCTTGGAGTCCACAGGTTTGTTCTCTACATCTGTGTCTCTATTCCTACCCTGCAAATACGTTCATGAGTACCATTTTTCTTGATTTCAAATGTATGAGTTAATAGACAGTATTTCTTTTTCTCTGACTTACTTCACTGTGTATGACAGCCTCTAGGTGCATCCATCTCTGCAAACCTCACTGCTCTTCTGTCAGTTGTACCACTGTGGGTATCGTCTTGACAATCCAACTGCATTCTCTGCTTGACTCTCTGACCCCCAAGGACTAAACTAGTATTTTTTCAAGGGAGAGAGGAATAATTCTTTGTAGCTGCCTATGAGAAAGTACTTCTTTCTAGAAGAGGTTTGCCTCCCACACGTCCCAAGGCAGAGGGTTGTCAGAAGCAGAGGGTTGTTGGTCACCTGCTAAGGACGGTCCCCACTTGAGCTTGACGCTTCCACACTTTCCAGTTTATTGGGGACTCTCTGAACCCTGTGGGAACATCTCTACATGTTGCCTTTCCCTCTCTGTATGTTTTCTGATTCTGTGTATTTTTCATCAAAGTCCATTTTAATACACTAAGAAGACTATCAGGTATGAATGCACTGATCTCAAGGGGTTTGACCCCACAGTGAGTCCACTAAATATTTTTTTTTTCTTTTTTTCTAATTTTATTTTATTTTTAAACTTTACATAATTGTATTAGTTTTGCCAAATATCAAAATGAATCCGCCACAGGTATACATGTGTTCCCCATCCCGAACCCTCCTCCCTCCTCCCTCCCCATACCATCCCTCTGGGCCGTCCCAGTGCACCAGCCCCAAGCATCCAGCATCGTGCATCAAACCTGGACTGGCAACTCGTTTCCTACATGATATTTTACATGTTTCAATGCCACTCTCCCAAATCTTCCCACCCTCTCCCTCTCCCACAGAGTCCATAAGACTGTTCCATACATCAGTGTCTCTTTTGCTGTCTCGTACACCGGGTTATTGTTACCATCTTTCTAAATTCCATATATATGCGTTAGTATACTGTATTTATGTTTTTCCTTCTGGCTTACTTCACTCTGTATAATAGGCTCCAGTTTCATCCACCTCATTAGAACTGATTCCAATGTATTCTTTTTAATGGCTGAGTAATACTCCATTGTGTATATGTACCACTGCTTTCTTATCCATTCATCTGCTGATGGACATCTAGGTTGCTTCCATGTCTTGGCTATTATAAACAGTGCTGCGATGAACATTGGGGTACACGTGTCTCTTTCCCTTCTGGTTTCCTCAGTGTGTATGCCCAGCAGTGGGATTGCTGGATCATAAGGCAGTTCTATTTCCAGTTTTTTAAGGAATCTCCACACTGTTCTCCATAGTGGCTGTACTAGTTTGCATTCCCACCAACAGTGTAAGAGGGTTCCCTTTTCTCCACACCCTCTCCAGCATTTATTATTTGTAGACTTTTGGATCGCAGCCATTCTGACTGGTGTGAAATGGTACCTCATAGTGGTTTTGATTTGCATTTCTCTGATAATGAGTGATGTTGAGCATCTTTTCATGTGTTTGTTAGCCATCTGTATGTCTTCTTTGGAGAAATGTCAACACACAGAAATCCCTTGCATTCCTATACACTAATAATGAGAAAACAGAAAGAGAAATTAAGGAAACAATTCCATTCACCATTGCAATGGAAAGAATAAAATACTTAGGAATATATCCACCTAAAGAAACAAAAGACCTATATATAGAAAACTATAAAACACTGGTGAAAGAAATCAAAGAGGACACTAACAGATGGAGAAATATACCATGTTCATGGATTGGAAGAATCAATATAGTGAAAATGAGTATACTACCCAAAGCAATTTATAGATTCAACACAATCCCTATCAAACTACCAACAGTATTCTTCACAGAGCCAGAACAAATAATTTCACAATTTGTATGGAAATACAAAAAACCTCAAATAGCCAAAGCGATCTTGAGAAAGAAGAATGGAACTGGAGGAATCAACCTACCTGACTTCAGGCTCTACTACAAAGCCACAGTTATCAAGACAGTATGGTACTGGCACAAAGACAGAAATATTGATCAATGGAATAAAATAGAAAGTCCAGAGATAAATCCACGCACATATGGACACCTTATCTTTGACAAAGGAGGCAAGAATATACAATGGATTAAAGACAATCTCTTTAACAAGTGGTGCTGGGAAATCTGGTCAACCACTTGTAAAAGAATGAAACTAGACCACTTTCTAACACCATACACAAAAATAAACTCAAAATGGATTAAAGATCTAAACGTAAGACCAGAAACTATAAAACTCCTAGAGGAGAACATAGGCAAAACACTCTCTGACATACATCACAGCAGGATCCTCTATGACCCACCTCCCAGAATATTGGAAATAAAAGCAAAAATAAACAAATGGGACCTAATTAACCTTAAAAGCTTCTGCACATCAAAGGAAACTATTAGCAAGGTGAAAAGACAGCCTTCAGAATGGGAGAAAATAATAGCAGATGAAGCAACTGACAAACAACTAATCTCAAAAATATACAAGCAACTCCTACAGCTCAACTCCAGAAAAATAAACGACCCAATAAAAAAATGGGCCAAAGAACTAAATAGACATTTCTCCACTAAATATTCAAATCAATTCCTGTAATTTGAACTTTGTGGTAATGATTAGGTTGCTTTGCCTCCGAGTAATGACCTAGTTGACTGCCCCTTGGAGGGGTCTGCTTTTTCTTCATAGTTCAGTTATAGCATTTAATTAACCATAGCTCACTGTGAAGAAGATATTATCCATCTGATTAGCAAATTAGACTCTCATACAAGGAAATTCCTGCGAATGGTGGAGTTGCCTTTAAATTAAAAACATTTTTCATTTCTTTTGTATGAACAGTTTTAAGATTCATTTCAAAACCTTACTCAAATGATTTTAAACATGCTTTGGTATTACTTAAACAGAATTGACAGGAGGGTTTATGGTATCTTTATAAAAGAGACATTTCTTTTTTGACTAGGAAACATTTGTAGAACCATTAACTTTTTTTTTTTTTTGGTTGGTGACCCTAGACTAGCAGTGGAAATATTACTGTTAAAATCCACTAAGTGGTACCCTGATGACCGGGAAAAGTTAATATAATTTCAAATATACCAAATTTTGCCCAAGGTTTATGATATCAGTGGGAAGCAGTAATGAAATGTTGAGTTATACTCGTTACAATTTGGTGTCTTGCTACTGTCGATATTAAGTACAGCAGTTTTCTGAATGTATTTTCCCTTTTTTACTAGAGATTTCACTATGCTCCATGAACTTACACATTCATTAGTATATTTATTGTTCAGGATAGCAACTAAGTGCTAAAAAAGTTGCCTTCAATGATTTGCAGTCGAGAATCAAGGACGTGAGTTCTAGACATATTACTCACTTGTCCTATATCTTCGGTTAAGTCATTTCAGTTTTCCTACCTGTGGAAGTGAGGTGTGTATGTGTGTTCAGTGTCCAACTCTTTGCGACCCCATGGACTGTAGCCCACCAGGATCCTCTGTCCATGGAATTTCCCAGGCAAGAATACTGGAGTGGGTTGCTGTTCTCTTCTGCAGGGGATCTTCCCAACCCAGGGATCGAACCTGCATCTCCTGCTTGGCAGGCAGATTCTTTACCACTGAGCTACTTGTGAAGCCATGGAATGTGATGAGTTGATCTTAAATTGTCCTTCTAATTCTATGATTATGTGCTCTCTCTTGTCACATTTTACTTATGCTATAGATCTAGTCTATCAAGTATTTCATTTTTCCTAAAAAGCATCCTAGAGGTTGGTCTTCCATTGTTTCTTTGGGCCACATGTCGCATTGGAAAGCAAGAATCAGCTCAAGATAAAGCTGACATGTATCAGAGCTTTAGTCAAAAAGCAAATGACAGGTCTTGTCTTTGGTCAACACAGTATCTGTCTGGTCTCCCCCAGCTCCCTGTCTTCAAGACAGGTGTCTTCACAGGTGTCAAAAATCATGACTTGGAAGCGCTCTAAGTTCATCAAAGATTTAGGTCTATTCAATAAATTAAAGTGAAAGTTGCTCAGTCATGTCCGACTCTTTGCGACCCCATGGACTACACAGTCCATAAAATTCTCCAGGTCAGAATACTGGAGTGGGTATTATGCTTATTATGTCAGGAAAATATAGTAGCAGAGTTTAGACAGCTTTCTGGTCTACCTTTGAGCAACTGTCCCCAACACATAGGGAATCTAAGTGACCAGGAGTGTTACAGAGCAAGGTCAGGGTTTCCTGAGTGGAGAACTCACCAGAGGCTGGACAACAGCTGCCCTGGGCTCAGCAGGTTCCTTCTCCTTTGAATCCCCTAATTTAATCTCAAGGAGAGAGCAGGAGGGGCAGGAGACCCAACTGACCTGGAGATAAGAGTTCTATGTCTAAATACATACTATGAAGCTGAATTTCTTTGATGTTTATACTTTAGTGTTGGTAGAGTGTAGTGCATGCATTTGTGCATGCTAAGTCACTTCAGTCACGTCCTACTCTTAGTGACCCTATGGATTATAGCTCACCCAGCTCCTCTGTCCATGGGATTCTCCAGGCAAGAATACTGGAGTGGGTTGCCGTGGCCTCATCCAGGGGATCTTCCTGATCCAGGAATCAAACCTGCATCTCTTATGTCTCCTGCCTTGGCAGGCAACTCTTTACTCCTAGCACCACCTGAGAAGCCCTAGTGTATAGCAGAATATGACCTTAAGAGCACATATAGAATAAATGCTAGTTATTGTGTGTGTGTGTGTGTGCTAAATTGCTTCAGTCGTGTCCAACTCTTTGTGGCTCTATGGACTGTAGCCCGCCAGGCTCCTCTGTCCATGGGATTCTCCAGGCAAGAATACTGGAGTGGGTTGCCATTTCCTCCCCCAGGAGATCTTCCCGACCCAGGGATCGAATTCGAGTCTCTGGTGTCCCCGGCACTGGCAGGTGGGTTGTTTACCACTAGCGCCACCTGGGAAGGCCACGGTTATTGTGGATGGTGACTAGTGATACATTCTGAACTGGAATGTGTCATAGACACATGGAAGTGCATATACCTTTCTGGTTCATTCTTTCACCACAAGAATATGCTCTTAAGTATTTTGGATAATTTAAGGTCTTATCACAGTGACAAGAAGTACTTTACAGTTAGAGACTCCTTACTCTTCTCAATACACTTGACACATGTTGCGTGTATATTTTAACCCAAAGTGACAGTATTAAGGATAATTGTCTACTTAGCAGTACAGAAACTTTTTCTATATTCTTTATGCAAAAGAAATGTATAGATTTATGTCTCCAGTTAACTCCAGAAAGCTGTCATTTCTTGACGTCCTGGTTGACCACACTGAATATGTCCCTTTTCATAGCATTCACATACAGACACTTCATATTATCTCTGGAGCACAAAAAATTCAACCAAGAAGTTAAAAGAATTGCTGAAACTGTATCCGATTCCTTCTTTTATGATTCTGACTGACTTCTGTCTCCAAATGTCTTATTTTCTATTCTTTTAATATGCAAGTCTCTTGGGAAATAGCTGTTGTTGTGGTTTAGTCACTGAGTCATGTCTGACCCTTTGTGACCCCATGGACTGCAGCACGCCAGGCTCCTCTGCCAATGGGATTTTCCAGGCAAGAACACTGGAGTGGATTCCACCTCTCAATGTCTTATTTTCTATTCTTTTAATATACGTAGCATCCTCAGTCACTTGGGAAATAGCTGGGGACACTGAAATGAATAGAGCATATATATTCCAGCTATTGTTAAAAAAAAAAAAAAGAGAATTAGAAAGTCACCCTTTAAAACCTCTAATGAACTAATGGACCCAATTAACATTGCAGAAGGAACCAGATCACTTGTTCTGTGCTTGAAACATGTCACTGCCTCTTTCTTGGCAAAGCATTGAATCTGAGTTTGAGTATGCCTTTAGATCTAACTACCAGGTTATAGGAACTAAAAGACTGATGAATTTGTGAAATAGCACATCTGGGAGATAACTAGCAAAATCAAAACTCTCGAAATTTCTCCAACACAAATGGCTTGACTTTTTCAACAAATAGATTAGAAGAAGAAAAAAAGAAATGGAAAGAGAACCCTAAAGATTGTGTGTATATGTGTCTGACTCTTGGGACCCCATAGACTGTAGCCTGCCAGACTCCTCTGCCCATGGGATTTTCCAGGCAAGAAGACTGGTGTGGGTTATCACTTCCTCCTCCAGGGGATCTTCCCAACCCAGGGGTTGAACCCACATTTCCTGTGTCTCCTGCATTGGCAGGTGGGTTCTTTACTGCTAGTGCCATCACCAGTGCCAGCTGGGGAGCCCACTAAAGATTAAAAGACACTTAAGAAATATATCAAAGGAGAGGACCCAGAGTGGGTCCTGATTCAATGGTACAGTAGAGACAGAAAACATCAGCCCGTCCCCCCACATCTGGGCCGTGGTCTGACCCACCCAGCCAGCCCGTCATCTGGTTCTGCTGGACATAACCATCTTGGTGACCGTCAGCGTGCAGCGAGGTCAGTCTGAGACCATGATAAAGTAAGACAGAAACATGATCATTGTGAAACCCACGGATACCAAATGTTTCCCTGTTTCAGCTAAAATGTGTGATTTCTAATTTTTTTTTTTTTTTTTTACAAATTTTTGTTGTTGTGGAAAGGATTTGAGATTTTCCCCCCATGAGAATCCTTGTTGTAGTTTAGTCGTTCAGTTGTGTCTGACTCTTTGTCACCACATGGACTGCAGCACGCCAGGATTCCTTGTCCTCCAATGTTTCTTGGAGTTTGCTCAAACTCATGTCCATTGGGTCAATGATGGCAACCAACCATCTCATCCTCTGTCACCCCCTTCTCCTCCTGCCCTCAATCTTTCCCAGCATCAAGATATTTCCCAATGAGTCAGCTCTTCACATCAGGTGGCCAAAGTTTTGGAGCTTCAGCTTTAGCATCAGTCCTTCCAGTAAATATTCAGGGTTGATTTCCTTAAGGATTGACTGGTTTGATCTCTTGAGAGTCCTTGATTTCACACAGTCATGGGAGGAGAGAGTTGGAGACTGTTCTTTAGGGCCCTTTATGTTTCTGCATCTTTTGTGGATAAGGTCTACCATTTGTTCTGGATTATTTTTTCAAGGATGTTTACACAGTGAACAGATGGGGAATACAGAGATCTATGTTTCTCTCAGGAACAAAACGCCATTTTATTTATAGCCCCAGAAGGTGGAGATAGTATTCCCCTTGCTTCCCTGCTGCCCATTATACGAGATTTCAGTTCCATCAGTTTGGAGAGGAGGGAAGGCCACCGATGAAGGACTTGTAACCTCACATGGCAGTTTTAGAGTTTCTGACCAGGATGTAGAGAGGAGTCTAGCAGAGCAGAAGTTGGTAATTACATATGCTTGGCTGTCCTGTTCTTACCTGTGGAACAGCTCGCCTCTGGTTCAACTGAGCTCCACCCCACCACTCACTGATCTCTTATGAGTCTCTCCTCTTTTTAATTCCTTTTTGTGCCTGAAAATATAACATCTCTGACATCACATGCACCTTTCATAGTGAGAAACAGTGATCTGTGTTTACCTGGAGAATTCTGATAATTGTCTGTGACCTTCCCTTAGGCCCTACATTCCCACATAGAAAACAGGGATGAGGTGACTTCCCTGGTGGTCCAGTGGTTAGGACATCGCCTTCCAGTGCAGGGGGTGTGGGTTCAATCCCCAGGCAGGGAGCTAAGATCCCACATGCCTTGCAGTCAAAAAACCAAAACATAAAGCAGAAGCAGTATTGTAACAAATTCAAGAAAGACTTTAAAAATGCTCCGCATGAAGTAAAATCTTAAAAATAAAAAGAGGAATGGAACACATTTCAGCTCGGGGTCTCCTCTCGGGAAGGTAACCTGGACGCCTAACAGCTTCCTTGGGTCCCTCTTTCTGTCCCAGTTTCTCTCTCTGTCTTCCTATCTCTCTTTCATCATTTGTTTAAAGAGCAACTGAATCATATATTTTCAGGATGGCTTTAAATGTGTGATGTACTCAGAGTAATGCAAAAGAAATGCCGCAACATCTGTTCCTGCACCCAGGGCATGGCCACAGTGGAGTAGTTTCCAGCAGTAGACTCAGTGCCCAGAATTAATTATTCATGGAAAGCATCCTTTCTCCATAGTTAGGACTGTAAATGGGTTTATGGTCTTCTCTCTGGGAAATGCTCCTATATCAAAGATTGTGTGTATAATACCTTAGGAATCAAGGCCCCCAAAGTGAAAAAAATTATAGGTGTCACATACATAAAAGGATTAAGGACATTTTCAGAAAAAGCACAATGTGTACAAGGGAGAGAGAGGAGAGAAAAAAAAGAGAAATCCATAGTTAAAATGTTTATTTTCTTCATTTTTAAAATTTTAGAGTATATTCTCTTAGAATGGTTTTTGCAGGATGGTAAAAAATAGATTTTCAGTTGGCTCAGTGGTAAAAAATCCACCTGCTAATGCAGGAGACACAGGTTCGATCTCTGGGTTGGGAAGATCCCCTGGAGGAGGAAACGGCAACCCACTCCAGAATTCTTGCCTGGAAAATCCCCTGGACAGAGGAGCCTGGCAGGCTCCAGTCTATGGGGTCGCAAAGAGTCAGACATGAATGAGTGACAGCACAATAATAGACTACTCCATACAAAATATTTTGGCATTGGGTAATAGCCTGAAAACTGCCTGTCCCAATGTGTACATGCATGAATACAAATGTTGCATATAGCTGTGTTGCAGATTTTATTTCAGTTCATTTGTCATGCATTTGATTTGTACATTCATTGCTTATTCCAATTTTGAATAATGTTAACTAATGTATATTTAGTTATAGCAGAAATATTTGTATTCTATTTTTCCTCTTCCACAGTATTGCCCTAAGGACTGTTTAAAAACTGATCTTGTCTGATGTTTCAAGTATTTCTTAACTAATATTCAGATTAAATATTTTTCTAAGCATTTTATTTTATTTTAATTTTTATTGGAGTGTAGTTGATTTACAATGTTGTATTAGTTTCAGATGAACAGCAAACTGAATCAGTTTATACTCCACTTTTTTTTAGATTCTGGGTGTTCTTTGGAAGGAATGATGCTAAAGCTGAAACAACAGTACTTTGGCCACCTCATGCGAAGAGTTGACTCATTGGAAAAGACTCTGATGCTGGGAGGGATTGGGGGCAGGAGGAGAAGGGGACGACAGAGGATGAGATGGCTGGATGGCATCACTGACTCGATGGACGTGAGTCTGAGTGAACTCCGGGAGTTGGTGATGGACAGGGAGGCCTGGCGTGCTGCGATTCATGGGGTCGCAGAGTCGGACACAACTGAGCTACTGAACTGACAGAGTGCTGAGTAGAGTTCCCTGTGCTGTACATAGGCCCTTGTTAGTTTTGTATTTTATATAAGGCAGTGTATATATATCAATCCCAATCTCCCAATTTATTATCCCCCCATTCCCTGGTAACTGACCATGAGTTTGTTTTTACATCTGTGACTCTATTTCTGATTTGTAAATAAGCTCATTTGTGCCCTCCCTTTCCTTTTCGGATACCTCATGTACACAGTACCATGTGATGTTTGTCTTTCTCTGCCTGACTTACTTACTTCAGTATGATAATGTCTATGTCCATCTATTCTAAGCATTTTAAAGTTTTCAAAAATCATTGCAATTAAAGGGCTTCTGTGAATGAACACATGTGGCATAATATGAATCTAAAATTTATAGTTAGTAACTGTTCTGTTTATATGAACCTAGATCAAAAAATGTATTTACATCGGGCAATATAAAATTAACTGAAATTCAAGATTATTTTCCTTATATGATTCATTCTAATGTTGTAACTTTGGCCTCAAATAAAAACAATGTGAGTGGATACTGGATAAAATTCAGGTCTTTTCTATGAAATATTTTTGCTGAGTATTTTGAACTCACCACAAGTTGATGCATTTTAATACAGTATAAAAATTTCTGCTTTTAAATACTTCACTAGTTTTACTTCATATTAAACATCCTATATATTGTAAGGAATAGGTTATATAGTTGATAAGTTTTCATTTGCACCACGTATGTGATAATTCAGTCTAAATGTACAAATGTAAAAGTACATTATTGTCAGTATTACAAAAGTCTTTGTTTCAATGTTATACCCTTTAACCTGCAAATATTTAAGAATTTTGCCAAAAATAGTGTTAAGCTTTAGTCTGTAAATATTAGATAATGGTTTAATCCTGGAAGAAACATTACACACAATGCACTGTTTTAAATAAGAGCCCTATATAAGTATCATTTGAATCATCAGTACTGACACAGGAGAAAAAAGTCTCTAAGCTCATCTAGATCATTTCTACTTTTCACTTATTTAGTGTTTTAAAAAGCTGGTGAGAGGCACATGACATAAAGTTTACCATCTTAACTATTTTTAGTGTACAGTTCAGTCTAGGGTTAAGTATATTCAAAATGGTTGTCCAATCCAGCCACAGATCGTTTGATGTTGCAAGCTAAAACTCTATACCCATTAAATAGGAAAGGTCCCTATTTTCTCATCTCCCCAGCCCTTGCAAACTACAAGTCTACTCTCTGTTTCTATGTGTAAGATGACTCTAAATGCCAAATGTAACTGGAATTTACAGTATTTGCCATTTTGTTACTGGCTTATTTCATCCAGTATAATGTTCTCAAGGTTCATCTGTGTTGTAGCCAGGTCAGAATTTCCTTTCTTTTTTAAGGCTGAGTAATATTGAAATGTATGTATTAGACTCCGTTTTATTTATCCTTTCTTTTGTTAATGGGCATTGGGTGGTTTCTACCTTTTTGTCTAAAGTGAATAATGCAACCTGCCTGCCTGCTTAGTTGCTCAGTAAGTCAGACTCTGTGACCCTGGTGGGCTCTAACCCACCAGGCTCCTCTGTCCATGAGGATTCTGCAGGAAAGAATACTGGAGTGGGTTGCCATGACCTCCTCCAAGGGATCTTCCCCACCTTCCCAACCCAGGGATGGAACCCAGGTCACCTGCACTGCAAGTGGGTTCTTTAAGGTCTGAACCACCTGGGAGCTGGTTTACATGAATCTGTAACAATTTCTGTCTGCAATAACCAGCCTCTTCTAGTCTTAGGCTTGAGGCCTGAAGGCTGAATCTACGGACCCCCAGGCCTCTGCCCTCTCTCAGCCTAAACTGTCAGTTCTATCAGGGAGCTAAGGACCACTTTGCATTTAACCACCTTAGTTAATTAGTCTCCTCATATTTACCAGTATATCTTTTACTTATCTTCTCCTTCTTCCAAGAAAGCTCACTACTTAGCTGTCAATGATTCCCTTAATCTTGAACCTGTCAAAAATGCACATTTTATAAGATAATTTGTCTTGAGACATGAAACTTTAAAAAATAAATGTAGCCAAGGAAAAAAATCAAGAGAGCCAGTGTATGTATTTTGTTTCTAAAGTCCTTAAGGTGCTGCTGCTGCCAAGTCGCTTCAGTCATGTCCGACTCTGTGTGACCCCATGGACTGCAGCCTACCAGGCTTCTCTGTCCATGGGATTCTCCAGGCAAGAACACTGGAGTGGGTTGCCATTTCCTTCTCCAATGCATGAAAGTGGAAAGTGAAAGTGAATTCACTCAGTCGTGTCTGACTCTTAGCGACCCCATGGACTGCAGCCCACCAGGCTCCTCCATCCATGGGATTTTCCGGGCAACAGTACTGGAGTGGGGTGCCATTGCCTTCTCCCAAAGTCCTTAAGGTAAAAGTCCCATTTATAAATTTCACACTTTTTCAGCTACATCAACAACTTATTAATACATTTTGTAGAATGCCAGGTTATTTGACATTAAGTTGATCATTTTCTATTCCAACATTAATGCTAATTAGTGATTTATTTGCACTCTCATATGCATTCATTGGGTAAGCACCTGTTCTGTAAGCTGTTGACTCCTAATGACCATCTTTAAAAATTGGGACTAAGTGATTTTGTCATCAAAATAATGATTTCCTGTAATGTGTTGTCCTAATACAAAAATCAGGATGAGAAATAAAAACTCTGGACATTGAAATGATTCCGAGGTGATGTGAGCCCATCAACAAGGCTAGTGATAGAGGGATATGACCGTCTTCCAAGGAAATCAGATGCCATGTGCATCAAATCAGCAGGTTACATGAAATCACCTCTGAATCCAAGGGATTTCAAATTAGGGCAATTTTAGAAAACTCAAAGTTATATTAATAAATAACAAACAAAACCAAAGCCAGGATGCTTGAAAAAGGGAGAAATTGATCTTTAGCTGGTGAAAAAGTATAAAATTCAGGGAATGTGTGTGTTCAGTTGCTCAGTCATACCGAACACTTTCAACCCCATGGACTGTAGCCCCCCAGGCTCCTCTGTTGATGGGAGTCTCCAGGTAAGAATACTGGGGAGAGTTGCCATGCTCTCCTCCAGGGGATCTTCCCAGATCAGGGTTCGAGCCTGTATCTTCTGTGTCTCCTGTGTTGGCAGGTGGATTCTTACCACTAGCACCACCTGGAAAGCCCAGAATTCAGGTAGGACAAGAAACAAAAAAAGACAAACCTTAAGATCCCACAAACCAGCACAGATATCAAATTTGAGGAGTAAAATCTCCACCCTTTGAAAGCACTTTTTTTTTCTTTTTAAAAAAAATTGTATTATTTTTGGCTGTGCTGGGTCTGTGTTGCTGTATGCAGGCTGTCTCTAGTTGCAGAGAGCGGGAGCTGCCCTTCACTGCGGAGCACAGGCTCCAGGCGTGTGGGCTCAGTAGCTGTGGCACACGGGCCTAGTCGCCCTGCAGCGTGTGGAATCTTCCTGGACCAGGGATCCAACCCTTGTCCCCTGAATTGGTAGGAGGATTCCTAACCACTGGATGACCAGGGAAGTCCCTGGAAGCACTTTCAATTCTGCATTTCTCTGGAGCTGAGAAAAATCTGGTGTAATTCACACATACATGCTACAAACCATTGTGTCCTTTAGTTTCTCTGAAGCATCTCTTGGTATTACCGGGTGGCAATATTATATGGTTCGAGTTATAGGGACCCGCAATCTCAAATTATCCTGTGTGTGAGTGATTGAATAATGTCAGCCGATAACTGAAAGCATCCATAAAGACCTGTGGGGTTTGGTTTGGCTTCACCACAAATAAAGACAAATTGGGTAGAATCCCTCTCAACAGTTAGGGTGAGAAAAATGCTATGTCAAAATTTCAATTTAGATGAGACCAGAGCTAAATTAAATATCTGGGAATTGGTGCTGTTCCCAAGGTTCACAAGACCCTCAGTTCCTAACAATATTCTTGTTCTGCAGCATAGGAGGAGGCGTGCAGGAAACGAGCTGTCTGCCCTTGTTGAGGAAAATTGACCTGCTCAAGGTTTGTCCTCCCAAGGAATTGCTTCATTTCTTGATAATACTATTGCAAAATGAAAAGGAGAGGGATCATATGAGATACTATCTTGGCTTATAATTGAAAAAAAGAAAATATGAAGAGGACCAAAAATGTGTCTCATGTCCTTGAATGCAAGGAACCAGTAGAGTAAGTAGCAAAATATGACAAGTTAAATGTACGGAAATGAATAGTAATAGTATATACATTTATTGAGTGCTTATCATTTCTATTCTAAGATATATTCATGTGCCAATTTATTAAATCCTCATTTTTTACTGATGAGAACAATGATACTCATAAGTCAGAAAGGTTAAGAAATTTGCCCTTTAATCTTACAATTGTACATTAAAGGGAGTCTGAATATTGTAAGAACTCAATAAATATCTGTGATTGTACATCAGAAGTGAAAACTGAACATGAAAGTCGCTCAGTCCTGTCCAATTCTTTGCGACCCTATGGACTCTACAGTCCATTGGATTCTCCAGGCCAGAATACTGGAATGGGTAGCCTTTCCCTTCTTCAGGGGATCTTCCCAACCCAGGGATCAAACCCAGGTCTCCTACTTTGCAGGTGGATTTTTTACCAACTGAGTCACAAGAGCAGCCTGATTATAGGTCAAGAGGAAAAGAAAAAGTTGAACCCAAATGTATCCAGTAGGAATCTTTCACATACAAGGGAATTTAATGCATGGAATTGGGTGTTTACAGTAATATGTATGATTATTATAGAAGACCTGTAAAATTGAGAAAAGTGGAAAGAAGGGAAGAAACTCAATAAAAATATACCACTCAAAGTCAGTCACTGTTTTTTGTGTTTTTAAATAGCTCCCCTGCTTTATTTATTTATTTTTAGGTAGGGGTACAACTGCTTAATAATATTTTGCTGGTTTCTGTTGTACAACGAAGATGACCAGATATATATATATATATACATATATATGTGTTTTCTCTCCCTCTTGGGCCTCCCTCCCAACCCCACACCCATCAATCACCACTAATAAGCCAGACAGAGAAAGACAGATACTGGGTGGTATTAATTCTATGAAAATTGAAAAAAAAGTCAAATTCATAGGAACAGAGTAGCATGGTGGTTGCCAGCAAGCTGGGGTTGGGGGAAAAAGGAAGAGGTTGTTAAGAGGGTAGAAACTTTTGGTTACAAGCTGACTGTGGCCTGAGGATCTAATATAGAACATGGTCACTGTGGTTGACAGCATTGTGTTGTGTAATTGAAATGCGCTGAGACAGTAGAGCTTAAATATTCTCACCAAATACATACACGCTGATGGATATGTTAAGCCAACATTTAAGTACGTCAAATCATCAACTTTTATACTTTAAATGTCTTACAGTTTTATTTGTCAGTTATACCGACTCAGTGGACATAAGCTTCCCTAGTAGCTCAGCTGGTAAAGAATCCACCTACAATGCAGGAGACCTGGGTTCGATTCCTGGTTTGGGAAGATCTGCTGAAAAAGAGATAGGCTACCCTCTGTAGTATTCTTGGGCTTCCCTGGTGGCTCAGCTGGTAAAGAATCCACCTGCAGTGTGGTAAACCTGGGTTCGATCCCTGGGTTGGGAAGATTTCGTGGAGAAGGGACCGGCTACCCACTCCAGTATTCTGGCCTGGAGAATTCCATGGACTGTACAGTCCATGGGGTTTCAAAGAGTCGGACATGACTGAGCAACTTTCACGTTCACTTTCAATGGACATGAGTTTGAACAAACTGGGAGATAGTGAAGGATAGGGGAACCTGGTGTGTTGCAGTCCACGGGGGTCACAAAGAGTCACACTACTTAGTAACTGAACAACAACAGTTGCAATAAAGCTGAGGAAAAAAAAATCCCTGCTCACATTTTCCTTTATCTTTTGTGCTTCTATTTAGAGCCTACATGTTCTTTTAAATCTTAACACTGAAATTTCCCATGTTCTTACCTTATTGTTTTAAACATGCAGTCACTTTTCCATATTGTTGGTTTACATGATTACAGGTGTGACTATTATAAATAATATATAATGAATATTTTGTGAATAAGTGTATTCTGAAGCTACAGTTTTCCTTAGAAGAAATTCCAAGACCTGAAACCAGTGCTTCATAGGGTAGAAGCCTGTTGAAGTGAAAGGCTAAATAAACTTATGTCATTAGAATAGACCGAAAACCTGTCTTCATCGGCTGTGGAAGCCAAAGCATTTGGAGGAGCCACAGGGACTTGAATGGCCGTAAAATTCATTCTCTTCTTTGTTGAAGGAGAACTGAGCCCAGCTCTCACCATCAGATCACCAAACTGCCGGCACCTCCCCCTTCTCTCCTGATAAAGAGAACAAACTCTATGGGCAGGCATGTCAGACCAGCCTCTCCCCTTGTGCCCTGATCCTGTCCTTCCTCATCTGCTCACAAACGTGGCTCTGTAGCCGTCCCGTCTCCTCCTTGCATCTTCATCTTTGGTCCTTCACTAAGTCATTCAGTCTTGAAGCCGAAAACATTAGGATATCCCTTTTTAAAATTGCAGTATAGCCAATTAATGACATTGTGGGGAAGTGGAAGCAATGACAGATTTTATTTTCTTGGGCTCCAAAATCACTGCAAATGGTGACTGCAGTCATGAAATTAAAAGATGCTTGTTCCTTGGAAGGAAAGCAATGACAAACCTAGATAACATATTAAAAAGCAAAGACATTACTTTGCCAACAAATGGCAAATGTCCGTCTAGTCAAAGCTATGGTTTTTCCAGTAGCCATGTATGAATGTGAGAGTTGGACCATAAAGAAGGCTGAGCAGTGAAGAATTGATGCTTTCAAATTGTGGTGTTGGAGAAGACTCGAGAGTGTTGGAGATCAAACCAGTCAATTCCAAAGAAAATCAACCCTGAATATTCATTGGAAGAACTGATGCTAAAACTGAAGTTCCAATACTTTGGCCACCTGATGCAAAGAGTCAACTCATTGTAAAAGATCCTGATGCTGGGAAAAATTGAGGGCAGGAGGACAAGGGGGTGACAGAGGATGAGATGTTTGGATGGCATCGCCAACTCAATGGACATGAATTTGAGCAAACTCCAGGAGATAGTGAAGGACAGGAGAGCCTGGTGTGCTGCAGTCCATTGGGGTAGCAACCAAACAACAGCAAATGCTGTGATGGTTACAGGTGGACAGCAGGGGGATTCAGCCATTCATATACATGAATCCATTCTTCCCCAAACTCCCTTCCCATCCAGGCTGCCACAACACTTAGGAGAGTTCCCTGTGCTATACGGTAGGTCTTTGTTGTTTATCCATTTTAAATATAGCAGTGTGTACATGTCACTCCCAAACTCCCTAAATATCCCTCCTCCCCATCCCCACCCCCAGCCACACATTTCTTCTCTAAGTCTGTGAGTCAGTTTCTGTTTTGTAAATAAGTTCATTTGTATAATTTATTTTTTATTTTTTGCCACTTTATTTTTTTAATTGAAGGATAATTGCTTTACAAAATTTTGTGGTTTTCTGTTGTTCATCAACAAGAATCAGCCATCAGTACACCCATGCCCCCTCCCTCGCATCTCTCTCCCCACCCCACCCTTCTAGATTGTCACAGAGCCCCTGTTTGAGTTCCCTGAGTCATACAGAGAATTCCCATTGGCTATATCTTACATATAGTATTATAAATTTCCATGTTACTCTCTCCATGCATCTCACCCTCTTCCTCCTCCCCTCCCTCCCGAAGCCATGGTACATATACACAATGTATCATTTCTTTTTAGACTCCATATATAAGGGTTGTCATACAGTATTTCTCTTTATCTAATATCCCTTTTCTTAAAAAGCAAACCTTCTTTGACTCACACCCTCCTCCAGCTTCTGTCTGCTGATTGACCCTATGTTTTGGCAGGATTTGATGGGGGCATTGTCTAGACTTGTGTCTCCATCTCCTCCCATCTTTTCTAGATGCACGTTTTCCGTTCCTTCATTCAGGGTAGTCCTAGGGGTCTGTATGCAAAGAATTGTGCTAGAACCCATGCTCTTTTACCTTTTGAAACAGGCAGGAACTCTATTTGAGAGAGATTCTTCTGTTAGGACAAAGATTCAGATGTTGGCAAAGTGATGTCTCTGCTTTTTAATAGGCCGTCTATTGGGGAAGGAAATGGCATCCCACCCCAGTGTTCTTGCCTGGAGAATCTCAGGGACGGGGGAGCCTGGTGGGCCACTGTCTGTGGGGTCACAGAGTTGGACACGACTGAAGTGACTTAGCAGCAGCAGCAGCAGCAGGTTTATCACAGTTTTTCTTCCAAGGAGCATCTTTTAATTTTGTGACTAGCAGTCACTTTCTGCAATCATTTTGGAGCCCAAGAAAGTAAAATCTGTCCCAGGGCATAATTTTGAAGTTCACTAACAGAGAAGAGGAAATGGGTTCTGAGGCAGACAGGTCTGATGGTGAGCAGAAAGCATTGTCCATGCACACTTGCAAGGTTATTTCTAAGATTCTTACTTTGCCGATAACAGCCAAGAAGGTGGGGCTCGTGAGAAAAGATCTGGGTCTTGGAAAAATGTCTGAAGTGATGAGAGCCCTTTGCTTGAATGAGAAACTGGATCGGGCCCTGTGAGATATCACGCAGCAGTCCTCTTGGGGGAATGGGGAAAATGATCCAATAGGTCTTTTCTATCTTTGCTTTCCATGACCTCTGGCTGCTAACTTCTTTTTTTCTCGTTATGTCAGAATGAATTGCCTATTTACCACTGAACTCTAGACAGGACTTTTTCTCCCTCAGCAAGACAACAACCTAGCATTTGCGACAGACAGTTCATTTCAACTTAATGTGCTAAGGCATCATTTTAAAGTGGGTAATAGTATTTCCAGGATATTTTGCTTACTTGCTGGATATATAGTCCCCTCTCTTGTCAAGCCAGAGCTCCCCCCAATTTTAGAAGACATTCCGAGGATAATGTAAGATACATTTGCAAATTGGAAAGTCAAATGAAGTCATCTGGCCTATCCAACAACTTCCAGAGCAAGGTCATTTTTTAGTATTAGAATCTGTTCAGGTTTTTTTTCCCCATTACAATGAAAACTGAAAAACACTGTATGACTGCATTTATATTCTGCAGAATTGCATGCATTTCTCTTTCTCAGGCAGAAGGAATAGAAGCTGGTTTAAATTTCTTAGCAAGAAATAAACAGTGTTTCTTGGAGTTTTATATGTATATGTACACACATGTACATACATAGATACGTGAATGTATATATCATCCAGTACCTAAGAATAAATGAAAGTACCTGATTTATAATTTATTTTTTTAAAAGCACTGTTTCCTGCACAGTCTTGATTAAATAAGGCAATAAATCATATGTCTGAAATCTGCCAAGTGTCTGCCAAGGTACAGGTTGGCTCAGAAAGTGACGAGGACAGAATCGTGGTGTTTTATAGTCTGTCGCTGGCGTGACAAGTAGTGATAAAGGGCCGCATTAGGTCTTCTCTACTGATAGTCCAGCCACACATTTTCTCCTGTAATTCTTTTGTTTGGCCCTGTTTATCTTCATTTGAATGGGCTGCATCTCCGTGAGTGCCCTCAACGATAGATATTTTCCCTGCTAATGATGCGTCTCCTTGGCCCCAGGGTTTTTCACACTGGATGGAGTTCTCCCAAGGAGGGACCCCAGTCAGTCAGTGTGTTGCAAATGGTGCTGGACAGGATGTTGATTTTTTCCCCCGACTCTCAGTGGACAGACAAGCCCTGCATTGCTAGAGTTATTGAGTCTCCACTCCCAGGAGAGATTTACTTTTTCTAATGACTTTATAAAGATCATTTAGCCTGCAAATTCTGCCTGTCTCTCAAAATCTGTGTTACCTCCCTGGCTTCAAATCTGAGACTGCCCTTTATACCTATTTCATGAGAGTGAGAATAAACTAAGACAAATGAAATGCTATTAAGCAGTAATTAATACCACTAAAAATTAACAAGGTAAGGCCAGGACTAGAAATACTGTGCTGCTCTTGGAACGATCTATGAGCAAATGAAATGTGACACCAAGACGGTGCAAGGCAATGATACGGTGAGTGCTGAGGACACAGGCACGGTCCTCAGAGGTTTGCAGCTCACAGCCTCAGCAGGAGGCAGTCAGTTTTCAGACAGGAAGATACCTAATATGTCAGAATGTTGTTGTCGTTACATGCTAAGTCATATCTGACTCTTTGCAACCCCATGGACTGTAGCCTGCCAGGTTCCTCTGTCCATGGGGTTCTCCAGGCAAGAATACTGGAGTGCGTTACCATTTCCTCCTCTAATACATCAGAATAGGGCTCATTTGCCAAAGAATTGATGCTTTTGAACTGTGGTGTTGAAGAAGACTCTTGAGAGTCCCTTGGACTGTAAGGAGATCCAACCAGTCCATTCTGAAGGAGATCAGCCCTGGGATTTCTTTGGAAGTAATGATGCTAAAGCTGAAACTCCAGTACTTTGGCCACCTCATGCGAAGAGTTGACTCATTGGAAAAGACTCTGATGCTGAGAGGCATTGGGCGCAGGAGCAGAAGGGGACGACAGAGGATGGGATGGCTGGATGGCATCACTGACTCGATGGACATGAGTCTGAGTGAACTCCGGGAGTTGGTGATGGACAGGGAGGCCTGGTGTGCTGCAATTCATGGGGTTGCAAAGAGTTGGACACCACTGAGCAACTGAACTGAACTGATTGATGGTTTTTGGAGTAGTGGTAAAAGGGTTCTGAAAAAGGCAGGATCCTGGAACTTGAATCGGTTGAGTAAAATTTATAGAGATGAAGAGGAGGAAGGAAAGGCCAAGTTGCGGAATGGAGTAATACCAAGCCAGGACCTAAGTCATCCTGAGAAGGCCCTTTACTACAGAAACACACCCTGTAGTGAAACAACTGACTAACCAATCAACCAAACAGCAACAACCCCTGTGTGGGAAGGTCCTTGCAGAAAAAATGCTGACCTATGCAATTATGTCAATCCAGAGGAAACTAAGGGCACTGAAACAGGCTATAATCTGCATCTTCTCTTTTTTTCCTCCTTTAGTGACAGTGATTTCTTAAGTATTTTCATTTGCATATTGATATTTTGGGGGTCTGGGGGTAATACATGCACAGGCAAACTGTTTAATACAAAGGGGTGTATTTTGTAAAATAAACATCTCATACCTCTGGTACTCTGTTTTTACTTACCAGAAATACCCCCTGTTACTAGTTTATCTATATTTCTAGGGTATGTTTTAAGTATATGGAATTATATTTTATATATATATGTGTGTGTGTGTGTGTGTGTGTGTATCTATTTTGGAGAAGGAAATGGCAACCCACTTCAGTATTCTTGCCTAGGAAATTCCATGGACAGAGGAGCCTCGTGGACTACAGTCCATGGAGTTGCAAAGAGTACGACATGACTGAGTGACTAACACTTTCACTTTTCACAGCTCCTCCTACATATAAGAGGGACATCTTTTTTTTTTTTTTTTGTCGTAGTTAAGAAGTGGAAAGGCACTGTGGTGTGAAAGAAGAATTTAAGAAATAATAATTAGATTAGTATTTCAGTGGTGGGCCCTTCATTCATTAGGCGTTAGTTTGAAAAGCTGTCTTAGGCAAGGTGGTGATAGACACTGTAGTGCAGAATTAAACAAGGAGTTTATCTGGTGCACAATAAGAACAGCCATGAGTTCTAAGCACAGGTTTCCTGTAGTATTAGCGATAAAGAAGTGATGAGAACTTAAATCAGAGTTATGACATTTTGAAGAAACAATCAGCAAATAAAATGTCAGAGAACTCCTCATTGTTTGTTAACGAGACCCAGAGAGAACAGAAGACTTGTCTGTAGTCCTATAACCAGTCATATGTGTGGGTGCTAAGTTGCTTCAGTCGTGTCCAACTCTTTGCAACCCCATGGACTGTAGCCTGCCAGGCTCCTCTGTCCATGGGGTTCTCCAGGCAAGAATACTGGAGTGGGCTGCCACTCCCTTCTCCAGGGGATCTTCCCAACTCAGGGATCGAACCCGGGTCTCCTGCATTGCACCAGTGGAATTCTGACCCTTCATTACTTTTCACTCTTTTATACTCTTTTCAGATGAAATATGCAGACTTAAGTCTTTTCCACATTAAGGACTGTGCACACCCCAGAAAACTCTGCCCTTCTAGAACCTCTCTCCCCCTGCTTTTAGGTTTGCTGCTTGTTAAACCAGTCACTGAGGTTAGGGATATGCCTCTGAGAGTTTTATAAAGAATCAGTGCCTTTGGAATGAATGTTAGAGCACTTGTGGGCAGAAGAGTTGACTGACTCAGTTTGAATCAAAACCAAATAAAATGCAAAATAAGAACAAAATAATCTCAAGCAGATACTTATTATGTTAAAGAATATTATAAACTAGAGGCAAGAAAATCCTTTTTATTTGATGACATGATTTCTAAATTGATTAAACATGTCCCTAAAACAGGAGGGAAGAAAAATATTGTACCCATGGGGCCAGAAGGTGAATGGTGATGCTATATTCTATGTGAAATTGACCAAACCTTCACATTTTGCAAACTTCTACCTAGAGGGTTATAGATAAAAAAGAGAAATATTCACTCTTGAAAAATACCGTGAGTTTCCCACTTGTAAAGGATTCAAGTTTTCTGAGGTTTCTTAAAGTAGCTCCTTGGTCATGGCTGGCAGTAGCCAGCTGATAGAAAGCACTGAAGCTCATGTTTGGTGTTTTTTTTTTTTTTTCCCCATTAGTGTCTTGTCTCTGGTTTGCCCTATTTTGGAGTCACTGACTTTTTCTTCCTCGAGAATTCAAGTCATGCAATTCCCTCTCTGTTCAACTATGAAACTGTTAACTGGGTGAACGTGAGAGGAGGTTTCCCTTAAGCGATTCTGACATTCTTCAGAAGCAGGCCCATTGATCACCTTTAATCTTAATGGATTGGAACTAATTTCTGAAGACCAGAAGTTTCCTCAACTGGAAAGGAAATAAATTGCAAGAAACACCAACAAAAACCCACATACAGTCAACATAAGCTCTAGAGAGTGCAAGTCATGTCTTAACCAAACAGGTGATCAGAGCTGATTAATGCCTTCTGCCTACATTTTTCTTTGGAAGACTATTTAGAAAAAGTTTTCTTGTAGCACTCACACAAATTCAATCTTAAAAAGGCACCATCTTCCTATCACTGTCTGTTCTCTGTGTACTTTATTTTTCATGTTAACTCTTATGATCATCTCACATGATACACATTTTTCTTTGTGGTTATCCTTTATCTCTCCAACAGGATCTATGTTTCATCAGAATAGAAATTTTGTTTCTCTTTACTGCTACATGGGATAATTCTTGCTACATCTCTAGGGGGTCAATAAGTAGACATAAATGAAGAGAACCCCTAATTAGTAGGTTTATGTTCATCATTTGAAGATATAATTTCACTTCCTTCTTGTGTTTGCTGTGGACCACTTAATTCTTAGCCAAATATTACTGCATTACTGCTGTCAACATTGTAGGTTAATTTACTATTTTTAGAGACTGAATTACAAGTAGAACTGTACTGAAACTATTCCATTAAGAGTGTTGTTTACTTATTAGAATTTCCTCAATAGCTGTCTTGGCTATTAATTCAGTTATCAGAATTATAATCCAATAAGCTTCTAGAATTTCCAACTTTCAAGATATTATCCACTTCTATTCCATATTGATGATTTTCTTTGCATATGATAGAAACTCCTTTTCTTGTTTGCTTTCTCTTCTTTCAGTCAAATAAATCTAGTTTTAATAAGATAATGAATACTGAAATATGTTGAAAAGTCTAAGGACTTCTTCAGTTTCAAGTCATCTTACAAAGCTCTTTCTGACTCAGCTGATTTTTGCATATTTTTTCAATTCAATTTTTATAACCTTATTATGTCTCTACTTATCATTACCTCATTTACCAGTTCTCAGAGCTCTTGTACTTTATCCTATGAGTTTCTATTCTTTACATTAGGGATGCAGAGAGCTGACTCATTTGAATAGACCCTGATGCTGGAAAGATTGAGGGCAGGAGGAGAAGGGGATGACAGAGGAAGAGATGGTTGGATGGCATCACCGACACCATGAACATGGGTTTGGGTGGACTCCAGGAGTTGGGGATGGACAGGGAGGCCTGACATGCTGCGTTTCATGAGGTCACAGAGTAGGATACGACTGAGCGACTGAACTGAACTGAACTGAAGAATAATACCCACTCAGTAAAGAATGCCTGCAGTGCAAGGGACATGGGTTCTATCCCTGGGTCTAAAAGAGCCTCTAGAGAAGGGAATGGCAACCCATTCCAGTGTTCTTGCCTGGGAAATTCCATGGACAGAGGAGCCTGGAGGGCTACAGTCCCTGGGGTTGCAAGAGTCAGATGTAACTTAGTGACTGAACCACTACTGGGGTTAAGACTCTTGTATTCCACTGGGTTTTGTTTCCTCTTACACCATTTACTTGACAATGAAGATGTGTATAAATAGGCACTTCTGGAGATGTACTGGCATTAGCAATAAAGTTATAAATCTGCCCATTAGGTAATCACCTTAGCTTGTCTTTTTTTAAATTAATTTATTTTTTAATTTATTTTAATTGGAGGTTAATTACTTTACAATATTGTATTGGTTTGGCCATACATCAACATGAATCCGCCACGTGTGTACACGTGCTCCCCATCCTGAAGCCCCTCCCACCTCCCTCCCCATACCATCCCTCTGGGTCATCCCAGTGCACCAGCCCCAAGCATCCTGT
This sequence comes from Bos indicus x Bos taurus, assembly GCF_003369695.1. NCBI lineage: Eukaryota > Metazoa > Chordata > Mammalia > Artiodactyla > Bovidae > Bos > Bos indicus x Bos taurus. The sequence continues at coordinate 5,029,334 of NC_040083.1, read as the reverse complement.
ATCCTGCATCGAACCTGGACTGGCGATTCATTTCTTATATGATATTATATATGTTTCAATCCCATTCTCCCAAATCATCTCCCCCCTCCTCCCTCTCCCACAGAGTCCAAAAGACTGTTCTATACATCTTTTTCTCTTTTGCTGTCTCGCATACAGGGTTATCGTTACCATCTTTCTAAATTCCGTATATATGCGTTAGTATACTGTATTGGTGTTTTTCTTTCTGGCTTACTTCACTCTGTATAATCAGCTCCAGTTTCATCCACCTCATTAGAACTGGTTCAAATGTATTCTTTTTAATGGCTGAGTAATACTCCATTGTGTATATGTACCACAGACAGGATGGTTTCTTTTGGATTTGTGCTTGGTTTCAGAAGGAATGTGATGGTCACTGGCATCAGATGGGCAGGGGTTACATCCCCAATCATGCTCCCGGAAGGTTCCTATAGCAAACATCACTCTTACTTCTGTAAGAAGAAGCAAGCATTTCATCTAACTTGTGAATCAATACATTATAAACATACTTTCTTTCCCAGGAAAGAAAGTTCTCAGTGGGGACATGTGTGGGGAAAGGAGGTACATTTTAGAATTCCCTGGAAATTTTTTCCAACTACACAGCCCCTTCATGCATTCTCACGTGGCTCTTAGAGACAAGCCCATTTGGTGGGCTTATCTGTGGCAGACAGAATAATGGTCCCCCCGTGTGTTCACATCTTACTTGTCAGAATCTCTGAATATGTTACCGAATGAGGCAAAAGCAAATTTGCCAAAGTGATTAATTTAAGAAGCTTTCAATGGGAGTGGAGGGAGGTGGGATTTATCCTGGATTATTCAGGTAGGTTCAATAAAATCATTGTTGTTTAGTCGCTAAGTCGTGTCTGACTCTTGCGACTCCATGGGTTATAGCCCACCATGATCCTCCGCACATCACTTCATGGCAAATAGATGGGGAAACAGTGGAAACAGTGTCAGACTTTATTTTTTTGGGCTCCAAAATCACTGCAGATGGTGACTGCAGCCATGAAATTAAAAGACGCTTACTCCTTGAAAGGAAAGTTATGACCAACCTAGATAGCATATTAAAAAGCAGAGACATTACTTTGTCAACAAAAGTCCATCTAGTCAAGGCTATGGTTTTTCCAGTGGTCATGTATGGATGTGAGAGTTGGACGGTGAAGAAAGCTGGGCACCAAAGAATTGATGCTTTTGAACTGTGGTGTTGAAGACTCTTGAGAGTCCCCTGGACTGCAAGGAAATCCAACCAGTCCATCCTAAAGGAGATCAGTCCTGGGTGTTCATTGGAAGGACTGATGCTAAAACTGAAACTCCAATACTTTGGCCACCTCATGCGAAGAGTTGACTCATTGGAAAAGACTCTGATGCTGGGAGGGATTGAGGGCAGGAGGAGAAGGGGACGACAGAAGATGAGATGGCTGGATGGCATCACTGACTCGATGGACATGAGTTTGAGTGAACTCTGGGAGTTGGTGATGGACAGGGAGGCCTGGCACGCTGCGATTCATGGGGTCTCAAAGAGTTGGACACGACTGAGCAACTGAACTGAACTGAACTGATGATCCTGTGGCCATGGGATTCTCCAGGCAAGAATACTGGAGTGGTTGCCATTTTCTACTCCAGGGGACTTTCTTTACCCAGGGATCGAACCCACATCTCCTGCATTGGCAGGAGGATTCTTTACCACTGAGCCACCAGGGAAGCCCTCAGTGTAGTCAGGGGATCCTTATAAAGGAAAGAGAGCAGTAGCAGAGTCAGAGAGAGAGAAATTTAAGGGTGCCACACACTTGGATGTGAGGATCGAGGTCAGGGCTGTGATCTGAGGGGTTTGCAGTAGGCATCCACAGCTGGAAAAGTCATGTAAATGTGGATTCTCTCCCATAGCTTCCAGATGGAATAGAGCCCCGCTGACTCATTTTGGACTTCTGCTCACCAGAACTGTAAGATGATAAAGCTGTGCTATTTAAAGCCACTAAGTCTAGGGTGATTTGTTACAGCAGCAAGAGGAGTCTCATACAGTGGTAATCATTGACACGTGTGGTTTGCAAAAAATTCCTGATAGTCCTACTATTAATGAGAATCACTGTTTGGTATGTTCTTAAGCACTGGGCTTCCCTGGTGACTTAGACAGTAAAGAATATGCCTGGAATGCAGGAGACCTGGGTTTGATCCCTGGGTCAGGAAGATCCCCTGGAAAAGGGAACAGCCACTCACTTCAGTATTCTGGCCTGTAGAATCCCATAGACAGAGGCCTGGCGGGCTACAGTCCATGGGGTCACAAAGAGTTGTACATGACTGAGTGAGTTTCACTTCACTAATTAAGCACTATTGAAACAATGTTGTGTTATTTTTATATTAGATTTAAGAATACTGATAAGGAAAAATGTCAGACTGAAGGTTTTGTTTGAAAAGAAGCATGAAGTATGAAAAAAATCCAGAATATGTCCCTGATGAAGTAATATACGGAAACTTCTGTCTTCTGTACAACTCTGCTGGTGATAGAATTAAACATACAACTCAAAATCCATCAATTTATTGATTGTCCCATGCATAAAATGAAAAAAAAAGTAAACATAAGTTTATATTGTTTAAAAGAAAACACTAAAAAAAATTATTAAAGTAAATTTATTACAGAAATTTTAAAAACTTTCACTTTATTAGGCAATAATAGAGCTTTCGGGCTTCCCTGGTCTGATTTGGGTTTGATCCCTGGGTCAGAAAAATCCCCTGGAAAAGGGAATGACTACCCACTCCAATACTGCCTGGAGAATCTCATGACAGAGGAGCCTGGTGGGTTATAGTCCATAGGGTTGCAAAGAGTTGGACAGGAGTGAAGCAACTTAGCACACAGGCACACACGGAATAGCCCTTGTTAATCCCTCCAGTGATCTGATCTACCATAATTTTATTAACCTTCAATTTTTTCAGAAGCACTTCCATTAATTCACAGTATATGAAGGATCATGAAAGGTAGATACTTAGGCACCAAATATAATTCTTAATAGTCTATTCACTTCTCAAATAATTATGAAACAAATCCTCTCTAACATCTAAACAGACTTAGAACTGTTCAGTAAATAGACGATTGCTAAGGCATGGTTTTCAGACAGTTCCACCTCCTTTGGCATCTAGTGTTCAGATGCTGTGAATGCATAAAGCTGACTCTGTAGAAACAAATAAACAGACAAACAAACACTTGGTCTGGATGAACCAGCTCCCAAGGGGAAATAGGGTGAGCTTTATAGATCTCGCCATAATAAAAGAGAGCAGAAATGCATTGTGGGAGGTAATCATTTTTATGACCAGACTCCCAGGAAAATTACTAGAGTTTTCCAAGGTCTACATACACTTTTACAAGTAGTGGATTTCAATGGCAGTTTTGCCAAAAATTATGCAGAAGCATTCTTCATATAGTTTGTCCCCATTTCTGACCTCAGTAAAACCAGAGGCCATACTATTTAATCATGATTCAGGCATTTTTATTTCCACTGAAGTAATAAGAGCCCAGCTCTGTGCACAGAGTGGAGAAAAAATCCTGTTGCCATTTTGTGGTGCTTTAAAGAAATGGTGCTTTGCATACATTAATGCACATCCTTTGAACAATTCGCAGGGTAGGTTATTCTTGTCTCTTGTTTAACGGGTGAAGAAACTGGGAGCAAAGAGGTAGATTAGCTGACCCAAAGAGGTAGAGCTGGGATCTGAACCCAGATCTGTCTGGCAATAGAGCCCATGCACCTTCTCAATTTGGTACAAGAGAATCTTTTAATGAAAAATAGAATAGTATGTTCCCTAAACTCTGCCTGTCAGGTATCAATTGGTGCAGTTAACTTTTTGATAAGAAGGCCTGAAGCTGAAGGTACAAGCAGGTGTCTGAACACAAGTATTGTGACAGTTGAAAAGGAGACCAAGGAAATAAGGGACCTGCACTCATTTATGCTACTCTATGTAGAAATATGGATAATTTATTATGCAAATTCAAGACCTCATTTTGGTATTATTGTCTCAATGAAGAATCAGCCTGTGTTTAGACAGTGAGGAGAAGGGATAGGAGGACTCTATGTACTTCAGCAAACATTAGATATGTTCTAGTATTCACTGAGAATTCATATGCAGACCCAGAAACCTGCAGTCTAATGTATGAACAAAGAAGTCTTAGCCTCAAACATTTTAAGGGGAAGATATTACCTGTCTCAACATGGTTGCTGTTTGATATTTTTATTTAGAAAAAAATTAAAATTTATACAATGTTTAAAGTTTATACTGCATTTATTGTTATAAAATATTGGCTATATTCCCCATATTGTACAATATATTCTTATAGCTTACTTATTTTATACCTCATAGGTTGTACCTCTTAATCCCCTACCCCATATTGCCTCCCACCTTCCCTGTGCCCACTGATAACCACTGTTTTTTCTCTATGTCAATCTGCTTCTTTTGTTATACTCACTACTTTGTTGTAGTTTTTATATTCCACACATAGGTGATACAAGACTATATTTGTATTTTTCTGACTTATTTCACTTAGCATAAAACCCTCCAAGTCCATTCATGATACTGCAAATGGCAAAATTTCATTCTTTTTTATGGCTGAGTAGTATTCCATTGTGAGTATATGTGTATGTGTGTATGCAAAGGTGCTGCTGCTGCTAAGTCACTTCAGTCATGTCCGACTCTGTGCGACCCCATAGATGGCAGCCCACCAGGTTCCCCTGTTCCTGGGATTCTCCAGGCAAGAACACTGGAGTGGGTTGCCATTTTCTTCTCCAATGAGTGAAAGTGAAAAGTGAAAGTGAAGTCACTCAGTCATGTCCGACTCTTTGTGACCCCATGGGCTGTATCCTACCAGGCTCCTCCATCCATGGGACACTCCAGGCAAGAGTACAGGAATGGGGTGCCATTGCCTTCTCTGTGTATGCAAAGAACATCTTCTTAATCCATTTATCTGTTGATGGACACTTAGGTTGGCTCCCATACCTTGGCTATTTTAAGTAATGCTGCTAGGAACATTGGGCTGCATGTATCTTTTCAAGTTAGTGTTTTCTGTTTTCTGGATATATACCCAGGAATGGGGCTTCCCCGGTAGCTCAAACAGTAAAGAATCTGCCTGTAATGTGGGAGACCTGGGTTCAATCCCTGGGTTGGGAAGATCCCCTCGAGAAGGACATAGCAACCCACTCCAGTATTCTTGCCTGGAGAATCCCATGGACAGAGGAGCCTGGCGGGCTACAGGCCATGGGGCCACAAGGAGGCAGGTATGCCTGAGCAGCTAACACTTTCACTTTCATACACAGGAATGGAATTGCTGGGTCATCAGTCAGTTCAGTTCAGTTCAGTCGCTCAGTCGTGTTCGACTCTGTGACCCCATGAATCGCAGCATGCCAGGCCTCCCTGTCCATCACCAACTCCCGGAGTTCACTCAGACTCACGTCCATCGAGTCGGTGATGCCATCCAGCCATCTCATGGTAGTTGTATTTTTAATTTTTTGAGAAACCTCTGTTTGTGCAGTTGCTGCATCAGTTTACATTCCCACCAAGAGTGTATGAGCATTCTGTTTTCCCCCATCCTCACTGACATTTGTTACCTGTGGTCTCTTTGAAGAGAGCCATTCTGACATGAGTGAGACGATACCTTGTTGTGGTTTTGATCTGCATTTCTCTGGTGATTAGTGGTGTTGAGCACCTTTTCATGTATCTGTTGGTCATTTGCATTTCCACTTTGGAAAAATTCTATTCAATTCTTGTGCCCATTTTAAAATCAGGTTGTTTTTGATGTTGCATTGTATGAGCTGTTTATGTAGTTTGGCTATTAATCCCTTTTCAGTCATGTAATTTACCAATATTAAGTGGGTGTGGGGAAGACAGTCAAGTTGCAACACATTTAAAATTAAAATATGTAGATATCCAGGAGCCCCTTAACACCATCCCTTTGATGGACAAATTAAATAAGTGATCTGGGGACAAGCCTAATTGTCTAATAGGCTGTTCTTCCTGGAAAAAATTGGTCAGTCAGGTTCTCACTTATTAGAAAGACCTTCAAATGTGATGATAAAACAGAGACTCTCAATTTATTCCTCATGAAGGGGAAAATGCTGCTATTTTATCTAAAATCGGATTCTTACTACCCAGATTTAACTTTAAGAAGAGGATGGAAATGTGTAGTTCCTTGTCAGTTAGACTGAAAATGTCATCTGCCAAAAGTCCATTCCTCTGATTCTTGGGGAAGTATTTAAAACTTGATCTGAAAGACAAAGGCTTTGGAATATAATTAGGAATTGTAACCATATTTTGATGCTTTACTGTGGTAGCAGTCCCAAGGTTTTTGGCACCAGCGACCGGTTTCCTGGAAGACAATTTTTCCAAAGACCAGGGGGGCAGGGGGATGGCTTGGGGATGATTCAAGTGCACTAAATTTACTGTGCACTTTATTTCTAGTATTATTATATCAGATGCATCTCAGATCATCAGGCATTAGATCCTAGGGGTTGGGAAGCCCTGGTTTACAGAGGCAAGTGATGACAATAAATAAATGGTGGAAAAACATCATTATTAGTTTTTACTTAGATGATTAAATATGTACAATTTCAGCAAGTATAGTGTATGCTCTAATTAACCCTGAACTTCGCATGTTTCTCCATGAGAATCATGACATCCGTGACTAACTTTGATTTTGTTTTAAATGGCCTGATGGAGTTGTAGCTTTTTGATGAAGAAGTAGGACAAGATGGCAGAGTAGAAGGATGTGCACTCATCTTCTGCGAGAACTCCAAAATTACAACTTGCTGCTGAACAACCATTGACAGTAGAATGTTGGATCTCACCAAATCATGTCCAAGGGCAAAGGAGAAGCCCCAGCAAGATGGTAGGAGGGGGTGAAACTGCATTTAGAATCAAACCCCATACCTGCCAGAGATGCTTGGAGGGCTCAAACAAAACCTTGTGTGCAACGGGAGAACCCACAGAGACTGAGCCAGAGCTGCCTTTGAGTGTTTGAGCATCTCCTGAAGAGGTATGGGTCAGCAGTGGCCTGCCACAGAGGCAGGGGCTCTGGGTGCAGCAGACATGGGTGGGGCATAAGCCCTCTTTAGGGAGGTCACCATGAACCCCACCATAGAGCCACCAGAACTTACACAGGACTGGGGAAAGAGACTCGGAGGGTACAAACAAAACCTTGTACACGCCTGGACCCAGGAGAAAGGAGCAGTGACCCAACAAGAGACTGACCCAGACTCGCCTGTGAGTGTCCAGGAGTCTCTGGCAGAGGCATGGGTTGGCAGTAACATGCTGCAGGGCCTGGGGTACTGAGTGCAGCAATGCACGCATGGGACCTTTTGAAGGAGGTCAGCATTATCTTCATTACCTTCACTATACTTTGCTCTTAGGAGAAAAAACAGGGAGGGAACATAGCCCTGCCCATCAACAGAAAATTGGATTAAAGATTTACTGAGCATGGCCCCACCCATCAGAACAAGAGGGCAGACAGAATGGAAACCACAATCACAGAAAACTAATCAAACTGATCACAAGGACCACAGCCTTGTCTAACTTGATGAAAGGATGAGCCATGCCATGTAGGGCCACCCAAGATGGATGGGTCATGGTGAAAGTTCTGACAAAACATAGTCCACTGGAGAAGGGAATGGCAAACTGCTTCAGTATTCTTGCCTTAAGAACCCCATGAACAGTGGGAAAAGGCAAAAAGATATGGCACTGAAAGATGAACTCTCTAGGATGGTAGGTGCCCAATAAGCTACTGGAGAAGAGTGGAGAAATAACTCCAGAAAGAATGAAGAGACAGAGCCGAAGCAAAAACAATGCCCAGTTGTTGATGTGCCTGGTGATGGAAGTAAAGTCTGATGCTGTAAAGACCAATACTGTGTAGGAACCTGAAATCAAGGTAAGTGGTCAAACAGGAGATAGCAAGAGTGAACATCGACATTTTAGGAATCGGTGAACTAAAATCGACTGGAATGGGTATATTTAACTCAGATGACCATTATACCTACTACTGTGATATAGCAGTAGAAGAAATGGAGTATCCCTCATAGTCAACAAGAGAGTCCGAAATGCAGCTCTTGGGTGAAATCTCAAAAATGACAGAATGATCTCTGTTCATTTCCAAGGCAAACCATTCGATATCACAGTAATCCAAATCTATGCCCCAACCAGTAAGAAGCTGAAGTTGAACGGTTCTATGAAGACCTACAAGACTTTCTATTACTAACACCCAAAGAAGATGTCCTTTTCGTTATAGGGGACTGGATTGCAAAAGTACAAAGTCAAGAGATACCTGGAGTGACAGGAAAATTTGGCCTTGGAGTACAAAATGAAGCAGGGCAAAGGCTAGCAGAGTTGTGCCAAGAGAACACACTGGTCATAGCAAACACCCTCTTCCAACAACACAAGAAAAGACTGTACACATGGATATCATCAGACGGTCAATACAAAAATCCGATTGATTATATTCATTGCAGCTGAAAATGGAGAAGCTCTGTACAGTCAGCAAAAACAACACTGGAAGCTGGCTGTGGCTCTGATCATGAACCCCTTATAGCAAAATTCAGGCTTAAATTGAAGAAAGTAGGGAAAACCACTAGACCATTCAGGTATGACCTAAATCAAATCCCTTATGATTGATTATACAGTGGAAGTGACAAATAGATTCAAGGGATTACATCTGATAGAGAGAGTGCCTCATGACATTGTACAAGACGCAGTGATCAACAATATCCCCAAGAAAAAGAAATGCCGAAAGGAAAAATGGTTGCCTGAGGAGGCCTTACAAATAGCTGAGAAAAGAAGAGAAGCAAAAGGCAAAGGAGAAAGGGAAAGATGTATCCATTTGAATGCAAAGTTCGAGAGAATAGCAAGGAGAGATAAGAAAGCCTTCCTCAGTGATCAATGCAAAGACGTAGAGGAAAACAGTAGAATGCAAAAGACTGGAGATCTTTTCAGGAAAATTAGAGATACCAAGGGAACATTTCATGCAAAGATGGGCTCAATACAGGACAGAACAATACAATACAGGACCTAACAGAAGCAGAAGATATTAATATGTGGCAAGAATACACAGAATAACTATGCAAAAAAGTTCTTCATGACCCAGATATCCAGGATGATGTGATCACTCACCTAGAGCCAGACATCCTGGAATGCAAAGTCAGGTGGGCCTTAGGAAGCATCACTACAAACAAAGCTAGTGGAGGTGATGGAATTACAGTTGAGCTATTTCAAATCCTAGAAGATGTTGCTGCTAAATTGCTGCACTCAATATGCTAGCAAATTTGGAAAACTCAGCAGTGACCAGAGGACTGGAAAATGTCAATTTCATTCCAATCCCAAAGAAAGGCAATGCTAAAGAATATTCAAACAACCGCAGAACTTCATTCATCTCACACACTAGCAAAGTAATGCTCAAAATTCTCCAAGCCAGGCTTCAACAGTATGTGACCGTGAACTTCTAGATGTTCAAGCTGGATTTAGAAAAGGCAGAGGAACCAGAGATCAACTTGCCAACATCCGTTGGATCATAGAAAGAGCAAGAGAGTTCCAGAAAAGCATCTACTTCTGCTTTATTAATTATGTAAAACCTTTGACTTTGTAGATCACAACAAACAGGAAAATTCTTAAAGAGATGGGAATACCAGATGACCTGACCTGCCTCCTGAGAAATCTGTATGCAGATCAAGAAACAACAGTTAGAACTGGACATGGAACAACAGACATGTTCCAAATTGGAAAAGGAGTATGTCTAGGCTATATATTGTCACCCTGCTTGTTTAACTTATCATGAGAAACGCTGGGCTGGATGAAGCACATGCTGGAATCAAGATCGCTGGGAGAAATATCAATAACCTCAAATATGCAAGTCACACCACCCTTATGGCAGAAAGCAAAGAAGAACTAAAGAGCCTCTTGAGAGAGTGAAAAAACTGGCCTAAAACTCAACATTCAGAAAACCAAGATCAATACATCTAGTCCCATCACTTCATGACAAACAGATGGGGAAACAAAGGAAACAGTGACAGGCTTTTTTTTTTTTGGGAGGGGGGGCTCCAAAATCACTGCAGATGGTGACTGCAGCCATGAAATTAAAAGACACTTGCTCCATGGAAGAAAAGCTATGACCAACCTAGACAGCATGTTAAAAACCAGAGACATTACTTTGCTGACAAAGGTCCATCTAGTGAAAACTATGGCCTTTCCAGTAGTCATGCATGGATGTGACAGTTGGACTATAAAGAAAGCTGAGTGCTGAAGAATTGATGCTTTTGAATTGTGGTGGAGAAGACACTTCAGAGTACCTTGGACTGCAGGAAGATCCAACCAGTCAATCCTAAAGGAAATCAGTCCTGAACATTCATTGGAAGTACTGATGCTGAAGCTGAAACTTAAATACTTTGGCCACCTGATGTGAAGAACTGACTCATTGGAAAAAACCCTGATGCTGGGAAAAGATTGAAGGCAGGAGGAGAAAGGGATGACAGAGGATGAGATGGTTGGACGGCATCACCGACACTATGGACATGGGTTTGAGCAAGCTCCGGGAGTTCGTGATGGACAGGGAAGCCTGGCGTGCTGCAATCCATGGGGTTGCAATGAGTTGGACATGACTGAAGAAGTGAACTGAAAGAAGAGGTGATAATTTGAATTCAGAAAACCAAGAGGATATACTGTTTTCATTTTCCAAAATATAACTGCACTGTGTGATGGCCAAGTTTCTCTTTTCTGAGGGTAGGTGTTACCATCAATGCATTTTGCTAAGCAGAAACATGGTGGTCACTCCCTGTGCTTAGGGCACCAGTGGGGTTTCCTCCATGACCTTCACATGGCACCTGGATCTGCAGCCAAGCATATCTGTCTGTGAACCATGTTCCTTTCCTCCCCTTATCTAGGGTTTCTTGGTCTCAGAACTAATGTTTCAGGACAAACCCTAAGGTGACCACCTCCTCAACATTTCTCATTTCCTGATGTTCACAGCTTTGTGATATCCCCTCCTTTTGACTGTATCACAATCTAGGATTTCTTTCTAACTCATAGACTATAGTCACTCCAGCCAGGTTCTAACTTATTAGGGGTGGATTATCACTGCTATGGTTAGGCTGCTTTATATGAGACTTCATCTTAGTATACTTGAAAGAGATGCTTCTGGCTGGCTTCATGGAGCAATTAACCATGGTGGGGGAGCCCAGATGCTGGGGAACTTTAGTCTCCTCTAGGAACTATCATTGCCTCCAGCTGGTGGCCAGCAAAAAGCTGGAGCTCTAAGTCCTGCAAGTCAGGGTCCTCCATCTCCCAGGCCACGAACCATGACCAGTCTGTGAACTATTAGGAACCACAACAGGAGGTGAGCAACCAGCGTCTGAGTGAAGCTTTATCCATATGTACAGAGGCTTCCCATCAGCTCTCCCATCACCCCCAGATGGGACCATCTAGTTGTGGGAAAACATGCTCAGGGTTCCTATTGATTCTACATTATGATGAGGTGTATAATTATCAATATTTCATTATATGTCACAGTAGAATAAAAATAGAAGTAAAGCGCATAGTAAATGTAATGCACTTGAATCATCCCCAAATCATTGTTACCACCCCAGTCCATGGGAAAATTTTCTCCCATGGAACTGGTCCCTGGTGCCTAAAAGGCAGTGGATTGCTGCTGCAGCTGGTAGGCAGTGCATTCTGCCAACTACCTGAATGAGCTTGGAAGCAGATTCATCTCCAGTCACCCTGCAGATGCAGATTTTTAGCCTGGCTGATACCTTGTCAGCAGTCTTGGGGGACCCTGAGCATAGGACCCAGCCAAGCTGTGGCCGGACTCCTGACTCATGGAAACTGTGACCTTGTGAATGTGTATTGGTCCAAGATGCTCAGCTTGTGATCATTTGTTAGGTGATAATAGAAACAGACAGTGACTGCAGGCATGAAATTAAAAGATGTTGGCTCCTTGGAAGAAATCTGTGACAAACCTAGACAGCATATTAAAAAGCAGGCATATTACTTTGCCAATAAAGGTCCATCCAGTCAAAGCTATGGTTTTTCCAGTAGTCATATACGGATGTGACAGTTGGACCATAAAGAAGGCTGAGCACCAAAGAATTGATGCTTTTGAACTGTGGTTTTGGAGAAGACTCTTGAGAGTCCCTTGGTCAGCAAGGAGATCAAACCAGTCCATCTTAAAGGAAACCAACCATGAATATTCACTGGAAGGACTGATGCTGAAGCTGAAGCTCCAATACTTTGGCCACCTAATGTGAAGAGCCAGATCATTGGAAAAGACCCTGATGCTGTGAACAGTTGAAGGCAGGAGAAGGGGATAAGAGAGGATGAGATGGTTGGAATGGATCACTGACTCAATGAACATGAATTTGAGCAAACTCTAGGAGATAGTGGAGGACAGGGAGGCCTGGCATGGTTCAGTCCCTGGGGTTGTAGAGTTGGACACACCCGAGTGACTGAACAACAACAACAAATAGAAATCAACGCCAGGATTCTTAAAACATCAAGTTAAATAATAGATGTTTTCACTGGCAGAGTTTGGGGAGCATCCTGGTCTTCCTCCTGCTCTGTTTCTGCCATGTGATGAGGAAAGAGACTCTGTACTGGGAAATAACCTTGGAGATTCATTAACTGATGCCCCCGGATAAGAATGTCAGCAGCTGCTGCCAGAGGCCTGGCATTTTTCCTCATACTTGCCGCTTGAGAGACAAGTGTTGAGCTTTGTGCTGCATTGACTGACTAAACAGGGTGAAACTGAACTGGATCATTAGGGCCCTGTTATCATTCCTCATTAAGAATTTTTTTTTAAAGCCCATCTGCTTTCAGCAGTTTGACACTTTATATATTGTTGATGGCAATTTGACAGATTAATCTGAGAAAAACATTCAGTTGAATCAAAGGGTATTTATAATAGGTGGTGGATGTGAGCAGACAGGAATGAAAAATAAACATATGACAGAGGAATAAAGAAGAAATGTAAGGCAAGAGGGATTTCCCAGGATACCTATTTCAGAGTGCCTGTGAAGTGGTCTGTGCTCTATTGCGCTTGTTGGTGATGATTTCTTCTGCGGCTTTCGGGTCTGTCTAGAGGAGTGCCCCCAAATGTGAACTGCTGCTTGTCGTCTGAAAAATGTAGGCTTATTTCCTTGCTGTCCCAGCATGCTTCCTTTTTTTCTGTTACACATTGTGTATTTATACTATGCATTTTTCTTATGGTGGACTGGGGTATGAATGGAAGAGAAAACTAAGAAATCTCAACTCAAAAAGGAGTAAAAATACAAAGTGTGGAAGAAAGTGTCAGTTGCTCAGTCATGTCTGACTCTTTGTGATGCCATGGACTGTAGCCCGTCGGGCTTCTCTGTCCATGGGATTTCCCAGGTGAGAATACTGCAGTGGGTTGCTATTCCCTTCTCTAGGGGATCTTCCCAACCCAGGAACTGAACCCAGGTCTCCTGCATTGCAGGAGGATTCTTCACCATTTGAGCTCCAAGGGAAGCCCTTAAAAATAGAAATGTCCTTCCTTAATATCTGGGAATAGAGTATACAGTCTTTATGGGCAGGGCAAATTCTATGCAAAAATTATCATTCATGGTTTAATATATATTATTCTAATTGCTGAAAGGTTAGAGAAATCAAAGAATGATATGGGGAATTTATAACAACAGTGAAAAATAAAATTAATTGGACTTTATTATACACACACAAGCTATTTTTTCCCCACGACCCATTTGACCATGGATATGCCACTTGACGGCTCTGGTCTCAGTCTCCTAGTCTGTAAATGAGGTGTTGGAGCCTCCTGCTGACGTGTTGAATTGTGGCCCCTTACCGCCTTGCTGTAGAGCCTGAATTGTTGTGTAAAGGCTGCACGTTGTGTCAGATCCACGCTAGCACTCTGGGGTACTTCCTTTCCTTTTCCTTTCTCCTATATTTGGTTTAATTTTCTGTCTATAGTTTGATAAGTGAAAAAAAAATAGTGAAACTGTTAGTCGCTCAGTCATGTCCGACTCTTTACGACTCCATGAACTGTAGCCCACCAGGCCCTTCTGTCCATGGGATTTCCCAGGCAGGAATACTGCAGTGGGCTGCCATTTCCTCCTCCAGGGGATCTTCCCAATCCAGGGATCAAGCCTGTATCTGCTGCATTGGCAGGCAAATTCTTTACTTCTAAGCCAAATGGGAAGCACACGCCTTTCCTGCCCACCCCTGCCTGGCCTCTGTGCATTGAGGGTGTGGAAGGAACGCATTGTGTACTCACAGGTTCCAGTGTTGGCGGGACAGTCTGGAAGGTTGTGTGTGGCTGGAGTGAAATCTCTGGACTCATGATTACACTGCTCAAATGTCCCTTTCTCTTTAATAAAAGACTGGGCAAGCATCAAAAGAAAACCCCACAGGTCTCTAACTGTTACCAGCACTGTAAGAAGGCAAAGTGCTTTTTTTTTTTGGAATGGTTACAATAGGCAAACTCCTAGTCCACAGTGGGTTAAAGGTGCTGAAAATCCCCCAGTAGGGAGCTACAATTACTGACATTTACTGACCGCGTTTGTGACGGTGGAGAACGATTTTCTTAAAGCTAATTCAGACAATCTTTGGCCACTGGTAGCAGTAAGCAGTGTTCTACGACAGGACAGGACTTAACAAGAAATTTTTCCCTGTTGAGCAGCTAAAGCAGGCATATTTTGAAGCTTACAAGGAAGGAAAGAAGGAAATGTGGGAGGCATATGTCTTATTAAATGGCATTCATTTCCCGATTCTCAAATGAATGTGCCAGGCCATTACTTCACTACATAGAGTGAAACATAGATATGTAATTAGGCATCACCTCACGACTGCATGAGCTGTTAATCAAACAATAATTTTAAGGGTTGTCACGGAAGGAAGGTTCAGGATTATTCTTGGATTTTTTTTTTTTTTTTAAGTAGTAAGCAACTAGGTAGTAAAGCTCTGAGAAAAGAAACATCAAACCTTAAATATCAGAATCTTTCATTTTAACTGAAATAATATGCTATCCTTAGAGGTTGTCATTGCTTTTCAGAAGTGCCTTCAAGGTTTTCTTTGGGGCTTCTCCTTGCTGAAAGTATTTTAGCCTTCTGATAGGAGAGATCAATGTAGTTAGGAACTTTTAAGTTTTGGGTTAAATCTGAGTAAAAATTTGGACATGTAAGTTTTACCATCTTAGGTTTTTCTCTCCCCTGTCATAACCCACATGAGGATGGTGGGGTTCAGGGCAAGGTGGAAGTGAAAATGTTAGTCACTCAGTGGTGTCCAACTCTTTGTGACCCCATGGGCTTAGCCCACCAGGCTCCTCTGTCCATGGAATTCTCCAGACAAGAATACTGAAGTGAGTAGCCATTCCCAACCCAGACATAGAATCTGGGTTTCCTGCCTTGCAGGCAGATTCTTTACTGTATGAGCTACCAGGGAAGCCACCCCCAAATCGGCCACTTTGGTATATGATTTTGAATTAAAGTTACTTAAGAAACAGCGAGTACAAGAAGGACACTATGACCCTCCCCTGACCTTCTGAAAATAAGACATAAATCTCCCACATGAAAGGTGGAGAAGGACATTCTTATCATTAGAGATAGAAAACTCTGGACCAGGGAGGCTGTATAAAAAGCTTGTTACTTCTTCTCCAATCTCTTTGCCCAGACTCACACGTCTTTGTCTTATAAAAGATTCACAAATTTATTGTTTATCTAGAAGGTACAAAGCCTGCCTGCTTTGGTCACTTCTTTGGGTTTCATTTCTTTGGCCCCCATACACAAAAAATTAATATTTCTCCTGTTAACCTCTTTTATTATAAGGAGTGTCTAAGCCAAAAATCTGGAAGGGTAGAGGAAAAATTATTTCTTTCCCTTAGAAATAGATTTAGTGCATTGAATTCAATTTGCACGTTTAAGATTTTTAAGCAACCAGTTCATTCAGATTAACAAATAAAGCAAATGAGATCTGGCTGGTTGAATCATCTTGCAATGTATTCTCCGGAAATTACAAAAATTACTGAGGCCTGGAGACATTTCCTTAGCTAGTCTAGACACTTTAAAATTGTTTTGCATGATGCAGTGTGGATGATTGTAATATTATTTCACTTATACCAACCAAGCACTACTGCCATGCAAGCCTCAACACCTATTTTTGTTGGTTCTCTGGCTTGTTGCCTTTATACGTGGAACAGGACTGCTCAGTTGAGGTCTGATGTCCCCCTGTGTTTGAAAGAGGCCCAGCTGGTCTGCTCGATGTGGCCACTGAGACATTTGGGCTCTAAGCATGCATCCACTCCTTGGGCTGTGCCTTCTGGAGCTCCAATGCCATTCATACCAGAGGATGTGTGATTTCTTCCTGCACAACAGCTTTGTCCCCTCAGGATGGCCACTGATCAATAGTCATAGCTTCAAAGAGTATGCCATTTATTAGCAGGCAGACAGGTGAGGGGAAACTTGGGAACACTGAATGGAGAAAAATAATGTTTGTTTCCATCAGTGATGAGATTGGTGGGCAGTTCAGAAAATAAGACAAGAGTGGCTGAACTCAAATCCCAGGAGGTGGGGAGCTCTGCTTGTCTACCTTCATGACAACAGAAGAGCAGCCCCTCACTGTACAAGCAAGCTAGCAGTTGATGCAGTCTGCCAGTCCTCCACCAAATGATAGGGGAGACAATTAAGAGGGTTTTTAATGAAGGCAGATCTGTGATGCAGAAGTTTGGAAGAAGGAGCAAATCTGACTTCCTAGCAGGGTCTGGATCTTAGCCTCTTCATTCAGACTATTAAAGCTAAAAGAAAACTAAATAAAAATTAAAACCAGATCTGAATAACAGCTGAGAAGAAAGGGAAACAAATGTGACATCCCTATCAGCATGTTTTTGCAAAAACTTTCTAGACGATCTGTCTGTGTGCTCAGTTGTGTTCTACTCTGCGGACTGGAGCCTGCCAGGCTCCTCTGTCCATGCGAATTCCTGGGCAAGAATACCGAGGTCGGTTGCCATTCCTTCTCCAGGGGATCTTTCCGACCCAGGGATCAAACCTGTGTCTCCTGCATTGGTAGGTGTATTTTTTACCACTGAGCCAACTGGAAAGCCACATATTTGTTGTTGTTGAACAGTTGCTAAGTTGTGTCTGACACTTTGTGACCCCATGGACTGCAGCATGCCAGGCTCCCCTGTCCTCTACTATCTCTGGAGTTTGCTCAGATTCATGTTCATTGAGTCAACTGAGTCAGTGATGCTGTCTAACCATCTCATCCTCTGCTGCCATCTTCTCCTTTTGCCTTCAATCTTTCCCAGCATTAGAGTCTTTTCCAATGAGTCAGCTTTTCACATCAGGTGGCCAAAGGATTGGAGCTTCAGCTTTAATCAGTCCTTCCAATGAATATTCAGGGTTGATTTCCTTTAGCATTGATTGGTTTGATCTCCTTGCTATCCAAGGGAATCATTCCCAAAAGTATTTTCTAGCACCACAATTTGAAAGAATCAATTCTTCAGTGCTCAACATTCTTTATGGTCCAACTCTCACATCTGTATTAGCTTTGTAATATTAATTCATGTGATAATGTTGGTGAGTTGACCCATGACCCTTCCCCACCTCTGTGGTCCTCTGGTCCCTAATAAAGCCCAGCATTTAACATAAAGGTATAACGGCACACCTGTAGAGGCCTATTTACTTGATCATAGCCCTCTCTTAATTCTACCCTTATTTTTTGACTCAACTTGACTTTTTAATAAATAGAAAGTTTTAAAAAGATTTTTTTTTTAGTTTTGTCATCTCTCATGAGAAATATTCACGGGGAAAACCCTTGCGTGCACATATGTTTGCATAAACATTAACCCATGATAATGGCCATATATGAGAAAAGGATGACTTAGCCTGATAGAGAGAGTCGGATAAGGACTGGCAGTGGGACTGGGAATAGGTCAGGTGAGTATCTGGGGAACTGATTCCATTGGTTTATGACCCAGTACCTCTGAAACTCTGCTAGAAAAACTCTTGTGACGTCTTAGATGTGTCATTTTGAGTCTGTCATGGAATTAAGTACCGCCAAACCTCGACTTCCTGTCTTTTTCATAGGACAGGTGTTATCAGTTCAACAGGTGTGCATAAGAGAGGAGGAAAAGGCCTCACACCGCAGGCATAGACATCTGAGATTCGCCTGCATCATCTGTAGCATCTGTCTCCTCCCTCCTCCCTCCATTCTCCATCCTCCTAGCATCCTAAAAGAAAAAGGGAAACATAAAAACTGTTTTCACAGGGCTCAACATTTGAGGCAAGTACACTTTCTCCAATTTTCCTGGGCAAAGATTAGACTTCACATTAGTTTATTCATTAAGTTGTCACCAGAAAGAACAATACAGAAGGAAGAAGAAAAGCCATCCTCCAACTTTGGAAATTGAAGGAAAGTGTGTGCTTAATGAGAAAGAAGAGAGTATTGACCCATTTTTATGGTTTTAGAGGAGAAAGTACAGAGATGAGACACACTGACTTTTTGAAATGCTTGTTATGAATGAAGCGGAAAAAAAATGTCACAAGCGTTTTCCAGGACAGAGCCCGAGATGCAGGGTAATTGACAGTTACAAATTAGTGGTGATCAGTAAAGAGTGCCTTATTGCTAAGAAGCCATCTCTTCTTAAATGTCTCAAGTCCCTGGCACCACTCTTGAAAGGTAATCATCTTCTGAATTGGACCTTCTACATCAGCCTTCCAGCCTCTCTTACAGACCTGTGCTCAGAATTGCTGATATGCTGTTCAGTTTCTGTCTCAATAAGCTCTGGATTAGAGACTGACATAAAAGATTTAAGATCAGATCAGACCAGATCTGTTGCTCAGTCGTGTCCGACTCTTTGTGACCCCATGAATCGCAGCACACCAGGCCTCTCTGTAGATTTAAAGAGGTGATCAAATAAATGTAGAATTTCCAGAAAACTAGAATTATGTGTGAATTTCTAGTTATCTAGGTGAGGAAATTCTTTGCAGCCTTTTAATCTTCATTTTATGTCTTATTGAGCTTCATTAAAAGAGAAGACCCGGGATTTCAGTATCTGAGGTCAACAGAAAAATCTCTTTTATTTTTATTTGGAAATAAGATAATGAAATTCTGTTTACAGTAGCATCAAAACAATCAGAGTTAGCAATACATTTCGTGACATATGTGTATGACACACACTGAAAACTATGGGACATTGCTCAGAACCAACGAGGACTTGAGTAAGTGGAGGTGCTTCATTGAAGAACTGGAAAACTTACCATTGCTTAAAAATACTAATTCAAAATGATATATGTACCCCAATATTCATAGCAGCAGCATTTACAGTGGCCAAGATATGGAAGTAAGCTAAGTGTCCACTGACAGATGAATGGATAAAGCATATGTGGTACATATATACAATGGACTAGTACTCAGCCATATAAAAGAATGAAATCTTGTCATTTGGGGAAACATGGATGGACCTGGAGGGCATTATACTGAGTGAAATGAGCCAGGCACAGAAGGACAAATACGGAATGATTTAATTTATATACGGAATATAAAAGGACAGAAAACTAGTGAATATAACAAAAAGCAGCAGACTCACAGTGAGAACAAATGACTTGATAACCAGCGGGGAGAGGGAAGCTCTATAGGAGTAGAGGTTGAGCAGTACAAACTATTAGGTATAAAATAAGCTGCATAGGTATGTCGACAACACAGGCAACATAGCCACTGTTTCGTAAATGGAGTATAACCTTTAAAATAAAAAGAATCAATTATTCCCTGATTGAAATGTAAAATTAACACAACTGCAATCAAAACACTAATCTTTAAAAAATCGATGATGCATTAGGTTCCTATTGCTGCTATAACCAGTTACCCCGAACTTAAGGGCTTAAGATAACACAGTTTATCATCTCACAGTTCAACAGGCCAGAATTCTGAGATGAATCTAACGACAACTGTCACAAACTTAGTGGCTTAAAATAACACAATCTATCATCTCGTAGATCTAGAGGCCAGAAGTCTGAGATGAATCTAACCATACTGAAGTCAAGCTATTGGCCATGCTGCTTCCTCCCAGGGTGCCAGGGTTTGGCCTTTTGGTGCTGTGCCTAGCTCCTTTTTGCCTCCATATTCCTTGGCTTGTGCCCACATCACTCTAAGCTCTGTCCTGTAGTTAAATTACCTCTTCCTTTTCTGTGTCAAATGTCCCTCCATCTCCTTCTTAAAAATACTTGTTATTATATTTATGGCCCACTTAGATAATCCACCATAATTTCTCAAGTCAATCCTTGACTCAATCACATCCATACAATCTCTTTTGCCATATATGATAATATTCCCAAGTTCCAGGGATTGACTTGGATGTCTTTAAGGGCCATTTCCTGGCCTTCCAAGGAATATGTTAACTCTTCCTAAAATTAATATAGAAACAGAAAGAATCTAAAGCAGAAAACACAGTATTGAAGAAGAACTAAGTTGGAAGACTTATGCTACCTAGTTTTAAGACATGCTACGAAACTACAGTAATCCGCTTGGTGGTTTTGATGTATGAATAGAGAAATAGGTCTATGAAACTACAGGGAAATAACAGTTTCTTGAATTTCTCAATGTTCCTGTAAAAATCCCCAGCCTTTTGAGCCATAGAAAGTTGGAGAGTGTTTGCTCTTACTTCTGAAGTTTCATATCTATAGAAAGTAGATCTCTAGCTAATTTTTAAAAACTCCTCTTATCACCCCAAAGCCAAATGGTCGCATCCATAAGCAGACATGTGGATGAGTTTCAAAGGTTCTAGGGTAGAGAATTATAGTCCTAGGTATTTTTTGTTGTTTACTTGACTCTTAGCAACCCCATGGACTGCAGCATGCCAGGCTTCCCTGTCCTTTCCTATCTCCCAGACTTTGCTCAACCTCATGTCCGTTGAATCAGTGATGCTATGTAACCATCTCATGCTCTGTCTCCCCCTTCTCTTCATGCGCTCAATCTTTCCCAGCATTAGGGTCTTTCCAGTGAGTCGGCTCTTCACATCAGATGGCCAAAGGATTGGAGCTTCAGCTTCAGCATCAGTCCTTCCAGTGAATATTCAGGGTTGATTTCCTTTAGAATTGACTGGTTTGATCTTGCAGTCCAAGGGACTCTCGAGTGTTCTCCAGCACCACAGTTCAAAAGCATCAATTCTTTGGTGCTCAGCCTTCTTTATGGTCCAACTCTCATATCTGTACGTGACTATTGGAAAAATCATAGCTTTGACTATACAGACCTTTGTTGGCAAAGTGATGTCTCTGTTTTTAATATGCTCTCTAAGTTTATCATAGCTTTCTTTCCCAGATATTTACATTTGAAATAATTTAAATTTCTGTGTAAGTGGTTCTGAATTTTCTGAATCCACTTAAATCAAAAGTTGACTCTTTTTGCCAAAAGCAGTTGAACCCATTTTTTCTATCTTCTTAGCCTATAAAATTTGACGATCAATCTTTAGTGTGTTTAAGATTCACTCAGAGATTCTAAACTCATCCTGTAGTGATTTGTACACAGTGGATCTGGCAAGGGCCTTGGAATCTTTTTAACAAACATGCCAAGTGTTTCTAATGCTGGTGGTCTAAGGACCACTTTGAGATCACAGCCAGAAATAATGTTGATTCCTCAGTGAAAATGATGATGATTTTCATCATCAAAGAGACAAACAGTGTACAAATGATCACAGAGGATAACAGTCTTCCGTGGAAGTGGACACTGTGAAAGAAATAAAGCAGGGCACAGAGAAGGGTTCAAAGTGGACTAAAGTATTCTTATTATCAGTCCTGATTAAACTGCCCTTGCAGAAGATTTAGTGACAGCATCACCAGTAGCATTTCCTAGTTTTATCCTTTTTGCTGAGTTTTGTCTTTTTAAACAGTGGCTGCCATTTTTAGGGCACCATGAGATGATTATCTACTAGTGACAGGAGCTCCGCTATTTTCTTTCTTTCTCTTTCTCACATTTGTCATCTATGTTTTCTTGGTGGTGGTGGTAGTTCAGTTGCTAAGTCATCTCCAACTCTTTGTGACCCCATGGACTGTAGCCCGCCAGGTTCCTCTATCCATGAGTTTCTCCAGGCAAGAATACTGGAGTGGGTAGCCATTTCCTTTTCCAGGGGATCTACCCACCTGGGGATTGAACCTGAGTCTTCTACCTCTCCTGCGTTGGCAGGCAGTTTCTTCATGACCACTCCACCAGGGAAGCACCTATATTTTCTTACTTAATCCCTAAAAACAGTATTGTTATATTTTATCTTCATTTTTCAGATGAGAAGACTAAAAAAATGCCAGAGCCATTTTGGCTGTTTGACTCTATTGCCTGCACTGTTAAACCCCATCTTATTACATATAGCTCTATTTAAAGGAATGGTTTATTTTTTCTTTTGATGCTTTCTTCTTATTTTTCAGTTAATATAGTTTTTAATTGAATTATAGTTGATTCATGATGCTGTGTTAGTTTCAGGTATAGAGCAAAGTGAATTAGGTATACATATACATATATCCACTCTGTTTTAGATTCTCTTCCCTTGTAGCTTAATATGAAATATTGAGTCTAGTTCTCCATGCTATTCAGTAGATCCTTGTTGTTGATCTATTTTATACATAGTAAAATGTGTATATGTCAGTCCCAAACTCCTAATTTGTCTCCTTTCGCCTTCAGTAGCCATAAGTTTTTTTCTATGTCTTGTAGGTCTATTTCTGTATAATAGTCCATTTCTGTCACTAAAAATTTTTTTTAGCTTCCATATATAAGCAATAGCGCATGGATGGAGGAGCCTGGTAGGCTGCAGTCCATGGGGTCGCTAAGAGTCGGACACGACTGAGTGACTTCACTTTCACTTTTCACTTTCATGCTTTGGAGAAGGAGATGGCAACCCACTCCAGTGTTCTTGCCTGGAGAATCCCAGGGACAGGGGAACTTGGTGGGCTGCTGTCCATGGGGTCGCACAGAGTTGGACACAACTGAAGCGACTTAGCAGCAGCAGCAGCAGCAGCAGCATATGATATTTGTCTTCCTCTGTCTGGCTTACTTATAAATAGGAACCTGGATGGACTTGATATTAAAGGACTATTAGAATTAAACTTCTGCTACTCAAGGTGAGCATCAAGTGTTTTTGGCAAGTGTTATGGTTTAGAAGTGCACGAGCATGCTGGCTGTGATGGCGCATGAGCCAGGCCGAGAGGAGCTGCCCTGCTTCTGAGGTAAGGAGCAGCGGCTGTGCTTTGCTGGAGCAGCCATGAAGAGAGAAACCCAAGTGAGACGGTAGGCACTGAGAGAGGGGATCAGAGGGCAGACACACTGAAACTACAATCACAGACAACTAGCCAATCTGATCACATGGACCACAGCCTTGTCTAACTCAGTGAAACTAAGCCATACCATGTGGGGCCACCCAAGACAGCCGGGTCATGGTTGAGAGGTCTGACAGAATGTGGTCCACTGGAGAAGGGAATGGCAAAACACTTCATATTCTTGCCTCAAGAACCCTATGAACAGTATGAAAAGGCAAAAAGATAGGACACTGAAAGATAAACTCCCCAGGTCAGTAGGTGCCCAATATGCTACTGGATATCAGTGGAGAAATAACTCCAGAAAGAATGAAGGGATGGAGCCAAAGCAAAAACAACACCCAGTTATGAATGGGACTGGTGATGGAAGCAGGGTTCGATGCTGTAAGAGCAATATTGCATACGAACCTGGAATGGTAGGTCCATGGATCAAGGCAAACTAGAAGTGGTCAAACAGGAGATGATAAGAGTGAACATTGACATGCTAGGAATCAGTGAACTAAGATGGACTGGAATGGGTGAATTTAACTCAGATGACAATTATATCAACCATTGTGGGCAAGAATCCCTTAGAAGAAATGGAGTAGCCATCATAGTCAACAGAAGAGTCCAAGGCAGTACATGGATACAATCTCAAAATGACAGGATGATCTCTGTTTGTTTCCAAGGCAAACCATTCATTATCACAATAATCCAAGTCTATCCCCGACCACTAACGCTGAAGAAGCTGAAGTTGAACAGTTCTATGAAGACCTACAAGACCTTCTAGAACTAACACACAAAAAAAGATGTCCTTTTCATTATAGGGGACTGGAATGCAAAAGTAGAAAGTCAAGAAACACCTGGAGTAACAGGCAAATTTGGCCTTGGAGTATGGAATGAAGCAGGGCAAAGGCTAATAGTGTTCTGCCAAGAGAACGCACTGGTCATAGCAAACACCCTGTTCCAACAACACAAGAGAAGACGCTACACATGAACATTACCAGAAGGTGGACACTGAAATCAGATTGATTATATTCTTTGCAGCCAAAGATGGAGAAGCTCTATACAGTCAGCAAAAACAAGACCAGGAGCTGACTGTGGCTCAGATCATGAACTCCATGTTGCCAAATTCAGACTGAAATTGAAGAAAGTGGAGAAAACCACTAAGCCATTCAGGTATGACCTAAATCAAATCCCTTATGACTATTCAGTGGAAGTGAGAAATAGATTTAAGGAACTAGATCTGATAGAGTGCCTGATGAACTATGGAGGAGGAACGATGGAGATTCCTCTAACTATGGATGAATGATGAGGTTCGTGACATTGTACAGGAGACAGAAATCAAGACCATCCCCAAGGGAAAAAAAAATGCAAAAAAGCAAAATGGCTGTCTGGGGAGGACTTACAAATAGCTGTGAGAAGAAGGGAAGTGAAAAGGAAAAGAGAAAAGGAAAGATATACCCATTTGAATGCAGAGTTCCAAAGAATAGCAAAGAGAGTTAAGAAAGCCTTCCTCAGCCACCAATGCAAAGAAATAGAGGAAAACAATAGAATGGGAAAGACTAGAGATCTCTTCAAGAAAATAAAAGATACAAAGGGAATATTTCATGCAAAGATGGGCTAAATAAAGGACAGAAATGGTAGGGACCTAACAGAAGCAGAAGATATTAAGAAGAGATGGCAAGAATACACAGAAGAACTGTACAAAAAAGATCTTCATGACTCAGATAATCACAATGGTGTGATCACTCACCTAGAGTCAGACATCCTGGAATGTTAAGTCAAGTAGGCCTTAGGAAGCATCACTGTGAACAAAGCCAGTGGAGGTGATGGAATTCCAGTTGAGCTATTCCAAATCCTAGAAGATGTTGCTGCTAACTTGCTGCACTCAATATGCTAGCAAATTTGGAAACCTCAGCAGTGGTCATAGGACTGGAAAAGGTCAGTTTTCATTCCAATCCCAAAGAAAGGCAGCTGCACAATTGCACTCATCTCACACACTAGTAAAGTAATGCTTAAAATTCTCCGAGCCAGGCTTCAGCAATATGTGAGCCATGAACTTCTAGATGTTCAAGCTGATTTTAGAAAAGGCAGAGGGACCAGAGATCAAATTGCCAGCATCTGCTGGATCATTGAAAGAGCAAGAGAGTTCCAGAAAAATATCTATTTCTGCTTTATTGACTATGCCAAAGCCTTTAACTGTGTGGATCACAACAAACTGGAAAATTCTGAAAGAGATGAGAATACCAGACCACCTGACCTGCTTCTTGAGAAACCTATATGCAGGTCAGGAAGCAACAGTTAGAACTGGACATGGAACAACAGACTGGTTGCAAATAGGAAAAGGAGTACGTCAAGGCTGTATATTGTCACCCTGCTTATTAAACTTATATGCAGAGTACATCATGAGAAATGCTGAGCTGGATGAAGTACAAGTTGGAATCAAGATTGCCTGGAGAAATATCAATAACTTAAGATATGCAGATGACACCACCCTTATGGCAGAAAGTGAAGAAGAACTAAAAAGCCTCTTGATGAAAGTGAAAGAGGAGAGTGAAAAAGTTGGCTTAAAGCTCAACATTCAGAAAACAAAGTTCATGGCATCTGGTCCCATCACTTTGTGGCAAATAGATGGGGAAACAGTGGACACAATGTCAGACTTATTTTTCTGGGCTCCAAAATCACTGCAGATGGTGACTGCAGCCATGAAATTAAAAGACGCTTGCTCCTTGGAAGGAAAGTTATGACCAACCTAGACAGCATATTAAAAAGCAGAGACATTACTTTGCCAGCAAAGGTCCATCTAGTCAAGGCTATGGTTTTTCCAGTGGTCATGTATGGATGTGAGAGTTGGACTATAGTCCAAGAAAGCTAAGCACCGAAGAATTGATGCTTTTGAAGTGTGGTGTTGGAGATGACTCTTGAGAGTCCCCTGGACTTAAAGGAGATCCAACCAGTCCATCCTAAAGGAGATCAGTCCTGGGTGTGCATCAGGGGGACTGATGTTGAAGCTGAAACTCCAATACTTTGGCCACCTGATAAGAAGAGCTGACTCATTTGAAAAGACCCTGATGCTGGGAAAGTTTGAAGGCTGGAGGAGAAGGGGATGACAGAGGATGAGATGGTTGGATGGCATCACCGATTCAATGGGCATGGGTTTGGGTAGACTCTGGGAGTTGGTGATGGACAGGGAGGCCTGGCATGCTGTGGTTCATGGGGTTGCAAAGAGTCAGACACGACTGAGCGACTGAACTGAATTGAACTGATGGTTTAGAAGAGCTTGGGGAAAATTTAGGCAAGAAGGTGGGTGATGTGGTAAAGAGAGTAACTTGAGCCTGTGTTGCAATCAGAGATGTTTGCGCTCCATGGAGTGGGGGGTGGAAAGTGTCTGAGAATCCTTGAAAATGAGGCATGATGCAAAGTTTGGACAACTAGCTTGATGATGCTCTCTTGCAGAGGGTGGATTGCAAGGATCAGAAATTCCAGGTGAGGCGACCCACTTGAGACAACTACATCATTTAGGAGAAGAACAACACCAGCAGGTATTCGTAGGGTATCCTGAGATTCACAGAACCTTCCAGAAGATGTAATCCCTTTCATCTTCATGAAGGCTTTCTCATTCCCATTTCATGTCACTGACTTCCTCAATTAGGAAAACCCCTGGTATTTGTTGTTTTCACTAAATTATCTTGGGCAAGTGTTCACTTAGGTAAACAGAGTTCATGCCTGGTGACTATGTCATGGTTTTGAAGAAATTTCCTGTTTGGAAATTACTTGTGCACAGTTGCTTGATTCAATTAACCCTTCAGGCCATTTTAGTTTCTTTTGGAAATACATATATATGAGTTTTCAAAAATGCTTCTTCCTGTGACTATATGAGCTTTTCCCTTTGCTCTAATCTTATAGCTAAGCTTTGAAGAATTTTATTACAAATAGAAGAAAGTTAGCAAAATACTGCTTCATCCCTTCCATTAATCACTAAAAATCTTTTCAAACTCCAATCAGAGTTTGTCTAACTGGACAGTTGTCCATGGTAAGGTTAAAATTCTTAATCTGGTTAGTGTGATGATACAATTTAGTGCCCCCAAACTGTTCTGTACACTAGTAATTACAACCTGATCATTAGTTCTACTTAGGTTACTTTGGAAATGACAGGAACTTTATTTGTGGAAACTATTTGGTACATCCTCCGTAGGCTGCAGTCCATGGGGTCGCTGAGGGTTGGACACGACTGAGCGACTTCACTTTCATTTTTCACTTTCATGCATTGGAGAAGGAAATAACGACTGAAGTGACTTAGCAGCAGCAGCAGCATGGTGCCATAAGCTTCCCCGGTGGCCTTTGTGGTGAAGAATCTGCCTGTTAATGCAGGAGACCTAAGAGACACAGGTTTGATTCCTGGAGAGAAAGATCTCCTGGAGAAGGGAATGGCAATGCACCCCAGTATTCTTGCCTGGAAAATCCCATGGACACAGAAGTCTGGCAGGCTACAGTCCATGGAGTTGCAGAGTCAGACAGGGCTAAGCAACTTATTAGCACATGGTGCCATAACCAACTGTCTATTCAAATATAAAAGTAAATTGTTTATTTTCACTTAGATAAGTGAAAATTTTACTGGTTTGGCCACATCTACTATTCTATCAGTTGTTTGGTCTATATGTACAGTTAACTTTTCTTCAGTTCAGTTCAGTCCCTCAGTCGTGTCCGACTCTCTGAGACCCCATGGACTGCAGCATACCAGGTCTCCTTGTCCATCCCCAACTCCCAGAACTTGTCCAAACTCATGTCCATCAGTCAGTGATGCTATCCAACCATCTCATCCTCTGTTGTCCCCTTCTCCTCCCACCTTCAATCTTTCCCAGCATCAGGGTTTTTTCCAATGAGTCAGTTCTTCACATCAGGTGTCCAAACTATTGGAATTTCAGCTTCAGCATCAGTCCTTCCAATGAATAGTCAGGACTGATTTCTCCTTGCAGTCCAAGGGATTCTCAAGAGTCTTCTCCAACATCACAGTTTAAAAACATCTATTCTTTAGCATTCAGCTTTCTTTATGGTCCAACTTTCACATCCATACATGACTACTGGAAAAATCATAGCTTTGACTAGACAGACCTTTGTCAGCAAAGTAATGAATGTCTCCGCTTTTTAATATACTGTCTAGGTTGGTCATAGCTTTTCTTCCACGGAGCATGCGTCTTTTAATTTTATTGCTGCAGTCACCATCTGCAGTGATTTTGGAGCCCAAGAAAATAAAATCTGTCACTGTTTCTATTGTTTCTCCATTATTTGCCATGAAGTGATGGAATCGAATGCCATGATCTTCATTCTTTGAATGTTGAGTTTTAAGCCAGCTTTTTCACTCTCCTCTTTCACTTTCATCAAGATGCTGTTCAGTTCCTCTTCACATTGTGCCATAAGGGTGGTGTCATTTGCTTATCTGAGGTTATTGATATTTCTCCTGGCAATCTTGATTCCAGCTTGTACTTCATGCAGCCCAGCCTTTCTCATGATGTACTCTGCATATAAGTTAAATAAGTAGGGTGACAATATACAGCCTTGACTTACTCCTTTCCAAGTTTTGAACCAGTCTTTTGTTCCATGTCCAGTTCTAACTGTTGCTTCCTGACCTGCATGCAGGTTTCTCAAGAGGCAGGTCAGGTGGTCTGGTATTCCCATCTCTTGAAGATTTTTCCACAGTCTGTTGTGATCTACAGAGTCAAAGTCTTTCACATAATCAATAAAGCAGAAGTAGGTATTTTTCTGAAATTCTCTTGCTTTTTTGATGATCCAGTGGATCTTGGCAGTTTGATCTCTGGTTCCTCTGCCTTTCTTAAATCCAGCTTGAACATCTCGAAGGTCATGGTCACATACTGTTGAAGCCTGGCTTGGAGAATTTTGAGCATTACTTTACTAGTGTGTGAGATGAATGCAATTGTGCGATAGTTTGAAAATTTTTTGGCATTGCCCTTCTTTGCGATTGGAATGAAACTGACATTTTCCAGTCCTCTGGCCACTGCTGTGTTTTCCAAATTTGCTGGCATATTGAGTGCAGCAATTTAGCAGCAAC